>NC_140947.1:46618147-47218147 GCF_014529385.1 Adiantum capillus-veneris | reverse complement strand
TGTGAAAACATATAATACTTTCAAGAGACCAATCCTTGCAAAAAACTTGGCCATATACCATGCAACTCTTGCATTACTTTGCATTCATTGCGACAAAAACGATCCTCCATTGGGAGGCTAGAACATTGTTGAGAACCTCTCCATTCTCTTGCATGAGCACAAAACTTCGCTCTTCTTGTGGAGCAAGACCAAGTTTACAAGTTTTATCTTAGCAACAATACAACTCGGCACATCGCATATTCGCACCACCTTGCCAATAAGGTTTCGTTCGCTCCCTTTTGAGGCTAAAGACAATGAAAATGGTAGCAAGGCATTACAATTGAAGCATGTGATTGTCACCTTGGGGTCAACCACAAAGGTCTTTGTGTGGCAATGTGGACACCACACTCGTTGGGTCTTCTCTAGCCTTATGCGACTTCTTCCTCGTTGATGCTTCCACCTCAATTATCCAGTAAGGCGTGACGGCTTGCAAGGTTCACTGGGAGGCAGTTCTCATTTGCTTGAGTTGTTGGAGCTGGCTCATGCTTCTGTCCATGACCAAAACGTGTATTTGTAACATGCTCTTGTATTTTTCTAATGCTTTCCTTGAGTGGCAAATCAATCTCTTTGGGAGCATATCCACCTGAAAGAATGTCTTTGCAAGTGGCTAGTCTATGCAAGTAATTTTTTATCTGAGTTTCATTGCAGTCGTCCAATTGTATCTCTATGCTAGAAAGAAAATGCCTCACCTCTTGGATAGATGCAATGACTTCACCTTCCACATGGACACCTTCATGGGGTGATGCGGCTTCTTCCATAGGTATTGCCAAGTCCTCAAGTTCGCCCCCGGGAATTGATGCTTGCTTTAATCATCAAGTCAACATTGAGGCAATTATCCAAGGAAGGAATAATGGGAACCAAATGCACAAAGTGCTTCTGCAATATGAGTCGCAAAACATTTAAGTGTTTACATTCACTTGACAAATCCGGGCAGTCACAGTAATTGCTTTGGAGGCTCACATAATACCATAGGCTAAGCATCACTACCACTTTGCATCCTAAACAACAATGTCAATTCATTCATGATGACCAATGTGGAAGGGTCAACCTCATATCGCCGTAGTATTTGCTCTCCCTCTTGTAGTCTTTTGGTATGTTGCTTCAATGAGCCTCTCTTGCTAAAGCGCCCTGAACCAACTGCGACACATAATGATGAATCCTATTACACAAACGTTCTTGTATCATTCATGAAGGAACACTAGATGCTCACCTATTTCTTGCTTTTGTCTAAAGAACTCAAGCAAAGTTCCTCCCATTCGAGTGCCACTTGTGGAGTCACCCACAAGTGCATGTAGAAGCTCGACAACAGATCTGTTGATTTGGGCATTAAGCAAGGTGTATTTTATGTATTGCCACAACCTCTTGACTAAATTGGTAGTGTCAACATTCCCATAGCTAAAAAGGCGTGCAAACTTAGGCCATCGTTGACGCCATGGGCAATCCCGACCACACCATCCATTGGTTACATACCTTTGCACACTTGTAAAGGAAGAGAAGTTACTTAAGAGCTCCTGATAATGATACTCAAAGCCTGTTTCAGAGGCACAATACATCAAAGTGTTCATTGAGGAGTATAATTGATCTTGGAGATTCTTTGGGACCTATGATCACCCACGTGCAACAACAGTATGTTAACATTAATCAATGATGCATTCATAACACTCACATGTATGCATAAACATGTACCTTTGGAAGAAGATTCTCCACCCATGCTTTCTTTGCATGGAACCAACATATAATAATATGGCAACGAACTTGCATATGTATGCCGTCGCTGTTATACTCCCAGCAAGCATCATAGGTCTTGATCACCTTGTCAAAAGCGTCAAGCTCCAATTGCGACTTATCTATTATATTTGTTGTAGGCCACACATTGCCCATTCTCAAAAAAACTGTTTGTAGAGTTATCTCAAGTGTCGTACTTTCTTGGTCCAATCCAACGTCAGCCGTGCATAACATAAGCCAAATAGGTATACCGATGCCGTGTTGGTTTGGGGTGACAACAACATACAAGGGGAGACCAAAGACATTGGTCTTGAAGGTGCTATCAATGGCCCATGTGTTGTGAATGGAAAAGTGTCTGGCCATGGCAAGCATCCACTCATCCTAAATAACAAGAATGAATGGCCTATCCACACGCTCGGGCGCCAAGGGATTGTATGGTTGAAAATAGCACACATGTAAACTCCAATAGTTATTACCAAGCCATTGCAAAGCTCCAAGAAGTTGCTTAAGAAGAATAAGCAACAAACCTTTCTTTGTTTTTGTAAAAGTGCAACGTCCCTCAACATTGAAGTCCAATCATCTTTTGTGATTTTCCCTACATTCTTAGAATGCTAGTTTGATTAATTGTGGATACGAAGGGAAGACTTCATTGAGAAGCAAGGACTTTACCTTGATTGCAGATTTGGTACGACAGCATTGCAACCTCCCTTGGTATCATAAAGAACCTATAGATTACTTGCTTGATAGGAGAGCATCTCTCATATTGTAGCTTCTCCTTTGAAAGTGACATTTTTGCAACATGCCGTGAGATTCCCACATCAAATAAATCTTTAGTGCAACATTCAATCACATTAGGGTGAACCGGCAAATAATACAAATCCGCACACAAGCTGGAAATGTGGCCTTCATGATGAGGAAACAATGACACCGTAGCAAAGTTGGTCTCGTGATCACAATGGACCCGTACTCGAAATGAGCAACCGCATCTCTTTGACCTCCTCTTTCTCTTTGTGGTCTCCCTCCTGCGTGGCTCTCTCCCCCTATGGCATGCATAATCGACCACAATGCTTTTCTCATTGGTACCCTTGATGGTAGAGCGGACCATTACAAGCAGCACCTTATGCTCAATCATAATTTGGTTCAGGCATACACTTAGAGTAGAAATGTCTAGCCTCTTTTGATATGGTATAAGAGGAGACCTCCCTCTGTTTGTTGGAAGATGGGATTGTGACATGTAATTACTTGTACTTGAACAGACACATGATGATAGTAAATCCTTCACATAAGCCAAAGGTATGCCATACCTTTTAATATCTATGGACCACATCTTGTTGAGGTTTAGAGAGTCTCTGATACCTCCAGGTGGGACCTTCCATCCTCGCTTAAGTGACATGATTGCACAATGCCCTCCCACTCTTCTATGTACGCTACCCTTGGTGACGACGCACTTTTCAAGCACAAGTAGCCTCTTCCATCTGACTCCCTCTTCAAACAAAGTGCATCTGTCATCCTCCTCCATCTCTTTAAATCAAGCAAACCCCGAAGATCACATTACTTTAACTCCTCCAAGGTCATAGGGTTATCTCTTTGTAGGACAAGCCTCATCATTGCATGAGTTTTGTTGTCAAAAGAGTATAATGTACGAGAAGTATAGTTGTATGGATCAAGCGTCGAGAACATATGTTGAGTGCTATGTTGCCATGTGCCCATGCAATGATCCATATGGCCTATACTTGTTTCCTCATGATCGGTTGATTCCTTGGAGCTTGGGTAACCATCATCCCCTTCTCGTGTGTCGTGAGAGCTAGAATACTCCTCAAAACTTTCATCTGAAAAGATGTGACTTGTGGCTCCATTCTCCTGAATGTCCATGATCCCCTAAAAAAAAGGCTTGATATTGTTCACATCTAGTTCACTCTCAAATCACACCAAATAAACTCTTAGTTCACCCCAACAGAGTTCACACATGGTTCATGGCATAGATCACATGATAAACTAGTTCAAGAGGTGCAGGGAAGGAGATGGTGATGACTAGCATAGTTGCTTATGCTTTGAGCTTGTGAAAATGAAAGGGAGAGGAAGAAGGAAAGCGTGTAAAGTGGATTTGAATCTTTGCAAGTGGTGGGCTCTCCCTCATTAAATGGCCCTAACATTGGCGGCTTACCCCCGAAATAGTGCACTTTTTGAAGTCAGGACATAGTTCACACCTAGTTTACACTAAACATAGTTCACACTAAGTTCCCGGCTAGTTCACACCTAGTTCACAAATAAATGGATGGCCTGGATTTTTGCCGCTCGCTACGCCAATCCTGCAGTGTTGATCCCACCTTTAGTGACGAGGGTGGGTAACCAGCGTAAGTCTCGAGATAATATTGCCTTCATCAAGGATCAAGAATTATTATAAGTCAAAGATCTTTCCGAACAAGTTGAAGTACTCAAGTCAAGGAGCTGTGTTGTTTGTTTGTGCGTGTGTGTGTGTGTGTGTGAGAGAGAGAGAGAGAGAGAGAGAGAGAGAGAGAGAGAGACATTACTAAAAAAGTGTGTGTGTGTGTGTGTGTGTGTGTGTGTGAGAGAGAGAGAGAGAGAGAGAGAGAGAGAGAGAGATGCCGTTGGTTCTGCTAGACGGGTCGACAGTGCGGGACTTTGTGAAGGACGAGCGGGCCTTCAATGAAGCTATGGATGCTCGTTTCAAGGAAATGGACCTGAACGAGGATGGCTCCCTTTCACGTGCCGAGCTACGCACAGCATTTGAAAGAATGCGCCTGTTGGAGAGCTCATTTGGCGTGCCCATTGCTCATACGCCTGCTCAGCTCAATGCTCTTTATGACTCTGTTTTTGAGAAGTTTGACACCGATCATAGCGGCACTGTTGACTTGGATGAGTTTCGCAAGCAGATGAGAGACATCCTTCTTGCCATTGCTGATGGCCTGGGTGCCTCCCCAATTCAGGTTCTTATAGAAGAGGGAGGCATCCTTGAAGACGCTGTCAAACATGAAGGAAACGTTACCGATGCTTGAAGGTGCCTTCTATCTTTCCGTTTTGATTTGTCGAATTGCATCAATGAGGGTATGCAGAGTTGGGACTGTGATTTCTTGTACATCACAGTCATTGCTGACGTTTGAAGATGCCTTCTTGTTTTCATTTGCATTCTTCAAATTGCATCAGTGGGGTATGCAGAATTAGGACTCTAATCTCTTGTATATCTCAGTGATTCTGATCTCATGCCGTAATGTGTGACTGGAATGCTATGCGTCTCATATGAACACCTATATCTCTAAGATTGTATTTTTTTTTTGGGATTTTCCCTATTTGACATATTTTAACTAAGTTTGGTAAGGGAAGTTTATTGGGGTGGGGAGACGGTGAATGGGCTGATAACCTTCACCTCTCTCTAGTATCTTTCTCTATGGGTCAAGGAACATTCTCTAAGCAAAGAACCAAAGAACTAAAATAAATAGGACACTGAGCAACGAGGGGTGCTTAGATTCGTGTCATATTTGACCAATGTAACACGTTTACGATCGGCAGCGTTTGACAAGGAAACTTCTCTTGTCTGATCTCTCATTGAGGATAAACTATCTTTAAGCACTCTTTAACCCTAGTTGTCATCGTGACAGATTGACTCTAGGAGACAAAAATGAGTTAAGATCACAACTTCAATGGAAAGCTTGCCTTCTCCCTTGTCTCATGTAGCGTGATGATGATTTGCTCTTGCACATCTCTGTCTTCCCTTTGCACATATGGTAATGCCCCACTAGTTGGGCTACTCAGATGATTATGTATAGTTATGAGGATTTTATGCGCGTTTGCCAAGGCAAGAGCCTTGTGAACAGGTACTGGATTAGCTAATTGCTACTCCCCCATAGTTACCACAGTTCCATTGCGAAAGATTGCGAATTTGGAGAGTTTTCTCGCGTGAAAACTCGTCCAAATCACAGGGGGACTGTCCCATTGTGTGCGGGAGCTCTTGGGACACACGTAGACGTGTTTGCTCCAAGGGAGCCTCGGGAAGCCCTTGTGATGCTTAGACAGGGCTTTGGGCACTTGCCAGTGGCACAATAGAGAATTACAGCATGCTGAAATTCTATTACAGCTCACCAGAAAGCTTCTTTATTGCGAAGGAATCCGTTGTAGACAGGTACTTTTGACCTACAGGGGATTTGGTGTCGTTATGTTGCTGACATTGGGTCAAAAACCTGCAATTTCAGCCCTCGCTAGGTTTGGACAGCTTTGTGAGTACGATCCAAGTGTTCGGATCGTCCATTTCAAATTGAATAAAGAAATATTGAAAGGGGCGCCAATCTTTGGGGCCTATAGGGTGTCAGTCTTCGTGTACGCAGTGACATTCTAGTCGCTGGACGCATCTGTGTTCTCTTTTCTTCTTAGTGCTTTGTGTAAAGTTAACAGGTAATTGAATTAGTTCCGCCCTCTACGGTGTACATGCCGGCTATATTATGTATGTCACACAGTGTTCCATTTGTCAAAAAGTAAAAGCTCCTAGGGGTAAGCAACAAGGCCTCTTGCTACCATTTTAGGACATTTCCATGGATTTTGTGACTAACTTTCCACCTAGCTTGCATTCAAGGAACAATCAGCGTTCAATCATCGTTGATCATTTTAGCAAGTTTTGCATGTTGATTCCTGCTAAGGTCACAGTGATAGCACAAGATGTAGCACATCTGTTCATTAAGCAATGGTATCCCCTTTGTGGTTTGCCAAAGTTGATTGTGTCAAATAGGCAGATGCCAAATTGACGTCACATTTTTGAAAAGCACTTTTTGACAATTTTGTCACCAAGTTGATTTTTTCATCTGCGTTTCACCCATAGTCCGATGGTCAAACTAAGGTCTACAATCAGTTGGCTTTCGATGTTTTGAAGTCTTATGTGCATGATCAGGAGTCTCATTGGGAGCAGTATCTCCCGTTAGTTCAAGCAATTTTGAGTGACTCATATTTTAGTGCCATTGGTGGAATTCTGTATGAGGCAGCATTTGGCCGTCTGTTTCAATCTTTGTTGACTTGATTGGTTAGTTAGTTGCCTGATGCCAATGCCCAGAGCCAGTCTTTGGATGAGATTATTGAGAGTGTTAAGCTTCGGCTAAGCAAGGCTCAGGAGTCTTATTCTCATCAGGTCAATAAGCATCGTCAGGATGTTTCTATTAAGGAAGGGTAGGATCATGAAGCAACGTCTCAAGCAAGTAGGAAAGAAGTGTCCAAAGTTGTTTTTTCGTATGAATGATCCTTTCCAGTCATTAAAAAGATAAATGAGGTTTCTATGAAATTATAGTTGCCGAACTTATGGTCAATGCACAATGTTTTCCACATTTCTTTGGTGAAGTTGTTTCAGGGAGACCGACCAAAGGACATTTCCGAAGAAGAAGAACCAGAGATCATTGATGAAGCAGAAGTCATGGAATTGCAGCAGATTTTGCTGCATCGGTTTCGCCATGGATCAAAGAAGCAAGCACGACAATACGTTTTGAAGTTCAAAGATCAAGAAACCCACGAGGCAGTGTGGGTTGATGAAGCATTTTTCACCAATTACCTTGAGTTGTTGGCAGACTACAAAGAAGCCAGCTCAGTACTAGTACGTCACCTTGAAAAGGGGGATGTCACGTGCACATCTAACCCTATGTGCATGTGGACAAGCTGTTCCTACTTCTAGGGTTTAGGTAGCCTAGGAAGTGTTATGGCAACCTTGTGAGCCTGTACACTGGCCGTGTATATCCAAGCATTTAGGGTAGCTACATACCCTCTGATTGCACAACCCATGATCACTAGCATGAGATTCGGTATCCAGCATGACCATTTTCCAGTGCATGAATCCATTTTTTTGATGGCATGTGAACAACCTCTGATGCATTTTATTATTAAGTGACTTTAAATTAAATCCAAATCGTGGAGGCTCAAGTGATGCTGCTCGACCCAGCCATCTACACCTATAAAGGGAGGGCAGGGGCGCCAGTAGAAAGCAGAAGACATAGATAGAGCACAGTGCCCAGCAGACGCGCATGCTCTCCAACGTTTTGTCATCAGCCAGACCAATGTTTTTGCTGCCAAGCATCAGTGTTTTCAGCCATCAAGATCAGTGTTTTTTAGCCCAAAGGAGCAACATTTTTAGATCAGCCCTTAGCCTGACCGTACCGCCACATTCCCGGCCTGGTAGCAAATCCTCACCGGTTTTCTCTACCACAGCAGATCAGCCAGCGATCCATGTTCAGCCACAATTCAGCCCGCATTTTCAGATTTCAGCCATCAGCGTTTTTGCATAGTCTCGTCGTCACCGTCGTCGTCGCCGGCACAGTTGTAGGATTTAGCCCTAGGATAGTGCTCAGTTTTCAGCCAGCCACAGCCCTAGTGATTTTCATTTTCAACCCTCAGTCTTCGTCGTCGTCGTCGTCGACATCGTCGTTAGGTACCAGGTCCACAACATCTAGAAGCATTGTACCAGACCTTTGTGCAATCTAAAGCAAATACCCCTCTAGCAATAGAGAGGTAGAGAGGGCGGCCCTTGGAGGGGGGTTTGGGATCCCATCTGGTGTCGTCTCTTCTCTCTCTCTCTCTCTCTCTCTCTATCACTCTTCTGCATTCTCTCTCACAGTTTGCATTCCACTCTCTTGTTTTGGTCATTGCACATTCTCTCTAAGCAAGGAAGGCTGTCCCTTCCTCTAAAGTAATAAGAACCTTGAGCACTCACTGATCACTCATCCTGAGCTTATACCATCATTCACTTCCGCCGCTCATTACACCGCCTCTTGAGATGAGCTTCTAAAGAGAGTGAGTTGACTTGTAAGTTGCTCTTCTACTGCCATGTGTCCAGTTAGCCCCTTTTGATTTAATTCCTAGTACCCACCAACTTATAAAGTTGTCAGTGACTTGACGAGTGACCCAAATTTCAATTTGGCGCACACGAGTTTTGTCACAAATTGCTGACGTGTCAAAGCCTTGAAGAATGGAGCCAACTTGCAGATCCCGGCCGGCCTAAACCCTAAGAAGAACAAGTAACAGAAGAAGAAGTCCTACCAACTTATGGGGACCCCGTCTGAAGGGGCCCTAGTGACAAAGGAATTAAGCTAAGTTGTATAAATAGAAACCTAGCGCTAGCACTTTCTAGCAGAAGAAGCAGCAGGAACCAGTGTGTTCACAGGCAACTTCTCAGCAGGACCCCAAGATCCCTAGCATTTTTGCTCCACAGTAGATGGGCTAGCGTTTTTTTGGACAAGAACTCGGATCAACCAGCGTTTTGCATCTGCATCAGCCTGGCGACATAATCACAACAGATCAGCCCCAGCGTTAGCAGATTTCCACCGTTGGAAGATTTTCAGCCCTAGCGTTTTTGGTTTGCAGACCAACCGTAGCGTTTTTGCAAACCTTCGCGACAAGGACATCAAGAACACTAGTGTTTTCAGTTTTCAGCAGTCAGATCCCGCAGAAGGACCCCCGAACCTCGTAGATCTCACCCTCCCGGAGCAGATCCTGGCCTCACGGTCAGATCCTGCGAAGTTTGCAGTTTCAGCCCGGAAAATCGCAGATTTCAGCATCTGCGTTTTCAGCGCGTCGTCGTCGCATCGTCGTTATCGACAGTGTCACCGACATAGAGTTAGAATTCAGCAGATAAAGATTTGCAGATTTCAGCCCTTGGCATTTTCAGATTTCAACCTGTCTCGTCGTCGTCCTCATCGTCGCGACATCATCGGCAAGTCCAAGCATTGTTGCATTTGTGCAATCATAAGTAGACCGCTCTCGCCATAGAGAGTGGGGCCTTCGGAGGAGTGTTTAACAACATTCTGGTGACGAGTGAGGTTGCCATAAGGAGGGACAAGCACTAAGGAGGGACAAGCACGAAAAGTATGTCCAGTTTGGAATTTTAGTAACAGGAGAGAAAAGCTATTAGGTTCAAGGCAATGTGTGCACCCTAATTTCAGATGTTCTATAGAGCCTGATCTTTTGAAAAGTCCAAAATTTTTCTATTGTGGTTTTTGTGTTGTGGGTTTTCAGTTGTTTCTCGTCCTTCGAGTATGTTGATGTGGGCATGAATTCACCTACATTCATGAAACTACACATGTAAAGGTTTCAAATAGTTATTTCAAGTAGTTATTTGAAGGAAAGTACTTGTTAGTAATTTTGGCCGGATAGGTTTTGGTTCTCATTTACTCATCTATGCTATTTGTTTTGCATGGGATAGGTCTGGTATGCTTGTAAAGCTCGACGGCTATCTTAAAGTAAAGCCACTTTTCTTGGTGCTCTGATGAGCTATAGCGAAAGCACAGGAGACTTGGACAGCCTTAATTGACATCAAATGGTGATGTACTCGACCTTCAAGAGTTGTTTATCTACTATAACTTTTTAATTATCTACTTAAACCTTTTATTTCTTGGGAGTGTCACATTTTGTGAACACGATTACTTGTAAATCCACCTTATCCTGGACTATGTACGTATGGTCTTGTGCGTTTTAAATTTTGGGAGAAAGATAACACAAGGCGATTTTATGTAAGGCATCTTTCCATATAAAGGATTATCAAGTTGAATTTTACTGTAATTTGATGAAAGCTAACATTCTCAGTTGATAGTCTTAATTTATTTCATTAACCTCGGGCCATTTCATGCTTGTTGCAAGGCTTGCTCTATTAGAGGCTTGTCCTAAAGGTAGCAACAGGTTTTACCTTCTTGGGGTTTTGGTATGGAATAACGAGATATGATTGGGGCTTGCAAGCTTGGTCTCTTGCTAGGGTGATCCCATGGCTATGGCAAGGCTTTTTGTACTACAAGTAGGTTGCATTACCTACATAAGGACAAGGAGGACATGCTTCCCAATGGAGCCTATATTGGTGTTTAATCCTTGCTGTGGCTACTTATTGGCAATATACTTACTGGTACATACTGGTAACACTCAAAAGAATTTCTATTAGTTCCGAATATACCCCTCCCACCAAAAATCCAAAGGTGCTTCCTGCCTAGATCTACAGGCAGCCATCTCCACCTTCATGCCCCTCTCGCCTTTGTGGCTCTTCACAGGCGCCGCTGGGTGTTGGGCACAACTTGGTTGCCCCTCCAGACTCTGGCATGCATCCAAACGTAAGGCAGACAGAGACTGTGTGTGTGAGAAAGAGAGACCCCTGCAGACATCACACGGGAGAGGCCTCATCCTTGTCGAGAGAGAGAGAGAGAGAGAGAGAGAGAGAGAGAGAGAGAAGTGCCGGTTCACTCTGCTTTCCATTTTTTCCTTCCATTTGCTTTTGTTGTTGAGATGGAATCATTTATTGATTCCATCTATAAACGACTTTTTTGAAATCGTTGACACATACTGATGAGGTCTTGTTAGAAAGAATGGATCCTTGAGCAGTGTATTTTTTTGGGACAGACCCTAAGGTTTTTGCTCAACTGTTTGGCGATGAACTATAAGTTTTGGAGAAAAATTGTCAAATTTTTTTCAAGGCTTATAATAGCATTAGAAACAAAAGTAGCTTCTCAAACACTATTTAAGTCAAAATGATTAATACGTTGTATGATTTTCATTTATAAGAGGTAGTTTTCTAAATCTTAGCATATTTTTTCTAATTTACAATATGTTCTCTAGGTAAAACATTACAAATTGGCTTAAAAAGTTTATACATTTTACCTAATGCTCATATTGTTGGTGATAATATAACCATATAATTTTTGCTTATAGAGATTTCAAACGGAGATTGATTTACCTATCTAGAGCTATGGAATTGGGTTCTTTTTCTTATAAATTATTTGAAAGGTATAATATAAGGATTCTATTTAAGCTCTTGTATATCTTTGAGAACTACTTTTATGAAGATTTGGAGCTAAGAGAGTCTCATAGTACTTAACTTCGAGTACTGTTAAGCAAATTTTTGAAGGCCAAATGTCCTAATCTGAAAAATCCTTTGGTTGGAAAGAAAGATTTGTTGATAACTATCTCTACCTCCCTTGACTTAAACAAGATTGGATTAAGCTATATTTTGAGATCTCAAGAAGCTTTGGATGCTCTCCCTCCTTGTGTGAGAAAGGTATGGAACTATTCTGTCGTAGCTTTCAAATATGTGAACTTTAGGACAAAAAAATTTCAACTATAGTGACATAGGACATGATCTTAAAAAGCAAGAAACGCTAGCAATCTCAAGTATTGATTGTCCTTGTAGTAAAACTATCTTTTTTTTAAAAAAAAACGTAAATGGAGCTTTGGGTCATGTAGTTACTGCCGATTGTTCTATCCTTCCTTCGGATTCCTTGAAAGACCTTTTTTCAAGAGGTACTAAATATAGGCTCCTTCAAACGACTCTTGCCTTCTCAAAGCCATAGAAAAAGGAATTTCTAGTTTCGTAGTGAAGTTTGAGGAGTTTTTAGTAGTTTAAGGTATTTTTACCCATTGTAAGTCTACAATCCTCAAGAAAGCTTCTTTGAAATTAGCATCTAGCTCTCGAAACGTTTCTTCAAGAAGGAATAGCTTATCTTCTTCTGATCGTGATGCTCTTAGGAAATTTTATCGTGATTTTGTAATCTCTTATGTAGATAAGTGCTTTAATAACTTTGTTGTTACGTGCAAAAAGTTCTATTTAGAATGCTTGTTAGGTGAAGTAAACTCTCAGACTTACAATAATTGTGATCTTTCACTGCAAGAGGTTATCTTGAAACATCAAGATTTTTTTAAGTCTTTTGGTTTCAAGTGCCAACCTAAATTACCTTTTTTATATACCGTTTGGAAGTTCCACAAGAACCCTATAAAGCCTAGATTTATAGCTGCTTTTGGTAACACCTCTTTGACGGAGGTTTCCAAATGGCTTAGTTATTGTTTCAAAGCCATTTTACCTAGCGTAATTGAATTGTGGAAAAATATGCTAAAGGAAGCAAACGTACCTACGATTCAAGTTGGATTTTAAATGATTCAGTAGGTGTAATTCCTATTTTAAAGTTTTTGAACTCTTCAAGAAGCCTTAAGGAGAAATCTTCTCCTTTATGTCTCTAAACTTTTGACTTTACAACGCTATACACGAAGCTAAATTTGGAGGACCTTAAATTTAGAGTCAAGTCTCTTATTTCAAAAGTTTTTGCGAACAAGCTTGAGAAGAATAGGTACAAGCCATTGCTAGTAGAAAAGTCAACCTTGAACTTTGACTTCTTATGGCTGAAAAGTAAGAATGTAGATGTAAACAAAGGAAGGAAGAGATTCACGAGGATTGTGGATGACATTGACATCATATTTTGGTTAGATTTTCTTTTGGACAATTTATATATAACCATTGGCGACTCTCTTTTCAAGCAAACAATTGGTATCCCTATGGACACCAATTGTGTTGTTTTTCTTGCTAATTTCTATCTTTTTACTTATGAGTTTGATTTTATGGAGCGTCTTGTCCTTGCTAACACTTGCCCAATATTTTTGCACAAGTTATGCAATGTAAAACGCTTTCTAGATGATCTTTTTGTCCCTGACGTTCCTTCTTTTCAAGATTTTATGTATTTGAATTCGAGTTCTGTAGGCGGAGAAATTTATCCCAAGGAGTTTTGTGAACTTAACTGTACCACAAATAGTGATTGTTGTGCCTTTTTAGACCTTAAGATTTTTCAGACTCCCTTGGGATTAAAAGTAGATATCTATGATAAGCGCCTTGAACCAGAATATGCCAATCTAAAAATCATCCGTATGCCTCACATTTCTTTGAACATTTCTCTTTTAGCTAAGTACGGTGTCATTTGCTCTCAACTATTTAGATTTTCTCGTCTTTGTTCTAGTAAATCTGCTTTTGTTGTTCAATCTTGCCATCTTATTTCTTTACTAGTTGAAAAATGATACTCATTCAAAAGAATCATGAAAAACATTCGTTCATTTTTGCATCGTAGTAAGTGTATTTTTAATGTTTCTTCCTTTGGAATGTTCAAGATAATCAGTAGTAAATTCAATAGAAGTGGGGAGCTAAAAAACCCACTTATTGTTTGACTTAATAACACCTTATGTTGTTTTGATCTTTAGCGCTTCTAGTATTTCTTCTATAGCTTGACAAATGCTAGCCTTTATCATGGCTGAGTATGCCCATCACCTCCGGAGGGTGATAGAAACTCAGCTCGTTGGTTTTGTAGAGTACGTTCAAAGCATGAATGATCTCTATATAAACCTGCACCTACTCTTGGGCACTGACGACGTGAGTAGGGATGTCATAGCTGTTGTCCAAGTTATGCATGATAAAGGTGATAAACTTATTCTTCCTGTTTGGATAAGCAGCGAAGTTGAGATCATATATTGTCAAGTTTGGTTCTTTGCTCTTCGTAGGTTTGAAGTAGTATTCATTTTTTGATTTTGTATTTAGCTTACCTGAGGACTTAAGAATGTGTTCCGGTAGAATTTGTTGTGTGAAGTTTGATTTTTAGGATTAAGTTTTTAAGATGTCTTATCCTTTTTTGCTTAAAGTTGAGTACTTGTTTTAAGCCAAGTAAGTTGCGTCAACTTATTTTACATATGCCTTTTCTAAAAACATTTTTAAGTTAATAATGTTTTGTTTTATCTAGTTTTGTTTCGTAGCAAACAAAGTCATTTAGTTAGTTAGTTTGTTTGTTTTTGTTTTTCTTTTCTTTTCTTGTGTCCCTTGCTTTTATAGTTTTATAAGTGCTTTATTCCCTCTTATAATTTGTGAGTTCATACTATTCTGAACTTATAAAGGTATATAAAATTTTACTCTTAGTTATAGCCAAAACCCTGGGTTCAAATTGTGCTTTTAGCCAAATTAGCGATATTTAGCCCAAAAAAAAAAAAAACATTGTCCTTGAGGCATATCCTTGCAATGTTGCTTCAAACATGGCGACTTCTTGTCTAAAATTGTACTTGACGGCACATTCCTGCATTAGCTTGCTTAAGTTGCGTGTCTACATAATGATGAAAATGAGCCAAGTTTGATATTTCAAAAGAGGCATTCAAATCAGTCTTATCAACAATCTTTTGTTATGTGCTATGAATCCAATGCAATTGGTTCAGGTGGAAGTTTCCATCTTTAAACTTTTGCGAAGAAGTGAAGAGTTTTTGCACTTCTTTTAAGTTGGAGCAATTACATAAGAGAATGAATGGTTTAAAATTTTGAACCCTAGGAAGCATATACAAACACCCGACTACATTCTTGAAAATGGAGCAGTTTTTATTTGAACTACATATGAGCCTTGGTAAGCATCTCAACCTATCGATTCCAACACCCTTCCAAAAGAGAAGGGGCAAAATGTTCATTGCATGTGACCAAGCTAGAAATATCTAAGAAGAAGATGCAGTCTATACGGGCCCCTTTTGCATGGGATCAGAAAAGCAAGTAAAGCTAGTCAAGAAAATTTCGATGCCACATTTGAAAAGTTGAGTGTGGAGTAACTGAAAAAATAGTGGTTATGTGTTGAACTTTTTGAGGTTTGGAATTGTATATTTGTGATATATAGCGTTTTGAAGATTCCACTTCATAGATCTCTCTCTCTCTCTCTCTCTCTCTCTCTCTCTCTCTTAACAGGTCTTGTGTTCAACTCTCGTCGGATAGATCTTTGAGGTCTCTAGGGATAGCTTTCTACGACATTAAATTCTTTTCTTCTTGGGTGTGTGTGGGTGTGTGAGTGTTAATAAGAAGAGAAAAGTGGTATAACCTTTCTATCACCCAAGTGTGGTAGATTGGTTATGCCATTTCTTTCTTGAATAACAGGTCTTGAGTTCAACTCTCGTCGGATCGATCTTTGAAATCTCTTGAGATAGCTTCCTACGACGTTAAAATTCTTTCTTCTCGGGTGCGTGTGTGGGTGTGTGAGTGTGTTAATAAGAAGAGGAAAATGGTATAACCTTTCTACACCCAAGTGTGGTAGATTGGTTATGCAAATCCCCTCTTGAATAACAGGTCTTGATTTAACTCTTGTCAGATAGATCTTTGAGGTCTCTTGCGATAGCTTCCTACGATGTTAAAATTCTCTTCTTCTCGGGTGCGTGTGTGCGTGTGTGAGTGTGTTAATAAGAAGATGAAAATGGTATAACCTTTCTATGCTTCCATTGCCCTCTTGAATAACATGTCTTGAGTTCAACTCTAGTCAGGCGGATAGATCTTTGAGGCCTCTTGGGATAGCTTCCTATGACGTTAAAATTCTCTTCTTCTCGGGTGTGTGTGGGGGTGTTTGAGTGTGTTAGTAAGAAGAGGAAAATGGTATAAACTTTCTATCACCCAAGTGTGGTAGATTGGTCATGCCATTTCCCTCTTGAATAACAAGTCTTGAGTTCAACTCTTGTCGCGGATAGATCTTTGAGGTCTCAGATTGGTTATGCCATTTTCCTCTTTAATAACAGGTCTTGAGTTCCAACTCTCGTCGGATAGCTTCCTACGATGTTAAAATTCTCTTCTTCTCGGGTGCGTGTGTGGGTGTGTTAATAAGAAGAGGAGAATGGTATAACCTTTCTATCACCCAAGTGTGGTAGATTGGTTATGCCATTTCCCTCTTGAATAACAGGTCTTGAGTTCAACTCTCATCGGATAGATCTTTGAGGTCTCTTGGGATAGCTTCCTACGACATTAAAATTCTCTTCTTCTCAAGTGCGTTTGTGGGTGTGTGAGTGAATTAATAAGAAGAGGAAAATGATATAACTTTTCTATGAGGCCAATTCCCTCTTGAATAACAGGTCTTGAGTTAACTCTCGTCAGGTGGATAGATCTTTGAGGTTTATAGCTTCCAAAGACGTTAAAATTCTCTTCTTCTCGTGTGTGTGGGTGGGTGTGTGAGTGTGTAAGTAAGAAGAGGAAAATGGTATAACCTTTCTATCACCCAAGTGTGGTAGATTGGTCATGCCATTTCCCTCTTGAATAACAAGTCTTGAGTTCAACTCTCATCGTGGATAGATCTTTGAGGTCTCTTGGGTTAGCTTCGTACGATGTTAAAGTTCTCTTCTTCTTGGGTGTGTGTGTGTGTGTGTGTGTGTGTGTGTGTGGGTGTGTGAGTGTGTTAATAAGAAGAGGAAAATGGTATAACTTTTCTATCACCTAAGTGTGGTAGATTGGTTATGCCATTTCCCTCTGAATAACAGGTCTTGAGTTCAACTCTCATCGGATAAATCTTTGAGTCTCTTGGGATAGCTTCCTACGACGTTAAAATTATCTTCTTCTCGAGTGCATGTGTAGGTGTGTGAGTGTGTTAATAAGAAGAGGAAAATGGTATAACCTTTCTATGATGCCATGAGTTCAAGTCTTGTCAGGCGGATAGATCTTTCAGGTCTCTTGGGATAGCTTCCTATGACGTTAAAATTCTCTTCTTCTCGGGTGTGTGAGTGTGTTAATAAGAAGAGTAAAATGGTATAACCTTTCTATCACCCAAGTGTAGTAGATTGTTCATGCCATTTCCCTCTTGAATAACAGGTCTTGAGTTCAACTCTCGTCGCAGATAGATCTTTGAGGTCTCTTGGGATAGCTAGTAAAATTTCTCTTCTTCTCGGGTGCATGTGTGGGTGTGTGAGTGTGTTAATAAGAAGAGGAAAATGGCATAACCTTTCTATCACCCAAGTGTGGTAGATTGGTTATGCCAATCACCTCTTGAATAACAGGTCTAGAGTTCAACTCTCGTCGGATAGATCTTTGTTGAGGTTTCTTGGGATAGCTTCCTATGACGTTAAAAATCTCTTCTTCTTGGGTGCTATAACCTTTCTATGATGCCATTTCTTGTTGAATAACAGGTCTTGAGTTAAACTCTCGTCACGCAGATAGATCTTTGAGGTTTCTTGGGATAGCTTTGTATGACGTTAAGATTCTCTTCTTCTCGGGTGTGTGTGTGTGTGGGTGTGTGAGTGCGTGAGTAAGAAAAGGAAAATTATATAACCTTTCTATCACCCAAGCGTGGTAGATTGGTCATGCCATTTCCCTCTTGAATAACAAGTCTTGAGTTCAACTCTCGTGGCTGATAGATCTTTGAGGTCTCTTGGGATAGCTTCCTATGACGTTAAAATTCTCTTCTTCTCGGGTGTGGGTGTGGGTGTGGGTGTGGGTGTGTGAGTGTGTTAATAAGAAGAGAAAAATGATATAACCTTTCTATCACCCAAGTGTGGTAGATTGGTTATGCCATTTCCCTCTTGAATAACAGGTCTTGAGTTCAACTCTCTTCGGATAGATCTTTGAGGTCTCTTGGGATAGCTTCCTACAATGTTAAAATTCTCTTCTTCTCGGGTGCGTGTGTGGATGTGTGAGTGTGCTAGTAAGAAGAGGAGAGTGGTATAACCTTTCTATCACCCAAGTGTGGTAGATTGGTTATGCCATTTCCCTCTTGAATAACAGGTCTTGAGTTCAACTCTCATTGGATAGATCTTTGAGGTCTCTTGGGATAGCTTCCTACGACGTTAAAATTAGTTTCTTCTCAGGTGCGTATGTGGGTGTGTGAGTGTGTTAATAAGAAGAGGAAAATGGTCTAACCTTTCTTTCACCCAAGTATGGTAGATTGGTTATGCCATTTTCCTCTTGAATAACAGGTCTTGAGTTCAACTCTTGTCAGGTGGATAGATCTTTGAGGTCTCTTGTGATAGCTTCCTATGACATTGAATTTATCTTCTTCTTGTGTGTATGTGTGTGTGGGTGTGTGAGTGTGTTAGTAAGAAGAGGAAAATTGTATAACCTTTCTATCACCCAAGTGTGGTAGATTGGTCATGCCATTTCCCTCCTGAATAACAAGTCTTGAGTTTAACTCTTGTCGCAGATAGATCTTCGAGGTCCCTTGGGATAGCTTCCTCGACGTTAAAGTTCTCTTCTTCTCGGATGTGTGTGGGTGTGTGGGTGTGTTAATAAGAAGAGGAAAATGGTATAACCTTTCTATCACCCAAGTATGGTAGATTGGTTATGTCATTTCCCTCTTGAATAACAGGTCTTGAGTTCAACTCTCGTTGGATAAACATTTGAGGTCTCTTGGGATAGCTTCCTACGACGTTAAAATTCTCTTCTTCTTGGGTGCGTGTGTGGGTGTGTGAGTGTGTTAATAAGAAGAGGAGGAAATTGGTATAACCTTTCTATGATGCCATTTCCCTCTTGAATAACAGGTCCTGAGTTCAACTCTCGTCAGGCGGATAGATCTTTGAGGTCTCTTGGGATAGCTTCCTATGACGTTAAAATTCTCTTCTTCTTGGGTGTTTGTGTGGGTGTGTGAGTGTGTTAATAAGAAGAGGAAAATGGTATAACCTTTCTATCACCCAAGTCTAGTAGGTTGTTCATGCCATTTCCCTCTTGAATAAGAAGAGGAAAATGGTATAACCTTTTTATCACCCAAGTGTGGTAGATTGGTTATGCCATTTTCGTCTTGAATAACAGGTCTTGAGGTCAACTCCCGTCGGATAAACCTTTTAGGTCTCTTGGGATAGCTTCCTACGATGTTAAAATTATTTTCTTCTCAGATGCGTGGGTGGGTGTGTGAGTGTGTTAATAAGAAGAGGAAAATGGTATAATATTTCTATGATGCCATTTCCATCTTGAATAACAGGTCTTGAGTTCAACTCTTGTCAGGCGGATAGATCTTTGAGGTCTATTGGGATAGCTTGCTATGACGTTAAAATTCTCTTCTTCTCGAGTGTGTGTGTGGGTGTGTGAGTGTATTAATAAGAAGAGGAAAAGGATATAACCTTTCTATCACCCAAGTGTGGTAGATTGGTGATGCCATTTCCCTCTTGAATAACAAGTCTTGAGTTCAACTCTCGTATCGGATAGATATTTCAGGTCCCTTGGGATAGCTTCCTACGATGTTAAAATTCTCTTCCTCTCGGGTGTGTGTGTGTGTGTGTGTGTGTGTGTGGGTGTGTGAGTGTGTTAATGAGAAGAGGAAAATGGTATAATCTTTCTATCACCCAAGTGTGGTAGATTGGTTATGCCATTTCCATCTTGAATAACAGGTCTTGAGTTCAACTCTCGTCGTAGAAACCTTTGAGGTCTCTTGGGATAGCTTCCTACGACGTTGAACTTCTCTTCTTCTCAGGTGTGTATGTGGGTGTGTGAGTGTGTTAATAAGAAAAGGAAAATGGTATAACCTTTCTTTCACCCAAGTGTGGTAGATTGGTTATGCCATTTTCCTCTTGAATAACAGGTCTTGAGTTCAACTCTCATCGGATAGATCTTTGAGGTCTCTTGGGATAGCTTCCTACGACGTTAAAATTCTCTTCTTCTTCTTCTCTCTCTCTCTCTCTCTCTCTCTCTCTCTCTCTCTCTCTGTGTGTGTGTGTGTGTGTGTGTGTGTGTGTGTGTGTGTGTGTCAAAGTGGGCCTTGCCCTTAGTATCCCTTGCAAAAATTACAAATAGTCCATCGAATGGTCGCATTTTTTGTGGGCTCCCATCAATCATTTGTATTATTTAGAGACACGTCAGGGTTTTCAAAAATTTCACATATATGGTTACGTGTCTATCAATAGAGAAATGGATCAATAATGTATTAATCCATTTTGTAATGGATTGATCTATTATCCATTGATATTGCCATTCTATAAAAGATGATAGTTTTTAACCTCGAGACTATAAGTCACATGTACACATTTACACAAATTGCAAGGTTATCCTTGAGAAGTGCAAGGTAGACAAAAAATCTCATAAAATTATATTTTTTTGTTTATTTTTTAAAATAAAATTAATTTTTGGTGCTTTGATCTACTGTCCATTGATATTGCCATTATATAAAAGATGAGAACTTTTAACCTCGGGACTACAAGTCACATGTACACAAATTGCAAGGTTATCCTTGAGAAGTGCAAGGTAGACAAAAAATTCTCATAAAATCATATTTTTTTATTCTTTAAAAAAAATAAATCTTAATTCTTGGTGCTTTAAAGGTACCAAGAGTATTAACTCTAATGGTTGGCTCTAGCCTACAATATGATTAAAATAGTGGTATATTGTGGTGAAAACCATTGTCTATTTGTATTTTTTGTGTAGTGTTTAGATATAGTTAAACTAAGTGTATGGCATAGTGAATATTGCTTATAGACATACTTAGTGTGTACACATTTGGTAGGACTTAGAAATAATATAAACAAACATTCATAATGTAGTTCTACTTGGTTGTTTGAAAATATGCTCTTACTTCTAAGTATGCTTAAAATTATAGCCCAATTACACATAAGATCCTTTGTTTATTATGAACAAGTGCTCCTATGGCCAAGTGGGATTTAAAAGGCATTTAAAGTCACTTGGTTGTTATGAGATGACACTCTTACCTCCAAGTAGACTCAATATCAGAGTTAGGATAGTCCTAGGGCTTGCTGAGTTGTTATTCAAGTGGACATGAATAGTGGATGGATTGAAGGATTTACTAAGTTTCTTTTGAGCCAACACTCTTACCTCCAAATGAATAAAATTCATGTATCTAAGAGTCACTTGTTGTTTTTGAGCATTGCTCTTACCTCCATGTTGATATAGAAGTTGGGAGCTTGGTTGTGTTTGGACAGTCCCTCTTATCTCCAAGAGACACAGATAGTGAAATCACTAAAGAATTTACTTGATTGTTCATGATAAAACTCTCTTTACTTAAAAGTAGCTATAAATGTCATGTCCATTGGTGGTTATTTTTCACACCCTTGCGTTTCTCATGTTGATGAAGTTTTTGATTGTATTGTGACACTTTAAATTTTTTTACGGAAGGATAGAGCTATACTCAATAATGCATCTATCTTTTTTCTAAGAAACCATTTGTAGAAAGCTAGAAGTCATTGTGCAAGGGAGGAGCAAATGTATGTGACAAGATGAAGCATTGCAAAATTGGGTCTCATCCCTAACATAGGATTTGCAACCATACATTCCATGGCAATGCAACTCGAATCAAGGAGCACTTGTTTGGTATAGACATCAATGTAGCGGAATACACCACATCACCCACATACATATTTGTACACTTTGCAGCTAATGCAAAGAAATGCAAATAGGTAGTTATGCTCTCCAAAAAATGGAAGGGCATGAATGAAGCATCATTGCATCAAACTTATGAGCAATGTGCACATACACAAAATGAAGGATGCAACTAGTGGACTCCAATGTCATCACCACAACCCATGCAAGGTCCTTACTCTTTTGTAGTTCGTGGCTATGGAGAAGTGGATGGGAGCAATGGTCTATGTAGCAGAGCCTCTATCCCACAAGCTTTGCATGTAGCATTCGATAATCACGATATGTTAAAGCTGCATTGTGAGAACAAGGGTCTTAGGCATGGTCCCAAGGAAAGGGAATGAGCCAATATGGCATAATGGCAACGGGACTTAATAGCAACGGTTATTTAAGTAATGGATGGGTGGAGACTCTTATGCCATAATCCAAGTCTTACATTGCTATCAAAAGCTATGGCAAAAGAAGGAGACAAAGGTCTCTCTTTGTACTTTGCATATTCTCTTAGGATGTTGAATCACATTTTCTATTTTTGGAATTTTTGTGTAACATTCTACTCGCCATCCTTACCGGAATTGTTGTGGTCTCCAACTTTGTAGTTTTTTGAAGATTTCGCTCTGATTTTGAATTATCTCGCGTAAACTGACAGGTAATCAAGAAGCACAATTTTAGCCTTTCATAGTTTTGGAAAATAAAATGAATATTGCCATAGTTGCATGCACACGTGCATGCGATTGCCATAGCACATACAAGTCCATTCTATCAAGTGATGGAATTCTGCCATGTCATGAAGAACTCCATGTCTCATGAAACTTCATGTTTATGGAAAGGTTCCAATATGGATATTGATGTTGAACTTATTCAAGCGTAGTTTGGGTAACACGTTTAAAATCTTTGTTTTTTTATATATTTGGATAATGTAATTTTTTATGTTTTATAGATTTTAATACCTAAGCTATGGTGCTAATATTTTTTATAGCTTCAAGTTTGCGCATGTATATGTATGTCATATATATGCAGGTTATGATTGCAAGTGCAACTTGTGGTATGTACTATAAGATTCTTGCATACAAGGCATGCAATCACGCATATGTGTTGGTATGAAAAGCATGCATGAACTCTTTGGCTATGAGCAAAGTACTCTTTTGCTACTGTAGCATGGCCAATATAACCTCTATTAGGTAACTTAATGTTTTGAACTCTTCTTGTGAAACATGTTTTTTTGATTTTATATCCCCAAGACAAAGTCATATCATAATGAATTGGCAAGGTCAAAGTTTTTAAGATTGTGACAGTTTGGCAAGGCCAATCTACGTTCCTCTACATCCACGCAAAGTGCATTCTACTTGTTAGAAATTGCTTAACACAGAAAGGCTTTTTTCTACGCTTTTGCAACTAGGTAAAACGCTTTGTCAAGTACATCATTTGCTAGATTAAGGTACCAAGATGGAATTTGTGAAAAGTACTCTAACACATCTTCAATGTAGAGGTGGAGTTTTCGGAGATAAGCATATTATCTCTACTATGTCATGGAACATGGTCCAGCGACTAAGAGTCACGTGATCTCAAAACTTTAATGTATAAGAATGATATGTGAAGTAATATTTTTATGAGATATTTCATTCCAACAAGTACTACCTCATTATAAGTACAAACCCGCCTTAGCCAAGTGCATATTATTTTCTTGATGGCAACGTAACTCTATAGCTATCAAAAAGCAAGCTACATTCTTTAATGGATCGGACTCTCTTATTCATGTTTAACAAAATTAGCCTTACAACCTCTCTAGGAAGCACGAGGATAGACGGTCAAGAGCCTATATAGTTATGTACAAAGATACACATACGTTTCCCAGTTCATGATAGCATAAGTATCTTTTAAGACATGCAAGGCGAACAAGGGTACATAGGTATACATGTATATTTATATTCCAATCATACCTATTTCCATACACCTTCAAGAGTTTCAACATGAATTTCTGCATGAGGGTGTACATATGCTACATGTATGGCATGTTGTCAACCATGAATTTTATAAGCTTATTTTTGTATTAGCATTTATTTTGCCCTATATGCATTTTTAATTATGCTTTGGTGGACACGTATTTTTTTTCTAGGAATGTATTTTCATCTTTATGGAAAAAAAAAGCTTATTGATGATTGAGTCTCTTCATTCTTATATGCACACACAATAGATGATGTTTCTTTCTTGTCGACATGCATGGTTATGAACCATAGCAAACCAATTCAGGTGGCATTTATTTTCCCGATTATTTATCATGTTTCAATCAAGCATTCCGATGTTGTGCTCTTTGTTACATGCATGGCATGTATCCCACTAAATGATCGATCCATTGACCTACCAAATGTCCACATGTTAGGACATACATGATGCTTTACGCTTTGGACCAGGGCCCTAGCATGGTACTATAGGCTGAATGTGCTTATGTACCATTCGTGTTCGCTTGACTACACTCATGGTAGACTTTGTTCTTAGTTATCAAATTGCTCAAACTTTCAAGTAAAAGGTTGAGATGAGCCTAAATTATGAGAGAATGACTTCACGTACACCCATGTCACTATGATAAACTAATGAATTCTTTAAGGTTGTTTCAACACATAGGATGCTTATTGATATGAAAAAGTTAAAGATAGCTACAAAAATAGCAACCAAGGGAAAGCATAACACTTAAGAGTATACTTGGTGCCCCCAAAAATGTGATGTTTTGATGGAAAATGACTCCAACTATAAGGGTATAGGCTTAGTCATCTAAGGAAAAAGCCTTGAAATTACTGTGGTGCCTCGTGCAACACACACACACACACACACACACACACAAACAAACACAAACATACACACACAAATTGCTACTTAAGGACATTGGAAAAATACCCTTTATAAAGTAGGTGCCCTTAGATTCCAATCACACGGTAGAGCTTATAAGGAAGCACCAAATTTCATATTCTTCTCCAAGTCCCTTCAAAGCACTTCAAACATTTTGCACCACACGGTTTCCTATAGCCAATGAAGCTCTGAGTAATCTTACTACAGTGCAAGGGGCTTTGAGAGAGATAATTGCATTGTGGAAATGGATCACCAATTGCCCAAGGTATGAAGCATCAACTCAAAGATGTGTATCAATGGTGTAGTTCCCTTGTTTCTTGCATGGTGTAGACAAACTTATTGTGGTTAGCAAGCCCTATGTGGAGATTCTACCATACACCTGTGCATGGTGCAATATTGGTCTTGGATCCAAAGGTTTAGCTACACAAGCAAGATTCTATGAAGTGGTTATGCAAGACTTCAAATAGGTATGCCATCAGTTGTTACCAAAGTATGAAGGTGTTAATCGATAACGGACGGCTTATCACATTGTTTTGAGTCATGGGCCGGGCTTGTCGGTCCTATAGGTGCTTGGGAAATCACCAATGAGAGGCACACCACATATCTCGTTTGACAGTATTTTTACTTTTACGGACCAGTGTGGGCATCCATGTGTGAATGGGCCAGCCCCATATAAAAAGGCCATTGTGACCTAAATCCCTCATTCTGAAAGGTGCATGCTAAAGAAGAGTGCTCTTGCCCTGCATCCATCTCCCTTCTCCATTGTGTACTCACAAGTGTGTGTGTGTGTGTGTGTGTGTGTGTGTGTGTGTGTGTGTGCTTGAGAGAGAGAGAGAGAGAGAGAGAGAGAGAGAGAGAGCATTGCGGAGGCATCGGCAGTGGTGAGGCGGTTGAGCGTGGCGATGGTGGCTCCTTCTTCTTCGCAGCAAGGAATCCTTTACAGCGATGAGCGTAGAGCGGTGAGTGACACACCCTTGCTCTCTTTGAGCTTGTTAAGTTAGCTTGGTTGTGTGCTTGCAGCCATCCATGGCTCACACACGGTGCTCGGCAAGTCCCTAGCTTTGACACGTGCGACAAACATGCACATTTTTGGCGCCGCTGTCGAGGAGTTTCCTGCACCAAGCTCAAGAAGCACTATGTGCTGCCTTGTGAAGTCACTCAGTGCATGTAGGAAAGGTAGAGGAAGGTACGTGTGTGTGCTTTTGGTACAAGTCTATTAGAAATGGCTAAAAAGTTATGTTCTATTAAGCCTTGCTAAGCTCTGTTCACTAGTTATGTTAGCTCTGTTTTAGTTTTGTTATACATTGTGTTAGTTCTATTCTACAGTTCCGTTCTGTCTTGGTTCTGCTAGGTCCACGTGCACGACTGCTCAGTTTTGTGTGTGGCACGCAAGTCTTTGCACGGCCACAGCCACATGCAACTTCGTGCGTGTGCGGCCAGAGACCACGTAGGCATATCCAAAAACCTTGTCCTCAAATTTAAGAAAGAAAAAACTGGAAAAAAAAAATCAAAAGAAAAAGTAAAAAAAAGGAAAGAGAAGAAAAATTTTAAGAAAGAGAGGAAAAGAAAGAAAAACGTGTAGCAAAAGAATGATCAGTGTCGGTCCTCAAGCCCAGGGCCATGCCTCAGTCCTCAGTCTTATGATATAGTATAGACCCAAGACTATATATATATATAGTCTACCCCCACAAGAGGGAGTGAGGGCATGTGGGACAAGTCCTCCATCCTCCCCTTCACACTTGCACCCTTGAACTTTCCATTTTAAGCCTTGTTCCCAACTAGAAATAGACTATTTTGAGGATTCTGAGGGCATAAAGTAACAAGAGCACGCCACGTCCCTCTGATCGAGATGCTCGTATTGAGCTATCATACGCTATATTCCATACCTTGGTAAAAAAGAAAGACCAAAAAATAAAAAATTTGAGAGTAAAACGGGTTGCAAAACACCCAAAAAACTAGGTGAGCAGCCTTCAGGGGCACTCACCAACACTTCTAGGGTGTCAAGGTCACATACACCTATGCTCTAGTCGTGTGCTAGAGCACATGCATATAGAGAGTGCCTCTGTTTACATGTGCACCCATTATCCCTCGACATTAGGCTCTAGGCCCTCAGCAAGAACCCAAGGCGGTACTACTCAAGACTCCCACTTAGCAGGTAGTGACTCTTCCTCTAACTCATACGCAATGGAAGGTTATCCTATACAAAACCTTGAGGAAGAAGGACACGTGCCCACCGGCGGGGCTCCACAACCTAGTGATAGCATGTTTAGCCATTTTATGGAGACATTTAGTAGACCTACTCGCTCCGAACCCGAGGACAATGAAGCATAAAGAGTGTCCATGTGGATATGCTGCCTATCTCCTTCAATGCAGGCCCTACCAAGCTACCTCCCTTGTGAAGGAGTACGAGCGGAAGTGCGACGCGAGAGAGAGTGCGTGAAGAACAACACGACGATATGGTGAACTCGCTCTACTGTAATGTGTAGAGCATAGTGAGTTCTTATTAGGTTTTTACAAAAGAATATGTGTACATACCTGGCGGCCCGCCCACTTACCTGGGCGACCACATTGGGCTTTATACCCCAACAACCTCCCACTTAAAGTCCAATGTGGTACTTTAAGTGTGAGAGAAGCTACTATACAAGCTAATATACAATAGATGTAGAGAAGTGATGTACTACCCTACACCTAACTGCTTGCGAAAATACGCAAAGCTATCTGAGGGAAGTCCTTTTGTAAGTAGATCAGCAGGATTTTCTATGGTGTGAACTTTTACAAGCTGAATTTGCTTATCCTCGAGCATTTCCCTGATGAAATGGTACTTCACATCCACATGCTTTGTCTTTGAGTGATAAACTGGATTGCGAGCCAATTGTATAGCACTCTGACTATCACAATATAACACAAGCATCTCTTCTTTGATTCCCAAATCTGCTACTAGTCGATTTAGCCAAATTGATTCTTTGGATGCCTCTGATGCTGCAACATATTCAGCCTCTGTAGTAGACTGAGTAACACAATCTTGTAATCTAGAACGCCATGATACTGCTCCACCAGCCAACGTAAAGACATACCCTGACGTAGACCTTCGGTTGTCTAAGTCACCTGCATAATCTGAGTTTGTAAAACCCTTTACACTTAGCTCCTGACTTCCATAGCATATACGCATACTCTTTGTAGCTTTCAGGTATCTCAATATTCCTTTCACTGCCTCCCAATGTTTCTTGCCTGGGTTTGACATGTATTGACTTACTACTCCCACTGCAAATGCAATGTCTGGGCGAGTAGCAATCGTTTCATACATCTAGCTACCCACTACAGACGCATATGGAATCTTATCCATTTCAGCCCGTTCTTCCTCAGACACAGGACAATCTTGTTTGCCAATGAAACACTCAATGCCTTTCTCTTCTCCATATTGAAACATTGCAAAACCTTGTCAATATACTCAGTTTGAGATAACCAAATCAACTTCTTTGATCGGTCTCTCTCAATGCGCATACCAAGTATATGACTTGCCTCACCCATGTCTTTCATGTCAAACGATTTTGACATCTTTGACTTCAAAGCTGAAATTTCTTCCAAGTGCTTGCCAACAATCAACATGTCATCCACATACAAAATAAGGATCAGCCAACTCGCATCCTTAGCCTTCTTTGTCTAAAGACAGTGACTGAACTCACTACGTCTGTAGCCTTGAGAAAGCATAAACTTGTCGAACTTATGGTACCATGCCCTCGGTGATTGTTTTAAGCCATAAAGACTCTTTAACAACTGGCATACCAATTCTTCCTTGCCTTTCTCAACAAACCCTTCTGGCTGTTGCATGTAAATTTCCACATCTAAATCACCATGTAAGAACGCTGTCTTGATATCCATTTGGTGCAACACCAAATCTAATATGGCAACCAATGCAAGAAAGCATCTCAATGTATTCATCTTGACCACCGGAGAGAAGACTTCATCAAAGTCAATGCCTTGTTCTTGCTTAAAGCCCTTGGCAACAAGCCTTGCTTTATACTTTGGCTCACTATCATGAGCGGTGATCTTATACCTGTAAACCCATTTACAAGGTAGAGCCTTTTTGCCCTGTGGTAATTTAACTAGCTTCCATGTTTGGTTTTTATCCAGAGCTGTCATCTCTGACTGCATGGCCAATTGCCAATTCCCGGAGTCCTTCATTTGCACTGCTTCCTTGTAACATGAAGGCTCATTGCAATCAGTCAACATGACATAGTTCATAGATGGAACAAACCGATCAGGAGGTCGCGAGATACGTCCAGATTTACCAAAATAGGTGGTTGAGGCTCAGCCACAACCTGTGGTTCCACTCTATCCTGTCCTTGCTCCTCTTGAGCCCTGACATTTTGTCTTGCACGTGCATGTCCATCTTCCTGGAAGACAACTCTTCTAATCTCCTCAACCCTCTCTGGTTTAGAATGATATTTGGCTTCATTAAAGTGAACATCATTGCTGCGGATAACCTTTCTGGATTCGGGATCCCAAAGTCTGTACCCGATCTCACCAGAATTACCATAGCCTAGAAAGATGCACTTTTTACTCTTTGGCTCAAGTTTGTTCCTAAATTCCTTTGGAACGTGAGTATATATATGCCTCACAGCCAAAGACTCTGAGATGCTTGTATGAGGGCACCTTGCTTGACTATACCATCTCTGCCACTAAATCCTTCTGCAAAACCTTGCTAGGAGATCTATTTATCAGATGAATAGCTGTTGATACAGCTTTAGCCCAAAACCCATTTGGCAGTTGTGCATTAGACAACATACTTCTGATCTTCTCTTGTATGGTCCTATTCATCCTCTCAGAAACACCATTTTGAGGAGGATTGTAAGGAGCAGTAAGTTCACGTTTTATACCTTTTGACTCACAAAAGTCCTGAAAGGACTTTGAAATATACTCTCCACCATTGTCAGTGCGTAAGCATTTAAGCTTCTTGCCACTCTGATTCTCCACAAGTGTCACAAACGTTTTGAAAACACTAAACGCTTCATCCTTGTGCTTGAGAAAGTAAACCCATACTTTCCTCGAGTAATCATCTATAAATGTCATAAAGTAAGAAGCTCCCCCTAGAGATAGGTTAGGCATAGGTCCACACAAATCACTATGAACAAGTGCCAATTGTGTATCTCTTCTACTGCTTCTATGCTTATGTGGCTGCTGTGTTTGCTTACCATACAGAAAATGTTCACAGAATTCAAAATCATTAAATGAAAAGCCAGGCAAATAACCAAAACGAGACAAGATTTCCATTCCCTTCTTGGACATATGTCCTAACCGGCTATGCCACAAGGAAACGTTCGGCTGCTCGGTTACATTGATTACATTTTTAGAGACATTTGATACATAAATCATGTAAAGTCCTCCAGACTTTACTCCATGTGCTACTGTCATAGAACCCTTGGATATCTTCCACATGTTCTGTCCAAAAGTGGTAACGTAGCCAGCATCATCAAGTAAACCTGTGCTGATCAAGCTCTTTGTAATTGCGGGAACATGTCTCACATTCTTCAGCGTGAAAGAAGAGCCATTCTGAAACTTCAATTGAACATCTCCAACACCTAAGATCTCACATGTCTGCCCATTGCCTAGCCGAACATGATCTTTAGTGGTCACATAAGAGGTAAACCACTCCTTGTTTGGAGACACATGAAGTGATGCCCCTGAGTCTATAATCCAATCACTCAGTGTATTTCCATTAGATACTGTAAGAAGAGTTGAGTCCATTGTATTCTTCAAGAAGTAGATGTCTCCTGACACTAGACTGTCATCCTCTGCAATAGCGTTTGTCACATTTATTTCTTGAATCTTCACTGAGGACTTGTTCTTCTCACCATTGTCTTCAGCTTTCTCTTTGCCTTTTACTGCTTTCCATTCTCTGCAGTCTCTTTTCATGTGACCCTTCTTGCCACAATGGTAGCATTCTATGTCACTCTTGCCTTTAGCACTGCGGGACTTGCTACGAGACTAATTCCTCTTTCCACCTTTGTACTTTTCTTTGGTCCTTCCCCTGACAACTAAGGCTGTTCCTTTGCCTTTGTCCATTGTCTTTCTGTTGGTTTCTTCAGTAAGCAGACTGCCTTCTACACCTATTATGGTCAAACCATTTGGAGGTGCAGAATTACTCAAAGCTGTGCGAAAAGTGTCCCAACTTTCTGGCAATGTGATCAACAGGAACATAGCTCTAATAGGTTCATCAAACTTGACACCTTGAGCTGACAACTGACTGTAGATGGTGTTGAATTCATTCAGATGATTGGACATAGGTGTCCCTTCTTTCATCTTCAAGGCAACAAGCTTCTTAAGCCAGTATACCTGTGAAGCTGCACTCTGCTTCTCATAAAGATCACTCAGCTTTGTCCAAGCTTCACAAGCCGACATCTCGTCTGCTACATTGAAGTAAACGCTTTCTGCCAAAGTCAGCACAATGGTAGAAAGTGCCAATTCATCCATTTCGCTCCATTCATCTTCGTCCATATCTTCTGGTTTTATCCCTTTGAGCTTTATAGGTTTTATCTGCTTCTTTTGTACCAACACGTGCCAAATCTGCTTCTTCCACAATGGGAAATTGGTTCCATCCAGCTTCTTGATATTGTAAAGAGCAGTGTCCTGTGATCCAGCCATAGCTACGCTTCACAGTAGTTTACTTTCTTGGGAAAAATTCGGCAGAGTTTCCCCTATAAACTGACCTCTGAACCAATATCAACCTGTCAAATGAACCAAGAAGGCTTCAGACTCTGCAAAAATTTCGGCAGAGTCTCCTTTGTAAAATGGCTGTGGTGTACTCAAAAAACAGACCAAAAACAGCTCAAGAAACCACTGTCTCTCTCACACTGTAAGCTGTGGGTAAACCTGTCCTGCACTTGTACTGTCTCTCACTGTCCTGTCACTGTCCTGTAAGCATAGACTACGACAATGCCTCAACGGCAGTAAATCAAAGATGCAATCCCAACTATCTAACTCACAGTCAATACATCCTAGCTGCCTATCTAAAGGGTGCTTGAGGGATCGCTCCAAGACCTGTATCACCGAAAGGATCTCAACATTCGAGAATCCCCCAACTCAATAAAACCTCACTCGACCCTCAACAAAGGCTGCAATAAATCTGACAGTACATTGACTTCCGACAAAGTCATACATCCACAAATTTCCCACTATATGCTGTAACCGCTGCGGCGGTTGTTTGCTGCGTGACTCACAGCCAGCAAACCCTCAACAGACATACATCATCTCTGACAATACATCCCATGTGGAAGTACCTGCAATGTCAGGATGAAATCTAGAATATCAAGCAACAAACACAAGCTACCTGATGAACTAGTGGATGTCGCCTACTGTCTGTGTGTAGATGCACCCATGTCGTATGTGACACGCCTTCAAGAACTGTGAGCCGTCCTTCGTTGTGTAGACAGCCACAAATCAGCACTCTGGAAGTGCAGATATCCTCAGCACCTGCAGTCGTAAGCCGAAACCCCAAATTTGCAGAGTTGGATGTGCACCCACCGAGACCACGTAGTCGAAAATGGCCTGCGCAGAACTTTGTTGAAGCCGAACGGTGGCCGAGATGACCTCAGAATGAAATTCTGAGAACACCAAGTCCTTCGGATCCTCCCACGGGATTAGTGGCCGTGTCTTCGCCTGTCGAATCTCACTCCAATCTGAGCAGGTGACTCTAGCTTCCTGCAATGCTGCCCCGAGCCTTGATCTGAGCTCTGATACCAGTTGAAGGAGTACGAGCGGAAGTGCGACGCGAGAGAGAGTCCGTGAAGAAGAGCACGACGATATGGTGAACTCGCTCTACTGTAATGTGTAGAGCATAGTGAGTTCTTATTAGGTTTTTACAAAAGAATATGTGTACATACCTGGCGGCCCGCCCACTTACCTGGGCGACCACATTGGGCTTTATACCCCAACACCTTGGAAGTTCCCTCTAAAGTACAGACCACGAAAGACAAAAGCACGGGGAGTAACATTGCTTCCACCTCACAAGGGACCTCTAACACATCAATTCTTGAAGGGTTATTCCTTAATGAAAATTGGAAATACAACCTCCACACTGAGATGTTGACGGATCTATACTTTGGCCTCTCCTACCATGTAGGTTGGATAGAGATTGTCATCCACATCTAGCGCCATTAATATGAGGAGCAACAAATAATGATCTGTAATGTCATCTATGGAATCATCCACTCAGAGAGGCAAAATCGAGGCGTAAAAGTACCCTCAACTGGCCCCATGAGATTTCTGGTGGCAAGGCCAAACAACCTACTCTATCACAAATGAAGACTCCTATGATGAGTCCCATGGACCCCTCATACGTCGTTTTGCCTAGAGTCTCGATGTAGTATGAACCAGTGGTGCCTACTCCAATGATGGACCTGAGAGAGAATGCACCCATGACCTCAAGGGCTAGTGCAGTACCACTACCTAGTGGTGTAGTACCTACCACTGGGCCTTGATCGTATGTGCACACATGGCTCCTACACCTCTGATTGTACCAATACCATATGCTCCATGAGTGCCATTGTCGAGCCCTTATCCGAGTGGGCTATGCCAAGTCATATTCCATATCCTACGTCGGCTACATATATGCCAGGGCCAGTAACCACCCCCATTCACATATGATTCCAGGAGTGCCTCCACCGGCCATACCTCCTCACATAGTTGATTTGGCAGCATTTGCTCAAACAATAGGTATGTCTATTGCAAAGAATATGCGTCATGCGCCTGAAGAGAACCTAGGAGTAAAGTGGTACATATTGCAAAGCTTACACAAAAATTCAATGGGGACGAAGATGCTTGAAAGCACATCGAAGTATTTGAAGAAGTATGTGATTCCCTAGGAGAACACAATGAACTACACAAGTGCAATGCTTTTTGAGTGGGAAGGCTAGGGATTAGTATAGGACCTTAAGAATGGAAGAGAAAACAATTTACCCTACTCTTTGGAGATTGTTCCTGAAGGAGTACATACGAGAAGGTGTGCTTTAGGGTGTAGCATCTCAACTACAAAAGTCCAAACGTGAGGAAGGTGAGTCAGTGAGAGAATTTATTAGCCGTCTAAAGCACTTAAACTCTCATTGTTCTATAAATGAGCATTTCAACAATAACCAATTGATCGATAGATTCCTCCGAGGATTGCAACATGAAAATATCTATAATGAGCTAGTCATTAGAGGTATTACTACCTGGGAGGCAATCACTACCAATGCAATCCAATTGGACAATTTAATGATTGCATGTGAAAGAGTTTCCTTTGAGCCAAAATCTAGTAGCTTGCAAGCATCGGGGCCTAAGCCAATGAGCATAAAGCCTATTGTTAAAGAGCGAAAGATATCTAAGATGACTTTGGCAAATCTCACCAAGGCCATTCAAGAAAGTGTTAGAGATAATCATGCTCCACAAAACAATCATAAGTATCCAAGAAGGGAACGGCAATGGTGCTCAATTTTCTTTGGTCCACATAGCACTAGTGAATGCCCTATATTTAGAGTAAAATTCAACGGGAATTGCAATGCATGTGGTAGATACAATCACCAAGCTAAGGATTGGATAATGTTTAAACATGTTATGGGGCGAATAGGCCACCTTTGGCCTAGACGGAATCACCTTGAGTTTTTGCATTGATGCCTGCTCCACTTGTTGAGCAACTATCACAACACATGGTTCCTAAAGCCCAAAATGTTGTTCAAGCTACACCGCTACCACCTCCAGTGCTAAGACCACAACCCCTGCATCCAAGAGTCACCCTTGTGAATCGTATGGGTTGTGAGCCATCTAGTGCTTGCTTGAATGGTTGTGTAGAAGAAATAGACACTAGTATTGCCTATGGGATGGAAACTCTTGAAGAGTGTCCTATATATTACATGGAAGATTCTTGGGGACAAGTCAATCCTATTTATCAAGCAGTTGTTCTCGCAGAAAGAGGTCAAAACATTAATCTCATTGCTACAAGACCACCTCTTCAATGCAACGAGTGTGGTGGAACACGTCAGATAGCTGAATGTCCTATTAGGCTAGAAAGGACTGCCACACAAGTGTAAACCAGCCAGGGGAGCACATCCACAATGCCAATACTCACATGTAATTGTTATGGCATAGATCATTTGATTGCACAGTGCCCCCATAACCCAAATGCACCCAAGATCACACTCTTGAATTTGGTCAAACTTGCTAGTGGGACATCAACAATACCACCCATTGTACCCGCCAATGTGATTACACGATCAATGCTCCAAAATTCAAACCATATCCTTGAAGAGAGAGATACTGCATCAAATACTTGAGCAAAGAAAAAGAAAACACGAAGGAAGAGATCGCTAAATATCGGAAGTTCAAAACGAGTTCCAAGACAAACATAGGGACATGAGATGATCTCGTGTATATGAACAACCCTGAGGATGATTCAAATTCAATTGAAACAATGGAAACCAAAACCATTACCACAAAGGGAAAATCCAACAAAAACACCATGAGACACAGCCAAACAAAAACTCAATTGGGGAGTGCCATAAAGAATCCCTCAAAACACAACAAGTGTTTCCAAATCCAATCAGGAACCCCCAAGATAAGCCACGAGGGCCAAAAGAGGAAAATTGCAAGAAGAATATTGGGACCTACTCAAACCCAATAGAGGATATTGAGAGAGTTCAACACCTTAGAGGTTTGGTGGAGGAGACTCAAAGAAAGCTAGAACCAGAACCTAGACATGTGAAGATTTCTGACACAGAATTTCCCATGCAAGTCCATCCTCACCACATGAACCATAGACCGTTTTCCATACCTAGTATCATCCGAGAAGAGTGTGAGGAGGAGACATCAAAAAGTGGGCATACACCTTTCTCGTATGAAATGATGTTTAGTGAGGGAACGCTTAATCCCATTGAGGAAGGGGAGATTCCTTTCTCACTAGTTCCTAGTCAAGGACCTACATCTCACGAAATGCCATTGAATGCTGCCAACCTAGTTGATTTCATGTCTTTGGAGGTCCGAACCACTATCATATCAAAGTTATACGACGATCTTGATCTGTTATTTGCACTTCGAGCATTCCTCAATGTGGAGCTATAGGATGAACTACCACAGTTTGTGCAAATGAATAGGCTTGATTCGATTATGAGTGTTGAGGAGAATCAAGTGCAATCACCTGACTTAGATGGACAAGAGTCTATTGTCGAGGTACATGATAGGAACTAAGCTATGGCGACTGCCGGCGGTGAGGGGCCATGGCTTTGGAGATGGCGTGCTGCACACACACACACACACACACACACACACAGAGAGAGAGAGAGAGAGAGAGAGAGAGACTCGACACAGCACGAGAAAACCAACATGCTATGTATATTGATTGTATGTTTTTTAAACAACCTTACAACTATATAAGATTTTAACCATGCAAGATTCCAACTTTAACTGATCCTCCCTGAATGCATCATAAAGGGGGATTTCCCACGAGCTAGACGACTACAACTTGGGCTTGCAAACCCAACAACCCCCCCCTCAAGCCCAAACCACTGACTATGGACTTGATATAGACCATGGCAGAGTCCAATCACCTGAAACTATGAGTAGAAGTCCCCCCCTTGATAATAACATAGGTGTGTTTGTGCACTTCCCTCAAACAGCCATCAGTGTGAGACATACCAGAACTCGATCAAACAACAAAGGGTGGTCTTACCACTTTTTATGTGGCAGTGTCTATAACCCGTACAATTTCAACATGATGACAACTGACAAGCATGACAATAGCTGACAATAGATAATGTAAAAGGAGGCTTTGGCTGAAAGTTTATGATGGTTTTGACAATAGGCAAAAGAGGACAACTCTATGAAATTAAAAGTGACAAAAATAGTTTGGAAAACTTATACTGTAGTCTCGAAGCAGATTCTTCTTCGTTCTGGAAATTGTCAATGTGTACGAACATGTCATAATCCATGAACATGATAGATATTTGCATACGTGCCAAGATAAATATGCACAGGACCAGTATAGCTCTTTATCTGCTATGCCCGACCTAAACCTTGAAGGCCTGTCACTGTTGGCCGTTTTGAAAAGCTTTGTTTAAGTTCCCGGTTGTCAACAAGATCTCCAAAAGCTGTGGTTTGATATGCAGGTAGCTTGCCTACCACAATCTGCACCTTGCTTATCTACTTATGCTTATGAGCATTGAGCACATAATCGAAGGAGACCGGAGGGTGTGAATAACTGGTTGCTTAGGGGCTCAAGACTAAATTGGGGTGGCCCTTCTTAAATATGGTATGAATACCAACGTTAACAAATCTGCTACAGACACAAGCGACGACGATGGCAAATTGCTTATAGTAGGCCTAAAAGGCGGAATTTTCTTGAGCTATAGTGTCGAGAAGTTTTGCTCAAGCCAGGTCGATTTCATTGATGCTGATTAAGGGCAAAAAAATTGCAGGTCGTTCAACCTCCTCTTTCCTATGTAAGTGGATGCTCCCACCGTCTCAACTCAAGCCGAGGCTGAGTACAGGCTCTCATACCAGATGATAGGAACTAAGCTATGGCGGGTGCCAGCGGTGAGGGGCCATGGCTTTGGAGATGGCGCAATGCGCGCGCACACACACACACACACACACACAGACTCGGTACAGCAGGAGAAAACCAACACACTATGTATATTGATTGTATGTTTTTAAAACAACCTTACAACTATATAAGATTTTAACCATGCAAGACTCCAACTTTAACTAATCCTCCCTGCATGCATCATAAAGGGGGATTTCCCACAAGCTAGACGACCACAACCTGCGCTTGCATACCCAACAACACCCACCAACGAATTAGGGTAGTATTTTGAAGGTGACGAGTCTAATGCAACCCTACCTATCATGACAAAGGGAATAAGTGTAAAGGGAATCCTTAATGGTGGTGCGGGAGTTAGCATCACTACTAAAAATTGTTGGGAATCCATGGGAAAACCCCACCTCAGCGTTACAAACATTGTGGTAAAGATGGCCAATGGTACCATTGCAAAACCTATTGGGATACTCGGGGATCTTAAGATCAAAGTTCTAGGGCACAGGGTACAACATACTTTCATCATGATGGATTTATCTAAGCACCCTATGTCATATGAAATGATCTTAGGATGACCTTTTATGAGGGAAGCACATATGGTCCATGATTGGTCAAAAAACCATGTCTATCTGCAATTCCAAGACTCTGTCATTAGAGTGGATTTGATGATTGGTAAAGTAAACTCCCTAGGAAGTAGAGCCATGATCAATCATCACTCTGACACCACAGTTCACTTAGTCCCACTACAATACTGTTATAATTGTAAGAAGAATTCTCCTTATATGGATGTGTTACCGAGTATGAAGGAATTAGATAATGTTGATTGGATACACCTAGCTGTAACCATAGACACCTAGGGAACCACTTGGGTCACACAAGAGGGGGAAGAGTTACCACAGGTTTCACCCCTAGATATCATAAGTGCAATGCATATATCCTCTAAGGATAAGAAATTTGTAAACCAGCCTGACAGTGCCACTATAGAAGACTTTGACCAATGCAACTTAGAGACTGAATCCCAAAGTGAAACTAATTTTGAGTCAAAACATTCAAGACCAAGTACATGTTAGCTTATTCGAGAGTGAAGAGGACACCAACAAGGACCAATCTAGTGAGTCAAATCTAGATGTAAATCAAAAGTGGGTCCTAGGCAAGAAAAAGAGGAGCTATAAGACGCGACGATATTGAGAAAATGTGCATACTCAAATGAATGAAAAGAAATCCAATGCAGAATGTCTTTGCTATGAGGGATCTTTGGATACTTATTGAAAGCTAGTAGACAATTGGGGTGAATACCTCCAAAGTGTCATGTGGTGCAATCCACAACCCCATGACATTGCCCAAATAGGCATTGCAGAGAAGACCAAGTTGAGCCATACAGCGAGGAGATGGCAGAACCGGGAGTTAGCCCAACAACAAAAAGAAGCGGAAGCTAAGGCCAAGAAATTGAAATACATTAGTAAGGGACCGAATCAAGTGTGTGAAATTACCCCTCAAGGTACCATTCGTATGGAGAATCTAGATGGAGTTGAAACAGTGGGATTCCTCAGTAAGAGTAAATTCAAAAGATACTATGATCCCCTAAGCCAAGAGGAATTACGTGCCATCCATCAAAGAAAGCAGCAAAAGAACAAGTTGAGTTAAAAAAGATACAAGCCAGGATTGAAGCTTGAGAGTGACAACAACGTATTAGATGCCAACGAGAAGCCAATCTTGGTGTCAAGAGCTCAACATAATTTGTTGTCCTATGGAGTTTTGTGTGAGCTAGGAAAACCACCCTTATCCACAAGTACCATCCAAGTCAAGAGCTCAACGAGAAGCCAATTTGGGTGTCAAGAGCTCAACATAATTTGCTATCCTATGGAGTTTGGTGTCAGCTAGGAAAACCACCCTTATCCACAAGTACCATCCACGTTAAGGGATTCAATAAGAAGAAGACCACTGTTTTTGGAATCCTACATACTCATGTCATTTAGGAAAATGGGACGGTGGTTCAAAGCTTTTTGGGCATGCCTGTTGTCACTATGGAGGGTAATATAAACCTAGGACACATGTGCGTGTCTGCAACTAAATGTAGTATTGATTGGGGAACTGGGAGTATCACGACACAGAAACCAACTCTCAACCCTACCCCTCAAGCAACAGTCCCTGAGATATCACCTCCAGAGGAATGACATAACAAAACATCGCAGATCCAAGAGGTTAAAGCATCCGGCATGTACCACAAACCTCTAAAACTTCAACTTCCATGCGTAAAACAATGAATGTGGCACCCAAGAATTAGCATGTTTTGACAAGGGAGATATACAAATGGGTCCCTAAAGCTTCATTAACAACCACCTTCAATTTTCTCAATTTGGTTCAAAACAGAAGCCTCGTAAGAGACGCCCCACTCACCCCAAGAAATGTAAGAAGACGTTACGTTTGATCCAAGAGGTCAAAGAATTCGTACATGTAGCACAAACCTCTAAAATTTCAACTTCCATGCCTAAATCAGAGAACATGGCACCCAAGAATTAGAGTGTTTTGATAAGGGGAACATACAAATGGGTCCCTAAAGATTCATTAACGACGACTATATTCAATGCTCAATCTGGTTCAAAACAAAAGCCTCGTAAGAGACACCCCACTCGCCCCAATAAATGTAAGAAAACATTACGTTGGATTCCTAAACGACTGCTAGAAGCCCAAGGCTACCATGACGAAAATGATCAAATTTGGGTGCCTAAATGTAAATTGTGTTCTTCCGTGTCACCCATGTGAGCTGGATCCTATAACTATGGAGTCGATTAAAGATGGTGGGAAGGAAAAGATAACAGAATACTACACACCTATTCTAGAGCTGGTTTGGGTACCAAAGCGAGAACGATTTGTATCACTTAGATTAGGAATAGGGAAGTCAAATGAAGCTTCATGTAGTTCATACACAGAAATACAAACTCCTACAAAACCTCCACCTACCATTGTAAATATCCAAAAAAACAAGAAAGAATTTGCACCTCCCATTGTAAGTCTCGGTAGGGGGTTCACCTCTTAAACATCCAAGTTATCACGTGAGTTCAAATGAATGGGTTTTTTAATTGCCAAAATTTTAAAATTTTAACATGATAAAATTAACAAAATGGATTTTTTGAATGATTTTAGAGAAAAAACCGTAAGTTTTTGAAGAAAAGGGGGTCATTTTATTACCTTAATCATGTAAGTAAAAAGGTTTTTTTGATACCCTTTGAATACACATTATATGAATAGTTTCTTAAAGGTGCACCCCCTGAGTTGTAAGTTCACCACCTAAAGAAACATTGCAAGTAAGATCATGGGAGAGTACCTTACCACCCTTGAAACTTGATGAAGCGCCCAGGGTGGCAAAAAAATATTGGTCAAAGTCTTCACCCATTACAACTTGGAACAAGTGGTTTCAAAAGGTGATGTTATCTTTCCAAAAAGTATGATCTACCCAAGGAAGGGGGGAGTTTTTAGTGACATCCATCATTCGCTTGCTTCTCTCTTAACCTTCTTCCCTAACCTCTTAACCTCCTAATCTTAGGGACTGTATATATATAGCCTTATACTTATACTAACAAAAAAAAACAAAAAAAGAGGAAGAGCGACTAGCAACGAGAGTACACCCTATCGGATCCAACACATAGCCCAAATTCACCATGTCACATCAAGTAACACAAGAAAACAACCCTTTTGTTTTAGAGACCTAACCAAATATATCTATGTTCCTAGAGATGGTTAGTTCACCAGAGACGTGCGCTGCTATTTTTTATGAAAGGTACCCTTTTTTTTTTCTCAAATGATTCACATATGCTACCCTGTACTTTCTTGTGAATGGAATTTGGTAGAGAGACTCATGTGTGAGAAAAATTTTGAGGAGTTAGAATGGCTGATATGTCTATGGACTACTAGTGATCCCTACCCAGTAGCGAACGTTTCTCGAGTGGCACATGCCTATTCTTTTCCACAAGATGAGTATCCACGCATAGTGAGGTTCTTGTTTAACATATGTTCACAAGAAGATGATGAAGAATCAATAACAAATAATGAGAAAGACTATGGCCTCACTGAAAATTATTTTTTCAAATCGAAATGCTAAGGATAGAAACCAAGCCTTAGGGATGGCACCCAGTCTATATAATATCCTCTTCCCTTGATTCCATAAGTGGTGATAGATAAGTAGGTTAGGGGTCTAGATTTTTTTTCAGCTTGTTTTCCTTGAATTTTTGGTCTTTTCGCACTGACATGCCTCCTTGAGGTATAGTGTCTTGTTGCTTGATATTGTTGTGTAGGAGCATTGAGAGAACTTATATGGATCTCCGTCTACATAGATGAGGACATCTTCTTCAACGACATGAGCTACTCCATACATGAACAAGTGTAATTCTTCCATGATTGCTTTCTTATTTTTGTTTTATGTGTATATGTTGCTAGTATGGCATGCTCATAGACTGTGAAATTATGTTGCTACTTTGCGACATAGATTGTATAAAATGGGAATCTTTTAGTAACTTGTAGAAATTAGTTTGTTTGAAGTCTAACATTATTAGTTTTTCCTTTAAGAAAATGGTATGACTTTAGGTTAACTTCTGATCTTTGACCAACTAGTCTTGTGCATGAACTCTGTTATTAATGGTAGAAACCTTAGGGGTGTTTAGCGGTAGATGTTGGCTAGTTGTCTAAAAGGCAAAATGGACCTAGCTTAATGCTAAATAATTCAAGTAACTATCAAATTCAAGAACTCATCACTTCACTTCATGTGCATGAATAACACACTCCAAGTAGGCCGATGACTATCATGTGCCAAATCCTAGAATGGGCGCTCTCTAATTAATGAGATTGAATTAACAATGCCAAAATCAAGAGAGCAAAAACCCATGGCCTAAACTTTAAATGTCAACCAAATTCCTATACTCAATTGCCAAAGTCATTTGAATGCCTGAGAATTACATTACGCTCATCACTCACATCCATAAAATGCACAGGTTACTAATCCTCGAATACCAATAAAAACAAATAAGGTAACCACTCTTAATACGTGATTTTGTAAACTTGATAGGTAGATCAAGATCAAACTTTAACCTTTCATGTAGCTATTGACTGTGACACACGCTAATAACGACAGCACTCTAGCTCATTAATTTATGCGGGTTCACTAAATGATGCTAATTTTATGCTACCTACTTAGCAAATTTAACTTTCATAATTTCACGTTATCTCTATCTTGCCATTGCTTGCTTGTGCTTGCACGCTTAATTTTTGGACAGAATGCCATATGTTCAGCTTGCATACTCTCACGGTGACTTCGCTTTGCATACATTCTATCATAGATGCTCTACCACCTCGATGAATGGGCTTCACCTCACTAGCTTCCAAGGACGGAATCTACATCAGGAAGGGGGACATGTTAACCGATTGACAGATACCTTATCACATTGTTTTGAGTCATGGGATGGGCTTGCCAGTCCTATAGGTGCTTGGGTGATCGCCGATGAGAGGTGCACCACATATTTCATTTGACAATATTTTTACTTTGACCGGCCAGTGTGGCATGTGTGAATGGGCCAAACCCATACAAAAGGGCCATTGTGACCTAAATCCCTCATTTTGAAGGGTGCAAGCTAAAGAAGAGTGCTCTTGCCCTACCTTCATCTCCTTCTCCATTGTGTACTCACACACACACATGTGTGTGTGTGTGTGTGTGTGTGTGTGTGTGTGTGTGTGTGTGTGTGTGTGTGTGTGTGTGAGAGAGAGAGAGAGAGAGAGAGAGAGAGAGAGAGTGTGTGTAATTGAGCATTGCGGCGGCATGAGTAGTGGCGAGGCGGTTGAGCGTGGTGACGGCGGCTCCCTCTTCTTTGCGGCGAGGAATCCTTCATGGTGGCGAGCGTAGAGCGGTGAGTGACACACCCTTGCTCTCTTTGAGCTTGCTAGGTTAGCTTAGTTGTGTGCTTGTAGCCATCCGTGGCTTGCACATGGTGCTCGGCAAGTCCCTATCTCCGACACGTGCGGCAGACACGTATAGAAGGTCTTCCATCAAAGAGTGGACTACTCTAATAGGAAAGGGGGTTTTGGCGAGGCTTGAAACATTGAAGCAATTGAGAAGTATGCTGATAAAGTGTGATGGAAAGAATATAGAAAGGACAAAATAAAGCTCCAACATGTGTCCACAATGGTGCTTTCAATCGCATCATTAAGTGGAAATTGCGAACGCCATGGCATATGTCTTTTGAAATATATGTCTTATCAATGCACCCTCAAAGATAGTAACGTGAGCAACCAAGGAAAATTTTGGATTGCTTCAAATGAATGAAATTTTGGATGAGAAAAGGTAGAGCAATGATGAGATGGAGTGTGAATTTTCTTCTCAATGCTCTAACTTGAAAGAAGTCCAAGACATGGTGCCTAGGATCAAAGGATGTTGTGAGGAATGGGACTAAAGCATACCAATCTCCACCCGAACCATACTCCTATTATAGAGCTTCTAGCCTACTTTTACGATATCCTTGGATTGTGCATGCCTAGCAGGCCTTGTTTAGGCCCTTGCCCCCCTATTCATACCCTACTCCTGACATTAGTCCCCCCTTGGAGAAGCGCTTATGTCCTCAAAAAAAAAAGTGGGATATTTCTTCTTAAGACTGCAAATGTTTGCCTACTTGACCTATACGATGATAGTTAAGAGGAGGTTCAAGTTCATGCGGTTAGGTGGAATGTTCAATGAAATCAGCAAAACATATTGATTGCCTACATTGTTTTGCATATGTAAGCATTTGTGTAAATGATTGACGTGAAAAACTAGATGAATACTAGAGTGTACACGCCATATCTCCATCTTGCTTGAGTATTTTGAATGGGCTACAATATCTAAGAGATAACTTGGATGTATGACCAATGTTTAGGCTTTCTGAAGGATGCTCGTGCCTGAGATTATGCTCATAGCATACATGAAACTTGATGGAATATATGAGTAAAGGACTCTTTAAGAAAAAGCCTAAACATTTCCTACCTTGAACCACATAAATGTATAATATAATAGTGTGAACAATCACTAAACATGCTAAAATATTTGAGCCATGATAAAATGTGAACATAGATCACATCTAGGGAAAACCAGCGAAACATTTTCATTGACATCAAATAGCCATTGCTATGTGCGTAATAGGTAGGCATAATTGCAACCTAATAATATTGAACAATCACCTCTTAATTTTGTTTGTAGTACTTGTTACATTAACAAGTTTTACTAAATATTAGACAATTTTTAGCCATTGACATTGTTCCCAATACCACATGCTTGAAATGGCTCAATAAATGGACCTTCCCATAACAACTACCATGTAGCTATGCATGACCATGTGATTTGCATATAAGAGAATTTGCGCAACACTAGCATACCGGACTTGTAGCTATTGTTACACCTTGGCCTACAAACATGCACTAAATAGAAACATTAGTACACATAAAAACTTGAGAGAATCATACTAACATGATTTTCTTCAAAGAACCCTTCCAAGAACTCTTTGTTGGCTTTGCTCATGTTGAAGGCCACTTGAAGATCACACATATAAAGTGATACTATTGAAACAACAACCCCATAGATGTGGACCATCATAGGCGCCCTTGCTATCATTAGTGACTGTAAGGTGATCGATAAGGCAAACTTTAGTGCCATGTGACAATCTAGAACTTCTTGCCTTAAAAGTATAAGTGTAAAGGTCAAATAAGTGTCCATCACCACTTATGAGTGAATTGTTATTTACAAGATAGGTTGGACACAAGCTATACTACTCCTATAGACACAATTGGTGCTATAGACTAAACCTTAGATCATCTCAAGTTGGAATTGTATTCCCAGAGGATCATTAAAAGAAGAATATCATCTCATTAAAGAAGAGAAAGATTCTCAGTACCCAAAAGAAACTAGTGTTATGAGGTTTTTCCCAAAATTTCCTTGCATATACATAAGTGATACATGTGGCAAGCATAAATAATGTGTGGTTGCAGGTCCATAGATCTGTAATGAAAAGATGAGACTGCCTGCTGTGAAATTGTTTTCCTTATAAAGTGAAGATTTATCATCACAAAGCCATGTAAACGTGATAACCAATCACGACCAAGGATAGAAAAGAGTCATGCTATACATGAACAAGTTTCATGATAGCTAGGCCATTTGTGTCCACTAAAAAAAAAATCATCATTTGTAACATGTATAGCACACTTGCTTCATATGTATCTCAAAGAATTTCCTTGACATATAACGGAAAATTAAACAAGATGCAAAGGTTGATAAACTGAGAAAAATAGAAAAGAAAGAATTTTACCTTCTTGCATATCAAGGAAAAGTTCTCAACTACATTAACCCACATGCTTCTTAGTGAATGCACCTTATGCATAGAGCCTGCCATAAATAGAATCAACTTCGTTGATCATTGAAGTGTCATTGTAGTGGAAGCGTAAAGGATGAAAGCACCGTAATTGTAACCAAATACCATGCTCATAGAAATTGCTAGATAGCACATGCTATTTGTTTCTTGTCCTATTTGAAAATATGACATTTCATAAATATATAGGGCCTTTTTATTCAAAGAAATAAGATGAGCAGTTACTATCCACGACTCCCTCCCACATCCTTAGCTCCAAATGTGGGGGGCACACCTTGGGAGCTTTGGACTTAATAATGGGGTCTTTTTAGACTTTCCTGCGGCTTTACCATTATTGAGTCATAATAAGTCCAAAAGGAGATAGCCCTTGGCAACTATGCAATATTAGACCCTCCGCTACTCTCCATAATTAACCACTTTGAGCCGTGGGTGTAGATACTTAAGTGCCAATTTTCAAAGGCTAAGAGGAGTAGCAACTAAGGTTTTAAATTGCCAAAGCATACACTAAGTAAGTACACAAATTTTGTTAACATGGCTGACAATAACCAAGAGAGTCGAATGAACACTGATAGCTTTGATTTTGCACATGAAGGTGCTAATGATGATGCCCACATGTTTGTCAATTATCTCATTACTAGGTTGCAGCAAGCTATGACAAAACCCTGCTTTACAAGCCGAAGTTACTCAACAACTTTGTGCTTATGGGATTTCCCTTCTTAGGAGGGCTCTTGATAAAGAAATCCCAAAAGAAAACTCTTTCCCATATACAAGAAGAGGAATCCAAAGAGCAAGAAAGCAATGAAACTCCTCCCAAGAGGAAAAGATCAACACACAGTCCTTCTCCTCGACATTCCGAAAGGGAAGAGAGGAAACAAAGGAAGAAAAGGGTCACCCTCTTCTCCTTCTTCTTCACCTTCCTCCTCTTATGACGAAAGCTATGGCTATTCTCCTAGAGAATACAAGAATGGAGGACACCGCAAATCATACCCTGCATGGCGAAGATCACAAAATCTCAAGAAATTCAAGGGGGGAGGAAAGAATATCTCTTTTCTCACCTATGATGGCACCTTTGGTACTACCAACAAAGTGTTGGTTTTCATCCAGTAATTTTGATGCGGCCTTTGGAGACGAGGGCTTCACAGAGTCCTCCAAGCTACACCATGTAGCTATGCACTTCCAGAAATTGGCTCATCAATGGTGGGCTAGCATTCATGACAACGACGAAGCCCCAAAGGCATGGAAACTCTACGAGTTTCCATCATGAAGCAATTCCTTGCAAACAATGTAAAGGACAAAGTGCTCACCAAATGGCGTAGTTTGAAGCTTCTCTCTCATGAGTCTATCCACAAATATGTAGACAAGTTTTGGGAATTACATCTCAAGGCTATTGTCTTTCAAAAGATAGACTTTGTTGAGAAAAATCAACACACACACACACACACACACACACACAATTGGGATATAAAGGTGGAACGAGCTGGATATTTCAAAAGCATCAATTGAAGACAACATCTATAGGTGGATTGAAGGCTTGGGGAGAATTGGAGAATTTGAGCGAGCTACAATCGAGTAATGTAAAGAAAGCGGATAGCAACTCCGTGAATTAAGTAGCACTAGAATTGATTGCAAGCCTTAGAGATTCTTGCTTTGCAATCAAGGAGCTCATGAGCTGAACCAAATCGGGCAAGGTTTGTAGTAGCGCTGGGGTTTTGGTGGCAAATTGAAAGAGCTTGAGGATGTGTGTGTGTTGGAGACACCCACACACACAGGTTTCTCAACAGAGAAGTTTTCAAAAAAGAAGATTATTTTTTTAACTCTCTCTAAGAGTGTGTTCACATACACACACATGATCTCGGCATAGAGCCTAGCTTGAGAGAGAGAGAGAAAGAGAGAGAGAGAGAGAGAGAGAGAGAGAGAGAGGGAGAGAGAGGAAGAGATGGCATCGGAGGTGGAAAGAAGAGAGGAGAGATTGATCTCTTCAGCTTTGGCTAGAGTGTGAGAGAGAGTGTAGCTCTTAGATGGCTACACTCCCGTCCGGTGGTGGGAGGCAAGACCGACCTCTTCATTGACAATTATGTGTCTTCTTTTTTCAGCTTCAGCATAGACCGACTGAGGGAGAGAGCATACCGGCTCTACTGTGGTGTGCATATGGCATCTGCTTGCCACCCCACATCAGTCTCGACCCTCAATATTAGCTCTCAATATCAGAGATCTAGGACATTTCGGTTGAGAGATCTTCTCCCAAACGATTTCCTCTCAGCATTGACATTGAGCGTTCTCCTCAGCATTGGCCTTGACCATAGGCCGCTACAACATCGACATCGGGTCCCCTCCCACGCTCATTTTGGAGCATTTTTTTCTCCAGTGGACAATCCCAACACCCCGAATTTTTGACTTTGACTTACTTGGAGACAGATTGAGGGAGAGCGGCATCAGCTCTCCTCTAACCTTATTCTTCATATACCAAAGAATAAGGGGCTCCTCTCACTACTTGGAGGTATGCTCCACCCACACAACACTTGTCCTCCTCTTCCCTTTCCCACACTACACCACGCACACATGCATCTGCACTACACACACTTTCAATGATCCCATCTACAAAGCAATCAACTACAACATGTAAATGTGTAGGCACCCACATGACTGACACACAACTACCTGCGCATTTATACACTTTCTTACTTTTTGATACAAATGGAAATTCTGCATTATAGGTAGCATTTATGTAACAAAGTTCTCAATTTGAAAAAATCAAGAACATCTAGACAGCACTTTGATGCACAAAGCAACTAGATGGAGAAATTCAAAGTTTCTTGCAAGCATCTGGTTTTGATTTAAAACTGGATCAACAATTAGGTCTACCTACAGAGGGTTTCCATTTTTTTGCAGGAGACGCTTGACTGCCCAATTTCTTGCAACCTTTCTTCCTTGTAAGTTGGCCTAATCGATAGCCCATTAGGGAGTCCTCCTACATTGACTATGTCCGAGGTCCGTTTCAAAGCCTTGGCTTCTCAAATCCCCTAGGACCTCGGCTATAAGTTCATTTGGCTTAGCCAACACCTGATCTTACTATTTTGCTTCCTCTTCTACATTCTTTCCCATTGCTTGCTCCTCTTCATTTCTTTCTCTGCACGTGCAACATTTAGTTCCTACACGATCTTCTCCAATCTTTTAGCACATGGTATATCCAAGATCTCAATTGCATAGGGAGCCGCATCCATGCTCATTTTTGCAAGCTTCATATTGTTGATATCTAAAGTTGACCCATTGTCCTCTCCCCTAATATCTTCACCTTCACTAACCTACTGAGCCTTTCACTTGGGTTGCCCTCCCCCTTCCCAAATGAGAACATTTGGCTCCTCCTAGATAAGGTGCATGTGATATGGATCTAGAGATGGTTAATGAAATTTGGAAGATTCATAAACCACTAGGATTTTCTTTAAGCAAAAATGAATTTTGTTTTTTGGGGATGAAATGGCCTAAAAATGACCTTGTTATAACCTTTTAACTACTTGAGAAGCCGTTGCAACAAGGAGAAATGGGTGAGGAAGTGCTAGAACAATTGAAGTGCTTCATCCTAAGGGAAATTTAGAAGGAGTCCCATGTAAGTTTTTTGGATCAAAATGGATACATTGGACCCTCTAACTGAAATTTTCACATCCTAAGAGCAATAATACGAGAGCATACAAAACTGCATGCATATATATGAATCATGCTTATGAACTAGAGAGTAGGGTTCTTCATCACTTGATTTGGAAACAATATACAAGCTACATGTTTTAGCATCTCCCTCTTTGTTTTACACACAGGAATTTACGAAGTTATCGTGTTTCACAAAGTAGTGTGTGCATGCATGCGTATGTGCTTTTGCGTGTGTGTGTCTGTGCATGGACAAAAGATAAAAGCATTCCTAGAGAATCTTTGCCTTTTCCATGTTGAATACACCACCTTTTGCATACATCTTGGCCAAAGCATTGTAGATCATGACATCTTTTTTTCAACAATCTAATCTCATCACTTATTTGCTTGCCCACTTCAATTTATTTCATGATATTATGACATCCCTTTAAATTACAAGCATAGATTGTCACATTGGGAAAGAAGCACTGACTCCACATTTGCTAAATGTAGCCCAAATCTTCCTTGCCCTACACCTGCTTGTCGTTTGAGAAATGACTTCTACACTAAAAGCTTGCTAAAAAGTTGTTGTGCTTTCAAAACTACGATGTAGTTGGCGTGTATGGCAAGCATGACATTTTTTGTGACATCCCATGATTATTAGTGTTTTCTTGCTGCACATGTTATCCTCTTGCATTTTTGCATAGCCTTCATTAACACTTGCATATGTCATGGCATTGAGAGAGAAACCTTGGTATGGATTCATTGAAAACACCTAGAGCTTTGTGGCCTTGCCCATGTTGAACATGCCCCGACGTGAAACTTGTCAAGAACTTGCTATGCTTTTTGAAGTACACCACACTTGGCATACGTTTCAATCAAATCATTTCCAAGAATTCTTAAACAACCCATGAGCAACAACCTTAGCCTAAATTGGTTTGTTCGTGTCAAAGTTTGGCATGATGCCACAAAGGCACTTGCTTGAAGTGGCTACATTCCATAACTTTTCTAGGGTTTGCAAGAGACAGCTTGGTGTACATCTTGACCTTAGCATGCCCAACCAAGATATCGTTCTTTGACAACTCATGACTAAAATCTCATCATGATTTTGTTTTCCACATCAATGTGTTGCATGATGCCACATGCCTTGGACCAATTTTGGGGGCTAAAATTTTGCAAAGTCTAAGCTGCAATACTCGCATTATTGTCAATTTTCTCACTCTAGCGCCTTGCATGCAACATGCCTTCAATATGCAAGCATAGGGGCTCAAATTGATGAAACTTTGGAGGCAAAATTTTTTGCAAAATCTAAGTTGAAGTAATGGCATTACTGTCAATTTCCCACTTCAACGTCTTGCATGGTGCAACATGCCTTCAATATGCAAGCACAGGGATCCAATTTATTGAATTTTGGAGGTTAAAATCTTGCAGGATTTGAGTTGCAGTACTCACATTATCATCAATTTCCTAGTTGAAAATGCAACATCTAGTCCAACATATAAGATTAGTGGACTATAATTTCCATGGGCATCGTAGTTTTAAATTTGGGTAGATAAAAGTACATCTAACCATAGACGATAGTTACTAGTTTGGAGGCGGCGGCACCTCTCTCTCTCTCTCTCTCTCTCTCTCTCTCTCTCTCTCTCTCTCTCTCTCTCTCTCTCTCTCGTCGAGACGGGCTGCTAGTGCACTTTGTGGGAGGAGGGGTTGCAGGAATCCACTCCCCCTTTAGACATAGTATAGATAGATAGATCTCGATAAGAGGGCTCCCCTATACACCCTTTTAAAGGGTCACTCTTCTTGGAGGGCCGTTTATCAATTGAAGGAGCACTGCAACGCAATCTAATGCCGCACATACCCAACACGGGCTCTACTTTTGTGATCTTGGGTGCCACGAATGCAATGAACTCATTATGGGGGCACCTGCAACGAAAATAGAGGGCCTATGGGAGAGCCCTCTAAACATCTTAAATTTTAGGCCGATAGTTTAGAAAATGGTTTATTTTGAGCAAAATGTTTTGCTAATTGTGCTGCTAGCAGTACGTGACGAGTAGATCATCAGCAAAACGTAGAGCTACTTCTTGTCTGGACGTCGCAACGAGGAATGGTGCCACTACGTCTGCTGCCGCTATCACACTTAATCCATTGAAGGGATAGAACAAAATTAAAACCATCAGGACTGCATGAGCAGGGTTTTGTTGCTAATTTTTTGTATCAATGATCCTAGGTAATCATAAACACTATGTCCCATAAAATGCTAATATTATATTTGTGCCAGCTTGTGCAACTAGTAGCTCAAGATGAATTCAATCATAGGGCAAAAACATACTCAATGCTTGCCAGTTTTACAAAATTTGGTTACACGTGAGTCTCGACCAACATGTTGTGTGAGGAAAAAACATCTTCTTTTTGTGGTTGAGCGACCTGTTTGTGTTCATTTCTGTCAAGTTATGAGTCTATTTAGAATTCTAAGTAAGAGTAGGAGAGGTTAGCATCAAATGTAAGAGCCTATAGCATTGGAAATGAAATACAGAGTTTGCTTCTCTTTTCTTACTTTAACTTAAAATCAAGTGGGAGCCAGACTTTTCATCTGAGAAACAATTTTTTATGTCGAAGAATTCAGTCATTGACATACATAGATTTTGTAAAAAAAACAAAGGTTATCACAAGAAGTTTTCGATAGATTCTCACTATAATTCTCACATTGTGACTTCCTCAACAAGGCAATGCCCACAGCTTAGTGCATGTAAATTATAACGTACTAAAACAAAAACTCTTTCTCTTTTTCCATACTCACAATTGTGAGTGGAGATGTTGTTATATGACTCGAAAGAATATACAATCAACCTTAAGCACTACATAATGTGCTTGAGGTGACATTGTTTCCAAAAGGGGGCTTGTTTAATTGAGCACCGGTATGTAAACAAAGAGCTGTTAAGTGTTGCCACCTAAGAAGTCGATGCAGCTAAGTGCATGTTTCCGTTCTTTGGCATCAGCGGGTGTCCCATTCTTTGAATCCACAACCTAAATGAGCTCAGTGCTCTCACTCACAATATCATCAAATTGAGCCACAATATATTTTTCCTCAAATATTTGAAGGTTCTTGGCTTTCCATATCTATTTGAGATTATGGTATCTCGTCATTTGAATGGCTTAGCTTCGCGATCTACTTGCCCTCCTAGGATCAGATCGTTCATGTAGAAGATAATTTTCTAGGTTTTTTGTACCCATTTGCAGATTCTTGCAGCAAACTCTGTGTGGCAGGGTAGTATTTGAACAAATGTAGGGGATCCTCAGAAGCTGTTCTATTATCAGAGTAGGTGCCAGTGTCAATCCCCCTAGGAAAAATCTTGTCTCAAGTTGGGATGGCTCACCATACCACCTTCCATGTAAACATCTTTATGGGGTTGGGCCATTTTAGCCGACTCTAGTACACTTTCGCCATCGCTCATCAGACCAATTTTCCTTCCGGATCTTGACGAGTGGAGCGAACTGGGCTACTTTGTATATTAGCTTGTTATAGGTATCTTAACAATCTGTCTTTTGGCCAATGCCATGCTTTCCAATCCATGTCTAACCTGATCACAGGTGTAGGACTATGTGACAGAACTTCCAAGACTCTACTGATCATAAGCCTTTTGTAGATACTCAAATTCTGTTAAATTTCTAATTGCTCCACTTCATCCCATAAAATTTTCCTGGCATCCCAAAGATGTGAAAGTTTGGAGATCCCTTTGTTACTCACCTTTCCCACAAATTAACTCCAAAAAGAGTTGAAGGATTCCCTTCTAAGTTTGGAAATCTAGGGGGAGCTGAAGTATGTGACATTCTCCCTCCATTCCAGAGCCAATGCTGCTTTGTTGCACTTTCGTACAATTTCTCCCATGTAGTTCCCAAGCATAAGGGAGTCCAACTAAGCGCTAGAATTTTATCATGCACTTTAGTCTCCTCCCATGTGCCTCCTTGAGAGACAAGCTCTGATTTGTTGATCATGTCCCAATCCATGACCACCCAGTCTTGCCTTTGATCAGTCAACAAGACTATTAGTTTGGCACAGAATTCCAATGTCGCCTTGGTCCTTGGATCATGCCATTAATTCCCATTTCTCCCATTACCAAGGAGTCACGTCTTTAGTGTTGTTCTTCCACAAAAAGTATTTGATAGGTTTCAAAAAAAAAATCCAATTGCATTTGCCAATTTTTAGAATCGGAGACACAAATGAGATGTATGGGATTATGAAGGCATTAATCACAATGACTCTGTTACGGAAAGGGAGGAGTGTGCACTCCCACCTTGGCATTTTACTATTGATCTTGCTCAAGGCCCAGTCAAATCTTTGATTGTCGGAGATGTCCACCCCAAGTAAAGCGTCGAGGTGTCTAAAGACAATACCCTTGCAGATAACTTCCCCTGACCATTCGGCGGGGCTAGACGAGTCGCTTTGAGAGAGTGAAACTAATCTCAATTTCTTGATATTGCACTTTGAGCGAGAAGCAGTAAAAAATAATTGGATGATCTTGAGAGCTCTTCTCAGCATTTGTGAGTTGGATTTTATAAAAAGCAACGAATTGTTGGCAAAAAGTTTTTCAAGCAATTTTTTTTCTCCCTAGGAGAGAAAGATCTTGAATTTCCCCTTTTGCTGCACCGTCCTCATGAGGTTACCGAAGGGTGTGAGCCAATTGCAAAGAGCAGTGGGCAAGGAGTCAGCCTTGTTGTATAGATCTTTTTTTGAATATTCCTACATTCATGTTGTTGAAGAGGAGCTAAGAGAAGCTTACCTCCCAAAACGTGTGAACTATTGCACACATTTTGGATCCAAATCCTAGTGCCTTTATGAAATCAACAATGTATGACCATGAGATTCTATCATAGGCCTTATCCAAATCAAGTTGAAGGACAATACATTCTTGCTTGGTGAAACTAGCATACTCGACGTCGACCATTGCTACCAAAATGTTGTCATAAAAAGATCTTCCTTTGATGAATCCATGTTGATGGGGGGTGATTACAATGATCTTGCAAGTTATTGCCATCATAGAGATTGATCGATAAGGTTTTAAGAGGGAGCAACAAACGAATTTGGAAAAAGGTTTGATGAGCTCTTTTTTCAAGCTGGTATCCATCTGTCCCTGTAAAAGGGCTAGTTGTGTTAGAGCCCAAAACTCGTTGAAGATCTCAATTGTTAGTCCAGACTCCATCCTGGAGCTCTAAAACAGTGAGCTTGCTTGGCAGTCTCGAGCTTGAAGGGAAGGGCTCTAGATAGTAGTGAGGTCTTTTTTATCTTATCACATCGTAAGCTGCAAAGTGTGACCGACCTACTCCAACTATGTTGTCAAAAAGTGCTATCTTCATGTCTCGCTTTCCAATGTGGAGGTCATCTCATCCATGTCTAAGGCAAAGACATACGTGACCATGAGATTCCCAAAAAAAAAATCAACTCCTTTGTTTCCACAAGATCCATCTATGCTACAATGAGAACATGTTTCATGATTTTTGAGGACAACATATTAACTCAAAATTTTAAAAAAACAAACTTTAAAGTTTATAAATTATAACTTGGAATTAAAATCTATATATTAATAGCTAACAAACAATGCATCACTCAATGGAGCCAACTACACTTTAATGGCTAGGAGTATGACTAATGCCAAAAGCAAACATTGAACTAGCTTAAAAATGAGGAATCCCAAACCTCAAGCAAGAATTTCCAAGCAATCCCTAAACCTAGCAAGACATGGCAAGGTACACTATTTAAAACCCAAAGTCAAACAAAATTTTTGAGATGATTTCAAGAAAGGAAAACGTTACTTGATCCTAGACCTCTACCCAAGGGTTAAACCACGAGCCTTATGCTAAACAAAATAAGGCTCTTTCCACTCATACAAATCTCAACACTAGGTAGAGAGGAGCTTGACCTTCTCTTCACTTATTCTTCTTCTTTTTAATTCTCCTCTGTCTCTCTCACTATCGCTCTCTCTAACTCAAGTTATTGTGATTTGATGTACAATAAGATGTTGTATAGATCATCGTGGGGGAACTTTGGAAGAGTTCTATTGCAATGTGGGCTTAAGAAAATCCACATCATGGTATATAGTGAGGTTTGCATCAACCCATCATATGAAGCCAGCCACCAAAGGGGGGGGTAGGGTTATTGCAGTGATTTGATAAAAGACTCACCAAGGTTGATAGTCATGATTGATGTACTGAGGACAACTTTGTGCTCGCACATGGCCTCTCCATTTCACCTACCTGTGTGTTTACTGATCATGAGAAGGGGTCGAGGCAAGTTGAGCGAGCGTGGAAGCGCAACAGAGGAGTGAGGGAGGGGGGAGAGAGAAAGGGCGGAGGGGGGTTAGAATATTCGTAGGGTATCTCTCTAATATGGGTTTTTTTAACTAGTGTGCTAGTAGGGTAGTAGTAGGTAGGGAGGACCCAATCAGTTTTAATCTCTCTTATTAGCAAGAATCTCGGAAGATCCCCTTGCTAAGTGAACGAGGAAGCGAAATGAGCATTAAGAATGAAGTAGGCGGGTGATGCACAAGCGAGGGCGACGACAGCTATCCAAGGCAGAGGTGGGTGATGCACAATGAAGCAGATTGAGGTGGTGAAGCAGCAGGAGACTGAGGTGGAGATGGAGCACATGGAGAGTTTGTTGGTCTTTTTTTTAATAAATAATTTATGGAATCGTCAGGAGTTGCAACACGAACAGCAGGTGCTTGTGGTTAGGCCTGGTAGCAATTTTCTTCGCACGCCCTCGGGGCTTGAGATCGATTTTTGGCCTAGCCCTTTTAAAGGGCAAAAGATGGAGGATGAGATTTGCATTGGAATCTGCACTGAATTGAATAAAATGATGACGCTGCCAGTAGGTATGGGGTACAATCCTAGAAAATGGAAAAATCGCTCATTAGTTGGAGCTAGAAAAGGGAAGGGAGAGAGGTAGATAGGAAAGTGAAGGGTGAGGGAGGGAAGAGGGGACAAGCCACGTGTAGGGCATGCCCCTCTCTTGCCCTTTTCATCCATCTCTCTCTCTCTCTCTCTCTCTCTCTCTCTCTCTCTCTCTCTCTCTCTCTCATCAAAGCAGAGGCACTTGCCCCTCTCTTTCTTCCATGCATTGCTTGGGACTATTGTGTGTGTGTGTGTGTGTGTGTGTGTGTGTGTGTGTGTGTGTGTGTGTGTGTGTGTCTATCTCGCATCAAAGGCAATTGCTGCATTCTTTCTCTCATGAGTTTCTCAGGTCTGCTTGCACCTACGTTGATTCTCTCTTTCTCTCATGTGTTGCTCGGGACTGCATGTGAAAACCCGCTCTCTCCCCTTCGTCTGTGTCGCCCACGACTGCAGCCTAGACCTGCTCTCTCTCTCTCTCTCTCTCTCTCTCTCTCTCTCTCTCTCTCTCTCTCTCTCTCTCTCTCTCTCTCTCTCTCTCTCTCTCTCTCTCTCTCTCTCTCTCTCCTTCGTATGTAATTGACGTGGTTCTATTTTTTGGGGTTGGAGAAGGGGGGGGCGGGGGGGGGGGATCTCTATAATGAAGCATTTTGTTTTCACGTCTCCCAAACACGTGTTACCTAGTATATAAAGTAATCAATTAGTGAGAATCTATGTCAAATTTTGTTTTTGATTGAGAAGCGAAAGAGAATGTCGACAACTGATGGGGGGGGGGGGGGGGGGGCGCTCAAATGCGACAGTTGGACGACGAGCAATAGGCCAACCCACGTTTGTCAACACGGGTCACGAGGGCTTGTAGAGTTTTTTTTTCTATATTAAAGGAAGGGCTTGACAGCATGGAAATCAACTGGATGAGGTGGGTACCATATACATTTGGAGACTTTGAACTTGGCACATCTGAGTTCGAATCTAAAATTGTGAACGATAGTTTTGTTGCCGTATGCTACTGCCAGAAGAGAATGCGGGAAGATTCTGCGCAATAAAATATGGACCTAACAAGTGTGTACTATTAAAGTTTATAGTAAATAGGATGAGTAGTTTGTTTTTAAGTGCCACCATGGTAACAATTGATAGGCTCATTGACACTTTTGTCCATCTTCAATGATCTACCATTTTGTCTATATGGATGTAGGTGAGAGTTCTATGGTTGCTTAATCACATATCTTTGCTTAAAGGTGTTTAAGTTAATTTAGTTTAACTTTGAAGTTGGAGATTTAATTCATCTATAAACCGACTTCTTAGTGTTTTGATATAGGATAATTAAAATGAATGCTTTGAATGCAGAATTGTTTTTGTGCATAAACATTATTGTTGTCCAGAGCTTGCTGTCTTTGAATATGGTGTTCTCTTATGTCTAAGTAATTTATATACATGTGCACGCGCACACACATTTTATCTTTCTGATAGTATACTAGCCAACATAGAGAGAGAGAGAGAGAGAGAGAGGTACCGTATATCCTCCAACATTCTGGAACCTAAACGCTTAAGTTTTCATGTGAACTAACTTAAATGTATCAAGGACGAAATAATAAACACAATTATAAGACCAAGGAGCCTTTTTGTGATGTCACCTACCTCAAACAAAGGGCTGTTGTAGTGCATGCTCATACAAGAGAAGCCAAAAATAAAAAAACACTTAAACTGTTTTCGTAGGACAAGTTGTGCATTCAACTTGAGTAAGAAAGGAGAGAGAGAAAGAGATAGCTTCAGCATTGAAGGCTTCGTATACGTATCTCGACGAAGAAGAGAAATTAGTTTTTGACAGAAAGATAGAGGAATTGTGTGCATAGTAGGACACACACACACACACACTCCGATTCAAAACATCTACAACCGGTTTTCCTAGCTTACAATATCGAGACTTCTCCTCCGACATTGACATGCATGGATGAGGTGCTGCTTCCATAGAGGAGTGACACCTAATATCGACATCGACTTTGGCGATATCGACTACAGGTTTTCACATGCTCTGTGGCATTGTAGAGAGCAATTTAGAGAGATAGTTTGTCAGCAGTGAGAGGTAGGTTACAGATGGCTATTAGCAGCATTTATATGCATTTTTATAGAGCGGATTTGGATTGCCATATGTGTGTTTGTCTATGATGTGTGTTCTCTGTGAAATTGCTTATGCATAGCTGTTGATGGCTACTCAAAGACAACTCTCAAATACATTTTACACACAGAGAGACAATCACAGGTTCTCTAGACACAACAAATCTACGAGTATCTTTGGTAGTGACAACCATTATAGTTCCAATGGGAGTTTGGGATACATGTGGTTTATACGCGATTAGCACTTGAGAGTGCTTCTGCTTTGTTGAGAGCATTTTACTCCCTGCAAGGAGCTGATTTTGTGCTTTTGCTTGCATACTCATTGTTGCATATTTTGAGAACGTGTCATGTATTCTTGCAATGACAGTTTCACGTTTTGGATGTAAATTGTGTTGCAGATACTTCCATTGTACGTCGTTGTGGAGCCGATTTTGGCTTGTTTTGGTAGTCCTTGTCGTTTTTAAGACTCAGTCTAGAAGAGCTCTTTTTGAGTTTGTGGCTAGTTGTGTCTGCATAACCTTTTGTGAGGATTGTTGCGTAAGGTTTTTTGAAGTCAAGCGTTGGGGATCAGGTTACCCACTCTAAAGTGGATTAGGTTGTTGGAGATCCCCATTTGTTGCCTTGCCATAGGACATGTATAGATGGATACAGGTGCTTTGATACCAAGTCGACGATTTCTTTGAGCAGTACATGTCATGTTATGCCTAGTCAACATTCTTTGTTGGTTTATACACTGCTTTTGGCTGAGTTCTGCTTGAGATTTTGATCTCCGTACAGAGGAGGCTTTACCGAATTTTTTCATGATTCCTCTAGTTTTCCTATAGCACTCTTTTGCATTGGCCTTACAATGATTTTGCTGAGTTTCTAGTTGAGATTTTGATATGTGAACAAAGGAGACTCTACCAAAATTTTCACAGGAATAAATTTCTAGTCTCACTCTCTTGCTTGTTAGTCATGGTTGGAAATTTTGAAAAAGAAGACTATTATAAAGAAGTTTGATGGTACAAACTTCACGATATAGAAGTAGTGTATGCTTGATATCTTGGTCAACAAGGGCCTTGCAATGCCATTGAAAGAGCATAAAGAGGGTTTTTACACTGATGAGGAGTGATAGGAGCTTGATGTGTTATGGCGACCATTCACCTACACCTTCGTGAGTTCATTTTTTTAGCAATTATGGATAAGACTATTAAAAAAGAATTACGAGAGTCATTATGCTCAACTTGGGATGGTAAGAGTGCATCAAACAAAGTGTTTTTGTTATGCGCTTGAATATGAAAGAGGGTAGTAGTGTCAGTTTGCATTTGAATGAGTTCAATAGTGTTTTCACACAGTTGACTACTAAAGGGTTGAATTTCAATGATGAAATGAAAGCCATTTTCTTAGTATGCTCTTTGCTTGTATCACGGCACACTACCATTAGTAACTATGGCCCTTAGGGCAAGCTTGTTTTCAGTGACGTGCTTTGCTCACGAAAGAGATTCGACGTCAATTGCTTGACACTAGTGGGTATGGTGATACATATATGGCTAGTGGAAGTAGAATGAAAAACCATCAATGGCAAAGAGGTTGTAGTCGGAGCAGTCGTGATCATTCTCAAGATCATAAGAATACGTGTAGCAAGATTCGTGGACGTGACACGAGGAACATTGAATACTACCATTTTCACAAGAAAGGACACATGAAGAAAGATTGTCATTTATTACAAAGAGAAAAGGGTTAAGCCATTGTCGTAAGTCTTGCACCTCCTAAAAGCAGCATGAAGATCAAGGAACTGAATGTCATTGAGACTCCACATGATTTTGTTCCTAACGTATGGCAACCATCATATGTACTAGTCTGCACTTATAATTTGAGTCCGGAGGCGTTATTAGCTCTTAACGAATTCTATGCACATAATTGGATCACTGACTCAGGTGCCATTTTTCATGTTACTTCTCACAAGAAGTGGTTCTCCAATGATGCTTCCACACATGGTTTAGTTAAGCGGGGTGATTCTCATCAACTTGAGATATGTGGCATGGGAGATGTGAATTTGCTTTTGCGTAAATTGAGTTCATGCTGCGAGGTGTTAGACATGTGCCAAAGCTAACTAAGAGTTTGGTTTCAGTAGAATAGCTTGATGATCTTGGATACACTACAATATTTGGCAATGGTTCCTAGATCATCAGAAAAGGTAACTTGGTCATACTCAAAGGCCAAAAGTCTGGCTCCTTATATTTCTTGTATGTCTCTTGTGTGGAAGAGAATTCTATATATGTAGCAGAGCTGTCTTTTACTGAGTTGTGGCATAGCTGGCTTGGTCATATGAGTCAAAAGAGAATGAAGCAATTACAACAGACTATACTTACCACTTTGCCATTTGATAGAAATCTAGGGAATCCTCTAGATTTGGTTCAATGGACCTATTTTGCATACGCCTCTAGAAAGGGCATTATATTTCCTATCTTTCATAGATGACTTTACTCAAAAGGTGTGGGTGTATCTCTTCAAGAGGAAAGACAAAGTCTTTAATGCCTTCCAGAATTTGCTAGCTATGGCTGAGAATTAGTGAGGCAAGAAGTTGAAGGCTTTGTGCACTAACAACGAGGAAGAGTACGTCTCCACTGAGTTTAACGACTTCTATAACAAACAAGGCATTAGGAGGCAATTCACTATGCCGTACACACCTGCCTGAAACGGAGTTGTTCAGTGAATGAATAGGACTAGTCAGGAGAGGTTCACTTCCATGCTATCTATGAAAAATTTACCTCAAGACTTTTGGGGAGAAGCTATTATGACAGTAGTGCATATAATCAACAGGTCGCATAGTACACCATTGAAATACAAGATTTCGTAGGAGATGTGGACATGTAAGATACCCAATTATGACAGATTACGTGTGTTTGGGTGTGAGGCATTCTCACATGTGTCTAAAGTTCTTAGAAAGAAGATGGACTCTTAGTCACACAAATGCATCTTCATTGGCTATGGTGAAGATAGCGAAATGGGTTATCGTCTCCGATGCCCAGAATCTCGAAGAGTTATTTGCAGCTCACAAGTGATCTTCAATGAATCAAAGATGCATAGACAGCCTGTGAAAGAGGTTGAGTATCGCAAAGTAAGATTCAAGGATGTAGCCTCAAAAGTTACGCAAACAACTCATTCTACTAGCACTAGTAGCACTCCGAAGAGAGCTAGTGATGCTCCTAAGATAACAAAGTCTAGCAGTCAGATAGTGAGGAGATCTATGCGTGTATCTTGTGCCCTTGAGCGTTTTAGACAAGGTTAGACTATTTGTTGGTCACTAAGTGCGGAGAGCCTACCTGCTACCAAGAGACTATTGAGATGAAAGATGTCGTGAAGTGAGAGCCGGCAATGCAATCTCAGTATAACTTGATTATGACAAATGAAACTTGAAAATCGACAGAGTTTCCAAAGGAGAAACAAGCCTTGCCTTGAAAATGTGTGTACAAAAAGAAGTACACGGAAAAATATCTTGAGTCTATGTATAAGGCTAGAGTGGTTGCTAAGGGTTTCAAGCAAAAGAAAGGCATGGACTTTGATGAGATTTTCTCTCTAGTAATCAAGATGACTACATTGCATCTTGTGCTTGGACAAGTAGCCATTGAGGACATAGAACTTGTCCAGATGGATGTGAAGTAGCTTTCCTTCATGAGGATGTCTACATGAAGCAACCAAAGAAATAAAGTTTATTGTCCACTACACAATCAATATTTTGGACGCTAGACTCCTTGAAGAACCACTATATAGATTTGCCAGATGAGAAAACCCATTAAGAAAAATCAAAACCTTGATAATACATGATGATTAATGTATTTAGATCACCGTTATCACTTCATGAATGCGATTTATCAACCGTTCTTTGTACGGGATTACCTATACGTTTAGGGGTGCCACCTAGAGTCATGGGTTTTGATGAGTGGTTCATATATAATTTATGGTTTGTTTTGGTGAGTTGTTATCATGTGTATGATGTCCATAAGCTTATGTGTGGATATATGGGTAGTCAATCCAAAATATACGACCAACAGTTTTGCATAAAATGGCTTTCTTTTGTGTCACGGTTGTTAACATGCGTTTCATATTGATGAAGTGATGGGATAAGGTGTTACTTTATGTTATAGGGTTGAGCTCAATGCATTGGTATGGAGTTAAACACTTTCTTTTACATGTGGTGTGTGCATCTCAAAATAGAAAAAAGTTATTTTGCACCTACATGTGAAGTTATGACATATGGTTGATCATAGTGGTGGGGCTGTTTTGCATTATGATTGGATTGATGTAGTGATTTTGTAATGGAACTTCAAAGATGGATGTGGATTTTTTTATGTGCATACATATACTGCTTTCCACTCTACTAGGTACAAACTAGTCCTATGTGTAAGGGGGGCTGAGATGCATACATATACTGCTTTCCACTCTGTTAGGTACAAACTAGCTCTATGTGTAAGGGGGGTGAGATGCGATCATAGTACATCATTTATGAATGGTTAAACACTTTCAAAATGGTATTTTGAGATCATGTTTATTCTCTAATTGGACTTTTTCTTACACATAAAGATTCATTCTTTAAGGGTCATGTGTGTTGGCTCGGTTTGACTGCGGCGTGTATATTCAAAACTCCAAGTGTGGGAGTTGATTCAATGAGAAATATTGTTTATGATCAACGGCTGAGGATACCTTATAGTTTGGTTGTGATTTTTTGGTCGTGGAAGCCAGTGTGGCTCTTGAATTATTTTTTTGTGTAATGGTTGCACTTCCAAAAATTTTGCAGCCATGTTATGTGCTAAAAATGGTTTTGTAAGATGGATGTACATCACTCAAGGTGAAATTCTCATCCATGTGAAGATGATTGGATTATGGTTTATGGTCTTGGATTGGATTATGAATTGGATGTCAAAGGTGTAATAATAGAGACCCTCTACAACCTGATTTCCTTGGAAAGGATTGTTTGTGCATATGCAAGATACTATTTTTGATTGGAGTCATGTGTTATGTTTCTCATAACATTGTTGATATACGATTAGGCTGCCTACATTTCTTAGCCTTATACAAAAGTGTAACCATACATATGTGATAGTGATGTGTGTGAACACACTTAGGACCATCGGGGCATTTTTTTCCTCACTAGGAGGTTTTCCCCCCTGTGTGTTGTATATACACCTATCACTCTAGGGCTAACTTATCTTTCCATTGTGGACTAAGCAATACTACTCTATGTTGTGTGCCTTGAGATTATTCATCTTCTCCAAGCTGTGTGTGTTTCCCTGCAACCCTATTTCCAACAATTGGTATAAGAGGAGTATCAGATTAGGTTGTGTCCTCTCGGGCATAGTCGCCAACATCGCCAGCACACGCCTACTCACTTTCTCCCATTTGGGTGAGCTTTGGTGAGCATCAACAGGTCGACTAATACTTTGGGTGAACTCAGTCTGTTTTGATTTTCTATTTGAGCTCATTTCGGCCTCCGTTTCCACTACAAGCAGTACTACGCAAGCAATTTTGTCCTTTTTTGCATAATTTTTGTCAGTGCTATTAATACGATCCTTACAGTATCTTTGGGTTGTGCTATATAGTATGTGTTACTCCCGCTTTGTTTCTCCTCTTTTCGGGCAGTTTCCACATCAGGTGCAAGCACTCGCCATGGTTGAGAACAACATAGACGTGTTCAAGATATTTGATGTTGAGGATAAATTGGACAGGGACAATTACACAATGCGGGATACATGATGCAACATGTTATTGTGTCAAAGGGTGTTTGGAATGTTGTGCAAGGCATTGATGTACGTTCAAATTCTATGGATGCAGACATTGTTGAGGATGTTGCAGGTTTTGGTGGCAGTATTGCTGTTGCTAGAGCTATTTTGTCTACGGCTAAGCAGGTTTGTTGGGATGTTAGAGATGCATAGGCTCATGCATTGATTGCATTATCTGTGAAGAGCACTATGACTCCACACATTTGCTTAACTAAATCAGCTAAACATGCTTGGGATATTCTGGCAATGAGGCTAAAATTGCATTGTTGCGTAAAGCGATGGAGTCAAAGATTACAACTCATTTTTGTAGGTCATTTTTGATAGCTCCCTGGTGCAGACTGTTCTTGATGCATTGCCAGATTCTTACCAGACTTTTCCTAGTACTTAGAGACTAATGACCCAAGGAAATCTTGATGTTGTCAAGTTTGATGCATTATGCACATTGCTATTGAAGGAGTCACTTTCAAGAAAGAACAAGGCTAAATAGCGTGCAGTTGAGCAGGTTTTTATTGCTTCTCAAAGAAAAGGTGGTAACAACAATTTAGTCCTTCTCATGGTTCTTTAGCGAGTGGAAAATCACATGTTCCTAATCCTTCTACTAGTAGCACCTTGTCTAGGAAGTCTGGTGAAAAAGGCAAGAAGAATATGCGTTGCCATTATTGCAAGGCCAATGATTACTTGATTAAGCAATTTCCTAAATTGAAGGCAAAAGGGGCCAAGAAAAAAGAGGCAGGTCCTACTACAAGTGCATCTATTGTAGAATCTTCTGTGAAAGAAGATTGTGATGCTGATGTAGATGTAGAGTGGGCATTTAGTGCAAAGTGCACTTATGATCCTTTTGTCCATGATGCATGTATGTCAGTTGCTGCAAATTCACATGTGGTAATTTGATAGTGGTGCTACAAAGCACATTACATCACATCCTGACTTTCTCGAGGCTGTCCCTCATGGGAATATAGTCACTTGTGCCAACAAAGCCTCATATCCGGTCCAGGGAGTTGGAAAGATTGTACTAATTGTTTTTCTTTCACACTTGTTAATGCACTTTATGTACATGGGATCAAAAAGAACCTTTTGTCTGTATCTTCACTTTCTAGACTTGGTCTTGTTGTGAAATTTGTGGATGATAGATGTACAGTTCATGATCTCATTTTCGATGATGAAATTGTTGCATTTGGCATTTTATGCCATGGGCTTTATAAGCTCATTTTATATGACAAGTGTGGGGATTTTTTTTTCAAAGGTACTTGTGGATTCAAAGATGGTTTCAGATGCAAAACTTTGGCATGCAAGTTTTGGGCATTTGAATTTTGCCAGTTTGCTGCGTTTGCAAAAAATCTGATATGGTTGCTTCTTTGCTGCCTCTTGAAGCACCTGTGAAGCATGTATCTTGGGTAAGATGCATCGTTCAAAGTTTCCAAAGGATGGTTCAATTAGGGATACATGCAGATTGCAACTTATGCATAGTGATGTTTGTGGGCCCATGCAAACTCCATCCTTGGGAAAATACTTTGTAACTTTCATTGATGATTACTCCAGGCATGCATGGGTGTATCCGCTTAAAGCTAAGTCTGAAGTGTTTATGTGCTTCAAGCAATTTTTGGATATGGCTGAAAATGTCTCTAAATGTACTATGGGCACCCTCTGTTCAGATTCAGAGGGGGAGTATATGTCTCATTAGTTTAATGCACACAAGTACGCATCATCTTTACCTGCCAACCAACCACAAGTACAATCAATTAGAATTAATTTGCACTAAATGGGTGACAGGTATATCAAGCAATCCCCATTGCTTGTTATCGATGTCACACCCTGAAGGCCAACCCTACTCCTAGGTATATGTTACATTTTCTTTTGCTCGCCTATGCAGATATGGTCGATTACGGTCCGTGAAATTTCGTAAAGGGTTACAAGGTTTGGAAATGGGGTCTCTAATTGCTAATGGCTTGGTTTGATTTTTCCCTGTGTGTGCTGCCATGAGCTTGTCCCGAATCATTTGTAGCTTGAATATATCACGAGTGACACTCATCCTAGTTGTCTGCCTGTACTCCTATTTGTCATCAATGATTAGGAGTTTAGCATTCTTTAGCGACTATATTATGTTGCTATAGGGGCAGCCCTATCATTATGGTATATAAGTAAACATTATAATCTACAAGCACTCTTGATTTTTTTGAAAAATTTCGGAAGCATTTTGTTTGTAAAACGGTTTATTTTTTTAAAAAAAAACATATTCCAAACGAGACCAACATCTGCCTTTACAAGATGTGTCCTATACATTAAATCTTTGATCCATTCTTTTGCTAGGTAATCATAAAGAAGAGTAAAAAAAACCCCCCTTTTTTTTACAAAAACCTCCGTTTTGACTCAACAGCCTTACCTCTAAGGTTTTCCGTACTGGTTTTTATATACTGTTTGGTTACTGCCTTAGGGGCAGCCTTGCTATGGTTAAAAAGTGAGTATATTAAGGTCAATTTTTGAGCATTTTGGCAAAATTTTGTTTGTTCTATCCCCTTTTTTTTCAAAAAAACGGTCTTTTCATAATGAAATAAGGTTGTCCTAAACCCTTATGCAAAGATTTAATACCTCCTTTATGCCCGATATTACATACAAGACAATCGATAAGAAACACCGCTTTGCTTCTTATTTTTTGAAAAAAACTTATACTCCAGGTTTTCATTATCAGTCCACCTGGTTGTTAGTTGCAATAGACATCGGAAGTGCTCCTTTTGCCTTTGTAGGTTCAAGGTATTGCTCTCCTTGCAACCGTTACCTTCAAGTAATTTTATGTACAACAATTAGTCGGACCATATATCCTTTTTAGTTTAGGTACACTACGAACCTGTTTTCATGCTAAATTGTGGCTTGACTGCGTTATGAATGTACGCCTTATGTATAAGTATGCAAAAACAAGAGTATGGGTGAGCGAGGTATTCCTTTTTTGTGCCTATTATGTGCCATTTACATGAATATAGGTTGTTTGTGGACCTTCCTATTGTTGTACTTTGTACATATATCCTACCAATGTTTAATCGGATTGCATGCTTGTATGCAAGTTTTAGTTCTATCACCGGAAATTTAAGTTCGTGATGCCATGCTTTTTTCCTATGTGTATCAATAGACGAGTACTTTATGCATGACAGACGTTGTGTTAACCGAAAACAAAACCATGCCTTTAAAACATCTTTACTATGAATATGAGTGAATAGAAAGCCAGTACTGTTACTGGAATCGTTACCGGAAGATGAGTAAATACAAAACGATACCATGCCTTATAAAACTTTCTGTGAAAAACTGGATACAAAAGATGGTTTAACCTACATTATTGTTAATGAATTTCAATAGATAAGTTGTACAGAAACGTGAACGTACCTCCCCTATATCGTTTGGAGCTTGCAAGTTAGCCTTGTGTGTAGTATAGGTCTTCAGCTTGCGAATTATCTCTGTGTGCAGTAGAAAGCGATGCCTTTGGGCTTGCTAGTGTACCAATTGCGCACACACCAGCCGATATGTCATGCCGTCCCGGGTTGATTACCTATGGCATACAACTATGATTATTTACGGCATACAGTGCCTTGAGATGTGTATGCATACAACTGAGCCCCTTATGAGAAATCGTTAAGTGACTAGTAATTATCTCTTAGAGAACGTTTTCGTGAGAAAGAATGGAGACCAGGGATGGTTCAGCTTATTATATGGTTATTGTATTTCAACATATACGTTTGAAAAAAATGAATGTACCTCCTCTGTATCTTGTGTAGCTTGCGCAGTAGCCTTGTGGGTAGTAGAGGCTGATGCCTTTGGGCTTGGTAGTGTAGCGAATGCGCCACCAGCAGCAAGTGTGTCGTGCCTTCTCAAGACGCCCACCTATGGCAACTCTATGAGTGTGATGCTCTAGGAAAACTACCGTGTATGACGCTCTGTGTATACGTGCATATAGTGCTAAGTGTGCCTTGCGATGCCTTGGTTTTATAGGGAATCTGAGTCCAGTGCCTTAAAGGCGGTCCTATGGCCATGCTAGCTGCAGCGATTTCTTGCGAGGGGTGGATACGGCGCTGCTATTAATGTTGCATGCCTTTTTTAGCCAGGCTCCAAATTGCAAGTTGTTTAGGCTTAAACAGACGCCTTAGTTGCTATGTTGACCTTATAAAAGGTAGCCAGTTGTTATATCAGTAAGTGCCCTTGTTGTAAAAAGGGAAAAAAAAGGGGGGGGAAACCACTTGAGATACGGACTTCATAATGTTATTGTGACTTGAAGCAGAATTTTGATAATTTGGGGGATGCTGGCACGCATTTACAGATAACTTGAAGGATTCTATCATGCATCTGGAAAACATTTTACAAAGGACTTGGCTTATCTAAGCCAGAATAAAACCAAAAAATAGAAGGGGTTTATTGCTTGAATGCTTCATCAGGCTGCTCATGTTGTATGTCCTTGTCTTTTGACTACTCCTCCGCCAAAGATGTTGTTGTCTGTGTCATGCAAAATCTGTTAGTATAAATGACGTCTTGTTATTATGCCAGCATGTGTGTGTTACGAGTTTGTATGTCCTTAGTACTATCATGCATTACCATGTTCCATGTATTGTGTGCTGTTGTGACATAGTGTGTATATAGAATCATGTGTTTAGACTTTGCAACTGCCAATATTGGGTTGAACAAGACTAACATAGAGCCGATCCAAAAAATGGGGCATAATGTGTCAAACCTACACCATGGGGTTGACCATGTAGGTCTAAGTGTGCGATATGTCAGTGCATGTTCCATAGTGTGTGTGTGTGTGTGTGTGTGTGTGTGTGTGTGTGTGTGTGTGTGTGTGTGTGTGTGTGTGTGTGTGTGTGTGTGTGTGTGTGTGTGTGTGTGTGACACTGCAAAGTAGCTACAAGTTGTAGTAAGGACAATGGGGAAGAACTCACGGAACTGATGGAAGAAGGTCATGTAAGACTCAAGATTTAACCCATTATGCATATCAAGAGAAGTATCTTGAATCATGTGCCATCATCAGGGAGTACATTGTACAAAGCCTTAAAGAAGAGAGAATATTGGGAGCATAGCATGCATAAGAGCTATGCAAGTTTATGGATGTTGATGAAGCATCAAAGCACACAATTGTTTGTGAGACAGTAAAGTACTCAATGATGAGACTCAAAGCATGGAGAAGATAATTAATTGTGAAACCCTTAATCAAAATTTTGAGCGTCCAGCAATGCTCGGACTACTTGATTAAACCTTAGGGAGGAGCAAAAAATGCAAACAACTCTACTAGCCAATGTCTGCAACACATTGGAAATTGTTAACAAAGATAAACCCTTCCTTAAGAAAAGTACTTTGGCAATGCTAATGAACTCATCTGAAGACTTTCCCGTGGCTAAGGCGGCAAGGGTTTTGTAGGTTTTGAAGCCATCCTTGTACAGGGAAAGTTCTAGCGTCCAAGCCACCTCTAGTCATGGTTCTCGATTATTCTCATTGGTGACATGTTGGAAGCAACAATAGAAAATTCCATATCTGAGAAATTGAAGGAACTAGTTTACTTATTTGGAAATGTGAGTTACGTGTTTCTCCCAGTAAGAAGGATGTTTGTAGAAAATATTAGGGAGAAACAACCATATCAAACACCCCATTCATCTACTCAATGAGCCACAAGTATACCATTTATTCTATGCTAAGGACCATGGAGGAGATGCAATTTAGCACATTTGTTGCTATTGATCATGGATGATATAAGTTGACTACCTTGTGTTCATTAATGTTAGCATATTCCCCTAATAGTTATTACCATATTATATATGCTTAGTAACACACATGACATGCCTAATAGCATACACACCATGCTGAAGTATACCATTTATTCTATGCTAAGGACCATAAAGGAGATGCTATTTAGCACAGTTGTTGCTATTGATTATGTATGATATAAGTTGACTACCTTGTGTTCATTAATGTTAGCATATTCCCCTAATAGTTTTTACCATATAATATATACTTAGTAACATACATGCCATGCCTAATAGCATACACACCACACCTAATAGCCCACACACCATGCTAAGTAGCATATGGGCCATGCTTCCTTCATTTAGAGTGAAAAATTTAATTGCATGCTTTTGAGTATTTAAAGCCTTTCTTCATTTTTTCAGTGAAGGATATATATGCTAGTGCGAATATCATGTAAAGATGTTGATAGCCATTTTTTGGCTATCTGAAATTGTCATAGTGAGCTACCTCACCCTATCAAAATCACTCAAACATTGTGGTTATCCCTGCCTTTTCATTGTATATAGGCGTGTGTGAGTTAGGAGATTTTTTTCATATCTCCTTAAAACCCTCAGCTAGCTAGTCATTGGGTTAGTTGATCCAAAAAAGTAAAAAGAATAATTAAAAATAAAAAATGTTATGGCCCATTTGTGTGTAACTATTTTATTGTATATAGGACCTAAATATAAGGAATTTTTATAATTATTTTGGTATTTATTTAAATGTTTCTACCTAGGTGTGTGCTATTTGCCTATGTATGCTATGTACATTGACTCACCATAACCACAAATTTTCTTACCATTTTGCATACTCTTTATTCCATATAGAAATATTTTCATGCAAGCTTCTCTTATTTTTGGTGTGAATCCACTCCAAGGAAAAACCTCAAAAAAATACCTTCCACCATCAGTCTTGCCTATGTATGCTATGTACATTGACTCACCATAACCACAAATTTTCTTACCATTTTGCATACTCTTTATTCCATATAGAAATATTTTCATGCAAGCTTCTCTTATTTTTGGTGTAAATCCACTCCAAGGAAAAACCTCAAAAAAATACCTTCCACCATCAGTCATTGCCTTTCACTAAATTCCTATTTTCTACATGTATTTTTCCTTACCTCTTGTAAATAAATATACATAAATAAAAACAAATGAGGGCCCTCCTCATTTGCTTCCCTATATTTGCATATATTTGATTTTTATATATATAACTCACACTATTCTAGATTCCATAAATTGTTTATATATACTAGTCTGGTTTTTTTCCATCATATCCATATATTATATTTATGCTTAATCCACAACCATGCATATTTCCAAACCCCTAAGAATCTATTACTTCATGCTCTCATGCAAGGAGGGGCTCACCTTTGGACAAAAAGGGGGCCACTGAAGACTTTTTTGTGAGGAAAATTTTCTTTTTGGTGGGACTTTTTATATCCATTTCCACTCCGAATTTGAAACGGTGATTACAAGAAAAAATGTGGACCAAGAGCTGAGTAATAACCTCAAAATTTTTGATAATTTTTGAAGTTACCACTGATGAGATAGGATTTTTTTGGGTGGACCCCAGTCTGTCCACTTTTCTCACAAGTAGCCCATAGTCTTCTCTCACCTCCTTTCCTACTTCCACACATACTCACACACTCATCTTCCTCTTCCATCACCAATACCTGCACCTTTCATGCCTTCTTTCATCTTCTTCACCATTTCCATCTCTCCCTTACTCCATAGCTCAGAAATTATCGTCTCTACACACATATAGTCTAAATTCTCTCTTTAGAATCAAACTCATATTACCATAACCTCTTCATCCTTTCACAAAAAGAGAAAAAATCAGCAAGTAAACAAGCTCCAAGCTCAAGCTCTGCAAAAGGAGGAGTTTAATGATGGAAAATTCAACTTTTCCATGGTCACAAAAACTACACCGATAGAGTTCTACGAACGCTTCATTCACTGGAGGAGATAGGTGGAAAATTCCCTTTCCATCTTGTGGTTTCCATCAAATTGTGTATATTCTCATCCTTCTCTTACTTTTTATCATATTATAAATCATGTAATGCACCTTGAGTGCATATGCCATGTAATTTTAACCCATCCTACTAACTACAAATTACTAACACTAATGGCTAACCGTTCTTGTAAATTGCACCCTCTACTATCTACTAGAGTAGCACCTCCAAGTTACTCACCTCTCTCTCCTTTCACTCTCAACAATTTTTTTGCTTGAGCCCCCATCCATGTGACTCAAGAGATAAGGAAGACCCACTCCCATTTTGAAAATAAAAAATATTTCATAATCTCTTGTTTTGTCAATAAAATTGATTAGGTATAATCCTAATCAAGGCTCCCAAAAATCTGTAAATAGAGCCAATTCCTCTTTGTAAAAATGATCTCTACACTATTGCTCACTAGTTTGACCGTACCATTCACCATCTTAGTTTTAGGGAGAGAGAGAGTGAGCTCTCTATACACCATTACTTATGGTGTATAGGAAAGCTTCTTTGAGCTAGGTGTAGCATTGCAAGGGAGTGAGCGATTCATCACTTCCAATCAAAGTTGTACCTACTCTTGCACATCAATTGAATCAATAATTTGGGTGCAACCGTGGTTCAGAACTCTCTTGAGTCTCTCAAATTCACACTTGGCAACCTCATCTTGTTTGGTTTAAGGTGACGTGTTCTTATTTTGAGATTCTTTTGTAGTATTTTCTTGTGTGTGACTCAAGAGCTCTTGTGTTTGTTTTGTTGCTTTTGGAAAAACATTATAAGAGGCTTGTATGGTGAGAGGGTTCCCATAACCCTAAGATAATGTATAGATCACAACATCATCAAACTTAATTGTGTTTCTTAACTCTCCTCCAAGCTGTTTATACACCCGCATCAATTCATTAAAATTGAAGCTCTTGCACAAAACTCTCTCTCTATCTCTCTGGGTTTGGTGTGTGTATTTGTAGCATTGATATTAGTGATAGTGTACTCTTCCTTCTCGCTTGTATTGCTCAGGGATTCTCCTTTGTTGCATCCTAGTTCGCTCTATATCTAGGTGGTGGCCCTTCACTTGTTGTTGGTTGTGGTTTGTTGTTGTTTCGCTTGTTTTTCATAGCCCTATCCCCACTTGAGCAGCACGAGAGCCTTGAGGGGTGTTTAGAGGTCGCCTTTCTTGCTACCCGCCCCAGACCGCCTCAATGTCTTTCCTGAGAGATGCTCAATCACATGTGTTCTTAGAATTTTTGCCTTCATGTTGGTGAATGTGGATGCAGTTGTCAGATGTGTGTTGGAGATGGTTCTGGAGGAGCCCTTTTTAGAGATGCTCAATCACATGTGTTCTTAGAATTTTGGCCTTCATGTTGGTGAATGTGGATGCAGTTGTCAGATGTGTGTTGGAGATGGTTCTGGAGGAGCCCTTTTTATAATAGCAAGTGCTTGATGGGGTATTAAAACAATTTTGGAGTCAAGAAATTGGTTTTTTATTCTTTGGAGACAAGAAAGTAAGGGTTGTGGAGTCAAGAAACTGGTTTGTTATTCTTTGGAGATAAGAAAGGAAGCCTCTGTCCATTATGGTAGAGATGTTTGCATTTGTGGAGAGTATGGACAAAGAAGGAAACATGAGGAAGAATAAAGATCTTCTAAACAAGAAAATGTAGACACATGGGAGTTTCTTGCACTTTACAACTACATTTCTTGTTGGCAATCACACCAATTTAAAGAATGTATTCATAGCTTCCCTGATGATGTGGTTTTGCTAGACACTAACCCCATCTTGGATGATGAGGAAGGTATAGATGAAACCCTATATGAAGAACATCACGATGTGTTAAGCTATGCACTTCAAGTTGCAAAATAAATTGGAGTGTATCTAGATTTCACAACTAATACAAAAGCGGTCAACTTCTATCTTGTGAAGTGTCTTGCAGAGAAGTAAGATACTGAAGATAATTACGTTGGTGAATGGTAGAATTCACCCCCAAAGGTGCATATGTCAGTGAGGGATTGTATTACAAGCACTTAGATGCATATTCTTTCAATCTTCTTATCAGTATGTTCATATACTATTGCATTGTATGTGTTGTATAAAGATACCCATGGAGCACATCCCAAAAAGAAGAAACCTCTTTTGTATCACTCCAAAATTGTATGAGGCTATCTATAATAGCATGCCATTTGAAATGTAATCTATCCTTACAATATAATTGATTACTAAAAAAGTGTGTATGTATTGTCTACTGCATGCTCTCCCTTGTACCCCTTCCTAATAAGCATAGATGTTTGGTGGAAGAACATCACAATATATGCTAACTGGCACACAATTTTTTTGCTAGTTGTATATAGGCTTATGCTACTTAGCATACACATGTATGTTTAACATATATGTGTATGCTAAATTGCATATATGTAAGTGTCAATGACTAGACTATACCAATCGGATACAGGTGTATGTCAATTAGCATATAGGTATATGCCACACAAGTAAGAGGTAGTGACTAGTATGTACTTATTGGCTATAGGCATTAGTGAGCTTGCATATATTTTCACACTAGTTAGCATACAGATGTATGCCAACTAACATATAATTTTATCCTAACTAGCACATATGTGTATGCTAACTAGAATGGTAGCTAGCACACATGTGTATGCTGACTAGCTATATATTATAACTAGAAAACATTGGAAATATGATAATAAAAACATACGTGTATGAATATATGCTAAGTAACACATGTGTATGCTAACTATCACAAAGGTGTATTCAAGTTTGCACACTTATGTGTGCTAGGAGGGATATATTATGTGCTAGTTAGCATATATCTGTGCTAGGTAGCACACAGGTAAGTGTGGGTGACCACTATAAACTAACTAGAATATTAATGTTAGCATGGAACAATCTATGTGTTAGTGTGAGTACATGAGTCCAATATACATTTTTGAATGAATAATAAACAACATACATGTTAGTGAATGATCACCAACATATTGTGCTCCATTAATCCTTTTTTTAATTTGGCCAAACTCACAATTGTGAGTGAATATATTAAAACTCTCCTTAAAAAATGTACAAAGTAACCTCAAGCTCGTGTTGAGCCTTGAGGTATCCATCGATACATTAAGAAGCTACAAAGCAACATATACGGGTGAGCCATAACCCGTGATCCCTTACCCACTGTTTGGGGTCATGACAAAGAGAATTGCCTAATTCCACTCATCCAACTTCTTTCTTTTTCCAATGACAGTAATCACTTCCTTAATTTCTTGGATGATCTCCTTGAATCTTGCTATTAATAGGTCATTTTTGAATATCTGGCAGTTCCTGGGCTTCGCACTTGTTGAAAGTAGTATAATCTAACAATTTGTATACATATAAGCAGTGCTTGGATTTTCATCACCTTCCCTCCTGATAAAAATACATTCTTGAAAAAACCTTTCTTTGAGGCCTTTTGAACCCATTTGCATATCTTGTCGGCTAGGTCTCTCATCACTGGGCACTCTTTGAATAAGCAAGAGGGGCCCTCACTTAACGTTTTGCACTCCGAGCACCTATTTGAGCCAATGCCTCTCTCTAGGATCTTGATGCCTATTGGCATAGCCCCCCGTAGCACCTTTCACAAAAAGATCTTCATCGACAACAAAAATTGTGGATTCCATATGTTATTTGCTATCACCACCCATTGTGCTTCAAGCCATTGCTTACCCCACTACTTGTTGAGTGGGGAGAACCAATGAGTCTTGCTCATTATTCCTACACTTTTGTAGCGTTAGCCACATAAACAAGAGATGCTTTTTATATACCCTCTAATAAAAAATATAAAACAAAAATTTACTTGGATTACAAAACAACACTTTATTAGCAAGTTATCCAATTTCAAGACACTAGTCCTTTGCACGCTTTGTGAATTGTGTACTTGTATTATAGACTATATACCATGCATGAAGAGTAAGTTGTATGTTTAGCCAAAAGTGCACTGCCTTTAAAGGTCGGGTAAGAGGGGATACTAAGCATAGTAGTCTTGTGCTAAGCAAGAGGGGGTAGAAAGTTTGATCAGTTAGAGCATAGTCTAACTTTTAGTTACAAATTGAAACACTAAGAGGCTCTTATCATCCGAGGGGTTATGTATCATACTCTCCAAAGCATACTGTTGTGGGTGATCGGGAGTAAGCAACCATAACCAAAGCCAGTTCACAACTTTATCAATGAGGCACCCATCAAACTGAGCCTTTGCCACATTTGCAAACTTTTGACAAGATCAAGCAGTAATGGCGGAGATTATAAAAGCACACGTACATAGAATCATCGACAATTAAAGTCTTTTGAGAATTGTAATATTTTTTTAACCCCAAAAATTGAATAGGTGATTGTAAATAATAGGCTTGTCGATCTTAGAAATGATTGCATCACTTTCCTACCTTTTGCACTAGGACTAGACAAAAGCCACCCAACAAATCTTTTGGAACACTCAAGAAACTCTTTGTAAAGTTGGGTTGGAAACATTGGATTGATGTACACAACTCCATATATACACTCGAAAATTATGCAAGCACCACAACAGGAAGCAGGGCTCCAAGATGGATAACAATCCATTGTTCATGTTCATACAACACCTCTTTCATCCTCTTTGTGTGCCGTGGGATCACCTCACCTACCATGAGATGTGACAACAACACTCCATTCAAGTCAAGCATGAGGACCCTTGCATCCTTCTCTATGGGAGGGAGAGATTGATTTAAGTCAAGCTCATCAATTGACAAAGGTGGTGGCACGCAATCAATGGCAATTTCCCTTAGTGGGCAGAATGTTGGCTATTGATACACCCTTTTGTTTTTCTTTAGTGATGGTTGGCAATGCAGATACTAGTAGTTCCTCATCTTCAACTGTTATTAGCATGTTTAATTTGACGAAACCGTACCAATAGCTACAAAAGTGGTTGGGATGGGATGCAACACAAAAACAATAAACTTTTGACAGCCAAACAATCATTATTGTTGGGGTAAAAGCGTTATGCCTCTGTTCGTGGCTAGTCACCTGCCCACTATGCATCCTAACCTTATTCTTCGTATACCAAAGAATAAGGGGCTCCTCTCTCTACTTGGAAGTCTGCTCCACCCACACAACACTCATCCTCATCTTCCCTCTCCCACACCACACCACACACACACGCATCCACACTACACACAATTTCAATTGGTATTAAAGCTATGTCGATGCGTGTGCGACGGCTTCTTTGTTAGGCATGGAAGCAACAAAGTTTGGCTATGGAAGCTTGAGCTTGGCGGCGGTAGATCCGACATGGAAGAATCGGATCGAAGCAGATCGGCAACATTGGGAGGAGATCCAACGGACCTTAGAGATATTTGCATGTGCAGCCTTTCCTCCGATGGCTAAGGTTGCAAGAGCTTGGAAATCTACAGGTAAGTTGGTAAATTTAGAGAATCGACAAGCAAGGGAGTGAAACAAGGAAATGACTTGCAGAGATTTGGAGTGTGTGTGTGTGTGTGTGTGTGTGTGTGTGTGTGTGTGTGTGTGTGTGTGTGTGTGTGTGTGTGTGTGTGTGTGTGTGTGTGTGTGTGTGTGTGTGTGCACACACACACACATACAAAGCAAGCATTGGGCAATAGCATATGTGTATGAGCATTTGAAGCCTTAGGAAGTTGAATCTCTATTGAAAATGGCCAACAGAGGCACGAAATTAGCAGTCGACTGTGTGTGGTTGTGTGATATCACACACACACAATTGGTATATAAAGGTGGAATGAGCTAGGTATTTTGAAAGCATCAATTGAAGGCAACATCTATAGGTTGATTGAAGTCTTGGGGAGAATTTGAGAATTTGAGCGAGCTACACTTGAGCAATGTAAAGAAAGCGGGTAGCAACTCTGTGAATTAAGTAGCGCTAGAATTGATTGCAAGCCTTAGCGATTCTTGCTTTGCAATCAGAGCTGAATCAAATCGGGCAAGGTTTGTAGTAGCATTGGGCTTTTGGTGGCAAATTGAAAGAGCTTGAGGATGTGTGTGTGTTGTAGACACCCACACACACAGGTTTCTTGACAGAGAAGTTGTCATGAAAGGAGATTATTTTTTTAACTCTCTCTAAGAGTGTATTCACATACACACACATGATCTCGGCATAGAGCCTAGCTTTAGAGAGAGAGAGAGAGAGAGAGAGAGAGAGAGAGAGCTGGCATCGGAGGTTGAAAGAAGAGATGAGATATTGATCTCTTTGGCTTTCGCTAGAGTGTGAGAGAGCTTGTAGCTCTTAAATGGCTACACTCCCATCAAGTGGTGGGAGGCAAGACCGACCTCTTCATCGACAATTATGTGTCTTCTTTTTTCAACTTCAACATAGAGAGAGTGAGGGAGAGAGGGGACCGACTCTCCTTCGGTGTGCATACAACATCTACTTGCCACCCCGCATCGGCCTCAACTTTCAACATTAGCTCTCAATATCAGAGATCTAGGACATCTCAGTTGAGAGATCTTCTCCCAAACGACTTCCTCTCAGCATTGACATTGAGCGTTCTTCTCGACATTGTCCTTGACCATACGCCACTACAACATCGACATCAGCTCCCCTCCCACGCTCATTTTGGAGCAGTTTTTGCTCCATTGGACACCCCCAACACCCCAAATTTTTGACTTTGACTTACTTGGAGACAGATTGAGTGAGACCGGCATCAGCTCTCCTCTAACCTTATTCTTCATGTACCAAAGAATAAGGGGCTCCTCTCACTACTTGGAGGTCTGTTCCACCCACACAACACTTGTCCTCCTCTTCCCTTTCCCATGCTTCACCACGCACACATGCATCTGCACTACACACAATTTCAATGATACCATCTACAGAGCAATCAACTGCAACATATAAATGTGTAGGCACCCACATGACTGACACACAACTACCTGCACATAGTAATGTAACACTTAGGCATTTATACACTTGCTTGCTTTTTGATACAAATGGAAATTCTGCATTCTAGGTAACATTTATGTAACAAAGTTCTCAATTTGATAAAATCAAGGACATCTAGAGAGCACTTTGATGCACAAAGCAACTAGATGGAGAAATTCAAAGTTTCTTGCAAGCATGTGGTTTCAATGTAAAATTGGATCGACAATTAGGTCTACCTCCAGAGGATTTTTGCAGGTGACGCTTGACTGCCCAATGTTTTACAGCCTTTCTTCCTTGTAAGTTGGCCTAATAAATGGCCCATTAGGGAGTCATCTCCTACGTTGACTATGTCCGTGGTCCGTTTCAATGCCTTGGCTTCTCAAATCCCCTAGGACCTCGGCTATAAGTTCATTTGGATTACCCAGCACCTAATCTTACTATTTGCTTCCTCTTCTACATTCTTTCCCATTGCTTGCTCCTCTACATTTCTTCCTCTGCACGTGCAACATTTAGTTCCTACACAATCTTCTCCAATCTTTTAGCACATGGTATATCCAAGATCTCAATTGCATAGGGAGCCGCATCCGATGCTCATTGTTGCAAGCTTCATATTGTCAATATCTAAAGTTGACCCATTGTCCTCTCCCCCAATATCTTCACCTTCACTAACCTACTGAGCCTTTCACTCGAGTTACCCTCCCCCTTCCCAAATGAGAACATTTGGCTCCTCCTAGATGAGGTGCATGTCACATGTGTTGCAAGATAAGTAAAGCATGTGATATGGAATTTTATCCTAAGTAGCATGACAACACTAGATCTAGAGATGCTTAATGAAGTTTGGAAGATTCATAAAAATGAATATCTTTTTTTGGGATGAAATGGCCTAAAAATGACCTTGTTATAACCTTTTAATTACTCGAGAAGCCGTTGCAACAAGGAGAAATGGGTGAGGAAGTGCTAGAACAATTGAAGTGCTTCATCCTAAGGGAAATTAGAAGGAGTCCAATGTAAGTTTTTTGGATCAAAATGTATACAATTGGACCCTCTAACATAAATTTTCACATCCTAAGAGCAATAATACGAGAGCATACAAAACTGCATGCATATATATGAATCATGCTTATGAACTAGAGAGTAGGGCTCTTCATCACTCGATTTGGCAACAATATACAAGTTACATCTTTTAGCATCTCCCTCTCTGTTTTACACACAGGAAGTTAGGAAGTCATCGTGTTTGACAAAGTAGTGTGTGCATGCATGCTTGTAATTTAAAGGGATGTCATAATATCATGAAATAAATTGAAGTGGGCAAGAAAATAAGTGATGAGATTAGATTGTTGAAAAAAGATGTCATTATTTGCAATGCTTTGGCCAAGATGTATGCAAAAGGTGATGTATTCAACATGGAAAAGGAAAAGATGCTCTAGGAATGCTTTTATCTTTTCGCCACACACACACACACACAAGCACAAGCACACACGCATGCATGCACACACTACTTTGTCAAACACGATGACCTCCTAACTTCCTGTGTGTAAAACAGAGAGGGAGATGCTAAAAGACGTAACTTGTATATTGTTGCATACATCTTGGCCAAAGCATTGCAAATCATGACATCTTTTTTCGACAGTCTAATCTCATCACTTATTTGCATGCCCACTTCAATTTATTTCATGATATTATGACATCCCTTTAAATTACAAGCATAGATTATCACATTGGAAAAGAAGCATTGACTCCACATTCGCTAAATGTAGCCCAAATCTTCCTTGCCCTGCAAGTGCTTGTCGTCTGAGAGATGACTTCTACACTAAAAGCTTGCTAAAAACTTGTTGTGCTTTCAAAACTACGATGTAGTTGGCGTATATGTTGACCAAAGCTCATCCAAGCATGACATTTTTTGTGACATAAGATTATTAGTGTTTTCTTGCTGCACGTGTTATCTTCTTGCATTTTTCCATAGCCTTCATTAACAATTGCATAGGTCATTGCATTGAGAGAGAAACCTTGGTATGGATCCATTGAAAACATCTAGAGCTTTGTGGCCTTGCCCATGTTGGACATATCCCAACGTGAAGCTTGTCAAGAACTTGCTATGCTTTTTGAAGTACACCACATTTGGCATACGTTTCAATCAAATCATTTCCAAGAATTCTTAAATAACCCATGAGCAACAACATTAGCCTTAACGTAAATTGGTTTGGTCGTGTCAAAGTTTGGCATGATGCCACATGCCTTTAAGGTGCAACAAGAGCCACTTGCTCAAAGTGGCAACATTCCATAGCTTTTCTAGGGTTTGTAAGACACAGCTTGGTGTACATCTTGACCTTAGCATGCCCAACCAAGACATCATTTTTTGACAACTCATGGCTAAGGATCTCATCATGATTTTGTTTTCCACATCAGCGTGTTGCACGATGCCAAATGCCTTGGACCAGTTTTGGGGGCTAAAAGTTTGCAAAATCTAAGTTGCAAGACTCGCATTATTGTCAATTTGCTCACTCAGGTGCGTTGCATGCAACGTGCTTTCAATATGCAAGCATAGGGGCTCAAATTGATGAAATTTTGGAGGCAAATTTTTTGCAAAATCTAAGTTGAAGTAATGGCATTATTGTCAATTTTCCCACTTGAACGTCTTGCATGGTGCAACATGCCTTCAATATGCAAGCATAGGGATCCAATTGATTGAATTATGGAGGCTAAAATTTTGCAGGATTTGAGTTGCAGTACTCATATTATCATCAATTTCCTAGTTGAAAATGCAACATCTCCAGCATATAACATTAGTGGACTATAATTTCCATGCGCATCGTAGTTTTAAAATTGGGTAGATAAAAGTACATTTAACCATAGACGATAGTTACTAGTTTGGAGGTGGAGGCTCCTCTCTCTCTCTCTCTCTCTCTCTCTCTCTCTCTCTCTCTCTCTCTCTCTCTCTCTCTCTCTCTCTCTCTCTCTCTCTCTCTCTCTCTCTAGCCGAGGCGGGCTGCTAAAGCACACTAGCTGAAGGAGGCCAGACGCAAGCAATAAGGACATGTGGGGGGAGGGGCTGTCAGAATCCCCTCCCCCTTTACACATAGTATAGATAGATCTCGATAAGAGGGCTTTCCTATACACCCTTTGAAAGGGTCACTCTTCTTGGAGGGCCGTTTATCAATTGAAGGAGCACTGCAACGCAATCTAATGCCGCACATACCCAACACGGCTCTGCTTTTGTGACCTTGGGTGCCACGAACGCAATGAACTCATTATGGGGGCACCTTTTAACTACTCGAGAAGCCGTTGCAACAAGGAGAAATGGGTGAGGAAGTGCTAGAACAATTGAAGTGCTTCATCCTAAGGGAAATTTAGAAGGAGGCCCATGTAAGTTTTTTGGATCAAAATGGATACAATTGGACCCTCTAACATAAATTTTCACATCCTAAGAACAATAATACGAGAGCATACAAAATTGAATGCATATATATGAATCATGCTTATGAACTACAGAGTAGGGCTCTTCATCACTCGATTTGGCAACAATATACAAGTTACATCTTTTAGCATCTCCCTCTCTGTTTTACACACAAGAAGTTAGGAAGTCATCGTGTTTGACAAAGTAGTGTGTGCATGCATGCTTGTAATCTAAAGGGATGTCATAATATCATGAAATAAATTGAAGTGGGCAAGCAAATAAGTGATGAGATTAGATTGTTGAAAAAAGATGTCATTATTTGCAATGCTTTGGCCAAGATGTATGCAAAAGGTGGTGTATTCAACATGGAAAAGGAAAAGATGCTCTAGGAATGCTTTTATCTTTTGTCCACACACACACACACACACACACACACACACACACACACACAAGCACACACGCATGCATGCACACACTACTTTGTCAAACACGATGACCTCCTAACTTCCTGTGTGTAAAACAGAGAGGGAGATGCTAATAGATATAACTTGTATATTGTTGCCAAATCGAGTGATGAAGAGCCCTACTCTTTAGTTCATAAGCATGATTCATATATATGCATGCAGTTTTGTATACTCTCGTATTATTGCTCTTAGGATGTGAAAAGTTATGTTAGAGGGTCCAATTGTATCCATTTTGATCCAAAAAACTTACAAGGTGAACATGTATTTATGACCGTATGTACATATATATATGTATTATGTAAGCATGTATTTGTGTGTGTGTGTGTGTGTGTGTGTGTGTGTGAGAGAGAGAGAGAGAGAGAGAGAGAGAGAGAGAGAGAGAGAGAGAGAGAGAGTATGTACGGAAGAGAAGTTGTGAGTTATGGAGGTGAAAGGAGAGATGAAGGTGAGGAAGATGGTGAGATGGCTGAAATTTTCACGTTTTGGTAAGGGAGAGACAGAAATGTGTGAGGGAGAGAGAGGAATAAGTGTGTTCGTGAGTGTGGAGAGGAGGAGGTGAGAAGAGTTCAAGGTTGTCCTGTGTGGAAAATTGGGCTCCACTATTTGGGTCATATCTTGATGCTCCAATCTCCAAAAACTTGGGCTTCTATTGGGTTTGTTGATTGAGATTTTACTCAATTTGCATCTACTGATATTTTGTCATGACTAGGGGAGAGATACACTTCCTCACGGGTCTATGTGAGAATTATAAAATTTACACTTTCATACAATTTAAATATACATCAGGGTTGCGGAAGCAATTGTTTCGAGAAGGAATTCTAAGTGCTCGACTAAGCATGGAGTTTAAACCATGAGTTGGATTGCATCCAAAGATACCTAGTGACTACTGTTATCCCTGAATGTGTATAAATAAAAGTGTACACATATGTGTACACACACACACACACACATATATATATATACATATATATATATATATATATATATTATATTATATTATATTATATATATATATATAGAGAGAGAGAGAGGAGGGTGAAATAGAGTGCATAAAAACACAGGAGAATGACAAAAGGAAATCTTTAAATGCCCCATCTAAATGAAAGAAGAAAAACATGAGTCAACGCAATAACAAAATCTGGGAATACCATAACTTCAAGATATAAATGACTAAGTAGAAGCAATTGGGTTAACCGGTCCACCATATACATCGGTTCTACTACAAAAAAAGAGAATTTGGGAGTGAGCCAAAGCACCTTCTACTTACCTGAGCTAGATATAATCCAAGGCCACTTTGCCTCCCTCCATGAACCCGAGCTCTGAAAGGATTCTAAATATCAATAGGTGATAGGAGATCAACACCAAACATACCAATTTAGGTGCCATATAAAGTGTTGAAGCCAAGTTAAGGCAAGATACATGACATATTAGTCATCTAGGTCATTCAACCATGACACTCTATTTGTGTAGATGAGTCTAACAAAAAAAAATCTCCAAGCTCCACACCTCTGATCCAGCAAAGCCACAGGTGCATCAGTTATAGGCTGATCCGTAACATTTTTTGAAACCACCATAGGTTGTACATTTGCCTCATTGGAATTTACATTCAAGTTTCCACCGCTAAAAAGAGGCAACAAATTGTCATGAATGTCATGTGAGCTTACTTACACTTACTATCTGTAGTACATGACAAAAGGATTGAACAGGATCTTCCACAAACACAACATCTCGTGAAACCAAGATACAATTTTTTGTTAGATGGTACAACCTGTAACCTTTGCTTTCAGTATTGTAACCAACAAAAATGTATTTAATAGCCTTATCATCCAATTTTCTATGTTGTGTTTGTGGCACCAAAGCAAAAGCTAAACAACCAAAAATGTGCATGTGATCAATAGATGGCTTCCTATCATGCCATGCTTTATAAGGAATCATAGACTGCAAAGATTTTGTTGGACACCTGTTAAGTACATAAGTAGCACACACGACAGCCCCATGCCAAAAAGAATATGGCAAAGCTTGACTCTTGAACGTACATCATGTCCTTTCCGTTCCCGACATGTTTTTTCTTTCAATAACACCATTTTGTTGAGGTGTATACGGCATTGTACATTGGTGTTTTATCCCACGACTAGCTAGAAATGCATTAAACTAATGAGACATATACTCCCCCCCTCAATCTGAACAGAGTGTGCCCATAGTACATTTAGAGACATTTTCAGCCATATCCAAAAATTGCTTGAAGCACATAAACACTTCAGACTTAGCTTTAAGAGGATACACCCATGCATGCCTGGAGTAATCATCAATGAAAGTCACAAAGTATTTTGCCAAGGATGGAGTTTGCATGGGCCCACAAACATCACTATGCATAAGCTGCAATCTGCATGTATCCCTAATTGACCCATCCTTTGGAAACTTTGAACGATGCATCTTACCCAAGATACATGCTTCACAGGTGCTTCAAGAGGCAACAAAGAAGCAACCATATCAGATTTTTTGCAAACGCAGCAAACTGGCAAAATTCAAATGCCCAAAACATGCATGCCAAAGTTTTGCATCTGAAACCGTCTTTGAATCCACAACTTCCTTTGAAAAAAAAATCCCCACACTTGTCATATAAAATGAGCTTATAAAGCCCATGGCATAAAATGCCAGATGCAACAATTTCATCATCGAAAATGAGATCATGAATTGTAAATCTGTCATCCACCAAGTCTAGAAAGTGCAGATACAGACAAAAGGTTCTTTTTTATCCCATGTACATAAAGTGCATCAACAAGTGTGAAATAACAACAGCCAGCACAATCTTTCCAACTCCTTGGACCGGATATTAGGATTTGTTGGCACAATATAGTCCTATGAGGGACAGCCTCAAGAAATTCAAGATGTGATGTAATGTGCTTTGTAGCACCACTATCAAAGTACCACACATGTGAATTTGCAGCAACTGACATACATGCAGCATGGACAGAAGGATCATAACTGCACTTTGCACTAAATGCCCACTCTGCATCTACATCAGCATCACAATCTTCTTTCACAGAAGATTCTACAATAGATGCACTTGTAGTAGGACCTGCCTCTTTCTTCTTGGCCCCTTTTGCCTTCAATTTAGGACATAGCTTAATCAAGTTATCATTGGCCTTGCAATAATGGCAACGCATATTTTTCTTGCCTTTTTCACCAGACTTCCTAGATGAGGTGCTACTAGCAGAAGATTTTAGGAACAGGTGATTTTCCACTCGCTAAAGAACCATGAGAAGTGGCTACATTGTTGTTACCACCTTTTCTTTGAGCAGCAATAAAAGCCTGCTCAACTGCATGCTATTTAGCTCTGTTCTTTCTTGAAAGTGACTCTTGCAACAGCAATGTGCATAATGCATCAAACTTGACAACATCGAGATTTCCTTGGGTCATTGGTCTCTAAGTACTAGGAAAAGTCTGGTAAGAATCTGGCAATGCATCAAGAACAGTCTGCATCAGGGCGCTGTCAAAAATGACCTACAAAATTAGTTGCTCATTACTATCCTTGATTCTAGCAAGGAAAGTGTCCATGTCATCTTCCTCATGCATAATCTTCGACTCCATCTCTTTACGCAACAATGCAATTTTAGCCTCATTGCTAGAATATCCCAAGCATGTTTAGCTGATTTAAAAATGGCACTTGAGTCAGTGATCCAATTATGTGCATAAAATTTGTTAAGAGCTAATAACGCCTCCGGACTCAAATTATAAGTGCAGACTAGTACATATGATGGTTGCCATATGTTAGGAAAAAAAATCAATATGTGGAGACTCAACGACTTTCAGTTCCTCGATCTTCATGCTGCTTTTAGGAGGTGCAAGACTTACGACAATGGCTTAACCCTTTTCTCTTTGTAATAAACGGAAATCTTTCTTCATGTGTCCTTTCTTGTGAAAATGGTAGTATTCAATGTTCCTCGTGTCACGTCCACGAATCTTGCTACACGTATTCTTGTGATCTTGAGAATGATCTCGACTGCTCCGACTACAACCTCTTTGCCATTGATGGTTTTTCAGGCTACTTCCACTAGCCATATATGTATCACCATACCCACTAGAGTCAAGCAATTAACGTCAAATCTCTTTCGTGAGCAAAGCACATCACTGAAAACAAGCTTTCCCAAAGCGGCATAGTTACTAATGGTAGTGTCCCGTGATACAGGCAAAGAGCATACTAAGAAAATGGCTTTCATTTCATCATTGAAATTCAACCTTTAGTAGTCAACTGTGTGAAAACACTATTGAACTCGTTCAAATGCAAACTTACACTACTACCCTCTTTCATATTCAAGCGCATAAGCTTCTTCATCAAAAACACTTTGTTTGATGCACTCTTACCATCCCAAGTTGAGCATAATGACTCTCATAATTCTTTTGTAATAGTCTTATCCATAATCGCTAAAAAAATGAACTCACCAAGGTGTAGGTGAATGGTCGCCATAACACATCAAACTCCTATCACTCCTCATCAGTGTAAAAACCCTCTTTATGCTCTTTCAATGGCATTGCAAGGCCCTTGTTGACCAAGACATCAAGCATACACTACTTCTATATCGTGAAGTTTCTACCATCAAACTTCTTTATAATACTCTTCTTTTTCAAAATTTCCAACCATGACTAACAAGCAAAAGAGTGAGACTAGAAATTTATGACAAAATTCCTGTGAAAATTTTGGCAGAGTCTCCTTTGTTCACGTATCAAAATCTCAACTAGAAACTCGGCAAAATCATTGTAAGGTCAATGCAAAAGAGTGCTATAGGAAAACTAGAGGAATCGTGAGAAAAAATTGGTAAAGTCTCCTCTGTACGGAGATCAAAATCTCAAAAAAAAACTCAGCCAAAAGCAATGTATAAACCAACAAAGAATGTTGACTAGGCATAAGCTGACATGTACTGCTCAAAGAAATTGTCAACTTGGTATCAAAGCACATGTATCCATCTATACATGTCCTATGGTGAGGCAACAAATGGGGATCTCCAGCAACCTAATCCACTTCAGAGTGGGTAAGCTGATCCCCAGCACTTGACTTCAAAAAACCTTACGCAACAATCCTCACAAAAGGTTATGCAGACACGACTAGCCACAATCTCAAAAAGAGCTCTTCTAGATTGAGTCTTAAAAGTGACAGGGACTACCAAAACATGCCAAAATCGGCTCCACAATGATGTACAATGGAAGTATCTGCAACACAATGTACATCCAAAACGTGAAACTGTCATTGCAAGAATACATGACACATTCTCAAAATATGCAACAATGCATCTGCAAGCAAAAGCACAAAATCAGCTCCTTGCAGGGAGTAAAATGCTCTCAACAAAGCACAAGCACTCTCAAGTGATAATCGCGCATAAACCACATGTATCCCAAACTCCCATTGGAACTATAATGGTTGTCACTACCAAAGATACTCGTAGATTTGTTGTGTCTAGAGAACCTGTGATTGTCTCTCTGTGTGTAAAATGTATTTGAGAGTTGTCTTGAGTAGCCATCAACAGCTATGCATAAGCAATTTCATAGAGAACACACATCATAGACAAACACGCATATGGCAATCCAAATCCGCTCTATAAAAATGCATATAAATGCTGCTAATAGCCATCTGTAACCTACCTCTCACTGCTGACAAACTATCTCTCTAAATTGCTCTCTACAATGCCACAGAGCATGTGAAAACCTGTAGTCGATATCGCCAAAGTCGATGTCGATATTAGGTGTCACTCCTCTATGGAAGCAGCACCTCATCCATGCATGTCGATGTCGGAGGAGAAGTCTCGATATTGTAAGCTAGGAAAACCGGTTGTCGATGCCGAGAATCGGAGTGTGTGTGTGTGTCGTACTATGCACACAATTCCTCTATCTTTCTGTCGGAATCTAATTTCTCTTCTTCGTCGAGATACATATACGAAGCCTTCAATGCTGAAGCTATCTCTTTCTCTCTCTGCTTTCTTACTCAAGTTGAATGCACAACTTGTCCTAAGAAAACAGTTTCAGTGTTTTTTTATTTTTGGCTTGTCTTGTATGAGCATGCACTACAGCAGCCCTTTGTTTGAGCTAGGTGACATCACAAGAAGGCTCCTTGGTCTTATAATTGTGTTTATTATTTTGTCCTTGATGCATTTAAGTTAGTTCACATGAAAACTTAAGGGTGTAGGTTCTAGAATGTTGGAGGATATACGGTACATCTCCACATCTCTCTCTCTCTCTCTCTCTCTCTCTCTCTCTCTCTCTCTCTCTCTCTCTCTCTCTCTCTCTCTCTCTCTCTCGCCTAGTATGTTGGCTAGTATACTATCAGAAAGATAAAACGTTTGTGCACGTGCACATGTATATAATTTACTTAGACATAAGAGAACACCAGATTCAAAGACAGCAAGCTCTGGACAACAATAATGTTTATGCACAAAAACAGTTCTATATTCGAAGCATTCATTTTAATTATCCTATATCAAAACACTAAGAAGTCGGTTTATAGATGAATTAAATCTCCATCTTCAAAGTTAAACTAAATTAACTTAAACACCTTTAAGCAAAGATATGTGATTAAGCAAGGATAGAACTCTCACCTACATCCATATAGATAAAATGGTAGAGATGGACAGAAGTGTCAATGAGCCTATCAATTGTTACCATGGTGGCACTTAAAAACAAACTACTCATCCTATTTATTATAAAATTTAATAGTACACACTTGTTAGGTCCATATTTTATTGCGCAAAATCTTCCCGCATTACGTTCTTGCCTCTTTTGGCAGTAGCATACAGCAACAAAACTATCGCTCACAACTTTAGATTCGAACTCAGATGCACCAAGTTCAAAGTCTCCAAATGTCTATGCTACCCACCTCATCCAGTTGATTTCCATGTTGTCAAGCCCTTCCTTTAATATAGAAAAAAAAAACTCTACAAGCCCTCGTGACCCGTGTCGGCAAACGCGGGTTGGCCTACTGCTCATCGTCCAACTGTCGCATTTGACCCCCCCCCCCCCCCCCACGTCATTTGTCGACATTCTCTTTCGCTTCTCAATCAAAAACAAAATCTGACATAGATTCTCACTAATTGATTACTTTATATACTGGGTAACACCTACAGGGAGACGCGAAAACAAAATGTTTCATGAAAGAGATCCCCCCCCCCCCCCCTTTCTCCAACCCCAAAAAAAAGAACCACTTCAATTACATATGAAGGAGGGAGAGAGAGAGAGAGAGAGAGAGAGAGAGAGAGAGAGAGAGAGAGAGAGCGCAGCAGGTCTAGGTTGTAGTCATGGGCAACACAGACGAAGGGGAGAGAGAGGGGGAGAGAGCAGCAGGTTTTCACCTGCAGTCCCGAGAAACGCATGAGAGAAAGAGAGATATCAACATAGGTGCAAGCAGAGCTGAGAAACTCATGAGAGAAAGAAAGCAGCAATTGCCTCTAATGCAAGATAGACACACACACACCCACATTAGTCGCGAGCAGTGCATGGGAGAAAGAGAGCGGCAAGTGCCTCTGCTTTGAAGAGAGAGAGAGAGAGAGAGAGAGATAGAGAGAGAGAGAGATGGATGAAAAGGGCAAGAGAGGGGCATGCCCTGCACGTGGCTTGTCCCCTCTTCCCTCCCTCACCCTTCACTTTCCTATCTACCTCTCTCCCTTCCCTTTTCTAGCTCCAACTAATGAGCGATTTTCCCATTTTCTAGGATTGGGTGCCCATACCCATACTACTTAGTTTGAAATGAAAGCTTCTAGTTAGAGCAGAAGTCTAAATTAAAGTAAAAGACGCGTCGGCTTATTCTATTTGCAGCACGTGAACTTGCACCCCTCTTGCATGCTATGGTTTCTACTCCTCTGGCCTCTTCAGAATCCGTTGTGGATCATCGCTCCACTGTCATCCAGTCGTCCACACCCATACCTTCTTGTTGTGCGCCGCTTGATGAAAACGATTTGTTTGCGGTGACCCACTGACCATCACTTCTTCCCTCTTATTGTGTGTTGTTGTTTGTGCGGTGATACCCGAGTGAAAATTCTTTAAAAGTTTTGTTCAAACGAGGCGGTGGAAATATACTTTTTGGCCTGCCCAAAGGGCTAAGGCCATAGTGGTGTATTCCCTTTTTTCTTAGTGAAAAATGTCACATGTATTTTATAAATAAAAGTGAGAAATAAAAAATAACCTATATGGTTTTGAGTGGCTCTTGAGAGGATAGGTTCGTTGGATTGGGTGTCTTTTGAGTGGTTCTATAGATTAGAGGTTAGGTGGCTGGTCAAGAGGCGTTTTTGCCTTAAGTGAGGTTGGTGGGAGACCATATAATGAGTGGATGCGTTTTATTCTTCCCTCTTTTGGGGTGGAGGCTCCTTAAGCTCTGTGGAGGGAGCTCTCATTAGGTTTAGGTATAATGAAACCCTAGTGGGGAATGGGAGTGGGTAGGCTTTAGCAAGGTGCGCTCAAGGCTGTCGGCCTATGGCAGTTCTTGGTCCTGCGTGCGTGCTGTGCATGGGCTGCCTCTGCGCGCTCTTTTGTTTCTCTGCTCTATTGTCCTGCTCGCCGGCTTGTGGTGGTTCTGGGTTGCACTTGTGCTCTGTTGTCCTGCTTCCTGCATGAAGGCATGGCAACACGCCGTCCTACTCGCCGGCTTATGGCGGTTCTGGCCCGCGCTTGTGCTCTGCTGTCCTGCTTCCTGCATGTGTTTGTTGAGAGAAGGGTGGCTTGTATGTTAGCGTGGTTCCTCTCGCTGGTCTATGGCGTTGTTGGGCATGATTCGGTGCCCTGCCTCTCCGCAGTCTTGTGTTGATGTGGTTTGCCATCCTGCTCGCCGATCTATGGTGGATCTGGGTCGCGCTTGTTCTCTATTGTTCTTCTCTACGGGTGCCTCGTGTTCCTGGTTTGTTTGTCTATGGTGGATTCGGGTCGTGCCTCGGGGTTGTATTGCTCTGTATCTCGGGGTTGTGTTGCTCTGTTTGCTCGTCCCCTTCGCCAATATGAAGCGGATCTTGAAGACGTGGTGTCGTGCTGCTCTGTGCATCGAGGTTGTGCTGCTCTGTTAGGATGTCCCCTTCGCCGATCTGTGGCAGACCTTGGACACCCATCTGTTGTGTTGCTCCTGTTTTCAGTGTGGTCGTGCTACATTGTCGTCCTCTCCATCGGTCTGTGGTGGATCGGGCCATTCTGTTGTGCAGCTCTGCTGCGGTGTACTGTGCAGCTCTGCTGCGGTGTACTGCGCTGCTCTGCTGTGTCATCCCGCCTGCCGGTCTATGGTGGTTCGGTGTCGTGTGCGGCTTGTCGATGGCATCTCTATGTTAGCTTTTGGTATGCATTAAAGAGAAGTTTTATCTACTTTTATTTGTTGCTTTAATTTCTTTTGGATCTTTTATTTACTGTTTTGCTCTCGTCTTTGATGATTCTTGCAGGGTGGTTGACGGGATTGGATGGTTTGCTTGGTTGATTATATGCGGAGGTCGAGCACAATAATTTTCTCGGGCTGAATATTTTGAAGATGATATAACTTTTATGGTGTTGATGGAGTTTATTAATGTGTAATGTTCCTAGAGTTGTTTATTTCTCGAAGTTTGTCTATTTTGTCGATAAATTTTGTGCTTTGGTCTGCTATAGAAAATTTATTTTGGTATTGTGTCAAGGTGCTCTTAATTCAAGACGATTAGCTCCACATTCTATGATGCAATCTTGGTCCATGATTTAATCCTATTGATGGATTATTTGGACTGGCTGAGCATGTGGTTAGGGTTTGGGAACAATCGACATTGAAAATTTATGGCTCCGTGGCTATTTTTTTAATGTAAGAAAAAAAAATGATTTAACTTCGAATATTATATTGAATAATCTCATGGTTCATTGTTTATATTGTAGAGTAAGAATGGAAATAAATCCGTTTTGATGTGTTGATTTAGAATGATCTACCTCAAATCTTTATAAAGTTTTAAGTGACTAGTTTCTCTTCTTTAGTTACCCTAATTTACTTTTAGTTGTAGCTCTCATTTCATTTGCAGCCTTGCACCTCTCTTCTCCTCTCTCCTCTATCTAATAATAGTTGACTTTATTTTCATTTATGTTTGTACCTTTTATTAATATCGAAAAAGTCGACGTAGAGTTAATGAAAAGAGGAGCCTTTTCTCTTTCTCTCTCTATGTAGTGTACAGGTCGTGACCCAATATTATATAATGATGAATAATAATAAATGTAAAAATTTGCATTTACTACCAACCATTGAGTGGAACTTTCAAAGTATCTATCTTGAAGTACTCAAGATTATGCATCAAGTTTCACTCTTTAAGTATATAAAAGCTAAAGGTATGTGAAGAACCATCACGTTTTACAAGCTTCCCTATTCTGAGATCACTCTTGCTAAGAATTATACTCCCTCTATAGTACAATCTCCTAAACTTTACAGCCACATCTTTTATCAAAGCGATAGCAATACTCTTTATTGTTGGGCCCTATGGATTCGAATATGGATAGTAATATACCTCTGCATTTCATTTCCTCTTTTGTTGCCTAAGAGTCTTGTTGTCTTGCTTATCTTGGAAATTATCTTAAATTTTCTCTTGATTATAGATGCTTTCACAACAAATTCAAGCAATGACTACTTCAAAACTTTAAGTGTAGCTCCTAGTGCTGAAAACTTGCACGAAGTTGTGTCTGAAAGTGGGGGCCTTGCATCGTCAAGTAGTTTAGTGAATTCTCCAAACTCACCGTTTAAAAAGCTTAGTCCCAAAGCCAAGTTCAAGAAAACTTCTCTAAAATCTGTTCAAAAGGCCCTTAGTATTGCAAGAGGGAGGGCCTCTGTGAGAGGTTAGCTTTGTTTCCAGTTTCTGTGGCTTATGAATGTGTAATTGATAATAATAGTATCGTGTGCAATGTGCTATAGGGCGAACACCGCTTAGCTCTGTTGGGATTGCCACTCTCTCCGCCGATGTGAGTCGTTCGTTGGGCTTAGCATCTATTAAAGAAGATCCAAGACCTATAGTTGATTCCTTTGGATCTCAATTGTCATTGAGTCAATCTACGCCTGAGCTTCTTATATCTGAACTTTTTGATGCTATTAACTACCATTTTGTCTTCGTTGGCAAGGTGATCGCAAAGTATGGCACATATAAAATCCAAAAAGAAAATTACAACAAATTTTTGAAGGCTGATCTTGTGGACAAGGTTGCACATCACACTATCACTTTTGTTGTGGCACAAAATTATATAGAACAGTTTGTCAACACATTTGTGGTAGATGATTTTTTACGTATTGAAGGGCCTGTTGTGTGAGGAAGAAGAATCCTAGTGATGGAGACACTTGTCAGCTTGCTCTCTATGTTGATGCAACTACATCTATTGTGAAGTCTCCTTCATTCGACTTTGTGCTCACTCTCCTTCCCGAGCATAAGATAAAAGATCTTGTTTCATCATGGACTTCTTCAATTGAAGATGATGTGCCTACCGTAGCTTTTACTATTATCAAGGTGGAGAACATGGCCAAAAGTGATGGCAGTAGTGGCACTAGACTTATTGTTGCCGATGGTCTTGCTGATGTTGATAGAGCAACGGTAAGCTTCTATACGCAACTCTAAGTCCTCTTAATAGTGTTTTGACTCTTTGTTATTGCGGCAGCTTTTGTTTGTGCCCTCTCAAAAGGCTGACTTTTATAACATTTCCAATGAAGTGAAAGAGAATGGATTTTATGATTGTGTGGCTCACAACATAAATGTCTTCAAACAATTCTCCAACACATTGTCTATCGTGGACTACACTATTGTGCTGCCATTGCCCTCTCAATTGAAGTTGCTTTTCAAAGATATCCGTGTTAAGCAAATTGCCAACATGGGATTTGGAAAAATGGTGAGTTCTTATTCGTAGGTTTTTTACATTGCTTGTGCATTGTGTGATCTTTTTAGGTTAATTTCAGGTGTTTAGTTCTCTTGAGGTTGTTAACGTCAACAGCGTTGGATTGGAGTATTTATGTGGAGTTTGCAAATCTACCCAAGTCAGTCGTCAAAGCTAAAATCCTCATTGTTTCGTTTGTAACAAAGCTGTTGAAATTTGGAAAGTTCCTGCTCTTCAAGCAAAGCTGGTTCCTCGTGTGGTAAAGGTATTTCCGTCACCTTGCACGGGAAGATTGTTGACCAAGTCCTTCGCCTACCCTCTTCTGTTTTGTACTTGTATGAAACTGATCTAGTGAGTTTGAAAGCTTCCTTGGTGGGAATGAAGAGAGCTGGACATTTCTCAATTGATGCACAGGGGTATGTAACAAGCTTTAAATCCGAATAGGAAGATACTAGCTTTGCTAATGTACCTTGCACTTCTCTAGGAACGTCATATTTTGTTGAATATCCTTTTGTATCTAGACATTATAGCGGGATTATCTATTGGCGATAAAACTGTTTTTTGTATAAATGGCATCCAATGTTCAATCGACTCAACTTTTTGGAAGACATCTTCTTGTAATCAAGATGTTTTAAGGGCATTGTTGTTTGTATATGGTGTAGATATATCTATCAGTTCACTAGAAAATATTATGTCCAAGCATATTGTTGCAAAAATTCGTTCTCAAGACATAGAGATCTCAAGTGTGTAGCTGAAATTGTGGAATGATGAGCGTGTGGCTTGTAATGTTGATGATAAAACTCTTGAATCTTTAGTTTGCCAACGCATGGATACAAGAAAAAATTATGTTTTGCTTTCAATCAATTTGATCACTCTAGCTTGCCATGTCTTGGAGTTTCAATGTATTATTCATGTGTTTCAAGAACAAAATCATCAACATTCCTTCAATGCTAATCCTTGTGTTGCATCTTCTTCCTCCTCTCGTGGCTTGTTGGTCTTTATTTGTCAAGGTGGATTGTTTGTTTTTCCACAATCAGCTTCGATCGAGAAACGTAAACGTTGCTCTTGGCCTAAAGATCTTGCCGCTAGATTGCTTGATGTTGTTAAGACTTTTCCAAATGAGACAGCATCGCATATAGCTTCTCGATTTCGAACACAAGTCTGTTCTTCTTACGCTTTGAAACAAATTCAAAACAAAGTTTACTCAATATGAAAAATGTTGCATGAAGACAATGTTGTGCCTCAATCAAATAAGAGATCTAGAAAACGAAAATATGTAGTGGAAATACAAGACACTCCTGCATATGTATGTTTAAGTTGTGGTAGTCTTGTGTTCCAAAAGAATTTGCATCGTTTGACCCTACTCGAAGCATATTTTCTTCAAACCTTGATAGGATTGCAAACATTTAACTCTGTTGCAGACAAAAGAGTTTATTTCTCTTGCAAGCAAATCTTAAAATCTCAAAGAAAGCCGCTCTTTTGCATTTATCCACATTCTCTGCTCAATGAAAGTATTGCAAGCATTGCATTGTTAAATGCAATTGAGAAACGTCTTGTATCGCTTCGCATTCCTTTCACTCAAATACGAGAGCTCAATTATGAGGGTCAGTTTGGGTTGCGAGGGAGTGTCGTTAATGTCATGGCAGACTTAACAAGAATTTAAGCAATCTTGCCGCATTTTAGTAGTGAGCACGCTACAATCCTTGTCGAGATTAAGCGTAAAGTTGAGTATGCCCATGCATACCTTAGTGGTGGTGTACGTCCCTTTTATGTGCTCCAAGCATTGAAAGACTTGATTGGCACCCCTTTATACATAGAGCACAAAGCCTCCATTAATGAAGCTTGGATTTCTAGTTTTCACATGAGTCCAGATGTAGTGTTGCATGAAGAAGATGAGGTTGATGAGTTGGTGAATGAGCATTCAAACACCCTTGTCCATGGCATCTATTCTTCACAACAAGTCATCGATCATAGTGCACATGTCCATAGTGTCGCACCTTGTGAAGGATTTTCCCCTTTGAGCTTATTCGATGATGCCGATTGTGAGGAATTAACATTTTCAGCTTTGTTCTTTGGGAAAAGAAGAGCCTACATAGACCTTTCGAAAAAAAATTACTTGAAGGTGGCGCAATGGGAACTCAAAAACAAAGATAGATGCTTCGCTTTGGATAATGAAAATTTGTTCTTCAAAGTGATGAAGATTATCATCGGCAAGGTGCTTGGCTCTATATGGGTGCGTCTACGCAAGGAAAAATTGCAAGGCAAACAACTATGCGCAAAAGATGTTTAGAACAACACTAACATTGAGCGAATACTATCATCCCAACTAGGATATCATGACTTTGAATCTTTGCGAACGTCATCGGATTACAAGGCCAAACTCAAGCGTAATGTCTTTGCCATGATTCGACAAATAGATCAGCCTACCTTTTTTGTCACTCTATCGTGTGCAGAGCAAAGATAGAAGCCATTGCACGAATGTCTTGCTACACTTAATCCACAAATCAACGAATCTAGTTTCCAATCTAGTGCACAGTATATCTGCGCATTGGTTCATGCGGATCCTATCACTACACCTCGATACTATGTCCATAGATTCAACGCATTCAAGAAAGAGTTGAAACATAATTCAAAAATACTTGGCCAAATCATGGATTTTTTCTTTGTCACTGAATTTCAGCATAGGGGAAGCCAATATGACCATGGATTAATTTGGATTGATAATTCTCCAAAGCTTGGGATTTCTGATGACAAAGAAGTGCTTGCTTTTGTTGATAAATACATCTCAAGTAACAAAGATGAATTGGGTGTTGACCTACAAAAAGTACAAATCCATTCCCATCGAAGAACATGCAAACAAAGAAAGAAGCATTGCCGTTTCGGATTTCCAAGACAGCCTGCACAGCAAACGATTATCTTGCACCCGATCCAATCAAGTGAAGAAAGGAAATCCATGCTTCTTGCAAATAAGAAACAACTCGAAAACCAACTTGCAGTTTTACCACATTGCCCTGAAATTAGTTTTAATGATTGGTTATCCTCTTTAAGCATGGATGAAGACATGTACCTTGAGACACTCTCAATATCACTCTCAGAACCAACACTTTTGCTCAAAAGACAACCAAAAAGATATATACACAAACAATTTCAACAAAACAATGTGCACATTGTGGGATGGCAATCTTGATTATTCAGTTTATTTTCAACCCTCATGGAGCTGCTGCATACTGCACATCATACATGACAAAAATAGATTCAAGCACAAGCAAAGAAATCAACAAAATCCTTGACAAATGCAAGAAAGAGAGTCTTCCCGCAATGGAGCGCCTTAAGAAAATTGGAGGTGCCTTGATCAATGCTCAAGAAATCACAGCTCAACAAGCAACATACATTTCAATATCTCTTCCATTGCATAACACAAGCAGACAATTTATCTTCATCAATGCAAACTTCCAAACCCAAAGAACACTATTGTTAAAGAGGAAGACTTCCTTGTAAACACTTCATCCTGATGACACAGACATATTCTTTGATGATCTCGTAACAAAGTATACAAAAAGACCAACTAGCATAGGAAATCTTTTCTTGACAGAGTATGCAAGCAACTACACTATCTCACAAGGGACACACCACAAGTGCAAGAAGCCTCGTATCATCAGATATATACAAACTTCAACAAGGAGATCGACAACGAGAGACATTACCACAAGCTATGTCTATTGTTTCTGCCATTCACAAGCGATGAATACACGTTCGATGCTTTGACATCAACTTGGAGGAAGAGATATGAGTCTAATATTGCTACAATTGCACAAAACATGGAGCCTTTCACAAAACTAGAAATCAACAATCAAGAATCATCAACATCATGCTCAATCTCCTCACAAGAAACTCAACAAGAACGGTTCACTTATGAGCTTGATCTCGACCTACCAAGCACAAGGCATCATACCACTCAACTACCAACATCATCCAGATTCCTTGGCATGCCAAATGAAGAATATCACTCAATTGTCATGAGTTTGAATATAGAGCAAAGACATCTTTATGATGATATCATGACACAAAAGAGAGTATATCCTAATGACAGAATCCACCTTTTTTTAACAAGGGGCGTCAGAATAGGAAAAACCTTTACTTTGCGTGCAATCGTCCAAGGCCTAGTCCGACACCATGCACCTTCGATAGAAGGAAACATTGAACTTCCAACAGCATTGTTGATGGCGTATACAGGCAAAGCAGCATTCAACCTTGGTGGCACAACAATTCACTCTGCATTGCGCCTTCCATTGATGCTAACTGAGATGGTCCCTCTTTCCAACGACACTCTCAATGACCTATCCCAAACACATGCAAACCTCAAACTAGTTGTCTTTGACGAGGCTTCCTTAATAGGTAATAGACTGCTACGTATTATTCACACAACACTCCGATCTATAATGCACAAACACAACGAACCCTTCCGTGGTCTACACGTTATCTTCTGTGGTCATCTTTGCTAGGCAATCCCTGTCTACGATCGATGGATATTCAACGACACAAACAATACACTTAACATCCTCACACCATCAAGTTGCAACACACATGTCACATGCGTTGAGCTAACAACACCAATGCGCCAATCAAATAAACTATTTATACAGGTTTTAAATAGGATATGTGTTGCAAAAAAAACACAAACAGACTTGGCATTTATCAATCACACATTTGGAAACAATAACTTCGACATTTTTACAACACCTCATCTTTTCTTCACAAATAAACTAAAGTCCAAGCACAACCAAACGGTCTTTGAGAACTTGCAAGAGACACCATACATCATCAAGGCTCATGAAAAATTCCACAAAACATGCTCAAAGAGCCTAGTCATTCCAAACAACCCTCAAGTAACTGATGGATTATCCTCCATCCTTGAGCTAAAGCCAAGAATGATAGTCGAGCTTTGTGCTAGCAATATCAACGTGCTTGATGGTTTGGTGAATGGTGCGGATGGAATCTTCCAAACAACAAACAACAGAGCACAATCATTGATAGCTTGGGTGGAGTTCTTCGATACCTCAATTTGGAGAAGACAACGATCCCAAAATGCACGTCTCTACCATGGAAACATAAACAAACAATGGACACCAATACTTCAAGTCACGAAAGAGTTTCAAGTAAGCAAGAACCCACTCAACCTAGTCTCAAGAACACAACTCCCAATACAAGCAGTGACTAACGCACGCACAATCCATAGATTCCAAGGCTTGACAATGACAGCAGTCGCATTTGACCCTACCGGGATCCAATCTCATGGCTTGGTCTACACAGCTCTGTCACGTATCAAAGACCCTACAAATCTGCATATTCTTAGTCCCATTCTCAAGAGCCATATCAAAACTGACCCCATAGTCCTGAAAGAAATCAAATGCCTTCGAACGGATGCTAGGTGGTCCTACTTGAACGAACCCCTGGTTACAATTGCACAAACACACCATATTGTTGCATCATTAAACATCGTCTCAATCAACAAACACATTGACCACATCAAGGGCAACCCAAACTTCATGTCATCCAGTATCTTGTGCTTCCAAGAAACAAAAGAAAAGAAAAGTATGAACCCCCTAACACCAAACATTGAGCATATTCAACATTATAATGGTTATGGTGTATCTATATTCCACCATCCAAGCATTCAATCCATATCTCAAAAAACCATCTCAAGAGCAGGACTTGAAATAATCGATGCAACTTTCTCTTTCAGAAATCAAACTTCAACTCATATCCATGTCATAAATGTATACAAATCACCCAAGACACCAATAAAGACACTTCTTTTAGAACTCCAGCACTTGATACAAGAAAACGATAAAAAAAACTTGAGCATCATACTAGGAGACTTCAACATCAATATCGGCACCACAAACACCCAATACCAACATTTGGAATCTCTACTTCATTCGGAGAACTATCGGCAACAAATCAAAGAAACAACAACCATCTATAATTCAATGCTAGACCATATTTGGGTGAGAAGCCAACAACCTCACTACATTTGTGGCACAAGATTTTGCTTTTGGTCGGATCATTCAATCACATATATACTGATTCCAAAATAAATAAACCAAAGATCATTGGAGGGGACACCTTCCCTCCCTTCCGACTTCCCCCCTCCCCCCCCCCCCCCCCCCACCAACCCATCAAAGCAAAGTAAATCTACATTCATGCCATCCAACTACCTCCCTTGATGTATATCAACTCATCCCACCATATGTATCAAACACAAATTTTGTAACCTACAACCATTTTGCCAACATAGTTTTTTCCCCTGCTCAATCTCGAACCTGAGCATGCGTGTACAGCAATTACTTCATCTCTAAAATGTTTGTCTTCCAAAGCAACTATTATTAGATTCAATGGATTGCCACCTGCCTCTCTTTCTCGGTTAATTTTCGCTTTCCATTTTCTGTTAGCAAAACAAATTCCTATGGTAGGCCTCGTGATTTTATCACTTTTTTTTCCTCTTGTTTTATCCACCTCCAAAACTCAATACTATTGTGAATGTTTTAAAATCTCAAAGAAATTACAAAACGACCTCAAGAGTCAAAGTTGAGGCAGAGCCTCGAGGTACTGAGCATTACAACTTGGATGTCCTCTAGGTGACCAAATCTCTCATGCCATAATTGAGTTGTACCTTTTTTTTTGTGCTATCAAAAACATAATAGGTGTACTATAATGACAAGCTTTTACTTATCGAAGTTTGCCAAGATGGCATGGGTAGCCCTAGACCAATAATCAGAGTTTTGTTTGCTTCGGAGCAGACAAATCGTCACTCCGCTTTCTTGGATGAGCTCTAAGAATCTTGCCACAGCACAATCTCTTTCAAACACCCAATGGTTCCTCACCTGCCATATATGGCGGAAAAAGAAGTATTTGACAATTCGAGTGCAGATAAGAAGAGCAAGATTTCCTATCCTTTTGCCTCCAAAAAACAAATCAGTCTTGAAGAACCTAATCTGCCATGTCTTTTGGACCCACTTGCAAATCTTCCTACCAGGGTCTTGATTGTCTGGCATTCCATGAAAGGGTAGGCAGGTCCGCACTAGCTATCCTGCAACCTGAGCAACGATCAGATCCAATTCCTCTTTCCTGGATCTTTACGCCTATCTCGGCAGAGCACCCCCATACCACCCACAAGAATACCTTAACATTTTGAGGCCAATTTGGCTTCCAAATGTTCTCCATGACTTCTTCTCACCGTTTTCTAGGCCATTGTCTCTTCCATATTTTGTTGAGGCGGTGGAAATCTTGCACACAAGGCGTCAAAGCTGCATGGCAAGAGTTGGTTCACTGCAACTTGGTTTATCCTCGTCCGAGCCCACCATAGTTCTTATGACAACCTCCACCACCACCCTAGAGAATTTCTTAATGGCTTTGAATGGTCTAAAAGTAAACTAGCATTTTTAGAAATCAACATTGTCATTTCCATTGGTTTCACAATGAGCTGGTTTTAATATGAGGCTCTTATTCAAAACATCCACCTTAGACCTTAATTGGAGATTGAAATTGTGTTCACTTTTCATAAGACCTTGGCTCTCAAGACAAACTACCTGACCAACATGTATATATGCATCCCTTTGGCTCAAATCATAGCTCAAAAGTTAAGCTTGAAACTTCTCCTTGGATATTATATTTATATATAGATTATGCATGTTGACATACGCAAAATCTTGTGGTGGGGTGGGAGAGTATCTTTCTAAATTATTAAAAAAAAGCCATCTTCATATGAAGGGAAGCACATTCTCTGGAACTGTCTGTTTGGATAGCTCGGCAGACGAAAAATTACTTATAGTTGATGATGATTATGTAGGCATGAGGAAAATGTTTATTCTCTTAAACCAAGATTATGCTTTCTACTTTTGGTACTCTCTACCACAATCCGTCAAAGTCTGAGGTCGGGGGGCAACGCCTCTCAACCGCACATCTAGTGTCGATTATTTTCCGAATTTTTTTCTGACAGCCATCAGATGGCTGACACATCAGCACGCAGAACGCAGAACGAGCATGCATGCAGGCCAATAAAGCTACGCCACGTCGTCTGTGTACCCCGATCACATTGCCTGTCAGCGGCTCAGCTCGACATAAAGGTTGCGTGATACGGGCTTAGCCGGTTGGCCTCCCTCCCCCAGACTTTGACGCCCAGGAATGGTCTGTTAGTGACCATTCCCAAGACCAAAGGCTCCCCCAAGGCTCCCGGGTGCCGCCGGTCGCCATGGGGTCACCTTTAATCTTGGGAATGGTCACTAACAGACCATTCCCTAGTCCGTTATCTTTACATGGATTCAATATTAGGCATTCTGGTCCATTTGGAGGTTTAGGGACAATCTGATGTTCCATCAACTCCAAGGAACCCTTCTGCTTTTTCTCAGACATTACGATTCTGATTTTGCAACAATGAGATCGCTTCAAGATGGCATTTCACTGTTTTATGGAATGACGATCCAAGGATTACGGGATTGGGCAAGCAATCGGAATGAGGTGCAACATTTTACTACGATGGGCAAAGGGTTTTGTATAGTTGTGTGTGCTTCGGAGTAGACAGTTCAGGATCTGGTAATAAAAGTTGAGGTTTGGGGTGCTTCGTCATTCGCGTACCTCATGCCTTCCACCCTTGAGTTTAACCTAAATGAAGAGATTATGCGCTCCTGTCCCGTATGGGCCACTTTCAAGACCCTCCCCCTTTTGGCTTCATGATCATGTTCAGACAATAGCCACCGAGCTGGCCGGCTGCTCTTCATGCCAAAGCTGCAGTGGATTCGATCAAGTTTGGATATTAAGGTGCGCATCCTATGGAACATGAGCAAACCCATTACGAAATTTGTGGATTTGAGCATCCAGTGGAACATGCAACATGGAATGCTTTGGAGCCTTTCGTCAAGAATTGGCATCTACTTCATTTCCCACGGCATGCTACAAATGTTACCAAATTGGACATTATGTCCTATGGCTATGATGATCAATAAACCAATGGTAAAAACCACTTGGAAGCGAGCTGACTGAGATGTGAAGCAATCCCTAGTTGGAATAACAAGCATACCTAGAGAGCATGGGAGTTACAAGAATGAGACAGGTTGCAGTTATAGAGGATGCATGCCCAATTACCATGGAAAAACAAGAGAAAGAGTGCAATGTTTGCGGGCTTGCACATACAGATTTGTAGAACGGTGAAACCCTAGAGCAACTGGACACAATAATTAATACTCCCAGGCAACAGCTAGTCCCCATTGGCCCCCTTGAGGATCAAGACAATCTCGAAGGATCCTCGAATGAGATTTTAACAAGAGAAACTCAAAAGCAAGAAGTCTTCGTTGAAGCCACTCCAACAGTGAAAATCGACCTCCTTTAGCATCTTATAGATGTCACTGGCCCATCCATTAATAATCTCATCAAGAAGAAGAAGAATAAAAAAACTAGAAGCTCTCTTGGCTCTATTGAGGATTTGGCTACATGGGTAACTATATGGGTTTTTTGGTTCCCTGTAAAAGCCAAAGAATTGATAGTCCCCCTTGACCCATGGCAAATTTTATTTGCATGGGCTCTCCAGTACCGTTCTTGTTTTTTCTTAATACAACCTCCCACATAATGTCCAAAAAACCAAGAAAAAAGACTTTGTAGCTACTTGCCATCTACTTATTGTGCATTATCTCTATTGTGGGCTTGAGAATTCCCACGAGCAAAATCTTGTTCCAAGATTGGTTTTTACTTCGTGCTCTCCAATTCGCTCTTTCATGCGGAAATCGGGGATATGTTTGAAGTCCCTTGGCAACCAAAACCTTGTTCCAATTCTGAAATTCATAAATTTACAATAGCTCAAGCTTGCCATAAGGATTCTAAATCTGATAAAGCCAAATGCTTTGATGATTCAACAAAATTAGGCATATAGCTTGTACATGGGTTACAAAGCAATTCAGCAAAACAATCAACATAAAAAGAGCTTTCTAATATATTTGTTGTCCGTTCAATACCTGCACAAACTGGCTGAACATGACTCTAATATTATAAGCATGCTGTTACAGAAGCTTGAATTCCTGTCGCAGATGTTCAAACAATGCAAAAACCCTGTTATTTTCCTTGGCATATTACATGGCAAAATCTCAGGGTCTCCTCAGTCTGAATCCGACTCTGCATAAGGTGTTGATCTAACACGCCTTGGCACTTCCAGCCTATCTTCCTCATCTTGTGAGCCTTTTTTCCTTGTCAGAACAGCTGTTAAACAAGAAGTTGCAGCAGCTTAGGAAGAAAGAACACCTGCTCCCTGTTGCTTACAGAACATTCTACAAAAGCAGCGAGAAAAGCAGTACCTTTGCGTAGCAACCAATTTTCCAGTGTGCTAGTGGAGAAATCATCCACGCCTCCTAGATCGTGAAAGCCAACTAATCTGTCAAAGGCAACTCCATCCCTGCACAATGCATGACCCCGATTAGACCAGCTAAGGAATAAGAAAATAGTTCTTTCAGCAATTAGCTAATTACCTGAATAAGATCACACAAGGCAGAGTCTTTATTGCCAGCTTTGACACAAAAAATGGCGCATTCTGTCCGCAAAACCAGATAAAAGTTTGAGTGCATGTACACAAGATGCAGGTTCTAGAAAGCAATTAAATGGCAAGAAAATAAGTGATGGGCAAGTTCTTACTTTAGCCAGATACATGGAGTCAGGAGCCTCATATTAAGTATCAAGATCTTTCCCAGGCCCAATCATATAAAGATGAGTGCAAATGAAGAAACAAACCAAAACAGAAGTAATACCCAAGTGACCTATCAGACCCAAAACATACTACAACCATTGTGTCTTGCTGACTTGAAGCTCAAGCAAAACGATCTCCAAGCATCTTTGATCCTCAAGCTCACCTTGTGCTGGTGATCCAACTCTTTCACAAAGAGCCAACCACCTGCAAATTTCTTTGTAGACATGCTTCGCAAATCGCATGTCCACATCCTAGTTGTAAATCTCAAAAATGCAATCGTTTGCCTTGATCCCCTAGTGTCTACCAATCTCAATCCTCAAATCCTGTCAGATGAGAAAATATACCGACACTGAAGTCAATACAATGTTGAAAGCCATGTCAACAAAATGGCACTGTTTATAAGCCATCTTCATTCCTGAAGGAAGAAGAGGGCCTGCTTATGTCCTCTCGCATTTTTCTGACACAGTCTCCATCCTTCTCTCCGTGTTCACCAGCAAGCAACGAGGTCCAAAAAGGGGCCTTTGAAATTGTAATCGATTATTGGAGTGTCAGTATTTCAAGTTTGTAATGCTCTCTGTATTATAACAATTGTGAATGTGGGATGTGACTCACTAAGCTATGGTCTAGATGCTAGTGATGTACATGGTTAAGTCTCTCGGCATATTAAATGCCACAATTCAGCAGTTTTCAACAGGTATAGGGAGACTCTGTCCCGGAGTCAACCCCATGCCACATCTGCATCTCTGCTCGTAGGCATTGGGTATATATAAAAACAAATGTCTCCTCATATGACAGTAGGTTTACATCTTGCGAGAGCTCTCATTTGTCTGTTGGCCTGGCATGCTGTCCTTAGGTGTCAATAAAGCTGCCTAAATAGCATACCCCAATGATTATGGGACATAGTGCCTACTTACTACTAGTGTCTGTGGGAAAGCTGGGCATATTAGAGTTGTTTCACATCTAGTGAGTGTAGCTAGAGGTGCGGAGGGATCCGTGCCAGTCACTCTAACATAATGATCATGCCATCATATACAGCTGCTCAATCATGAGTACCATGAATGATAGGGTCCATAGTTTTTCAATACATCAACCATACATCAAAAGTCGGAGCGCATGTAAGTGCAGAATAATGTAAAGATCAGACCCCCTGAGGATTCCATAATCCATATGGCTCACTAAAGACAGTCTACAGAGAACACTTAGAACAATACACAGGGGCACAAAACCATAGAATGCAGTGAAACACCGTAGAAACTTTGATATTCGGCTCAATCCAAGATCAATCATCATAGTACATACCAATGGCCATCATGACTAGTCTCAAAATAGATGGTGGTTTCCCTTTAAACCCTGGGGAAGACTGATCATACTTCAATCAGATCCGGACACGATGGTTCCCAATTGGACAGGTCCGGAAAAAAATACAATAGGATGGGTCTTGTGTGTGTGATGGAAGGGGCGTGACCAGGTGTGTGTGGAGTCTGGACTAGCTGTGAGAGAAAAGCAGAATGTGTGTGATCAATCAATAGGGATGGGGGGAGTGAAGGATCTAAGGATGGACATAATGCTATCATCTGCTGTACTCCCTCTTACCATGCCCCCTTTCTGAAAGCAAGGTGAATCCCCCCGACTCAAGCCACTGTGTCACCAATGAACATTACATAAAAGTGATTGAATGGTACGTGACACATCCAACCCCATGTGTCCTTGGACAAGCTACACCATAACAGGGTTCAGTCAGTCCAGTCAGTCTAGATTAGAAGTGATCTGGCACTTTTGTGAGTCTATTCGTAGACCGTGCATGCCCAGTCACTTAGAAATAGATGCATATCCTCCGGTTGCACACAGCATGATCATCAGTATTCCCTTCAGAATCCATTAGAATCAGTTAGAGAATTTTTCAAGTGACTTTATCCCATTTTCCCTATTTTTGACATTTTTCACTTATTTATTAAGTGACTTTTGTTGGGTAGTCAATAGGGCAAATTGGGTAAGTTAATATATAAGCAACCCAAAGCTAGTACTCAACAGCAAAAGAGGCAGCAGGAGCACCGCTCAACAGGCACCTTCTCAGCAGGACCCCAAAGGCTTCTAGCGTTTTTGCTCCACAAGATCTTGGCTAGCGTTTTTGGACAAGACACCGCAGATCAGCTAGCGTTTTGCATTTGCATAGCCACGGCGACAAGACCACAGCAGATCAGCCTAGCGTTTTTGCATTTGCAAAACCCCAGCAACGGAAGGACCAATTTCAGCCCTGGCGTTTTTGGATTTCAGCAGTAGATTAAGACTGACAATTTTCACCTAAAGTGTAGCAGATTCAGCCTGTAAAGACCATCAGTTTTGAGCCCTAAGAAACCTCAGTTTTCAGCCCTAAACCTGCAGATTTTCAGCGTCAAAGACCCACAGAAACAGCCTCCAAAATCAACGTTTTTGGACTAGTCACAGATTTCAGCCCATAGCGTTTTTGGACAGCAGTAGAAAGATTGCAGATTTCAACCCTTAGGTCGACTTCGTCATCACCGTCGTCATCATCGACATAGCCTAGACTTGCATCAATCCATTGCATACGCATTGTACACCTTTGTGCAATCAAAGTAGACCACTCTCGCCGACGAGAGTGGGGCCTTCGAAGGAGGGGTTTACAACCTCTCGAGTGTCGTATCTCTTCTCTCTCTTTCTCTCAGTCTCATACACTTTCACGCACAGTGTCCACTCACTTTGTTGGTGATCATAGCACTTTCCATTAAGAACGGAAGGCTCTCCCTTCCATAAGAACTAAAAGAAACCTTGAGCACAATTCGGAGCACTCATCTTAAGCAAAGCGCAAACAATCATTCCGTTGCACCTAACATTGGTATCAGAGCTTTGGCAGTGTTCTGTATCACTCAAGGAAAGAACCACGCGTTTTTGCACAAAACGCCGCAGATCAGCCAACGTTTTGCATTTGCAAAGCCACGGCGACAAGACCACAGCAGATCAGCCTAGCGTTTTTGCATTTGCAAAACCCCAGTGACGGAAGGACCAATTTCAGCCCTGGCGTTTTTGGATTTCAACAGCAGATTAAGACCGGCAATTTTCACCTAAAGTGTAGCAGATTCAGCCTGTAAAGACCATCAGTTTTGAGCCCTAAGAAACCTCAGTTTTGAGTCCTAAGAAACCTCAGTTTTCAGCCCTAAACTTGCAGATTTTCAGCGTCAAAGACCCACAAAAACAGCCTCCAAAATCAGTGTTTTTGGACTAGTCACAGATTTCAGCCCATAGCGTTTTTGGACAGCAGTAGAAAGATTGCAGATTTCAGCCCTTAGGTCGACTTCGTCATCACCGTCCTCATCGTCGACATAGCCTAAACTTGCATCAATCCATTGCATACGCATTGTACACCTTTGTCCAATCAAAGTAGACCACTCTCGCCGACGAGAGTAGGGCCTTCGGAGGAGGGTTTTACAACCTCTCAGGTGTCGTATCTCTTCTCTCTCTTTCTCTCAATCTCATACACTTTCACATACAGTGTCCACTCACTTTGTTTGTGATCATAGCACTTTCCATTAAGAACGGAAGGCTCTCCCTTCTATAAGAACTAAAAGGAACCTTGAGCACAATTCGGAGCACTCATCTTGAGCAAAGCGCAAACAATCATTCCGTTGCACCTAACATTGGTATCAAAGCTTTGGCAGTGTTCTGTATCACTCAAGGAAAGAACCACAAGAATTTTTTTGCTTGTTGCGGTCGCACGAACCCAAGTTTGCTTGGGCGTGTCGATTCCTAATCGTGTTTTGTTGAAGAGTGACCAGAATCCCAAGAAAGAAGGGCTTGTCCAACCTCCCCTTGTGTCTCTTTTCACTCATTGAGAGTGGACCATGCACTTAGCGGCCGGCCAATCGACGTGCGGTGGGAAAAAGCAACCTTGGTGTGAGCGCAAGGCCGCCAAGGGGTGCGCCCGCGGAAAAGAGCAGAACTCGGGTGAAGAGAAGATCCTTCTCTAACACAGATTGCAAGCAAAAGAAGAACCCAAGATCCACAAGAACCCAAGTTCCTCGTGAACTTAAGAACCCAAGACTTCAAGTGTATGGTCATCACTCGAAGCGGAATGGATACTTCGCATGAAGGTGGTGAGCATGGGAGTGGCGAAGAAGAGTTTTCCTCACCAGGAGGTTTTTCCGACCCTTCCCCATCTACGCCAAGGATTGCACCAGTTCCTATGGAGGCTTGGTGCAAGACGATGATGGACATGATGACAACGTGACACGAAGCAAGAATGGCAGCCATGGAGGCCAAAGAATTTGATCGCAAGTACGCAAAAAGAAAAACAAAATTAGATCGCAAGAACATTGTTCATTCTTCCTCTCTCATTTCTAATGTGCAGGCGAAGATTGAACGGATTCAGGAGAAGGAGACTCTCTCGGTCTCGTGTTCTCCAAAGCATGACACACAGGATTTGCATGATGATAAGCATGATGAATTGAATGACAATGATGAGCATGATGATTTGGATGACAATGACAAGCATGATGATTTGCATGATCAAGATGTGATTACACAAGCATGATGATTTGTATGACCATGATGTGATTGTTCACAAGAATGATGGGTTAGTTGATACTTTTCTAGTGAAGCTAATCTCATTGTAGATTCGATCAATCACGAAGAACCGATCTTGGCTCTCACCTCGAGGTCCAAAGAACCCCCCCAAGAAGTTTCGATCCCTCACGAAGAACCGATCTTGGCTCTCGAGCCTAGGTCCAAAGAACCCTTACAGGAAGTACTATGTGTTCGAATGATTCGTCAGCACGCATTGTTCGACTGTTTCATTCGTGATTGTTTCCTGTATTTTAGTCAGGGTCTTTTTGTGATCCCTTTTCGTAGGCATGACATATTGTACGTTGAGCACATTTCACTCAACGGATGTATGCGGATTATTCATGAAAAGCTGAAAAGTATGCATTCAAGGAAGTCACATTCCATGTCTCTTCCTTGGCACGACACAGTTGTAGAAAGAGCACAAGAAAGTATGAGCACCAAGCATGGGCATTTCCGTTGTGAATTGCCACAATTGATTGATTTAGATCAGTAAGACAAGATTCGATCTCATTATTTGTGTGTGTGTGTGTGGTGAACCGTTTGGCACTCCGTCTATTTGTTCATCTACATTGCATGCACAGTCTTTGAGGAAGACAAGATTTTTTCCAGTCACTTTACATGGAATAGGTATGTTCATGTTTTTGTGTTGAAAGTGGTTTCAAGAATTTTCAGCCATGGAGATTCTTGAAGAAAGAAGAAGCATGACTCTAGACAAAGTTGAAGCATTGAAGGAGCCACAGAAGACTTTGTCGCTTTCGGCGCGGCCCAAAGAAGCAAGCGTTGCAAACCTTTATGAAGTTCAAGTATCGCACGACCCACACCTCAGAGTGGGCCGGCGAAGAGTCCTTTAAAGGATTCCGGATGTTATTGGCGATCTCCCTCGACTCCATACAGTTCGGTACCAGTTCCTCACTTTGAAAAGGAGGGGATGTAACGTGATGCATCCAACCCTATGTGTCCGTCGACAAGCTACATCATGACCAGGGTTCAGTTCAATCAAGTCAGTCTAGAATAGGAAGTGATCTAGCACTTTGTGAGTCTGTTCGCAGACCGTGCATGTCCAGACACTTAGATTAGATGCATATCCTCTGGTTGCACACAGCATGACCATCAGATTTCCATTAGAACCCATCAAGAGCATTTTTACAGTGCATAGACCTATTTTCCCTATTTTTGACATTTCACTTATTATTTTTAAGTGACTTTTGTTGGAAACTAGGTAGGGCAAATGTACTAAGTTTGTATATAAGAAAACCTAGCGCTAGCACTCCATAGCAGAAGAGGCAGCAAGGGCACTCGCTCAACAAGTAACTTCTCAGCAGAACCCCCAGATACCCTAGCGTTTTTGCATCACAGCAGAAGGCTGGCGTTTTTGGACCAGATCAGCCAGCGTTTTTGCATTGGCAACAGCCTGGCGACAACAAGAAGCAGACGACTCCTAGCGTTAGCAGATTTCCCCCAGCAACAGAATTCAACCCTAGAGTTTTTGGAGCAGCAAGACATTCAGCGTTTTGCAATATCATCGCGACGAAATCAGCCCTAGACTCAGCGTTTTCAGTTTTAAGCAGTCAATACCCGCAGTAGAACCCCCGAACCTCGCATATCTCACCTTCTCGCAGCAGTCAGCTTTCAGCAGTCAGTCCCCGCAGTAGAACCCCCGAACCTCGCATATCTACCTTCCCACAGCAGATCCTTGCCGCACGCTCAGATCCAACGTAGTTTGCAGTTTCAACCCGGAAAACACAGATTTCAGCATCTGCGTTTTCAGCGCGTCGTCGTTGCATCGTCTTTATCGCCGTCGTCACCGACATAGAGTCAAAATTCAGCAAATAGAAGATTTGCAGATTTCAGCCCTTAGAGTTTCCAGATCTCATCGTTGTCCTCATCGTCATCGTCATCGACATTGTTAGCAAGTCCAAGCATTGTAGAGATTTGTGCAATCAATAGTAGACCGCTCTCGCCATAGAGAGTGGGGCCCTTTGAGGAGGGTTTGACAACTTCCCGGTGTCGTATTCTCTCCTCTCTCTATCTCTCAGTCTCAGCACCTTCACTCACAGTGTCCATTCACTTTGTTTGTGTCCATTGCACTCTCTCATTAAAGAACGGAAGGCTTTCCCTTCCCTAAGAAAAAGGAACCTTGAGCACAGTTCGGAGCACTCATCTTGAGCAAAGTTCAACATTCACTTCCGCTGCACCTTACACCGGCACCACATGCCAGGCGACTTTGTAATCGATTGGAAACTAACTGCAATCAAAGGTAACTAGAGAGCTTGGCCCCCAAGTCAGAGCGGACATCCTTGCAGTATTTTTTTATTGATGACCAACAACTGTGTTACCATCATCTGAGTGAGTTTTGAATTGACACTCTAGCCTCGTACTTATAGCTCTTCAATTGATGACCAACAACTGTATTACCATCGTCTGAGTGAGTTTTCAATTGACACTTTCGCCCCGTACTTATAGCTATGAAACCTAAAAGTAAATAAAAGCATCTACTATTTTTACATGGATAGTCAAGCTACCTAAGTTTGCCTCTCCTGAACATCTGTCAGTTGTGTGTGCCTTGGACGCTCGAGAGCTCCACTCTTCATGTGCATCCAGTTGCCATATGTCCTACTCTACCACAAACAAAGCAGTGTCTTGGAAGCCCAATAAATAACACTGCTCAATATACCCTCCGGATTCTTCACGAGAGGGGTAAAGCATCTGTTGAAGAGTGGGAGCGTACCCACATTGGACAGTGCTCCATCCTCACTCAAAAACTCCCAAAATACTACCAATCTCAAAGTGACAGCTAGACCCTCTCCCAGACTAGCTAGACCCATGCTAAAACGAAAGCAGGGACTTGATCTCCCGGCTACACGGACCGCCTAGACACACGTCGGACAAACCACCCAACCATAGCCACCATCCGGCAGCTCCCCCATGTTGGGGCCAACATCCGAGGACGTAGGCGTGCACCCGTAAGACTGAGCGTCCCATACCACCCGGCCTCACCTCCTCAAGGTGACCTCACGCACTCCTAGCCTCGCGGGCTAACCACTGGCACTCTACCAATCGGAGCCGATAACTGCAAATGAGGCCTTGGCCTCCCTTTTATAGTAATGGCCGGCCACATTGGCCGGTTTCACACTACGTCCACCCGGACATTGGACGCCCATCCTGACGGCGTCTGGGCTAGATCCCCTCTCCTGTAAGCGAGACATAACATACTTTCCCCCTTAAGAACCATTGATGTCCTCATCAATGAAGTGGGGATACTAAGTTTTCAAAGCTCTAATTGGTTCCCAAGTGGCAAACCTTTCAGATTGACCCTTCCATTTAATTAAGTACTCGTCATAAGCCTTTTGGTGCGAATGACAGGTACGATGATCTAAAACTGCCTCTGGTTCTTGAGGAATATACTAGCCTGGTCAGACGTCTCGAACTTGACCCTGTAAGGACCTCACCCGCATGGGTAGACAATCACAATCCTAGGAATGGGCATGTCAAGAAAAGTAGCCTTGAGGTAGTCCAATAGCTCTCTAGCGGACAATCTTGCTTCCACCACCTTGCATACCAAAAAGCATGCCTGAAATGTGACCATTTGAGGTCTGAATGGCTCTGAGAGTATGAAACCGGCCTGTTCAATCCAAAAAGGGCGGTAGACTTTACTTTAAACCTTGATTTAGCTTTCACCCATTATTAGTCGTCTATTTTACCTGTACTTTCAAGACACAACAAAGGGGAGAGGGATACAGGCTGCTAGATTGCACCTGTATGAGTAGACGGACACCAGATTGGCCCCTAACTTAGGCGCCCCTTTCGGTATTTCTTTATTGTTCAAAAGAGGGAATAAACGCTGTGGTTCCCTACAAGCTGCCCCGCACAAACTCGGCTGAATTTCCACTGTTCCAGCCTGATTTCGGCAGCATAACTGTACTAGAACCCTTCACGGTCAGTATTCCCACGCATTGACTGACTTTCCCGACGCATATGGGCACTTTGCAAAACCTGGCGAGAATCTGCAGCACGCTGAATTCTCTGTTTTCAGCCCTGAAAATGCGCCAGATCGCCTGTACAGCGGTCCCCTTGCGTCCCCGAACCTCCTGGGGGTATTAGGGTCCGTTTAGGGCCAAAACCCTAAACCTGCAAAAATACACAGCAGGCTGTAATTCACTGTTTCGGGCTCCGTTTCGCGTGCCGGTCGCATCCCTAGCAAGTCCTCGAGCTCCCGCACCTGTAGGGCTACTTGCCCTTTGAATCGGACGAGATTTCTGGCGTGAAACCTCTCCGTATTCACCTGTACCTGCGGGGGGATTAGCCGCTAGCTAATCCAGTACCTGTGCAAGAGGCTCTTGCCTCGGCAATCGCGCATGAACCCACACAACTGTACATTGGTCAAATGAAAAGCCCACTAGAGGGGCATAACATACTGCCAAAGGGGAGAGAGAGGGCAGTGCGTAGCGTGCAGGGCATCACTCCTGGCACCGCACTGTGCATAAGAGGGAAAGCAAGCACTCCATAGCTCTTAACCTGTGACAGAGACTTGCAAAATGAGCCTCCCAGCTATAAATCACGTTTTTGCCTTCTCTATAAGTAGTAAACTGGCCTCAGAGTGCCAAGTGTCACTCATTTGTGCATTTTCCCGCTTTAGACCCTCGGGTCTAAAAATATCTCACCTGCAGCCTCTGTTGACTTGGCCACAGAGTAACAAAATGATCCCCATGTCAAACTGCACGTAATGACGCGAAGACATTTTCAGGTCCCAAAATAGCAGTTCCCTAAATTTTAGGAGATGCTGCCATTGTATCTTTCTAGGTCATCCGACCCTCTTTGTACACTGCGGCCACATCCAAAACTGAAATGTAGCCTTTGTAGCAAAGGATTCCACTTTGGCTAGTCAATGACCCCACTTGGCTAACCATAGTCCTTGTCCAACCTTAGTGCTCTCTTGCCCTCAGGCCTGGACTCCCTCTGGACAGTTCCACACTAGCTATGCAATGCAGGGCAGTTAGATTTCCCGAGGGGTGTTTCCAAAAAGTGAAAGTAAATAGATAATAAGAAAGAAATCAACAAAAAGGATAGATAGTAGTCACACGCTGGTGACAGAGTATCCATTGAAAGTCAATGTCCATTGAAATCCAAGATAAAAAGAAAAACCACCTCCATTGAGCAAGACCGAGTGCGATCGGAGTGCTTGTATTGGTAACCCAATGCCCGCTAATAGAAGTGGCTTATCAAAGTTTGGAACCATGACCACTACCACCAAGTTGCCATTGATGATGACCACTACTAGTGAAGCTTCTCCTGGTATAGAGTAGGATCTGTACATTCGTACGGATAGATTCCATGTCATACTCGCCATACCATATCGAAATTCACGCGTACAGTAAGATCCTTAAGGACTTATGTATAGAAAACAACAAAATAACCGTCAGCGAAGTGCATGAGAGCTCCGTGAATGACCAAATCTCCTACTTGGCACAAAGCATGCCCTCAATGAATGGCAGCTTCAGTTATGCAAAACAGGGAAATGGAGACAGACATGGAAACGGAACGCCATGTCATCATAAGACTTCTCATCATCTTCTACATCAATTGTTTCTTGATTGACAAGCTCTTCGCCACCTTTTTTATCATCAATCTCATACCATGTGTCTGCATTGTTCTCATTGTGGAAACCTATATACACATCACGTGTACAGTCACACTGAGCTTGTGTTTTCCCTTCACCATCTCGAGGGAAACAACCCGGGAAATGCAGTTCTAAGGACATTGTCTTGAACATAGGAAAGATGGGATGCAAAAACGAAATGGTCACGAAGGCAACTTCTATTGTCACCTTCTTCATCATCAAGTACAAGGTGCTTTCTATGTTTCCAGAACATAACAAACTTGAGCTAAGGAAACCCTCCTCTACAGGCTTTATATATCTATGATTCTAATGAAGAATTAGATGATATGAAGATGCCTCTTTGTCAAAAGGCGTGTCTATGATGTGGAATGGATGGAACAAGTCGTCATTCGATCTAACCAAATCCATGCAAAGGCATTGCTTCAATGAGGACTTTTGGGAGAGGGTCCATGCTATCTTAATTATGATCACTCCTTTGTATCTAGTTCTCCGCAAGACGGATATCGAGACAACACTTGTCTGCTAGTGCACTTCATGCATAATGCTTTTAAGATGAAAGAGACGACTCTTCTTGAACCACGTGAGAAAAGAGGGATCTTAGTTAAAACAAACAAAAGGTAGGCATGGATGCAAAGACCTATTCATGATCTTGTAGCATCGCTTTTCCAGTTTCCCAATTCTCCGATCTCGTCACCGATACAGAGTTGTTCATTGGGATCCCTTTTTGCCAAAGACATTACGAGAGGGGAGCATGGGAAGTTCCTTGAGGATCTTATCGCCTACAATATAATCAACATGGCGAACCGGCATTCACTTCTCCTACATCTTAAAAGAGAGTACATCATGAGGCAGGGCATGTGAAAGAAATTGGAGCTCCTTCCTACTCATCCATACAAAAATTCGCAACTGCTTGAGCACAAGGCAATATTGCTGCTCAAACATGTGCATGCTATGAGCAATGCACAAGCTTGATCGAACTAGACAAGTAAAAAATACAAGAAAAACACATAAAGCTGAAACACATGAAGCTAGTGAACCATCATTGATAATTGACTTTGCAGTTGATTTTGTGTGTGTGAGTGGAGCTTACATGGCTGAACTGATGGCGTTCTTCAGTGTTTCTTTATTGAATTAGTAGGTGTGCTATCGTTTAACTCATGAACTCTCACAGTCAACTTGCAAGAAGTGTCAATACGCCGAATCACAAGAACCTCTTCAGGTTTGTTGGAGCAAACAACTTCATTTTCTTTTTGCGAGAAAGAGGGGCAAAGTGTTTGGCGGAAGGAGCCATTACCAGTAATGCTGATCTCCTCAGTTTTATGAATCTTTAATTGATAGTTAAAGGAGGTCTATTTTACACGACAGTACTTCCACCCTGCCCCTAACATACAATTGCCTTGAAGTGATTACGTATGAGGATTTGCAAATTCCAACAGCTAGCCTAAACACACACCAACTATCATGTACCCATAGACAAAAACTGGTTTCCCTGCCATATGTCATCCAAGGTGTAAGTCTTGTTTCAAAAAAAGACAAAACAAAATCAAAGAAGGGTTCAGTTCAAATACCTCTGCATCTACTCTGATGAACTTTGTATCAAAATATTTAGGAGCCAGAATCTTCAGATGTTTATCAACAATCCTGAAATAAGAAAGTCAAAAAGCAACCATTGATAACTACATTATTTAACCGACCACGTTAACCACGTTACTCTTATACCATTTTCAAAACATAGATTGACCTACTTGCATCGCACAAACTCGTGATGATAAAACTGGCAAACCACCTTGTCACTTCCAGTAACTTCCGCAAGAAAATCTGCTTCGCTGACCTAGTCATGAAACCAGGCTTTCATTACTGCAATGGTACTTTGCTATAAATTTCAAACATTTTTAGTCAAAGAGGAACTTACATCACGATAATCACCATGCCCCTTCTTTTCTAACACTTGTCGTTTTTCAGTTTCTTGCTGCATCAACAAATTTTGTGACAAAAATGTGTTGTAAGGCTCGTCAAGAAATGTATAAAAGCTTAATCCTTACCTTCAAGGCAGCAATCCTTTCAGCATGTAGACTCTCCAGTTCTGGATCCTGGAAGTGCATTACATCCATTAACCCAATTCGGGAGCCATCAAACCTACTCAGTTTAGAAAGTAAAGTTGAACCCACAAACAACCAGAATTAATAATGGCGTCACTTCATTAAACGTATCACACAATTGTGCAGTGCACACGAAAGGTACATCTTTTCAATTCTTACAGTTGAGCCATCTAGGTCAATGTGCAACAATCAGTGCTGTAACTCACATTCATTAAATCATCAAGATCAACTTCTTGATGCATAGAGGCAGATGCTTTAGTTTTCTCCTGCTCCATCAGCTCCTGAAATCATGTCAGTCATTGTTAGGCCAAACTCTTAGTGCATGATACCGTGAAAGTCCAAGCATAGCAGTTCTTCCAATAATATTAGACAGGAAATACAAACACAATTATGATGGATTCTTTGTGAATCATCACAGATATATACCTGACTGAATCCAGGAAAAGCCCAGATTCACATCTAATAGAAAGTGCATATTATAAACTCGAGGTAGTGATCCACAAGACAATATAACCATCAGATATGGACAGTGTATTCATCAGTAGCCAATAGTGGGTGTAGAACTAGGTACCACATATCAAACACATACCCCACAAAACCACACACATCCACAAGAGGACACATCAGGAGAGACATCTGCAATCTGCATTTCTCTCATGGCCCTAGAAATGCAGGGCAGATTCCGTAATAACGAAGCCTACCACTAATTGAAGCATAAAATCAAAACAATAATTCTATGAAAAGCAGTTGATAGAGCATAAACATCATGATAGAGTTCTGTTTCATGTGTCAAATATGTACAAGGTTGTGCAAGCTTCATTTGTAACATTTAAAATTCAAGGGTGTCAATGATTCAAGCAGCATCCGGCCAAATCACCTGTGGACTAAGCAAAGTAATACCATCGGAGTTATATATGTAAATAGACTGAAGCGATGGTATGCCCACCCAGGAAAACTTGACTCCATCTTGTAGATCAACCAACCTAAGATCCAAACCACTATCAGTTTTGTTCACCAATGGAGTAATTTGATGCTATATAATTTTTGTGAGTGACCTGCTCAATGTTGTAAGGCTATTTTCATCTCTTTGTTATGGGTTCTTGCAGGAAAACAAAATACACAACCCCAATTTCCCTTATGAACCCTGAGTTCAACCCCTCAAGAATAAGCAATGCCTCATGTAATGCCTTTAATTTTCATAAGCAGTTTCCCTCTTGAAGTGCACTAATCAGGTTGAAAATGCCAGCGATTGTAGCCAATAACCAAGGCAGTTATGAAGCATCATAGAAAACGTAGATCAGACAACCAAATTACCAATGCAGACAAGTGCTGGTAGCCATCAAGCTAGGCATCAAATTCAGCAAAGCTGGCACTTACTGCCACTGGCTTAGCTCAGATATAGGTACCCGGAGAGCAGTATGCTCTTTAAAGGGGCAGCTCTTACATCAAACATTGCCTCTTTGCTTCAAAAATATATCGTCGTTACATTTAAACAGAGTAAGCTCCATAAACCCTTTCTCATCCTTTCCATCTTCAAAGAAAGAGCTAAGCAGACGTCAAAACAGACATGCGAGTATGGGACTGTGAGGGTACCTTCTGGTAATCGCGGGCAGCTGCGCCGAGGACAGTGCCCAAATTGAGGTCGGACATTCTGGATCTGAAGGCGTCTGGATCCATGGCTGCTTGCTGGCGATTTGCAAAACCTGCAAGAAGGGAAGGTCGATGGTGCTAGCCTCTTCTTTGTTTGCGCCCGCGGGAGGAGTTCGTTCTTGAATTTGAAAATGCTAATGGTCGCTACAGACTCGAGACTCGCAAAGTCCCCCAGTCATTCATTCATTTGAAGGGTAAATTTTATCTTGTCCTTCATCTATTTTGTTCTATCTATCTATATCTATATCTATACTATTACTATTACTATTACTATATATTAAGGAGACTGGTTTTCCAGTGCCACATGTCGCAATTTGCTTTATCCGACTGTAGTGAGGACAGTGCGCACACAAGGAGAGAGAGAGAGAGAGAGAGAGAGAGAGGCGACCGAAGGCCGCCGGCCACACTAGTTCTATCTATACTCTTTTGAAGGAGAGTGCAATTCCGGTGACAAGCCTTGACACATGGTAGCATTTGCTAAGTCCGGCCTTGCTTGGTCCGGAGAGCTAATGATTTTTTTTACCCCACTTTTCCTCACCTCGCAAGGAAGTAACGGCCATTAGCGTCGCTTCACCTCACCACAGAACTCTACATTAAAAGTGCTCCTGGAGAATCTTACGCTGCTGTTAGTTGTATTCATCGAAGCGCTCTCTCTCTCTCTCTCTCTCTCTCTCTCTCTCTCTCTCTCTCTCTCCGTCTCTCCGGGCTGCTCACACAGTGAGCGGCTCTGCCCTCTACTCTACTTCATTTCTCATTATTTTCCTTTATGTTTTTTTTTACCCCACTTTTCCTCACCTCACAAAGAAGTAACGGCCATTAGCATCGCTTCACCTCGCCACAGAACTCTACATTAAAAGTTCTCCTGGAGAATCTTACGCTGTTGTTGGTTGGTATTCATCAAAGCGCTCTCTCTCTCTCTCTCTCTCTCTCTCTCTCTCTCTCTCTCTCTCTCTCTCTCTCTCTCTCTCTCTCTCTCTACACGCTCGGGCCTGCTCACACAGTGAGCGGCTCTGCCCTCTACTGTACTTCATTTCTCATTATTTTCCTTTTTCATTCTTGCCTTTGCCAGTTGGGGCGTGCTCACACACAGTGAGAGGCTCTCCACACAAGGCCAGCATAGCTAGATGCTCTGCTCGCGAGGCCTCATTTGTTGACTCCAATTTGAAAATGCACAAGCACAGCGCTCCACGGGTTACAGAGAGCCGAACCTCTAGGGTTTTTACACCGTTCACACAACACCTAAAGATTTATCCACCGAGTCATGTCCTCCTTCAACACGCCGACCCCTAGCACACGCAAGAGTTTTCTTGCTGTGGCCGCTGCACCCAAGAAGGATCATGCTGCTCGCCAAGACGTGAGGATCACAGCCCTCGAGGCCCAAATCCAAGCACTTGTTTTGGAGAATGATGCACTCAAACAACGCTTGAACAAGCTCGAGGATGCGGCAAAGGAGCATGCAACTCTACTTACAAAAAAACACGAAGTCGAAGCTTCTCTCAATGAGACTGTCTAAGCGGCTCAACAAGAAGCAAATGCGGCAGCGCATAAGAAGATTGACAGCGAAATCCAAGCGGCCTTTCAAGAATGCCGGCTACGAGAGTCCCTTGCCCTCAAGATCAGAATTGGAGGACTCTTTTCACCATGGTGCACCGAGGAGGACACCCTCGAAGAAGCCATCACCAAGCTTAATGCCACTCTCCAACCAATCAACATCGAGCCCGACACTATCTCCTGGATCAACGACACGCATAGGCATATACCACCTGGCCAATGTATCCTCGCTTTCAAAAACAAAGAAGAACGGACAAGGCTGCTACGCCAATCCTACCGCCTCAAGGGGACAAAGCTTTGGATTGCCGAGGAATTGACTACAAACCAACTCATGCTTAAAGCAAGCGAGCTCAAAAAGGTGCATGACGCACGCAAACAAGGTAAATGGGCAGTCTATCGTGGTGGTAAAGCCATCATTCAGGAGTTTCGAACTCCCAAGCCAGCTCCCCCTCCACCCGACCCCCCTTAGGGTTTGGGTCTTGATCCTATCCTTTTTTTCCCTTCCCCTTTCGTGGACCCTCAGTCCTTAACTAATATGTATCCAACGTCTTCACTCCAAAAGACCAGATGTAATGTTTTGTATTTGGTCCCATAGATCATATCTGACCTCCGTGGACGATAATTCATCTATCTCTCTCTCTCTCTCTCTCTCTCTCTCTCTCTCTCACACACACACACACACACACACACACACGCTTTCTCTATGGCTATAGGTGTTGAAGCAGATTGCAAGTACGTCGAAGGTGCTGCTAGCTTTTCCAGGTCTCTCTCTCTCTCTCTCTCTCTCTCTCTCTCTCTCTCTCTCTCTCTCTCTCTCTCTCTCTCTCTCTCTCTCTCTCTCTCTCTCTCTCTCTCTCTCTCTCTCTCTCTCTCTCTCGCCGCTTCATGTCCTTGCTTTGCATGCTGCTAACCATGCAGCATGTCCTGTTGCCTGACCTTTGTGTGAGCACCATCAACTCCTCCTCAGAGCATCTATCAAAAGCCACCAGCAATGCATTCTCACAACGCCAGCATAGACTGCATCCGCGTGGAGTTGCGTGTTGCAAGCCATCTCCATCGTCGCCCTCCAGCTGGCCATGTTGCTCAACAAGCAAGTGAGAAGGAGCTGCAACATGGTGTGTCCACCTGCTCAAGCACAGCCCTGCAGAAAACCCGACGAAAACCCAAACGTGCTGCTGCAACTTCAGTTGCCCTGCATGCACTCAACGCCGCGGGGGCAATGTGCTTGCGGTCGCACACAAGGCTGCCAGAGAGGGGGGGAGGGGGGGGTTGTGTTGTACACTGTAAGTGGTGAGCATGACTCAGGAGCGACGTAGATGTGAGCCATATAGGACCTTCGAGCATGAGGTAAACAGGCACGGATGGCCGCAAGAAAATAGAGACACACACGGAGCGGTGAGCCAAGACCACCTGCACGTGGAATATGAGCCCACAAGAGGCCGTATGTAATAGTATAATGGACCCCAATTAGAGGGTAGGACTGCCAGCCTGCCATGGGTGGCCTTTAGATAATGATGCTTGCCTTTGATTGTGGTGGTTCATTTCCGTCTTGCAACTACTTCTAGGGCTACGAAGCCATCTCTCTCTCTCTCTCTCTCTCTCTCTCTCTCTCTCTCTCTCTCTCTCTCTCTCTCTCTCTCTCTCTCTCTCTCTCTCTCTCTCTCTCTCTCTCTCTCTCTCTCTCTCTCTCTCTGAGGACACCAATGGCACAAGGTGCACACAGATGAGGCTTTACACTATAATCTCTCTCTCAGAGTAGTAATGAGCATACCAATTGCGCAAGGCAAGCAATGAGAGGGCCCAGGGGTGAGCTCAAAGTGAATGTAGTGAAGGCACTAAAGGCCAATAGCAACACGTTGGCAATTCGCCCAAAGCCAATGCACTCGCCCACTGTTCAAGGCATTCGCCCATTCAAACCCAACACTGGCAAGTGAATGGCCATTTTGTAAGACACGAAAGAGAGGGGGGGGGGGGGGGGGGGGGGGGGGGGGGGGGGGGGTACACTGTAGGTGGTGAGCATGACTCAGGAGCGATGTAGACGTGAGCCATATAGGACCTTCGAGCATGAGGTAAATAGGCACGGATGGCCGAAAGAAAATAGAGACACACACAGAGCGGTGATCCAGGACCTCCTGCACGTGGAATATGAGCCCACAAGAGGCCGTATGTAATGCGGAAAGTAAATAGGCGGGGGCGAGTCCTTTTCAGGCTCTCCACATGGCATGCAAAGACCAGGTGTAGGAGATAGGGAGCCGCACAAGCAAGAGACCAAGCCTTCCACCTTCTTGGATACTAGTATAATGGACCCCAATTAGCGGGGAGAGATGAATAAACAAATCTCACGTTCTTGCAGGCATTGAACAAGGATGTCGAAGCAATCTTGCTGTGTTTTGAGAGAGAGCATGAGAGAGGAATTTGTGTTTGTAGCCGGCGAATGGTTAGCAGCTTGTTTGGCTCTCAATGATGGTGCACATGAAGTTTGTGCAATGTGTTGGAAGGAGTAGTTTCAGTTGGGAAGCTAAATTAGCCTTCTAATTTAAAGGTAAATTGGAAAAAAACTGCTATAGTTTCAATTGTGTCCTTTACTTTAATTATTCCTCACCATTCAAAGTCCTGTAGAAGGTTGACATATTTCATAAAACTTGCTAACTATCCGCCAAGGTGGTTTTTCTTATAATATAATATTGGGTTGGTACTCTATTATCTACGGATCTTATAATGGAGAGCCATTTTTAGGCTCTCCACGTGGCTCAAAGCAAGAGACGGTGGCTTTGATGAGTAGTACTTGAAAGCTGTGGAAGCAAAAAAAAACTGCGATAGTTTCAATTGTGTCCTTTACTTTAATTATGCCTCACCATTCAAAGTCCTCTAGAAGGTTGACATATTTCATAAAACTTGCTAACTATCCGCCAAGGTGATTTTGCTTATAATATAATATTGGGTTGGTACTCTATTATCTACGGAACATATAATGGAGAGCCATTTTTAGGCTCTCCACGTGGCTCAAAGCAAGAGACGGTGGCTCTGATGAGTAGTACTTGAAAGTTGTGGAAGCGAATAGTAGATACTCTCTCTCTCTCTGAGACATGAAGCTCCTCAAGCACTTTTAGTGCTTTATGAAGTCAGGGAGAGGAGTAGGCGAATCTCTATAATCACAAGACACCTATATATCCATGTTTATACTCAACTATAATTTGTTTATTTGTTTATAATTTAGTTACATACATTTTCATGATGACTTGCAATTAGTTGGTGCATCTATTCTCTTTCAGTGATGGATAGTCATTCTTCTGGCTTTGGAAATGTTTTCCAAGGAGATCATGACGTAAATGAAGTCATCATGCCTACACCTCCAGAGTGCAATACTGTGCGAGTCGCAAAACAATTGGCCACATCAGGGGGGCAATTGAATTGCGAGGGACCTTCAAAGCGTTTACAAATCATTCAAGGATTTTGTGAACGCAACGAAGCTATCCAACAAGAGAGCAGAAACTTCTTACAAAAGGTTTGTAGACAAGTTCAAGGTGAAGAAGACCACATCACCTTTCGAGAGGAGGTGATTTTAGTATTGCAGGGTATCAAGGATGAAACTGCACGTTTGGAAATCAACTAACATGAGCTCTATACATTCATGGAAAATTTCCAGAACGAGGTTGTGCAACAATTGTCTTTGTGCTTCAAAGAGCACAAGGACCAAGTTGAAGCCTTGAAAGCACATGTAGTAGGTTTGGGGTTTGAGATTAGAACCTTTAAGAACACAAGAAGCAAGTTGAAGCTCTGAAAGCACATGTAGCAAATTTAGGGTCTGAGATGAAGACCTTAAAAATTGCAATTAATCGCTTGAATGCCATCGATAAGAGACTTAGTCGTATTGTCATGCCTAACGCACAGGGGGATATTACAACATCTTATCCTAAAATGTAATGTTTTTTGGACTAATGAGATGTAGCAAAACTTCAATTTGTCATTGTAGCAATTCCTTCTCTCTCTCTCTCTCTCTCTCTCTCTCTCTCTCTCTCTCTCTCTCTCTCTCTCCCCCCACCACCCCCCCCCCCCCCCCCCCCCCCCCCCCATGAACACATGCATGAAAAGCACAATGAGAGAGAGAGGATGTGAGGGAGAAGGTTATAGGGGTAAGAGATATACGTCATAGAAATAGGGAGGCATAGAAAGACAAAGGGAGAGGTAGCGAGAGGAGGGAGGAAAGGGAGATAGATGCAAGTGATCTTCGTATTGACAACCTTTTGGATGTTGTTAAATCAGCCTCCCTAAGTGATTAGTCTTTAAAATTTTGCATTCCACGCAGATGGTGTCCGGACCACGGGTTTTGTCCCCAGGACACGCACATCGAGCTAGACTGTGCAATGTTACTCAAAAAGCTAGGCGAGAAACATCACTCGCTAGGACTCAATGATCTTTGCAGCAGACCCCATTGGGTATATTAAGAGATTGTGTGAATATCATGCATTTAAGCCATGACAGTCAACAAATGGATGCAATGGCTATGCATATTGAAAAGTGTACTACAAATGCTCAACGTACTAGACCTTTAGAAGTACCTTCCATTATTGGAAGTGTCAACAATTGGGAGGGTCAACAACATCCTTGCATTGTTTTGGATTCTCTAAAATTGAGCATTATTGTCTATCTATTCGTTGCATTTATCCAAATGCAACAATCTTGAAGCATGACTCTATGCTTGCCCTCTACCGTGGAAAATGCTTGGTCTGCAACTTGGGTGGCTTAAATTTTGTGTGCTCCTTTTGTGGTGCATGTGCTTGGAAGGTTGAAGGTAGGTCTATACGCACATTTATAGGTAAGTATTGTTGCTTATCATGAAAAGTCAAATTGCTTCCTTTGAGTAATCCGCCAATGGAGCTCAAAGAATTGATGCAAGGTGCTACTACCAAGAGCATATAATTAATGTATTGGCTTTTGCTTCTTTGGGTGCTCATGTTGATGAGCAACTTACGCGAGGGAGAGGTGTATACACATTTAAAGTTCACGGCGCCATCTACCATAATATTGGGCCCATGACACCTAGCGAAAGAGTGGATCAGATCCCTCGCTTTGCACAATTGTACTTTTTTGATACAGAGAATGAACTCAACAATAGATTGCATCATGTGCGAGATTTAGATAGAGATTCCTTGCAAAGTTTGCAAACTATGATGCATCATGTTAACCCATATGCAAATGCCTTTCGGTCTGCTGCTACAACAATGGGGAATGAAGGAATCCCAAACATGAAGATGGTCATTACTGAAAAGTGTACAAACAGTTGGCAATATTTAGCCCCACATGGATTTAAGGTTGTAGCAATTATGCCAGGGCAAGGAGATGAGAGCAACGTTGGCCATCGTGATATTGTATTGCAGTATCGTGATGGGGGGCTTAAAAGGATCTCCAACCTACATCGATCATATATGCCTTTACTATATGTTCTATTGTTTCCTAATGCAGAGGATGGGTGGCATCCATATATACCGCAAACTCACAATGAGCAGCAATTTGTTACACAAAAACAATACTACACTTTTAGGTTGCAGATTAGGAGTGACACCACAGATTGCCTTTTACGTGGAGGACGATTGTTGCAGCAGTACATTGTTGATGCCTACAGTACTATGGAGGAGTCAAGGTTATTATTATGGTTTAGAAACAATTAGAGATCAATTCGTGTAGAAGTGTATCAAGGCCTTGCAGACATGGTTGCTTCCAATGACAATGCGCAAGGGGTCATGGGTGTTAATGTTGGAAGAAGAATTGTATTGCCTTCATCTTTTGTGGGGGGACCTCAGTACATGCATCAACTCTATCAAGATTCCATGGCAATTGTACGTAAGAGAGGAAAGCCTGATCTATTCATAACTTTCACATGCAACCCAAGGTGGAAGGAAATAGAAGATGCGTTATTGCCAGGACAAGACTGCTTCTAATCGTCCTGACTTGACTACGCGTGTCTTTTATCATAAATTCAAAGATTTGATGGACTTGCTTCTTAAAAGGGCTATCTTTGGAAAGGTTGTTGGACATGTTTGTGTGATAGGATTTCAGAAGAGAGGTCTTCCCCATGCTCATATCTTACTGATTCTTGCATCCGAATATAAGCCGACGGAGATGTGGCATTACGATAGAATGGTTTGTGTTGAGCTTCCATATAAAATTTTATTTCCTGATTTGTATGATGTTGTGAGTCGTTGCCATGTTCATGGTCCGTGTGGCGCATTGGATCCAAATGCTCCATGCATGGTAGATCAAAGATGTAGATTCAAATACCCACACGAGTTTTGTGAATCTACTTCTGTTGATGGTGATGGATATCCAAGGTACATGCGGCAAGATGATGGTCAATATGTGGTTCAAAAGCAAGAGAGGCTTGATAATAGATGGATTGTTCCCTATAATCCATTTTTGTCTCTAAGGTATAAAGCTCACATCAATGTAGAGATATGCTCGACCATATCGACAGTGAAGTATCTCTATAAGTATGTGTACAAAGGACATGATAGGGCAACAGTTGTGCTCCAAGATGGAGAAGGTGTTCTTGATGAAATCAAGAGTTATTTAGATGCACATTATGTATCCGCATCGGAGGCAATTTGGAGAATTTTTGGATTCTCATTGCATGAGGAAAAGCCTGATATATTGCGTTTGCAAGTGCATCTCCCGCAATAGAATACGGTTTCTTTTGGAGACTCTACTGACATATCCAATCTGGTGAATAATGATGATAATAGGAAGACAACACATACAGAGTGGTTTGTGGCAAATCAACAATATCCAGAAGCAAATGATTTATTATATATAGATTTTCCCTTCGAATGGGTTTGGAAGTGTGGTCACATAAGCAAAGAGATGATACTATCGGGAGAATGTACAATGTTGTTCCCAATGCTGGTGATCTTTATTATTTGTGTATGTTGCTTACCATATGCAAGGATTGTAAATCATTTGAGGAGCTTCGCACTTTCAATAGACAAACCTATGCCACTTTCAAGGAAGCTTGCAGTGCCAGGGGTTTGCTACAAAATGATGATGAATGGTTTATGTGTTTGCAAGAGGCATCATGTACAAGTACCGGTTTGCAATTACGACAACTATTTGTTGTGATCTTGGTATTTTGTGAGCCATTATGTCTAGGTACATTGTGGCACCGATTCTCCATGGAGCTTTCTGAGGATTATGTTTATGCTTTGCATGAATGTACAAGTGATGTGGGTGTATGTCATGAGATAGCTAAGAATCAAGCATTATGTAACACAAATAGATTGGAGTTCGAATACGGTCAGAATTCAACAAGCACAAGAACACCAGGTGGTCGCCTTTGCTCAGACAACCCAAAAGAACCCAATAATGGTGCCACAATCACTTGATCAACAGAAAAATAGATGGGTGCCACTTAACCAACAAAAGATACCTACGAAGGATAAACAGGAAACAACCAACCGTCTTCAATTGAAAAATGAGATGCCACAGGCGACAAGGTATAGATCAAGGTCAACAATAAGCAAACAACAAGTATGGGTACGGAAAGATTTAAGTGAACGAGCCTACAGACCGTTCTGTAATTATCTGGATGTGGGAGTGGTTTGATAGCAGAAGGGAGGATGTTCAATGCAAACGAACAAATGAATTTAGCTATTCGTATGGAAGCATCTTTGAATCGTGGACAAAGAGCTGCTTATAATGAAATCATGCAAGCAGTTGACTCATCAAATGGGACAGTTTTTTTCTTGGATGGACCTGGTGGGACTGGGAAGACTTATCTCTATAATGCACTACTTTGTCGTGTACGTTGTCAACTGAATGTGGCTTTGGCATGTGCATCCTCGGGAATTGCAGCCTTACTTCTTAGCAATGGACGTACAACACATTTGAGATTTAAGATACCAATAGAAGTGCATTCCGAATCAACATGCAACATCAAAGTAAATAGTCAACCTGCAGAGCTTTTCAGATTAGCATCATTGATCATCTGGGATGAGGCTCCCATGGTCCATCGTTATGCTTTTGAGGCCTTAGACAGGACATTAAGAGATGTTATGCAAAGTGATGCATTGTTTGGGGGAAAGGTGTTTCTCCTTGGGGGTAATTTTAGACAAATTTTACTAGTTGTGCCCAAAGGAAGTCGAGCAGATATTGTGGATGCCTCCCTGTGCCGATCTTATGTGTGGAAACATGTGAAGACTCAAAAGCTAATAGAGAATATGGGTGTACTTCATTGTTCCAATGACTTGGTTGAGAGAGACTTTGCAAAATGGGTACTAGACATTGGCAATGGGAATGTATGTCATGGGGTTTTACTTGAAATTGTAGCATTTCCAAGTAGTATGATACTCGAAGATAACAATGTTCAAGGCCTAATTCACAATATATATGGTGACTTACAAAATGTCCAAAGACATGCAAGCTTCTTTAGGGAGAGAGGTATTCTTGCACCACACAATAAGGATGTTGCTATAATCAATGACTTGGCTATGCGTAAAATGAGAGGACTTGACAAAAAATACTTGAGTGCAAATTCTCTTTGTACATCATATTGTGATGGTGGATTATATCCGATAGAGTTTTTAAACTCATTGGATCTTGGTGGTGGCTTCCCACCACACTGCTTGCACCTGAAAGAGAATGCTCCAATCATGCTCCTTCACAACCTGGATACAAGGCGTGGTTTATGAAATGGGACAAGATTGATATGTAAGGATTTTTATCACAAGGTCATTGAGGCGGAAGTAATCACAGGTTCTCATGTTGGAGACAGTGTGTTCATACCAAGGATCGACTTTATCATAGGAGGTTCTCAAGGATTACCTTTTGAAATGAAGCGCAGACAATTTCCTGTGAGACTTGCATTTGGAATGACAATCAACAAGGCACAAGGACAAACACTTCGATTCGTAGGTTTATACCTTGCTACACCTGTTTTTACTCATGGTCAGCTCTATGTAGCAATGTCCCGCGTGTGTTCTTCTACTGCCATAAAGATTTTGATAGATGGTAGTCAAACATCGATAGCAAATTCAAATGCAAATCCAATGGCTTGCAACCCAAACATTGTCTACAAAGAAGTGCTAGAGGTCAGTAATGTTTAAGGTATCATGCATTACTCTTTGTATTAACTTTTTTGTTAAGTGAAGATTTATATTAATCCTACTTTTTGTTATTGTTTATAGATGGCCAACCGATCTACTGTCAAATACACGATGGATAGGGTATCTGAATATATTCGAGGTATTTTGTTGAAACTTTACAAAAAAAAATGAGCTTCACATGTTTTCAATGTTTTAACAAGTAAAGCATACTAGCCATGTCGTATAAAGCATAGATCCACTTTTTTGGAGGGGACCTATACCTGCAAATGATGTTGTCCATATGTTAGAAGACTTTGATGTCATAAGGTATGGATTTTGAATCAATATTTGTTATGTCTTGTGATAGGTTTGGATTTTTCTTAACATACTCTTTCTTCTTTGTAGAAAACTCTATTATCCAGCCCATCTCTTGGTAGGTCTATATGAGTCCACAGGACTCATAGGATACTATCATGTTGCATTAGAGTTGGACGAGGCAGCAGGACGGGGTCATGTCTCTCTTAGAGAGATAGGGTATCAACGTCCCATAAATGCACTACCTTCCTTTGGATTTGAAGCAGAGAATTGGAAAGTGAGAATGTATGTTGTCGATGATACTCCTAGGCGGCTTGGACGAAGTGTGCGATACATTGGGCCCTGGGTGTTACGGGTGCGAACCCGTGTCTATCGCAAGCTTCACTTTAAACCTAAATGATGCCTTCTTCAATGGATTTTACTTTTAGAACTATATCTAGATTAAATGGGGTTTGGTTTGATGGTGATCCCTTTTTCCTGCTAGCCACACTAGTTCAGCTAGTATGTGTCAACAATTTAACGATTTCAAAAAAAAAAGTTTATAGATGGAATCAATAAACGATTCCGTCTCATTAGCGAAATAAAATTTGAAGGGTAAATTTTATCTTGTCCTTCATCTATTCTGTTCTATTCTATACTATAATAAAAGGAGGAGGGATTCCTCCCCACCCCCACACGTGGCAGCATCAAGCTGATCCGGCGTGTGTGCCCTACGCCTCTTGGCTACACAACGGAGTCTGGATTGGCCTGCCTCTGAGAGAGAGAGAGAGAGAGAGAAGGAGAGGCGGCCGAAGGCCGCTAGCCACACTAGTTCAGCTATTATGTGTCAACAATTTAACAATTTTTTTGAAAAAAAAAGTTTATAGGTGGAATCAATAAATGATTCCGTCTCAGCAACAAAAGAAAATGGAAGGGAAAAATGAAAAGGAGAGCGAACCACACTTCTCTCTCTCTCTCTCTCTCACACACACACACACACACTTTGGGCGGTTTGCATGCTCTTGTCACGACTCTCTCTCTCTCTCTCTCTCTCTCTCTCTCTCTCTCTCTCTCACCCTCTGCCTGCCTTACGTTTGGATGCATACCGAAGTCTGGAGGCGCTCCACTCAAGTTGTTTCTCACACTAAGGTTGTCAGAGGAGAGCTGATCATGGCAGTGTCGCTACAAGACTAGGATCATCTACATCGCTTAGCCTTAGACTAAAGAGTCGCTGACCTAGGGCTTTGCTGAATAGGGGGTGTTGCCTAGGTATTCTTCTTTTTTGTTAGGCTCATCTACATGGTTAGTGCGTCGGGGGTTGAATGGCCTACACGGCTAATGCGTCGGGGATTTTGTCTTGGCTTTGCATAAACACCCGGTGTTGGGCATCGAAGAGACGTGGCACCTAAACTGGTATGGTTGGTGTTGATACCCTACCACCTGCTGGTACTTGGGATCCTTTCAGAGCTGGTGTTCATGGAGGGAGGCGAAGCGGCCTCATCTTATGTTTGGCTCAAGTAGGTTGGAGGTGTTCTGGCTCGCTCCCGACGAAGTGAAATGCTCTCTGTCCGTAGTAGGGTGGAAGTGGATGGGTGGACCAGTCGATCCCTACACAAGGTCCGGTGCTCTGCTAGTTGTTTGTCATAAACTTTGTCAATCAAGCATCTTAAGTCAAAATTTGGCGAAATAGATATTGAAAGTTATTTTTCTTATTTTTCAAAGCGACCAAAAAATTGGGGATCTTACACCCTCCTCCCACACTTGAAAAATTTGAGGTGTCCTCATCTCGACATGAAATCTGGATAATTTAGTCTCATTACATCATCATGTTTCTAAGCGGCATCTTCTTGAGGATACATTGATCATTTAACAAGGTGTTCAATAATGGTCCGATTACGTAGAGGCTTGGTTCTACTATGAAGAATTGCTTCGGGATATACTTCAAAAGTCCCATAAGTAGATGTAGATAATAGAGAATCATCAAGAATATGTTGTGGATCAGATACATACTTTTTGAGTAAGCTAGCGTGAAAAACATCATGTATCTTTATGTGTGGTGGTAACAAGAGTCTGTAAGCTTGATCATTAATCCTCTCTATGATTACAAAAGTTTCACAATATCTGGCACTTAGCTTCTTACACTTACCCATTGATAAAGAACTATGTTTGGGTTTCACCCTTAAAAATACCATATCGCTTTCTTCAAAAAGTTTAGTAGATTGTTTTGGATCAACATAACTCTTCTGTCTATCTTGAGCAGTCTTAATATCCTATCGTATAAGATCGGTTTGTATTTGCATTTCATCCAACATTTCTTTGGATGCTTGAACTCATATGAGAGGGTCATTCGATTTGAGTGGAGTAAGACACTCTTGTCCATACAATGCTTGAAAAGGAGACATTCCAATTGAGCGTTGGAATGATGAATTATACACAAATTCAACCAAATACAAATATCGAGTCTATTTACTCTGTTTGTGCATACAATAAGCTCTCAAACATGTCTTCAATGATTTGATTTGTTCTTTCTGTCTACCCATCAGTTTGAGGATGATAAGCAGTACTAAAGGCTAACTGGGTTCCTGTAGCTGAGAATAACGCTTTCCAAAAATTAGAGGTGAACTTTGCATCATGATAAAAAATTATTCGTCGAGGTAAACCGTGATACATGAAAACACCTTTCATGAAGACCCGAGCTATATCCTTAACCGTAAATGTTGTTTTGATTGGAAATAAATGGGTCATTTTTGTAAGCACCATTTTATTTGTGGAGCATCAATATGTTGAAGCTTACCTGGATATCGAATCCGTTCAACTTTAATACGTTGACATGTTAAACATCTTGTAACATAGTTCAACACATCGCGCTTTAGTCCTGGCCAAAAGAAACTCTTTCTTACAGTAGAGGAAGTCTTAATGTATCCTGGATGTCCTGCTGTAGGTATATCATGAGCTTCCTGTAATATCTAGAGTTTAATTCCACCTTGATTTGGAATACAAAGACGGTTACTGAAGTAAAGGTCGTCTCCTTCAACATGAAAGCCTTTGATTTGCCTTTCCTGCTTCTCTGTGCAATTATTTAGGTTTATCAAGTACTGGATCTTTAAGTAATATGGGTCCTGAGTCATACCTTCTCGAATAAGGTCAATTAAAGAAGTAGTAGAGGTTGTGACAACCGCTATAGTACTCTTCCTGCTTGAGGCATCGGCCACAAGATTTTCCTTCCTGGGTTTATATTTGATTCCAAATCATATTTGCATAATAACTCCATCCATCTTCGTTGCCGCATATTAAGGTCAGGTTGGGTGTGGATCCACTTTAGGCTTCTATGGTCGGTATCTAGTTCAAATCTCCTTCCAAGAAGATAATGTCGCTATACTTTAAGAGCATGCATAACGGCCAATAATTCCAAGTCATGTGTAGGATAATTTAACTCATGTATACGTAACTTACGAGATTCATAAGCTACTGGTTTTCCCTCTCGAGACAAAACGCCACCAATTGCTTGTCCACTTGCATCACTGAGCATAGTGAATGTCTTTGAGAAGTCTGGAAGTTGTAGTATGGGAGCATTTACCAAAGCTTCTTTGAGTTTCTCACAACTAGCTTGAGCACGTTCATTCCAAGTAAACAATTTAGCTTTCTTAAGCGTATTAGTCAATGGAGATGCAATCTTAGCATAACCTTCAATAATTGTACGATACCATCCTGTCAAACCAAGAAAGCCACGTACTTCTCGTATTGATTTCAGTGTAGGCCAAGCTTTGACAAATTCGATCTTACTTGGATCAGTACAAAAACCATCCTTGGATACAATAAATCCAAAATATTCCACCTTGTTAGTGAAGAAGACGCATTTTCTACGTTTGGCATAAAGTTGATTTTGATGGAGAAGTTCAAGTACTCGTTGCACATGTTGTTCATGTTCTTCTTTGTTTCTTGAGTAAACCAGGATATCATCAAAGAATACAAGAACAAAATCATCAAGACGCTCTCGAAATACGTCGGTCATAAGACAATTAAAAGTTGCAGGAACATTAGTAAGTCCGAAAGTCATAACTCTAAATTCATAATGTTCAAAATGAGCATTAAATCTCGTCTTTGGTATGTCCTCCTCCCTGATTTGGATTTAATAATACATTGACTTAAGATCAATATTTGTGAAGATAGAAGATCCTTGTAATCGGTCAAGGAGTTCATCAATCCTTGGTATTGCATACTTATTCTTGACTATTACCCGGTTCAATCCACGATAATCAATACAAAGACGTAAAGTACCATCCTTCTTTCGATTAAAGAGAACATGACTACTCCATGGAGAAACACTGGGTCAAATGAAGCCTTGTTCAAGAAGTTGAGTTATTTCTCCTTGAGTTCCGCAGATTCAGGTATTGACATTTTGTAAGGTCTACAAGCATGATCAACATCACGCTTGGGTGGTTACTGTGAAAGTTCTTCGGAAAATACATCATCAAATTCTATTATTCATTCGGGTTTAGGTGAATCTAACTTCTTCTCTTTAGGGTTAAGCTTTATTGCGTAAATCCTCTCATTCTTTCTACTCTTCATAAGTTTGGTAAAGTTCTCTAGTTTGAGCTTAGGATTTCCCCGTTTCCCAGTAACTGTAACTCTAGAATTTTGATCATTTTGAAAGGTCAACAAAGCGTCTTTACAATGTATGTAAGCATCATTGGCTTGAAGCCAATCCATTCTTAGAATTCCATCATAGATTCCGATGGGTAAGAGTCTGAAGTTCTTCAAAAAATACATCATCAAATATCTTCTTCTCTTTAGGGTTAAGCTTTACTGCGTAAATCCTCTCATTCTTTCTACTCTTCATAAGTTTGGTAAAGTTCACTAGTTTGAGCTTAGGCTTTCCCCGTTTCCTAGTAACTGTAACTCTAGAGTTTTGATCATTTTGAAAGGTCAACGAAGCGTCTTTACAATGTATGTGAGCATCATTGGCTTGAAGCCAATCCATTCCTAGAATTACATCGTAGATTCCGATGGGTAACACTCTGAAGTTTGCAGAAGTATTATAATCATCCAAAACAAAATTCAAGTACCCACTGAAGTAGAAGATTTAACCTTCCTATCTGTAGCTAATTCTATTGTAAGGTCTGTATCAGGGTGTTCAGGCAAAATGAGGTTTCTTATGCATTTAGGAGATATGAAAGAATGTGTACTCCCTGAATCAATCAATAAGGTAAAATGGTTACCTTGATACTCCATTGGGGTTTGAATAACTGAAAATTGTTCATTCACTTCCTGATGTTCAATTGAGCTCTGTTAACTTGAGGTCTTTGATTTCTTTCTCCTCCTGGACAAAGTTGACGGTTAACATTTCCATTGTTGTTATTGTTGACAGGCGGTCCATTCCGAACAAAAGGTGGATTGCGTAGTCTAAAATTCCCTTGGTTTTGAGGTTGTCTCTGGTTTTGGTTAAAGTTTTTTTGATTGAAGTTCCTATGAACTGTTGATGGTTTGGGTCTAAAGTTTTCAAAATTCTGATTTGGATCGAAGTTTCTACATTCATAACTGTCCACCAATTCTCCAGCACAGATGACTCAAGAGGTCAAGGTAGCTTGATTCATGTCAGGGCTACATAATCCTATAAAGTCTAGACTTTAGAGTCTTCGTCTTACCAATTTTGTAGATGTTCTTGATGCGGGAAAACCCATTGAAATAGAGTTATCTACTACCGGAAAGAGGAAACCAGAACCTGATCATGTTCGTGAAATCAAAAGACCTCGTCCCGAGGAGGAACAAAGATATGGAAATCCACAACAAAAAAGAGAGAACTTATTACGTATGAAAGCTAGACAGGATCATTTATGCTACACTTGTGTTGATCCTGGTCATCAATCGAGGGATTGTCCCTTTAACAATTTAAGCTTACTTGACAAGGGTTAAGAAATGTTGGTAGTATGATTTTAGATCTCTGGTTCCTTGAGTACAATTAAGAAACTCATTCATACGGTCTGAATGATAAACTTTGTTTTGATAGTTCTTCTTAAGTTGGGTCTTAAGATAATCCCAAGTTGCAGCATTAGGATCAACATTGTTTTCTGTGCAATGGTCTCTCCACCAACGCTTATCTTTTTTCTCTAATTTGAACTTAGTGATGATAGCTTTGTTCACTACGGACGAATGAGCCAAGTCAAAATAGTCATCCATGCGCTCAATCCAATCTTCAAGATCTTTGCCTACATCTTTACCTTCCCCGCTAAAATTCCCACGTTGAGACTTGCGAAGCATAGCATCGATGTCTCTATCGATGATGGTGTGCTGAGGAACAATAGACGCATTTGCGTTAGCATCAGCCGCATTTCCTCTAGGAGGTATGGTAACTTACTGCACCATATCAACCAAGGTCACAAGTAGTAGAATATTCTATCCCGCTCGAAGTCCTCAAATCAAATAGAATAGACATTAAAAAATAAGATGATAAGAAGATAGAAGAAGGAATAATGAATAAATTAACCCAATTCCTATATCACAAAACTTTGAGTTTTCGAAAGTCTACAAGGTGTCTTGAAGTTTCTAATAAATCCTAGTGGCTTTAACATAATGCACTTGGCAATATCCATTGTGACATCCTTCCACCAATGGAGTATAGTTGTTCCATTCCTTGAGTATGTGCCCACGATTCAGGAAAAAAGAAGTCGTGGAAAATTGTAAGAAGTATGGGCAAGGCCACCAGCACGGCCGGACAGTGTGTACGCTAAGGGGAGGCTATAAGATAGCACCGTTGGGTGGAGACTAGCATACGCATTACCATTGTCCTTTCACTGGCATTCGAGCTATTTTTGGGAGGAGACAAAAAGTGGGTTGCTTGTGCATGCGACGCGCTGCTTCTCTCACACGTTCCACGGACAGCGACGTCTCCGCTGTGCAATAAAAAGAAGACAGACACGTTTCTTGATGCGCAACGCGCGCAGACAGACATCGACAACCGACCGCCATCACTCCACCTATGCCCTCCACAACGAGAGACACGTTTCTCGGTGCGCAACGCACACAGACAGACAACGACAGTCGACCGCCATCGCCCTACCTATGCCCTCCACAACGGGCAACCAAGGCAAACTCGACCAACAACTCGACGGCACTGAAGCTTCGAAGGCTTCCGTTGGCGCCGTTGGCTGTGCGCGTAGGAAGGCCCGCATAACCCTTGCATGAAGGAGGGTTGAACCCACCCCATGAGGATAAGAGTCCAACACTTTACAATCAAGCTATTGACCCTTGTTGAGTAGAACAAGGAAAGATAGCATATGTGTTGAAAGGAAAACTAGAAGGAAAGGGAAAGCTTCACCCTTCCTTTTCACTTCTTGGAGGAAGGCAAGTTTTTCTCCAAAAATTCTTTTTTCCTCAAGGAGGTAGCTTCAAAGTGAGCAAATGCCTTCACAAACACGACGAGTTTTTGTGAAGAGGCAGCCAAGGTGTTCTTACAACGAACGGCACGTGAAGCGCTCTAATTCCCGCAAGGCGAGGTTCGCATGCGACGCAAATCGCGGAGCATACAAAACACAAAGACTTCAATTTCACACAAGGTACAAGTTTTTTCCCTCTCTTTGCATTAGTGTGTGTTTACCATGGCCAGTGAGGATTTACCACCTACACGCACGTTTGATTTTGAGCACGTAGATCAAAATCAGGGCACAACGGGTGCGGCTGACACTAATATGCATGATGGCGATGATTTAGGAGATCACGGCCTTGTAGATATGGCTGCTTTCAAGACTTTGGAAAATTGCCAAAGCATACTTGAACGCAACCTCTCTGCACTCAATGCAAATGTTACCAATCTTACGGAGTTACTTGTGAAATTTATGAATTCACAGACGGCTCAAGGAGCCACAAGTGGAATGGTTCAAGGGAACCAAGCTCGCATGACTTAAGGAGTCCAAGAGACAAGTACGTCAGAAGATGCAGAAGGAAGCAATGCATTACTTAAGAATATCACCATTCTTGAGTTTCATGGGGAAGAGCGTGATTGCAACAAGGATGCGGTCAATACGTTATTACACAAATGGAGTGATATTCATAGATTGAGACACACCCCGGATATAAAGACGGCTGTGGAAACAAGTCTATCTCTTAAAGGCAAGGCCTATAAGTGGTGGATGACATTTCCAATAGATGCCCGTCCTCCGTCTTGGGCTACGTTCAAGCTTCTTTTTCCAAAGAGTTTTTGGACTCCAATGAAGAAGATAAGAATTGGTTAGCAAGGGATGCATGCCGCATGTCTGCCCTCTCTCTCTCACACAATACCTTTCAAAGTATCGGGAAATCATATTAAAACTAGAAGGTCTAGATAAATTCCAAAAGATACGGGGTTTTAATAGGGATCTTAACAAAGACTATTGTCTTCATGTCAAGACCCAACATCCAAAAACTTTAGAAGAAGCCATCATTCATGCCCAAAGATATGATGATGACCAAGAGAGGAAAGTAAATGTTCCCTACTCTAAGAATACTTTTGCTAAGAGCCAATGGCGAGGTAGATCTCCCACATGTTCCAAGAGGAATAAGAGACAATCTACCTCTGTACGCCCACAAGAGGCTAAGAAGCCTAAGCAATCACGAGATACTCCACGTGGGTCTCTCGGCACTGCCGATTTTGAGCGTGCAAAGAAACAGAATTTGTGTTTTAAATGTCTTTCAGACCAACATAACAAAAAAGATTGTCCTCTTTTGCAAGGCAAAGAAAAGGCCATGCACACGGTGTCACGCCTCACATTAGATTCATCTCCTAAATATTGTGTTGTAGAGGTTCTTCGTATGGAAGAAAAACACAAGTGTTGTGTGCCTGATTCAATGTGGCAGCCCACCTTTGGCCCCCATGATTTGATTTGCATGCATGGCACTATTAACGGACAACGTGTTCGTATTTTAGTGGATGATGGTGCAACTCATAACTTCTTGAACTATAAGCTAGTCAAGAAATTGAAGCTTACAAAGACTCCCTGCTCTCACAAGTATGTGGTGGAGCAGATGTCTGGGAATGATAAAGAAGTATGGGACACGGTAGTTCAAGGGGTTGAGCTTATTGTTCAAGATCATACGATGACCCTTGACTTCCAAGTTATGAACATGGACCGTGTTGATGTAGTTTTAGGACGGGAGTGGCTGCATGGTTTAGGAAACACATTGCACACTAGTTATGAACACAACTCCTTATCCTTTATGGCCAATGGTAAACATGTGCTTTTGCTCGGTGAGAAAAATATACCATCTACACCTCTTATATGTATAGCCGAGCTTTCTATTTTGCAGAAAGCAGATTTAATAGATGAAGTCTTTTTGTGTTACTACTTGAATTCTAATGGTATGTAAAGTGCAATGAATTCTACCAATAAACAAAGTGTTAACAAATCTAACGATCAAAGTGCTCTCAATTTTAATTCTATAGAGCAACGTGCAACTGTTGTAATACAAACACTACAGGAATTACAAGATTTTCCATCCCAGCATAACTCTAGTTTACTTTCACCTTTTGCACGGCAAAAGCCGACTCACGTACTCATGGAGTATAGTGATGTGTTCTCAAGTGATTTACCACCGGGTTTACCCTCTACACATGATGTGCAGCATGGCATAGATGTCTTGCCAGGCACTAAATTGGTGAGTGAACCACCTTATCGTATGAGTGCTAAAGAAGCCAAGGAGGTTGAGAGTCAGTTGGTTGACTACCTCACCCATGGTTTCATTAGACCTAGCACTTTGCCTTGGGCATCACCAATTCTATTGGTGAAAAAGAAATATGGTACTATACGCATGTGCATAGATTATCGCGGATTAAACGCCATAACATCAAGAACAAGTATCCTCTGCCAAGAGTAGATGAGTTGTTTGATCAATTCTATGGGCAAGATACTATACAAAGATAGATCTTCGTTCAAGATACCACCAGGTGCGTATCCTTTTACAAGATATCTCCAAAACTGCCTTTAGAACATGGTTCGGGCATTTTGAATTTCTGGTTATGCCTTTTGGTCTAACCAATGCTCCGGCTAAATTTATGACACTCATGGATAATGTCTTACGTCCCTATCTTGGAAAATTTGTTGTGGTTTTCCTTGATGACATTCTCATTTACAGTAAGACTGAAGATGAACACATAGAACACTTACGATCAGTGTTTGAAAAGCTACGAGCTCACGCATTGTATGCTAAGCAAAGCAAGTGCCATTTCTTTAAAATAGAGATACATTACCTTGGTCATGTGATCTCTTATTCTGGCATCAAGATGGACACAGACAAGGTCGCTGCCATTCTTCGATGGCCACATCCCAACACGGTTGAGGAGCTTTAAATATTTTTAGGCATGGCTGGATTTTATCGACAGTATATCCGTGACTATGCCAAAATCTTTGTTCCTATGACGGATCAACTTAAAGCAAAAGGTAAGACCTTTTCTTGGGAAGAAGCCCAAAAACGAAGTTTCGAACAACTCAAGGTAGCTATAGCCACTGCTCCCATCCTAGCAATCGTCAACCCACTTAAGCCGTTTGTGGTAGAGACTGATGCTAGTGATAAAGCAATTTGTGCGGTACTTCTCTAGGAGGGAAGACCTATAGCCTCTGAAAGTAAAAAGTTAGATAAAGCTCAACAGAATTATTCTGTCTATGAGAGAGAGCTCTATGCCATAATTCATGCTTTACGAAAGTGGCGACACTATTTATATGGTGCTGAGTTTGAAGTAGTTTTTGACCATGAGAGTATCAAGTGGTTTACTACTCAAACGGACTTGAAGGGCCGTAAAGCTACATGTGCGAAATCCTTCAAGATTATGATTGTAAGCTACGATATCGCAAAGGGCGATATAATGTAGTAGCGGATGCACTAAGTCGGATGCCTCAGATTAATTCACTTGCTTTCAAGGAAATAAAGAGTGGATTTTAGAGTCATTACATGGCAAGTGTGCACAAGATCAATCATATGCTAAAGTGTGGAGTGTTGTTTTAAAAAGGGATCCCTCACACGCACATGTCTCTGTATAGCCAGATCAACATGTCTCTGCACGCGCAGATAAAAACTCCAACACACAGAGCTCCACCCCAACTCATGAAGAGCTTAAGTGATGTAAGATTTTTTCCATTGATGATGGCTACTTACTCCACAAAGGTAGAGTATGTGTGCCAAAGGACTCAGACACCAGGCGCCAAATCTTATTGGAGTGTCACGATAGTCCAAGTGCTGGTCATCCAGGTATTCGTAAGACGTATGCCCTAGTTAGACGACAATTTTATTGGTCGGGCTTACATCATGATGTTCAAGAGTATGTACTAAACTGCCAACAGTGCCAAGTTAATAAGGCAGAGCGCCTCAAGGTAGGTTGCCTTTTACATCCTTTAGAGATTCCACAAGGTAAGTGGGAGAGTATCTCTATGGATTTTGTAGTAGGACTACCTACTACAAATCGTGGCTATGATGCCATTTGGGTAATTGTAGACTGTCTCACAACGATGGGTCGATTCATTCCCACTAAGACTATGGTTAAGACACCAGAATTATCACGGCTATTTATAAGCATATATATATAAACTTTATGGTCTTCCAACTAGTATCATTAGTGACAAAGATCGAAAGTTCGATAATCACTTCTGGAGAGTTGTGTTCCAAAAATTGGAAACTAAACTTAATCTAAGTACGGTTGATCATCTAGAAACGGATGGTCAAACCGAAAGAGTCAATCAAGTGCTAGAGGATATGCTACGAGCGTACGTTAGCAAGAAGCAAACCAATTGGCAAGACTACTTACCTATATTGGAATTTGCTTATAATAGTTCAAAACATGTGACTACAGGGTTTAGTCCATTTATGCTTTTATATGGATTTCAACCTAGATCACCCGTTACGGTGGGGTTGTCTAAGGAGAAATTACAACAAGCGAAGGATTTTCTCCAAGACCATTTTGACATGCTTCGAGTTGCTTGACTAAATGTTAAGCAAGCTCAAGATCGATATAAGAAGTACGCAGATGAGCATCGTCGTCTGGCTACTTTCGAAGAAGGAGACAAGGTTTTCCTCAAAGTTCAGGAGCATTCAAAAAGTCTGAAGACGGGAAAAGTTGCTAAACTTTCACCACTCTATTGTGGACCGTTTACCATTCTCAAACGTATAGGTCAAGTGGCCTATAAGTTAGCTCTTCCAGAGAACTCATGAGTTCATCCTGTTTTTCATGTTAGCCATTTACGAAAACAGCTAGGACAGAATGATAATGTCCTTGACACAGGTGTGTTAGTTGACCTTATCGAACCGCCAAGCATCCCTCATGAGCCCGAAAAGATTTTGGATTCTCATGAGCTTCGCACCAGACATCATGTCAAACGAGAGGTGTTGGTAAAATGGCTAGATAGACCTGAAGAAGGTTCTATATGGGAGAATGTCTCTGCACTTAAGAAACGTTTTCCTATGTTTGTTTTCGAGGACGAAAACGATTCTCGGGGGGGGGGGGGTTAATGTAAGGACATGGGTCCTATGGGCAAGACCACCGGCACAGCCGGACTATGTGTACGCTAGGGGGAGGCTATAAGATAGCACGATTGGGTGGAGACTAGCACACACATTACCACCTCTCTTTCACGAATCTTGGCAGATGCGGGAAAAAAAAAGACAGATTGGAGGTGCCGACTGCAGCGCGCAGAGAGAGAGAGAGAGAGAGAGAGAGAGAGAGAGAGAGAGAGAGAGAGAGAGAGAGAGAGAGAGAGAGGAGGAGGAGGAGGAGGAGGAGGAGGAGTAGGAGTAGGAGGGAGGGGGGGGGGGGGGGGGAATGTGAGGGTGCAGATCAGGTAAACGCGTTTTTATTTATTTTGTGGATTGCTTGAAACATCAACAACTAATGAATGTTGGGTTGGTTAGGTGAGATACACATAAGACGTTTATGCCAACGATGCGAGCTCAAATCCCTTATCCACATTTTACTAGAGATGATACAGATCAGTCCTAGCATAGCATTGGATCTTGAGGATGGGAATCGGAGGAGGTATCCCATGAAGTATTGAATATAATAAATGTTGGACCAGTATACGAGAATGAGTATGTCTAATGGTTGACTCCAATAATCTTTATGATCTTTGGCTGGAACATTTCTTCGTTGGCGTGTGAGTCATACTATTGTTGAGTAAGATATTTTTTTGTTATAGATACCCCCATTTCGGTGTGAATAATCGCCTTCTTGTACCCAAAGTAGTCATCGAAGAAAGTAGATTCCTTTGGAAACACATCTAGTGTGTCCCATCCTATTGAGCTGTGAATATTTGCACAATCTGCAAGACATTGAGGTCTATTATAGGCATTGTATAAAATTTTTACATTGCAAGGATTGTAGATGAGTGACTTCCCAAACAAGTCAAAGAATAACTCCCAAGGTACTGGAATATAGAAATGTAGGTCATTGTTTTCGCACCGTCGTCCCCATACATTAAACATAACAATGTCAAAGTATCTTGTAGCCATTACTAAAGGAAGTATGTTTCTCCATCCATGTTTCCTTTGTTAGTCTTAGGGTAAGTTCATAAGTATTTATGTACAATATTTGATTAGTGACTACAATCTCCGTTCCCAACTTAGATTGTATCCACTCGATACTCCCAACATGCGAGGGTTTATGCTGAGGTGGTCTCAACTCGCGGTTCTCTGTAGCATAATGATACCAAGCTTGCAAGGTATTTGGTACAATAAAATCCGTAGACATCAAGCTTTTCTTCTCTTCCCCGTTATGCGTGGTAGTGACAAGTCTTTGTACTTCCACTCCAGTTTGGAAATGCTCCTCCACCATAAGGCGAGAGAGTATATCCGTCCATATCCCTCGAGGTAAACGATCAATCATCTACACACACACCCCATCACTCAAGTTAGTTAAATTGATGAAAAACAAGATCCAAACTCAAATATTATATCCTCAAAACAATATGTGTTATATCAAAATCAAAATTTTATAAGACCGTAGAAAGCCAAAAAGATACATTGTGTTTCTAGGGAGATACATAAATACGAAAGGGTCCAATGAACCAATTCTCGGTTCTTACAACTGAGATTCTACCCCTATATTTGTTCACATCTTGGGTATCAAAGTTTAGCACTTCAACTTGTGCACTAAAAGTCACGTCTTTCTTTTTGTACCATTCTTCCCTCTGTGATACATCCTTGGTGATAATCCAGTAAAGTAGTTTACATGAGCATGTTGTTCGTTTACATCATTTCTATAGAAGTACTGAGGCGGTCCGGGGCGGGCAACAAGAAGAGCGGCCTCTAAACACCCTTCGAGGCTCCCGTGCTGCTCAATTGGGGCTGGGGCAAGCACAATCAAAGACAACAACAACCCATAGCCAGAAACCAAACAAGAAAAGGGGCACCACCTAGTTGTAGATGCGAACTAGGACGCACGTGATATCTCCTTGTACTCAAACGCACAAAGAGAGGGGAATGCAAGATAGCCACACACACCAAACACAAACATTCACCACGCCAGAGAGAGGTAAAGAGCACAAATCAACTTGAGCAACTCAGTCTTAGCCTTAAAGACTAGATGCACACAAAGCTTGATGAGAAATAGAGAGACAACACAAAACTTGACCTTGTTGCCAATACACAAATTGTCTTAGGGTCACGGGAGCCCTCTCACCGAGCACCCTCTTACAATTTACCTTTTAGGCAAACAATTCAACAAGCCCTCAAACCACCAAGCATGAAATGGCACAACAAACTTCAAGGACAATATACCTTCAACCACCTGATGAGCCAACTTATCAAGCCAATTTGGAGAGAAGAGTCGTAGTTGCAGCATACAATTGCACCCAAAACCATGAACCTTATTTATGGACAAGAGTAGGATACAAGTATGATTGCAGAGTATAGTATCACTTCACTCCTCTAGATGGCATAACTAACTTCAAGCTTCTCCATGCACCTATGTGTAGTGATGGAATAGAGCACTCACAATGCACACACTCTACACAACTAGGCTTGAAGAGTGGTGTGTTATGTGTTGAGAATGGTGTGGTGTAGTGTGATCATGTGATGATTTACAAGGGAGAGAAGGGCTCTATTTATAGGTTTTAGAAGCCCCGATTTGGATTAGGCCTAATCAAGTTTATTTGAAGGAATAAAAGATTATGCATATTTTTATTTTTTTTAATGAGGGTGGGTCTCTCTTGTCCTTTGAGTCACATGGATGTGGGCTGAAGGGAAGAGAATTATTGAGGATGATAGGAGAGAGGATTGAGTGAATAATTTGGGAGTGCCTACTCTAGTAGAGGGTGCATTTTACAATAAGGTTAGTGGTTAGTAGTTAGTAATTATCACTAAAAAATATTTACAAAATCATTCACCAAATGGTGAGATATATGATGAGAAAAGTTAGAGAAGGGATGAGCTTGTAAAGAGAGGTTGAAGCTTTGGAGAAGTTGACATTCACCTCTTTACAGCACCGGTAGAAGAAGCGGTCAGCATGGCGAAGCAGCGCGTGTCGATGAAGCTATGTTATTTCAAATCTTGGAAAATTCATGATAAAAGCCTTCATTTGCAGAGGTTATCCTTGGATTTTTGCTGATTTTTTGAAGTTCTTTACAAAGCTGAAGAGAGTATGGTAATATGGACATATATGTAGAGAGAAAGGGGGACACATAGGATGTAGAAATGGAGGATGAAGGCTATGGAGGTGTGAGATATGTGGCAATGGTGAAGAGGGTGAATTAGGACATGGGAGTTGCAGGTTTGGGAGTGGGAAGGAGATGGAGGAGTGTGTGTGAAAGAGGAAAATGATAAAGTGGAAGAGGGAGTGTGGCTGCATAGCATGGGCAAACTGGGGTCCACCAATAAAATCATAGCTCGTAGCTCGTAGCTCAAAAAAATATGAAAAAATTTGAGGTGAAAGTTCAGCTCACGAGCTACAACTTTTGTTTGTATCACCTTTTCAAATTCGGGGAGCATGTGATCTTTAAAAATTCAGCAAAACGGACTGTTTTTTCCACTGCACAAAGTCCTTGTGAGGTCCTTCTTTGGATGATTCATTTGAATACCTCCAAGAGTGAGTTCCCCATGGTGCATGCATGCATGCCACATACCCTTGACCTTATTTGGTAGGTCTATAATTGAAGATATTGTTGAGATCATGATATAAATGAATAGTACAACTAAGAAAATCAAATATTGAGGGGTCTAAAAAAATGTATGTACATGTCAAATATAAATAATATAGGTGGAAAAAATATAAAGGGGTCAAAATAAATCTCTCTCATTATAAGTCTACCATAAAAAGATGGATATTTTTGGTGGTCTAATTTATGAGAGTAATAGAGAATAGATGTAGGAAGGAAAAAATGACAATAGTGAAAAAATATACACATAAATAGAACTAGTTTTTTTGGATTTTTGTTGGGATGGAGTTACACCAAAAATAAGAGAAGCTTGCATGAATTATTTTATATATGGAATAAAGAGTATGCAAAATGGTAAGAAAATATATGGTAATGGTGAGTCAATGTACATAGCATAAATAACACACGCCTAAGTATAAATATTTAAATAAATACCAAAATAATTATGAAAAATCCTTATATTTAGGCCCTATATACAATGAAATATTTACACACAAATGGGCCATAATATACTTATATTTTTTATTTTTTTGGCTCAACTAGCCCAGTGACTAGCTAATTAAGGGTTTTTAAGAAGATATGGGAAAAGTCCCCTAACTCACACACACCTATATACAGTGAAATGGTAGCGATAGCCACAATGTTTGGATGATTTTGGTAGGGTGGGTTAACTCACTATGGCAATTACGGAGAGCCGAAAAACTGTTAAGTATGGAGCCTGATTTACCCTTGTAATTTTCTGTGGTAAAAGCACACATTTGTAAGGCCCCCATTATGAGGAGAAGCCATCGTGCGTGAAGGAAAATCACTCACCGGAAACCAAAATTTTCACGGACAAGAATCAGGGGCAACTTTAGGGGCCTCGGGGGCTGAGGCCCCCAAGACTTTTTTTATCCTCGCCGGAATATTCTTTTTCGCCGGAATATTATGGCCGGACGGCGATCGGAAAGTGCTCAGAAAACAACCGGTCAGTTGGCCGGTGGCCGGTAGTCAATGGCCGGTGGCCGGTGGTCGGAAGTCAATGGCCGGTGGCCGGTGGCCGAATTCAATGGCCGGTGGCCGAATTCAAATGCGGACTTGTCTTCTCAAGGGCGGCCACACATGGGCGGATTGGAGGGTCCGATTTGGACTTATTCGCACAAGGGCGGCTACACATGGCTGCCTCTCATAAGAGAGGGCAGCCCTTTTGGCCTATAAAAGGAGGCCATTTCTACACACATTTCAGAGTGTGAAGTTAATGCAACAAGGTGAGTGTGAGGTGGTGAGAGTGAAGCAAGGCGGGAGCTCTATTAAGGGTTTAATCCCTTTGTAAACTACTTCTTCTTTTGAAGTGCTAAAGCCATTGAGTGGCTGCTTTCCCGTGGACGTAGCCCACATTGAGTGAACCACGTATATCGTGTGTAATCTCTCTCTCTCTCTCTCTCTCTCTCTCTCTACTCTATAATCTCTTGTGTGTGAAATCTATCTCTCTCCATTAAGTAATCTACTCAAAAATCTATTTAGCTACGTCTTATTTCCTAACAACTGGTATCAGAGCAAGGTTTGCTCGTAGCTAAATTATCTCACGGAAAGGATTCCTTGAATCGAGTGGGAGTTATGGTAGAGGAAGGGAAGCTCAAGATTGAGAAGTTCAACGGCAAAAACTACTAACATTGGAAGATACAGATTGAAGACTATCTCTACCAGAAGGATCTCTATTTGCCACTAGGCGGTCTTACAAAGAAGCCCGCAACGATGGCAGATGAAGCATGGATTGTCCTTGATCGAAAGGCACTAGGAACAATCCGGTTAAGCTTAGCGTCAACGGTGGCCTTCAATGTTTCGGAGATGAAGACCACGGAGGACTTGATGAAGTCACTTGACGACTTCTACGAGAAAGCATCGGCATCCAATAAGGTATTTCTTATGAAGCGCTTGTTCAATCTAAAGATGACAGAGAATGGTTCAATTGCAGAACACCTAAATGACTTTAACACAAACATAAGTCAACTTCGATCGGTGAAAATCAATTTCGATGACGAAGTGCGAGCTCTCCTTATACTATCATCTCTACCGGATAGTTGGGACAGCCTTGTGATGGCTATAAGTAATTCTATTTCTGGCACAAATACTCTTAAGTTTGATGATGTTGTGGGTGCTCTCCTAAGCGAGGAAATGCAAAGGAGAAGCACAGGAGAATCATCAAGTGCTGCATTGTCAGTAGAAACAAGAGGAAGGCCTAAGGAGAGGTTCAAAAACCAAAAGGGTCGTGATCGCTCAAGACGGAGCAAGTCACGCACAAAGTCAGTTCTTGAATGTTGGAACTGCGGCAAGAAGGGACACGTCAAGAAGGATTGCTGGTCCAAGAAGAAGAAGGAGACAGAGTCTCAAGACAACAAGCGAACATCGGAGGCCAATGTGGCAGGTAAAGTAGAGCAAGATGCTCTAATTCTCTCATTAGACAATGTGTCTAATTCCTGGATAGTAGATTTCGGGGCTTCATTCCATGCGACACCACACAAGCAATATTTCCAAGACTACACCAAAGGTAATTTTGGGTATGTATACTTGGGAGATGATGAAGCTTGTGAGATTGTCGGCAAAGGTACAGTTTCTGTCAAAACTGCTAACGGAAATGAATGGAAGCTTAAAGATGTTAGGCATGTTCCTTCCCTTTGCAAAAAATTGATCTCTACAGGACAATTGGACGATGAAGGTCACAACATTGCATTCGGAAACAAATGGTGGAAGATCTCAAAGGGATCTTTGGTGGTTGCCAAGGGAGAAAAGGTCGGTACACTTTACTTGTGTATTGTTAGCACGCAACCTTCAGCTTGTGCAACAACTACAGAAGCTGATAGTGCGGTGTGGCACTATCGAATTGGGCATATGAGTGCCAAAGGAATGCAAATCCTTCAAACAAAGAAGCTTCTACCAGGTTTGAAAGAAGTGGACTTAGAGTTCTGTGAAGATTGTGTTTATGGTAAACAAAAGAGGGTAAAATTTCAAAAATCAGAAAATGAAAGAAAAAATAAAAAACTTGAGTTGGTTCATTCTGATGTTTGGGGTCCAACAAGTACACCATCACTTGGTGGCTCATTGTACTATGTAACATTCATAGACGATGCGACTAGAAAAACATGGGTTTATGTCATGAAGAATAAATCCGATGTATTTTTCATATTTCAAAGGTGGAAAGCCTTTGTAGAGAATGAAACAGGTACCAAGGTTAAATGCCTCAGATCCGACAATGGAGGTGAATATTGCAGCCAAGCTTTTGAAAGCTTTTGTGCTAGCAATGGCATTCGGAGGCAAAGGACAACCCCAAGGACACCTCAACAAAATGGTATTTCGGAAAGGATGAACATGACAATCTTGGAGCGAGCACGAAGCATACGGCTACATGCAGGCCTGCCACTTGAGCTTTGGGCGGAAGCTGTAAGTACGTCTGTGTACTTAATCAACCGGTCACCCTCAACGGCATTGGATGGGGGAGTTCCAGAAGAGGCATGGACAGGTAAACCGGTGAATTATGCATTTCTCAAAGTGTTTGGGTGTGAGGCTTTCATGCACATAGATAGAAGCCTAAGATCAAAGCTAGATGCAAAGTCCAAAAAGTGTTTCTTCATTGGCTATGGAGAAGGTGACTTTGGGTATCGCCTATGGAATCCTGAAGATGGTAAAATCTTAAGGAGTAGGGTTGTAATTTTTAACGAACAAAATATGTACAAAGATTACTTGGAAAGAAAACAAACAAAAGAAACAGGTGATGAGTACATGGAGCTTGAGGACGATGAAGACTCAAGGACTACAAACGGTGACAATGTGCAACAACGTCAACCAAATGAGGAGCCTCAACCTATTCCCCGAAGATCTACAAGAGCAAGTAGACCTCCAGAACGGTTTGTTCCTTCCTTCAACCATCTCTTGATCTCAGATTCTGGAGAGCTTGTATGGTTTAAAGCAAGCATCAAGACAATGGTACTTGAAGTTTGATCGATGGATGTTGGATCATGGATTCACAAGATGCAACTCGGATCACTGCGTCTACACGAAGAATTTGGGAGATGGGAAATTCATCATCCTAATGTTGTATGTTGATGACATGTTGATTGCAAGTGCTAACATGCAGGACATCAAAGACCTAAAAGAGGAGTTGTCTAAATCTTTTTCAATGAAAGATTTAGGTGCTGCAAAGAGGATACTTGGTATGAAAATATCAAGGGACAAGACGAAGAAGACAATAAAGCTATCTCAAGAAGATTACATCAAGAAGGTACTAGAAAGGTTTGCAATGCAAAATGCAAAACCAGTTTCTACACCTTTGGCTGGTCATTTTAAACTAACGAAGGATATGTGTCCAAAGACACAAGAGGAGATAGCCTATATGTCTAAAGTTCCATATGCTGAAGTGGTAGGTTCTCTAATGTATGCTATGGTCTGGACAAGGCCAGACATTGCACATGCAATGGGAGTTGTGAGTAGGTTCATGGACAACCCAGGTAAAGAGCATTGGCAAGCTGTGAAGTGGATACTTAGGTATCTAAAAGGGACAACAACAAATGCTTTGTATTTTGGAGGAACTGATATTTTTCTAGAAGGGTATGCTGATGCAGATATGGCAGGTGACAAAGATACTCAAAGGAGCACTACTGGCTACGTGTTCATGGTTGGAGGCACAACAATAAGCTGGGCTTCAAAGCTGCAGAAAGTGGTTTCACTTTCTACCACGGAAGCAGAGTATGTAGCAATGACGGAGGCAAGCAAAGAAATTCTGTGGCTTCACAGATTCTTAGAAGAGCTTGGATTCAAACAAGACAATTGTGTCTTGTACAGTGATAGCCAAAGCGCTATCCATCTTGCGAAGAACTTAGCCTTTCATTCAAGGACAAAGCACATTGAGGTGAGATATCACTTCATACGCACTCTTTTGGAAGAGGGACAACTAAAGCTAGGAAAGGTGCATACAAGTGAAAATCCTGCAGACATGTTTACAAAGGTGGTCAACAAGGAGAAGTTGAGCTTTTGCTCATCTTCAATCGGCATTCAAGGATAAGAAGCCAGAATGGAAAGCAGTCACAGGTTTGGTTTGGAGATCAGTCTCCAAGTGGGAGATTGTTAAGTATGGAGCCTGATTTACCCTTGTAATTTTCTGTGGTAAAAGCACACATTTGTAAGGCCCCCATTATGAGGAGAAGCCATCGTGCGTGAAGGAAAATCACTCACCGGAAACCAAAATTTTCACGGACAAGAATCATGGGCAACTTTAGGGGCCTCGGGGGCGGAGGCCCCCTGATACTTTTTTTCTCCTCGCTGGAATATTCTTTTTCGCCGGAATATTATGGCCGGACGGCGATCGGAAAGTGCTCAGAAAACAACCGGTAAGTTGGCCGGTGGTCGGAAGTCAATGGCCGGTGGCCGGTGGCCGAATTCAAATGCGGACTTGTCTTCTCAAGGGCGGCCACACATGGGCAGATTGGAGGGTCCGATTTGGACTTATTCGCACAAGGGCGGCTACACATGGCTGCCTCTCGTAAGAGAGGGCAGCCCTTTTGGCCTATAAAAGGAGGCCATTTCTACACACATTTCAGAGTGTGAAGTTGATGCAACAAGGTGAGTGTGAGGTGGTGAGAGTGAAGCAAGGCGAGAGCTCTATTAAGGGTTTAATCCCTTTGTAAACTACTTCTTCTTTTGAAGTGCTAAAGCCATTGAGTGGCTGCTTTCCTGTGGACGTAGCCCACATTGGGTGAACCACGTATATTGTGTGTAATCTCTCTCTCTCTCTCTCTCTCTACTCTATAATCTCTTGTGTGTGAAATCTATCTCTCTCCATTAAGTAATCTACTCAAAAATCTATTTAGCTACGTCTTATTTCCTAACAAAAACGGCTATCATTAGCCCTCCCCCAGGATGATGGTATATTCATGTACCATCATAGAGCATATTTTCCAAAGAGAGTGCTTTAGAGTCCTTGACGAGATCTTCATTGTTTGGCCCCTCAAAATTTTGGGTGGAGTTACACTCATGCTTCACGTAACAATACTTACATGAGACAGCTGCCCTTTCACAGATCTTTGGTAGATCCTTTGGTAAAAGGAGACTCAAATAGGGCTTCAAGCGATAACCATTTACCTTCCTAGAGTGCTCTTTCCCATTCAAGTCCATAAGTTGATAGTAACTTGAATTGAAAGCCTTCTTAACTATGTATGGCCCCTGCCATCTAGTTTCAAATTTGGCATCAAAATGATTATCGAGTCGATTGTCATACCTTAACACAAGATCTCCTTCATTGATGCCTTTGTCCTTCAGTTTCTTGTCAATCTTTTCCTTCGTCTGTGTGGCTTTCCTCTTGTAGCACTCGTATGCTGCTTCTCTTTTCCACTCAAGCTCAGCTAAGGTAAGAAGTCGATCCATCCATGCTTCTTGATCATCTTGTGCTGCTTTGCCATGAAGTCGCATTGTTGGAATGTTGAGCTCAATTGGTTGTAAAGCCTCTTGACCATAGACCAAGTGAAATGGTGTAAACTCCATGGCTTCCCTATATGTGGTTCGATACGCCCACAAGGCACCATCCAAGAAGTCATCCCACAACTTTGTCTTGTTTCTCACCATCTTTCTAATGATGCCTGCAATGACACCATTATCTTTTTCTACCAGACCATTGGATTGGGGATAGTAGGGTGTACTATGATGATGTAGAATGTGAAGTTCTTCACATACTTCTGTGAGCAAGACCTTTCTAAATCCTGGACCATTATCAGAAACAATCTCCAAAGGTGTGCCAAATATACAACAAATGTGAGTGTAGATAAATTTGCTCACTGTCCTCTCATTTACCTTTGCCACACTTTGTGCTTCTACCCATCTCGTCATGTAGTCTATGGCCACCAAGATATACGATTTCCCATTTTTAGTCCTAGGCAATGGACCCATAGCATCAATGCCCCACTTTTCAAAGGGTCCATTTGCAAGCACGATTTGCCTTGGACCATACACCAATCTTCTATTCCCATTTACCTGACAATTGTGACAACTTTTATACCAATGTTGGACATCCACATGCAGACTTGGCCAAACATACCCCGCAAGAAAAATCTTCTTCACAGTTAACTCTTGGGCAAAATGACCACCACATGCCTCTTCATGCAAACCTTTTAGAATGGCTGGAATCTCCTTGATAGTTGGTACTCTTCTGCACACTTGATCCTTCCCTCTTTGATAGAGGGATCCTTCTAGGAAGAGATACGCGCTTGCCTTTTTCATGAGTCTCCTCTTCTGAGCCTTCGTGAAGTCTTGTGGAAACTCACCCTCCAAAATGTAGCTAATAATGGGAGTCAATGACTCCAATCCCTGGTATCTCGATTGCTTGACAGTTGTTGCCACCATGATGACCTGCACTTCTTTCTCAACACATGTAACTGCTTGTTGTGCAAGTAAATCGGCATCTTCATTTTGTTTCGTAGGAATATGATATAGTTGCACTTCTTCAAATTGATTAAACAATCTACGAATGGCATGAACTTTTGTCCGTAAGCTTTCATTCTTGCATGCCCAAATGCCTAAAATCTGTTTAACAATGAGAAGTGCATCTCCTTTTACCATGAGACGTTGTATCCCTTGGCCAATGCACATCTTCAAACCATGAAGTAGTGTGTCGTATTCTGCTTCATTGTTGCTAGTTGAACCTGGTAGATTGACCTTCTCTTTCATGAGCACCTCTCCATTTGGGTTGAGCAATACTAGCCCTCCCCCTGCTTTCCCTGTGACTCGTCGAAAAGCTCCATCAAAGAACAAGGTAAAAGCATTAGGAATACTTTTAGGTGGTGGCAATGGTAGGGTATTTACTTCAGGCACCTTAATCTCCTTCTCATGTACCCTATAAGTAAGGATCCCTGCCAATTGTGCACGCACACTATCTTCTACCTTGAAAGAGTATTGGAACTCTTGTAATTCCATAATCCACTTTGAGATCCTAGTGCTACGATTCATTTGAGATGACACCCAAGGAAACAAATTTTCTGCAGTGAGAATTACAAAAGGTTTTGGTAGCAAGTAGGATCTAAACTTTCTCACCGCAAACATGAGAGAAAGCATCATGAGTTCTGCCTCCGTGTAGCCTCTCTCCAAAGCATTCATGACCCTACTAGCAAAGTAGATAGGTTGCATCCGGGTACTATGGGGATCTTGTTGTAGCAAAACCGCTTCGATTGTTTCTTTCCCAACACTAGAGCTAACAAAGAATGTGAACTCCCAACAAGGAGGCATGAGTGTTGGTAGTTCTGACAGGATGAATTTAATGTTACAAAAGTACTCTTCAAGCTCATCACACCATGCAAATTCTACTTGTTGTGTCAACTTTTGCAAAGGATGAAGCAACTCCGAAGCTAAGTGAATAAAGCGTGACATATACTTCACCTTTTGAATGAATGAGATGACCTCTTTGAGATTCTTGGGTGATGGAAGCTCAATAAGAGCCTTTGCCTTTGAAGGATCCACCTCAATGCCTTTATAGGAAACCTTGTGACCAAGCAAGATCACTTCATCCTCACCTATGTGACACTTGTCGGGGTTGAGTTGACCTCCCATGTCGTAGAGCTTCTTTAAACCTTCTTCTACCCTTTGTAGATGCAATGATTTTGAGCTATAAATGCAAAAATCATCACTAAAAACCCTAATGGACTTTCCAAAGAATGTTTGAAACACCATGTTCATGAAGTGTTGGAAAGTTGCAGGAGCATTTGTCAGGCCAAATGGCATGACTCTAAAAGCAGAACAACCCCAAGGAGTGATGAAGGTTGTTTTCAATTGATCTTCCAATGCGATACCTATTTGAAAGTAACCCGAGTAGCCATCACACACAGTGTACTTCTCATGACCAGCTCCCTCATTTAGTATCTCATCCTGAAATGGAAGGGGAAAGTGATCTCTTTTTGTTGCCTCATTAAGTGGACGGTAATCCACACACACCCTCCACTTGCCGTTTTTCTTAGGAGTGACAACAACGGGAGAGACCCACTATGAATTCTCCACTGGATAAATGAAACCTGCCGCTAGAAGCTTTCTTACCTCCTCGAGTAAAGCCTGCTCCTTGATGACTCCTAGCTTTCGTAGCTTTTGAGTCTTAGGTGTGGCCTCTGGCTTCAACTCAATTTTGTGTTGAACAGCCTCTACTCCACGCACATAGGTGTAGTCTTTAGCGAAAAGCCTAGGAAATTTCCTTAACACACCTTTGAGCTCCTCTCTTTCATCCTTTGTAAGTGTTGTAGATAACATACCTTCTAGCATTCTTTCATCTTCCACTTTTTGGTTTTCTTGGGAACCTACCTCTTCCAAACCTGGGCAAGAGGTCTCTTGGTTGTTTGGATTAAACCTTACCCCCATGACTTCGATGGAAGACTCCTCTTCAGTAATGCTGCCGCTACTTTCTCCTTCTGAAGTGCTATCGGTCCAGCCTTCCTCCGTCTCACTTTGAGATGATTCTTCATGGAGCTCCTCTTGGCGTTGCTCCTTCATGTAAAAAACAACCTTCTTATGATTGTCATTCCTGCAAATTAGCTTTCCACTCTCCCAATCTTGCAAAGCTCGCATTTTCATTAGCCATGGTCTCCCTAGGATAAATGGGTAACCATTTCCTTTGGTAGACATGACATAGAAATCCACCGCCTTCTTAATGCCAAAGGCCTCTACAAAAACATTTTTACAAATGCCTACACACCTAGCTTTGCTATTGTTTGCCATCTTGATTTTAATTTCAGGTGTCTCATGGATGTGCATGCCTAGTTTTTGCATGAGTCCCTCTGTCATGATGCAAATTTGTGCACCCCCATCCACTAGACCTTTCCTAACCAATCTTCCTTTGATGTAACAATCTAGCACATGTGTAATATCCTCATTCATTTCAGCATGTGCAATTTTTACAACACGCACACTCTCTTTTACCTTTCTCCTAGTGCTAACTGCCTTTGTTAAATCCCTCCTAACTTGTGGGCATAATGCAAGAAACTGAGGCCATGAGATATCAGGACCCTTACCTCTCATGTCTTCCAATAGGTTGTATGGAGCCATACCATGTCCAAGAGGGAAGTCTTGGAGATTGATACGACGTCGAGTCCTCTTAGCTTCCTTGGTCTCCTTTGCCTTCTTTTCTCGTCCATGGTCACTTTGTGATGTGACACCTTCTTTCTCTTTACCTTTTCCTCAACCACGCTTAATGCCATTTGCTTCCATGTCAACCTCATTTGAGTTTGTCACCTCTACTACATGCACATTTGGGTCTGGCAAAGGTGGAAGTCCTTCCACTCCTTGTGGAGGTGGTCTTGCTCCATTTGGCCTTTCTAGAAGCCTTCGTTGTTGACCAGTTCCTTCACCTGCATTCATCACTGGGTAATTCAAGTTAGGTCTCCCTGGCTCCCCACGGGGCCAAGGACAATTATACATCCCATGTCCAGACTCTCCGCAATTCCAACATTGCAAGACTCTCCTAGGTCGTGAATCTCGCTCTTCAGACTTCTTTGCTTGTCCCTTTGGACCTACAGCTTGTGCAAGGTGAATTGACAAGCTGCTTAAAGATTCATTTAACTTCTCAATCACTTCCGCCGTTACCTCAGGAATCTCCTTAGATGTTGATGCTTGTGACTTACCTTTGGGTCTAAGAACTTCTATTGGAACCTCCCCCCTTAAGCACTTGAGTTTCCTATATTTCTCAGCAGCCCTAGTTTCAGCTGCATCAAAGGTAGCAGGTGCACCCGCCTCAACTTTTACCTTAAGGTCAGGAAAGAGTCCGGCTATGAACCTCTCCTTCTTTAGAAATTCTGCACCATCATCAGGGTTAGCAACATTTCGTATCCATAGAGCCCAAAGACGTAGAAACTCTTGCTTGTACGAGTAGTAGTCATCTAAGTCTTTTTGCTTATGAGAAACAATGTCTTGCCATAGTTTTTGAGTGTTTTGGGGATCAAAGAAGTATCTCTTGAAATGATTCACAACTTTCGTGTAATTCCCTTTAACTTCCTCAGGCAACGAGTCAAACCAAGTGCTAGCATATTTCCTAAGGACCACTTCAAACATCTCTACGCGTTCTTGATCAGTTACTATCCTCTTGATACGACAAGACATCTTGAAATTTGCTAAAAATAATTCTGCATCCTCTCCAGGCTCTTCAAAGAAAAGAGGATATCCGGACATTTGGCGTTGGGCCTCCATTGAATCGGTTTCAAAGTGACAACACGTTTTTGTTTTTCTTTCTTAAAAAAATTACACAATAATGTTTTCTAAATTGCAATCTATTCTACAACAAAATAAAAATATTCACATCAAATGACCTATGATAATCAATAAGAGGCAGGATGACAGGGTTTGGTGATGCGAGAATTTCTCCTACTCTTTGGGCACCAAACATGAACACCATACGTTGTTGAAAATGGATTTTTTTACTAATTGCAATGTTTATTCTAATGTGTGGAGTGAAATGAAAGGGAAAACCTCTATTCTTGGGCCATTATCCATGGTCTATGCATGACCTAATTCCTAAAACAAAACAAAAATATAGACGTCCAAACTAAGGTCGTACCTAATGAGAGGCAAAATAAAAGGATTTACTGATGCGTTTATCTCTGCCAACCTAAGAGGACCTAAAATTCTACGAATTACACGTTGAAATTGCAACTTAGTACTAACAATTATGTGTACCTTTTGCCTTGTAATGGGAATGAAGGGATCATACAAATTCTCGTGATTCATGCAAGCTACTTGATTATGCTAAAGGTTGAGCCTTCACAAAACATACACAAGCCGTCCTCAGTGGGGGCACCAATTTGAGGTGGTCCGGGGCGGGCAACAAGAAGAGCGGCCTCTAAACACACTTCGAGGCTCCCGTGCTGCTCAATTGGGGCTGTGGCAAGCACAATCAGAGACAACAACAACCCACAGCCAGAAACCAAACAAGAAAAGGGGCACCACCTAGTTGTAGATGCGAGCTAGGACGCACGTTGACGAAGGAAATTTGGAATGGCGGCCTCTACACCAAAACAAACTCCATTGCACCACAAGGGAAATGAGATGAGGGCACCACCTAGTCTTGGAAGCGTGGACTAGGACCGCTACACAAAGAAAGAGAGAGAGAGAGAGAGAGAGAGAGAGAGAGAGAGAGAGAGGGGGAGAGATCACTATGAATGAAACATTAACCGTAGTGTGTGTACAAGGAATGGATGACTTCAAACACTCCCAACACAAATAGCATATAGATTACCAAACAATCACTCAAGGATTAGCCAAGATCACATCAAGCACTCTCACACGCATATAAAACATTTCTCTTAATTAACATAAGTAAGAGGAGGAGAGGTTACTAGCATGAAACAATTTGCACTCTAGGATGTGCAAGAATAGAGTGAATGAATGAGCTTATGGGCTCATGGTGAGTGATACAAAGGCTCAATGGGGCTGAGGGAGGCTTGAAATTACAAAGGGGAAGGCCTTTTTATATAGGAAAGAGAGTGATTAGGAGTGAGGTTAAGATCCAAGTGTAATTTGTACAAATGAAGCTTGATTAGGGACATTCAACCAATGAAGAAGCTCCTTCCAAGTGATTTGTTGACCAATTAGCTCCATCATCACTTGTGTTGTCTTCACTCCTTCCTCCATAGCTTGAGTCCAAGAGCTTCCTTATTTTAAAATGTAAAGAATCTACATAAAATCAATACATATCTAGTAATAATAGAAAGGGGTTGAATGAGGACTTATGAATTACAACAAGATTAAGCATGACTTGAGAGGTGATTAGAAGAGGAATTTTGATGGGTTTTTGAGCTTGAGAGAGAGGAGGAAGGAGAGGAGGGTGAGAAGACTAATGGCTGATTTTTAGAGAAGGTCTCAATGTGGAAAAGGAAGGGTGTGTGTGTGTAAAGGTAGAGGGGGTGGTCTCCACCACAGTTGAAAAAATTGGCGTCCACCATTTTGGCCATATCTCCTAGACCGTAGATGCAAAAATTATAAAAAAAATATGGCCAGAATCTCCAGCTCATCAGCTACAACTTTGATGAAGACAACTTTTCTTGGATCGGAGTGGAAGTATTTTTTAAAAATTCAGCAAAATCATGTGTCTGGTTTCTTCCTTTACCAAGTCTTCCACTTGGGTCCCATTTGTTTGAATCATCATATGGCTCCAAAGCCATGATGATATGAGCCACTCATGACCCTTGAATCATGGGTGCATGGCTCCACAACCACATCATATTTTTTCTTTTCACATTTACATATCTTCCCTTTCCTTTACCACTAGGTTCTCCCTCTACCTTTCACCTCCGGTGAACTAGTCAAGAAAAATTCCTATCAAATCATTTTTTTAAAATTTTTTCCAAGAGGTTGTTCTCACTCTTTCTTTTATTGTAAACCTCTAGAAGCAAGGAAAACCAACAAAATATGATAAACAAAAATTTCTAATAGGCTCGGATCATAGCCCCCCAAAACCTGGCTAGGGGTATTTATGCCTCTAGCCTACTTTCTTTGATCTTGAGCTGACCTTATCCTGATGTGATAAGGCTTTAGACGCCATCCATTTGTCCTGGTCTTGTGCACTTTACCATCAATGTCTTGAAGTCTGTAAGAGCCATTTTTGAACTTTTTGGTGACCAAGAACGGGCCTTCCCATCGGAAAAGAAACTTTCCATCCTTACGAGTGTCGAAGCGATTGTCATATCGAAGCACTAGAGATCCCTTTTTGATGTCTTTGGATGCTAGCTTTTTGTTGAACTTTTCTCTGCGCTTCTCTGCTTCTTGAGAATAGTGGTTGATGGCTTCTTCACGATCCAATTGCAGCCTCTCTAAATCAATGATCCTTTGATGTACTTTCTCCTTTTGAGAGCCTACCTGGCTACCCAATATTCGAAGACTTGTTAACTTCACTTCAATAGGCAAAAGCGCCTCCTTTCCATAAACCAAATGAAAGGGTGTGTACCCTAATGTGGTTTTGAAGGAGGTTCTATAGGCCCATAGAGCTCCATTCAGGTGTTTGTCCCAATCTTGGCGCCTAGCATGTACCTGTTTGGTGAGAATTTTGCAAATGATTCCATTTACCTTTTCCACCAAACCATTGCACTGAGGGTAGTAAGGAGTAGAGTGTTGATGCTGAATATTTAGCTTCTTCATGAGTTCTCCTACCAAGTCTGCTCTAAACCCTGGTCCTCTATCAGATAGTATTTCAAGAGGGGTGCCAAACCGGCAACAGATGTGGTCAAAGATGAACTGACTCACATCCTTAGCAGTAATTCCATTGGTCGGCATAGCCTCAGCCCATCTAGTCATGTAGTCTACTCCCATGATGATGTACTCTTTACCTGACTGAGTGCGTGGTAGAGGTCCTATGGCATCAATTCCCCACTTCTCAAAGGGCCCATATACCTTTATTGGGTTCTGAGGTTCAGCTATGAGCCGTCGTGGTCCTGCTTTCTGACATTCATCACATGTTTGACACCAGTATTTGACATCACGATGAAGACTTGGCCAAGTAAACCCAGCTTGTAGAACCTTTCTACTAGTGACGTCGTGTGCAAAGTGTCCTCCGCACATATCATCGTGACAAGCTCTTAAAATCTCTTCAATTTCACTCTTCAAAGGCACTCTCCTAAGCACACCATCCTTACCAAGACAATACAAGTCATCATTTACTATGCGATACCTGGTAGCTTTCCTAGCTAACCATCGCCTTTCCCCTGCATTCAAGTGTTTAGGAGCCTCTCCTTGCTCCAGAATGTGCATAATATCTTCCAAGTCCTCCTTGCCTTGCTGAAGTGGAAGTTTGATGGCCACTGCTCCCACTATTGACTCATTTAACTTTGATGATGCTAGGTGGTCTGCATCCTTGTTCTGGTCTCTTGGCACATGATGTACTTGTGCCTCCCTAAATCTCCTCATAAGAGCCTTGGCTTCTCTCATTTTAGTAGAGAGACGGGCATTTTTGCAAGCCCATGTACCTTGCATTTGCCTTACCAAAAGCATGGAGTCACCAAAAGCGTTTAATCTCTTAATTGAATTATCGAGGCAACAACGAAGGCCATGAATTAGAGCATGATATTCTGCTTCATTGTTGGAGTGGACATCTTCTAGAGTGATCCCTTCACCATGGATCCTCTCTCCCAATGGAGATAAGACCACGACGCCTGCAGCTGCCTTATCCTTGGTTCTCTTGTATGCTCCATCAAAGTAGAGGCTATAAGCATTGACCAAAGCCTCTGGAGCTGGAGGTGGTGGCAGTTCCTTTCTCTTCAAATGGAAAACTTTTTCATAGCACTTGTTTGTTAAAATGTCGGCTAAGCATGCTCGAGTTGTTCTTTCAACCTGTATTGTATAATCAAACTCTTGAAGTCGCACCACCCACTTTGCTATTTTGTCAGAGATTTCCATATGTTGTAGTGCATAGGGAAACATATCCTCCACAATGATAATTACAAACCTCTTCGGCAGCAAGTATGGCCGAAATTTGGTTACCGCAAACATGAGAGCTAACACTAGCTGTTCCATCAGGGTGTAGGCCTTCTCTGTGTTTTCCATGAGGCGGCTAGCAAAATACACAGGCCTCATAAAGAATGTTTTTGGATCTTTTTGTAGGAGGGCAGCACCAATGGCCTCTTCTCCCACACTAGGGTTTACAAAGAATGTTTCTTCCCAACAAGGTTGGAGGATTACAGGGAGTGACCCTAACATTTTTTTAATCTCTCTAAAATGTTCTTCACTTTCTTCACTCCAAACAAGCGTCTCTTGACGAGTCAGCTGTTGTAGAGGAAATATCACTTGGGAGAGTAAGTGTATGAATCCACTCAAATATCTTAGCTTTTGCAAGAAGGAGATTAATTGTTTGATGGAAGTTGGGGAAGGTAGATTTAGCAATGTTTCTATCTTTTCAGGATCTACCTCGATTCCATCAATGGACACTACATGCCCTAATAGTGTAGCCTTGCTTTCCCCAATGTGACATTTGTCCTTGTTTAGTTGTCCACCCAGCTTAGCTAAACGAGTAAATCCTTCATCAATCTTGCCGAGATGCATACTTTTGGAGCTGTAAATACAAAAGTCATCTATGAAAACCCTTATGGACTTACCAAAGTAAGGTTGGAAGACCATGTTCATGAATCGTTGAAAGGTGGCTGGAGCATTGGTGAGACCAAAAGGCATGACTCGAAATGCAAAACATCCCCATGGTGTGATGAAAGTAGTCTTTTTCTGGTCCTCCTCTGCAATGCGTATTTGAAAGTAGCCAGAGTAGCCATCACACACTGTGTATCTCTCATGGCCTGCCACTTCATTTAGAATCTCATCTTGAAATGGGAGAGGGAAGTGGTCCCTCTTTGTTGCAGCATTTAGTGGCTTGTAATCCACGCACACTCGCCATTTACCATTCTTCTTTGGCCTCACCACTAATGGGGAGACCCATTCTGAATCTTCTACTGGGTATATGAATCCTGCTTCTAAGAGTCTCTTCACCTCAGACAACAGTGCATTTTGTTGCACAACTCCTAATCTTCTTAGTTTTTGTACTACTGGCTTGCTCCCTTCTTTTAGATGGATATGATGCTTCACTGCAGTGACACCTGTAATGTGAGTGTAATCAGAAATAAACAATGATGCATGCTTCTTGAGAACATTTACATAACCCTCCTTTTCTTCTTCCTTTATATCCTTGGATAACATCTCCTCTAGGCTGGCATCCCACACATTCTCCATTTGGATCCTTGGGTTGTCTTCTGATGAGGTAGTTTCCTTTATGGTGACGCCCATGACTTCGAGAGTGCTATCACTCTCTTCACTTGAACTCTCTTCCTCGTCCATGGATGAGGAGCATCCACTTGAGCTCCACTCATCAGCTGACGTCTCTAGTTCAAGGTTCTCTTGCCGCCCATTCTTTAGGTTATAAACCACCTTCCGACTATGGCCACCCATGCGAGGCCTCAACTCCAAGTCTCCTGTTGCCCAATCTTGCCTAGCTCCTATACCCATGAGCCAAGGTCGTCCTAAAATAAGGGGGTATCCTTCTCCCTTTACTGGCATCACATAAGCATCAACCTCTGTAGTGATTCCAAAAACAGAAACTCTCAAAGCTTTCACTACACCCACACAAGTGACAGAGACATTATTGGCCATTTTTGCCCTAAAGTTTGATGATTCCATTACCTCTAAACCCAATTGATGCATTAGATTTTCTGTCATGACACAAACCTCTGCTCCACTATCAATGTAAGTTTTTGGAATCCGTTGTCCCTTGATTTGAGCTTCCACCAAAGGCACTATATCCTTGAGACCATATGCTTTGATTACACTTGCTAGCTTACTTCGCTTTGCCCTCATGCTCACCATTTTTGACCATTGTCGTCGAAGCTTTGGGGAGATATGAAGTAGTTGTGGCCAAGTAATCTTTGGTCCTTGAGAACTCACATCAGCTGTCAAGTCATAAGGTTGTGTCCGAGATCCCATAGGGAAATCAGAAATGTCAATTTGAGACCTAGTACGGGTCTTTCTCTTCTTGGCTTCATCTTTAGTTGCCCAAGATGTACTTGCTTCATTGCTTGCATCCTTGCTTGTTTCTTTACCTACTTCTTCTTGGACACGCACACGTTTGATAGGCATTGTATCCACTTCATCTATCTTCATCTTCCCTTTAGCTATTTCTTCCTGGTTGCTTCTGCCCTTGAGGACCTCCTCCATCCTTATGATGCTCACATTTGGTTGAGTAGCAGGGGCTTGAGCTTGAGCACGAGGTGGCTGCAAAATTTGAGGTTGCGGTTGCTCTTGTGCTTGAGCTCTAGCACGGGGTGGACTTACTTGTTGTCGAGGACCTCTGACAGGGTAGTCATATCTTCTGGGATGAGGGCAATTATACATGCCGTGGCCATTTTCCCCACAATTGTAACACAACATTTCCCTTGCTTGACGTCGCATTGGTGGCCGATTCCCACCATTTCCCTCAATAGGCCTTCTTGCACCCTGCACAAGATTTACTCTCAACCCCTCTAGCTGGTTTGTGAGATTGTTTATTTGTTGGAGCATATCTTCTTGTTGACCTCTATTGAGGTCTGGTGCATTAGGCACATTTGGAGGTATGTGAGAAGCTTCCATAGTTGTGATATTGCCTCCCAAAGCTAGCTGGCCAGCTTGGGCTTGATAGAGAATCTTTCTATTCTTTTCCCTAGCAATTCTTAAGGCATCTTCAAAAGCATTTGGAAATTTGCTCTTTACCTTCTCCCTTAGCAAGGGGTACAAACCTGAGATAAATCGATCCTTTTGGAGGCAATTGAGAGCTTGCTCACCAGGGTTTAGTGAGTCTGACCATTTCCCCCAAAGTTTTAGAAAACCTTCCTCATAGGTTGCATAACCATGAGGGTCAACTTGATGAAGGGACAGAAGCCGTTGCCATAGTTCTTCTGCTGAATTGGCTCGTTGAAATCTTCGTAGGAAAGCCACCTTCAATCCCTCCCAATCAATTCTTTGGGTTGGATCTAGAGCCTGGAACCATACCCTAGCTTCTTCTTTGAGCACCAAAGGAAAAGCTCTCAATTTCAATGCTTCGTCATCCCTCCCAGAGACAAGGAAAGCCATCTCCAAGTTATCCAAAAAATCCCCAGCATTTTCCCCACTACGCCCAAAAAAATTTGGGAAAGCCATCATAAAAGTGGGTTGCCTTCCTCTCAATACAGCACAAAGATGAAAACGTCTAGGCCCAAATCATATCTTATTAAGGGTAGAATAAATGGATTGATAGATGCATTAATCTCAGCTAGACGACGAGGGCTTAGTAAGTCCCTTATGATGTTTTGGAACCTAAGCTTTGTGCTAGCTATTATATGCACAATTTGTCTAGCAAGAGGTTGGAAAGGTCCATATAAATCCCTATGATTCATGGAGTATGCTTAAAGCAAGATGAAGATGTGATAATCAAAAGATACATTATACTCCAAAATAGGAAATATTATAGGGTCAGGGGACAACAATATCTCTCTCAACCTCTCAGCTCCAAAATAGAAGACCAATCTTTGTTGGAAAAAAATCTTTCTATCAATGCGCACATTCACCCTAATATTCTGAACTGATTGAAAGTTGTAGAAAATGGGATTATTCATTGGTGCATTAAATACAAACTTCCATGAAGCACTTCATTGAAGTTGAGCTCTCTTGGATCCCACCATTTGAGAGATGCGAAGAATTTGCTCACCAGTGATTAGCCTAGCTTTGGTGTGACCATCTTCAGCTTTGTAAAGTTCATAGGGTTCGATGGCTACCCTCTCAACCACCTTGAGCCTTCTTGCTAGTAGTAGTTGGAGTGCATCACCATATGTAGCCTCTTGCCAATACCGCACCCCATTGATGTGTAGCTCCCCCTCCAAAAACTTGTTAATTCCCGAGTGTGAGAGTGCTTTCACCACCTGAAGTCGAGGCTTCAAAGGAAGTGTCTTCACACTAGCCAGCACTCAACACAATTTTTTGACCTAGGGACTTGATGACTACAAGATTTTCCTTGAAGCAAAGAAGGGTGTGTGTAGTTAACTCTCTTTACCCGCATACGTGACGTTTGTCGATAAAGACGCTTCTTTTCTCGAGCTTCTTGGGGAGACCATAGTGGAAGTCTCGAAGAATTTGATGGATCTTCCTTCATAGGATTGATAGAGCGCTGCTTGAGAACTCCTCAGTGGGGGCACCAATTTATGACGAAGGAAATTTGGAATGGCGGCCTCTACACCAAAACAAACTCCATTGCGCCACAAGGGAAATGAGATGAGGGCACCACCTAGTCTTGGAAGCGTGGACTAGGACCGCTACAGAGAGAGAGAGAGAGAGAGAGAGAGAGAGAGAGAGAGAGGGAGAGATCACTATGAATGAAACATTAACCGTAGTGTGTGTACAAGGAATGGATGACTTCAAACACTCCCAACACAAATAGCATATAGATTACCAAACAATCACTCAAGGATTAGCCAAGATCACATCAAGCACTCTCACACGCATATAAAACATTTCTCTTAATTAACATAAGTAAGAGGAGGAGAGGTTACTAGCATGAAACAATTTGCACTCTAGGATGTGCAAGAATAGAGTGAATGAATGAGCTTATGGGCTCATGGTGAGTGATACAAAGGTTCAATGGGGCTGAGGGAGGCTTGAAATTACAAAGGGGAAGGCCTTTTTATATAGGAAAGAGAGTGATTAGGAGTGAGGTTAAGATCCAAGTGTAATTTGTACAAATGAAGCTTGATTAGGGACATTCAACCAATGAAGAAGCTCCTTCCAAGTGATTTGTTGACCAATTAGCTCCATCATCACTTGTGTTGTCTTCACTCCTTCCTCCATAGCTTGAGTCCAAGAGCTTCCTTATTTTAAAATGTAAAGAATCTACATAAAATCAATACATATCTAGTAATAATAGAAAGGGGTTGAATGAGGACTTATGAATTACAACAAGATTAAGCATGACTTGAGAGGTGATTAGAAGAGGAATTTTGATGGGTTTTTGAGCTTGAGAGAGAGGAGGAAGGAGAGGAGGGTGAGAAGACTAATGGCTGATTTTTAGAGAAGGTCTCAATGTGGAAAAGGAAGGGTGTGTGTGTGTAAAGGTAGAGGGGGTGGTCTCCACCACAGTTGAAAAAATTGGCGTCCACCATTTTGGCCATATCTCCTAGACCGTAGATGCAAAAATTATAAAAAAAATATGGCCAGAATCTCCAGCTCATCAGCTACAACTTTGATGAAGACAACTTTTCTTGGATCGGAGTGGAAGTATTTTTTAAAAATTCAGCAAAATCATGTGTCTGGTTTCTTCCTTTACCAAGTCTTCCACTTGGGTCCCATTTGTTTGAATCATCATATGGCTCCAAAGCCATGATGATATGAGCCACTCATGACCCTTGAATCATGGGTGCATGGCTCCACAACCACATCATATTTTTTCTTTTCACATTTACATATCTTCCCTTTCCTTTACCACTAGGTTCTCCCTCTACCTTTCACCTCCGGTGAACTAGTCAAGAAAAATTCCTATCAAATCATTTTTTTAAAATTTTTTCCAAGAGGTTGTTCTCACTCTTTCTTTTATTGTAAACCTCTAGAAGCAAGGAAAACCAACAAAATATGATAAACAAAAATTTCTAATAGGCTCGGATCAACGTGATATCTCTTTGTACTCAAACGCACAAAGAGAGGGGAATGCAAGATAGCCACACACACCAAACACAAACATTCACCACGCTAGAGAGAGGTAAAGAGCACAAATCAACTTGATCAACTCAGTCTTAGCCTTAAAGACTAGATGCACACAAAGCTTGATGAGAAATAGAGAGACAACACAAAACTTGACCTTGTTGCCAATACACAAATTGTCTTAGGGTCACGGGAGCCCTCTCACCGAGCACCCTCTTACAATTTACCTTTTAAGCAAACAATTCAACAAGCCCTCAAACCACCAAGCATGAAATGGCACAACAAACTTCAAGGACAATATACCTTCAACCACCTGATGAGCCAACTTATCAAGCCAATTTGGAGAGAAGAGTCGTAGTTGCAGCATACAATTGCACCCAAAACCATGAATCTTATTTATGGACAAGAGTAGGATACAAGTGTGATTGCAGAGTATAGTATCACTTCACTCCTCTAGATGGCATAACTAACTTCAAGCTTCTCCATGCACCTATGTGTAATGATGGAATAGAGCACTCACAATGCACACACTCTACACAACTAAGCTTGAAGAGTGGTGTGTTATGTGTTGAGAATGGTGTGGTGTAGTGTGATCATGTGATGATTTACAAGGGAGAGAAGGGCTCTATTTATAGGTTTTAGAAGCCCCGATTTGGATTAGGCCTAATCAAGTTTATTTGAAGGTATAAAAGATTATGCATATTTTTATTTTTTTTAATGAGGGTGGGTCTTTTGTCCTTTGAGTCACATGGATGTGGGCTCAAGGGAAGAGAATTATTGAGGATGATAGGAGAGAGGATTGAGTGAATAATTTGGGAGTGCCTACTCTAGTAGAGGGTGCATTTTACAATAAGGTTAGTGGTTAGTAGTTAGTAATTATCACTAAAAAATATTTACAAAATCATTCACCAAATGGTGAGATATATGATGAGAAAAGTTAGAGAAGGGATGAGCTTGTAAAGAGAGGTTGAAGCTTTGGAGAAGTTGACATTCACCTCTTTACAGCACCGGTAGAAGAAGCGGTCAGCATGGCGAAGCAGCGCGTGTCGATGAAGCTATGTTATTTCAAATCTTGGAAAATTCATGATAAAAGCCTTCATTTGCAGAGGTTATCCTTGGATTTTTGCTGATTTTTTGAAGTTCTTTACAAAGCTGAAGAGAGTATGGTAATATGGACATATATGTAGAGAGAAAGGGGGACACATAGGGTGTAGAAATGGAGGATGAAGGCTATGGAGGTGTGAGATATGTGGCAATGGTGAAGAGGGTGAATTAGGACATGGGAGTTGCAGGTTTGGGAGTGGGAAGGAGAGGGAGGAGTGTGTGTGAAAGAGGAAAATGATAAAGTGGAAGAGGCAGTGTGGCTGCATAGCATGGGCAAACTGGGGTCCACCAATAAAATCATAGCTCGTAGCTCGTAGCTCGTAGCTCAAAAAAATATGAAAAAATTTGAGGTGAAAGTTCAGCTCACGAGCTACAACTTTTGTTTGTATCACCTTTTCAAATTCGGGGAGCATGTGATCTTTAAAAATTCAGCAAAACCGACTGTTTTTTCCACTGCACAAAGTCCTTGTGAGGTCCTTCTTTGGATGATTCATTTGAATACCTCCAAGAGTGAGTTCCCCATGGTGCATGCATGCATGCCACATACCCTTGACCTTATTTGGCAGGTCTATAATTGAAGATATTGTTGAGATCATGATATAAATGAATAGTACAACTAAGAAAATCAAATATTGAGGGGTCTAAAAAAATGTATGTACATGTCAAATATAAATAATATAGGTGGAAAAAATATAAAGGGGTCAAAATAAATCTCTCTCATTATAAGTCTACCATAAAAAGATGGATATTTTTGGTGGTCTAATTTATGAGAGTAATAGAGAATAGATGTAGGAAGGAAAAAATGACAATAGTGAAAAAATATACACATAAATAGAACTAGTTTTTTTGGATTTTTGTTGGGATGGAGTTACACCAAAAATAAGAGAAGCTTGCATGAATTATTTTATATATGGAATAAAGAGTATGCAAAATGGTAAGAAAATATATGGTAATGGTGAGTCAATGTACATAGCATAAATAACACACGCCTAAGTATAAATATTTAAATAAATACCAAAATAATTATGAAAAATCCTTATATTTAGGCCCTATATACAATGAAATATTTACACACAAATGGGCCATAATATACTTATATTTTTTATTTTTTTGGCTCAACTAGCCCAGTGACTAGCTAATTAAGGGTTTTTAAGAAGATATGGGAAAAGTCTCTTAACTCACACACACACCTATATACAGTGAAATGGTAGGGATAGCCACAATGTTTGGATGATTTTGGTAGGGTGGATTAACTCACTATGGCAATTACGGAGAGCCGAAAAACGGCTATCAGTATCTACTCGAGTTCACTGCTATTGGTTGTGCTCGAGCAAAGTCACTTATGCACCTTGGTTTCTCGTTGTGATCAAAGGTAATGGTAACATTGTGAGGGTTGTATTTGAAAATAGGTCTATAGACTCTATTGAACCTATCCTAGGGTACATAATAGAATTGATTGCCACCATTTGACTTCTTCAATACTCTGATTATGACCTTCTCACAAAAGCCGTATCTTTGGTTTAGCATAAGGGCCTTCTTACTAAGTATGAGTTCACGACTCGGTATGTCCAAAAGAGAGCATAAGTTAAGGTGAAGAACACATCCTTGCACTTTAACATTGCCTTCTTGGATCCTTTCCTTCACCCAAAGCTGTGGGTCGGTCATGAACCTATCAGGCACTTGTGTTTGATGTTCAGGTTGAGCTTCAACATATAGCTCCCATGCTACGTACGTGTTGGGTATAAGGTAATCTCTAGTCCCCTTTGAAACTCGAACCACTTCAATTCCCCAATGTAGACTGAATCCAACCGCATAATTGAAAAATATTCTTTGTGCAAAATCACTCGGGAGTTCATCAAGACAATTAAGAAGATTCATCTAAAACAAGACGATGAGAGAGAGAAAACTTAGTATACATGTGAACCAAAACTAAGTCTACGCTTCTTTTATTTATCAAAATTTGATTTTTATTATTTCATTACAATATTATGGGTGTCTTGGAGCTAATTCTCTAAATATTCTTTTAACTCTCATAACATGGTATTCTCTCAGACCTCCCACGTGACAACATGGTCTGTAATTATCCTCTAGCTTTTCTCTTCCTATGATGGCTGCAAGAGCTTCAAACTTCTTAGCAACCTCGGCAATCCTTAACATTTGGAAATGCATCGCCAAGTAGTAGAACATGTCTTCTAGGCCTAGCCATATGCTGAGTTGAAGTAGTCTGAGGTTGGCAAACCAATCTCTTGGACTATCATCAATATAGATGAAGAATAGACGAAAAGGTTTGTGATGACGGGTAAGGTAACTACGGTCAACAGTCTTCCAACAAGTTGTGCTTCCTGGTATGCCAAAGACTTTGGTCCCGATTTCTAAGTAAAAGAGTTCCCGTTCATCCCTGGACAATCGTGTCTCCATATTGTTGAACACTATGGCCAAAACCTCCCTGGCTAAAGCATTCATTCGTCACTCTGGGAGCCATTTGTTACTACAAAACAAATATTCAAAGAAAATTACAACAACGAACACTTCAATCATAACTCCAACCAGACACTCCCACTCAAGACGACAAGTCAAACAAGTACCACCAACCCATGTCGCTTATAGATGCATCATGAATACAATATCCTTTCTCAAACATCATGCATGAATGTGTGCATGATGCATAACTAACCCAACTAGTATCAGGATTTAGGCTATCCCCATAACCTTAAGCATTGGCTCTAGCTGTACACCTCTATCACCATCTCTCTCAATATAGCTTGTACATGCCCCACTACTGACATGTATAATGCCATGATCCCCGAAGTCAGCTTTGTGGGTACTCCCATATCTTGTAGTCTGCGCATCAATCTAGCTCTGGGTATTGTGTCAAATGCTTTGCGAAAGTCCACAAAGCTACATAGATCCATCTCCCATGTGATATGCCCTCCTTAATAATGACTCTGAGCATCAGGATGTGGTCAAGAGTAGAAAAACCTCTCTTGAACCCTGCCTGCCTGGCTGCGCGTATACCCTCTCTCTTTGCCTATCTACTCAGATGCTGCTCAATGCATACAACCGTGACTGTGTGTGTCCAATCATGATAGTGCGATAATACCTAAGCTCCATAGGGTCCCTGAATTAAAGATAGGTACAATAGTAGATAAGCTCCAAGTATCAGGCAATCCCTCACACATGGCACAATTGAACATAACTGCTAGAAGCTTTGCGAGCAGGTCCCCGACATGTATAAAATGCTCAGTCTCACTAAGCCATCATGATCATATGCTCTCCCAATCTTCATCCTATCAATGGCCTTCTTTACCATCTCAACGATGAAAAAAGTATATGTGTGTGGGCATGGGTCAGGGGGCGGTTGTCCAAGAACTATGTACAAAGATGATGTATAATGGCCCCAAGCCTCTGTAGAGGTAATGGCAGGGGTGGGGAGTGCTCATTAAAGAGTCTCCATGCCTCACGTGAGTCCTGACTATAGAATAGCTGGTATAGATCTTGCTCTAGTTAAGCCAAAAATGCCCTCTTCTTCCGTCGCATTAGGCATCGAAAGTCAATCCATGACTGTCTATGAGTGATGTCCCCCAAAAGAACCTCCCTCTAAAGTCTGGATCTTGTTTCGTGGCATTCCTCATAATACCAGTTGTTATGGGGCATGCTCCTAGAACGTCATCTCTACTCAGACTGGGTGTGTGGGTAAGCCTTTGCTTTCGCATTGTGCAATGTCTATGTCAGTATAGTAGTAGGCTCCTCCAGAGGTCGCCTTGGATCCTCAATGCATAGGCGTCTATAGATCCCATCTATGTATACAGAGTTCGCCTCTCGCGTGAAGGTGTAGTGAGTAGGGGCTGCTACTCGTGGCATGTGTGCTACACTAAACTGAAAAGAGATGGTCATTGACACAAGGGCATGATCTACTTGGCTATGCCATGACATAATCCATTGTGCTGGCTCCGTGTCTGTGTGGAAAGTATGTAAAACCTCCCACAATGGGAAATCTCTGTAGGCCATTCAAGATGGTCAATCCATGTGGAGTCCCCATGTCTATCAAGTGTCGTCCATACTCAGTATGCTCCACATCTTGTGATAGTCTAGACATGCCTATCTCTGCAACATCCAACTCCCTCAACATCTCCTTTGAAGTATCATAAAATACTGTCTGGTGGTGGGCAATCCTAGCATTGAAGCCCCCTAGGATGAAAATGTCACCATCTCTAGAGAACTCCCATATGTCATCATCCAACATAGAGAAGGGAGACTGTGCTCTGGGTGGTGCATATAGTGTCTCCTATTTAAGACTATCTCCCATCTGTATCCATTGACATGGGGCATAGACTACACAGGAACCTGATGTGTCTCAGAGTAGAAGATGATGTCTCTCGCATTAAAACTATCGTCAAAAGCACCCACATAAAGGTGCATAGATCCATTACAATTCCAGGTAGCAACTTTGAGTGTGGTCCATAGGTCTCACACCGTCATGTGGGGTGTCGCTCCAATATCACCACTCTTCCATCTTGATAAAAAGGCAATCTTACCTTTTTCCCTTGCCGATCTAATCTCCGGCATTACCTCCTGCATATGAGCGATCTGCAAGAGGGTAAGGTCATCGCCGAGAAAGATGCCTGTTTTCTTAAGAGTTGGTCTCTTCTTCAAAAAGTCCTTCTTCGCTTCCATTTTTCTTATTGCCCACTCTCCAAGCTCTTCTGTACATCAGGTCATTAACCCCCATCATAGTCATGAGTTCTTTTACCTCTTCGTCCACATTATCTTTGTCTTTAAGGCCACTTATTCTCACACGTAGAGCGCGCACGCGTCTTCTTTGCTCCTCTTTTAGTGTGAGGTTCATAATGGTGGGTGTGGATGTTGTTCCCTTGCGTTCTCCTTTCTTAGCAAACGATTTTGGTTGATCTTGTTAATGGTCTTGGCCATTTATTATTTGCACGTTTGAATGGCATCCTTTAGCTTTGTCATTCTACTTCTTCATGCTTGACATGTACCACGCCTCAACGAGTATGCAACTAAACTCAAAAAAATGTGATCACTGCCTCAAAGGTCCATACATAACCCAAGCTCCAAAAAAGCAACTCCACAGCCTACTGCGGGAAATAAGTCTCAATGCAAAAAGGTGTGGGAGAACACGCTCCAAAAGCCCTTCTCATAGAAACCTGTAGGGGACCCCACTGCTGCTGTGTATTTGCTTCCCGTTTACCAAAACCAACCCTCAATGAGAGGACAAGGCGCCACAACTCACTACTTATGCTAATGTTTCAAAGCTAAAGACGAGGAGTTAACCTCCCTGGAGAGCAAAACACCCTCGTTGCTAACCTAAATGCCACGAACAACTCACAGCCCCTGCGGGGTTGGCGCAGGGCATTGAACAACCCACTCATGGTGCTGGATGACAGCCCATGAAGGGGCAATTACTCCACAAATGTGCAAACCTACAGAGAGAGGTCCCTTTGTTGTGTTGTTGGTAAAACCCTAATTCGAGATGTTGTGCTACTCGTATAACCCTAATTTGTCACTCTATTGTGCTACTAGAGGTACCCTAACTCAACCTGTTGTTACACTGACTTTGACATGCTGTGCTGCAATGTCAGCTTCACCATAGCAACTGCTGCTTAGTGTGAGCTGAGAGAGAGAGAGAGAGAGAGAGAGAGAGAGAGAGAGAGAGAGAGAGAGAGAGAGAGAGAGAGAGAAGGGGGTGGGGGGGAGACTAAAAGAAAAACAACAATCCACTTCCATTATTGTAAGTAGTCTTTGTAAGCATAACCTAATATTCATCTTTAAAAGAAAAAGTTTTTTGAAAGCCACTAAATCTTAACTAACAAAACAATTGCAACTTCAAAATGACAACCTTCAAGATATTGTATTTGGCACTCGTACAACCCATGGGCCCACACAACGAATGCTCTTACCAAAATGACGATGCCCCTCATGCAGGGTGTACAATACATTCCTCCAATTCTCATACCTATCCTTGTAAGAGTATTTGGCATTGGTCGACAAGCGATCTCTGAGCTCGTAAACCCATATGCTTATCCCTGTAAGAGTATTTTGCATTGGCCGACAAGCGATCTCTGAGCTCGCAAACCCATATGCGAGTTGAACTTGCGTTACGGTTCAAAGCCACATGGATGTTTGGAGTCCTCCAAAAAACTCATGCACTTCCATCAAAATGTTATCACAATAATAGCGATTCTTGCAAGCCAACAGGTTAAGTACAATAAGTACAATAACCAAAAAAAATATAAAAAAGCATTGTGCTTCATTGTTGTTCCTTACCTAAAAACTTCAAAGCTTTCAATAATGTGAACTACATTTATGAGTACTGAGTGGGCCTCTCCAACCAGATGGATCTGTTGGGGTAAAGCCCCATGTGGCCGGTTAGGCCAGGTGCCCGCCCACTATACTTATTCATTATGTACATAATAAAATAAGGGGGCTCACATGTAGAGAGTGAGTTTCAGCCTTTGCAAACACAAGGTCTCCTCTTCTCCTCTCTTTTTCATTTCTACACACACTCACACACGCTCTCTCTCGCGCACTTCAACTGGTATCAGAGCACAGGGATTGGGAGCACCATTGGAGCTCAGCGAGGAGGCAGACAGAGAAACAACAAAAATTGCATCACATTTTTGCAGATCTGTTTTGGCCTACCAAAACGTTTTCATTCAAGCCTATTCCCGCTATTCTTGATCGGTTTTTTGTCCTCTTCAACTTTGTAGAAGAGAGTTTTCTCAAAATCTTCATCAATTTTGAGATATGTCACTTAGACTGCCTGCACGTCTAGGGTACACAGGTGCAGATTTTTACAGATCTGTTTCGACTTGTAAAAACAACACATTTTAGTTCCATTCTCGCGATTCCCAATTGTTTTAGCATGGTCTACAACTTTGCAGAAGGAAGTTTCTGCAAATTTTGCACGGTTTGGAAGATATGGGCTGACAAGCTGCAAGGTATTCGAATGTATGCATATTGTGGTGATTTGCTACATTCGAAGAGCTCAAATTGAGCTTTTGTCATTCTCTTGTTTTGCGCATTGATGTTTTGCTCTCAGTGAAGAGAGTGTGGGTTGATATTTTCAACACATTTATGTGCATACGTTGAGAACGCTTTGTGGATGTATGCATTCTTGTGGACTCTTAGGCTCGAGAGTAGATTCATCACAGGTTATGTGCATTGACTTATGCGATTGAGTAGATTTTGAAAAGTGTGGTGCACAGATTTGCAGAGAGTTTTGCAAGAATTTTTGGCATGATTGCGAGCTGAATTTTCAGCTGTTTTGGATGCTCATTTTCTACACAATTGATACATGCTTGATGCTCGTTTATATTGCCATGTGGATGCACATGATGTGCGCTTTTCGGCGGATGGTATTCTTCGCCTTGCAATGGCATATATGGGCTGATTTTCAGCTATTTTGAGCATCAATTTGTGTCATATTTTGGTTGGGTTGCATCCAAGTTTATGCTAGTATATGCTTCGCTTGTAGAGTGTGGTTGATGAACTTTGTGTTTCGTTTATAGGATTGTTTTCCAAGTTTACGGAGTTGAGACTTTGGGGCAGCTCATGTATGTTTGAGTGCGGATTTTGCGCATGATTTGCTCATGGTTTTGAGCATGTTTATGGCATGTATGGTTATTATGGTTAGATAGCCAAATACTGCCTGCCGGATTTTTCTTGCGAGTTTATTTGTTTATGCGCATGGTTTGCAATTGTGTTTTGATTGCATGTGGCACTCAGTGGTTGCTTTGCCATAGTGTTTTGGCATCACATTGTGAGAGTGTTTGCTCACCGGATTATGTCATTTGACATACATGTGGTAATCTCTTCAGGAGGGAGATTGTTGATGATAGTTTCATTGATTACCACATAGTGCTCTTGGATTAGAGCAGGTGTTTTGGCATCATTTGAGCGATTTTTCTCACTTGTATGTTACATTGATCGCCATATTTGTTGACACTTCTTTTAGATAGCTTATGCCAACTTATGTTGTATTTTGACAGTACTTGGTGTATGAGTTAGCCAGGCTTTGGCTATTGTCAGTTGATCGACTTGTGCTTGGTCTTGTCACAGGTTATTGCCATGGATTTGGCATGTACATCATTGTCAGGGTTTGTGCTTTTCCATACAAAGTTTGATGGTTCAAACTTTGAGCATTGGAAAGCAGGTATGCATGATGCATTGACTCAGTTGGGCCAAGTGTTTCCACTACAGGGCATGGATGCTAGGCCAGAGTCTATGACTGACGATGAGTGGGAGGACTTGGATGAGCTTGCATGTTCGATGATCATGTTACACCTTGGTGAGTCTGTCTATCACATTGGTTTGGATGCATGTACAACTAGAGAGTTATGGCAAAGATTGTGCAATGCTTTTGGCACAAATGAGTCTAGAGATACTTGTAGGATGTGTGCGGCTTTGGTGAGGAGTACGGTGTCGATCGCTCTATACTTTCTCTATGATTAGAGCTGGATGCACACAGATTCAGTGAGCGTGGGCTGAGGTCATACTTGTGATGGCCTTGTAGAGGTTTTGTACGGTTTTCTTTTCTCTCTCACGACCACATTGGCCTTTACGTGGGAGGTTGTTGGGGTAAAGCCCCATGTGGCCGGTTAGGCCAGGTGCCTGTCCACTATACTTATTCATTATGTACATAATAGAATAAGGGGGCTCACATGTAGAGAGTGAGTTTCAGCCCCTGCAAACACAAGGTCTCCTCTTCTCCTCTCTTCTCCATTGTGTTTGCAGGGGCTGAAACTCACTCTCTACATGTGAGCCCCCTTATTCTATTATGTACATAATGAATAAGTATAGTGGGTGGACACCTGGCCTAACCGGCCACATGGGGCTTTACCCCAAAAACCTCCCACGTAAAGGCCAATGTGGCCGTGAGAGAGAAAAGAAAACCGTACAAAACCTGTACAAGGCCATCACAAGTATGACCTTAGCCAACGCCCACTGGCGCACTGAATCTGTGTGCATCCAACTCTAATCGTAGAGAAAAGTATAGAGGGATCGACACCATACTCCTCACCAAAGCTGCACACATCCTGCAGGTATCTCACCATACGCTGCAAAGTACCCCTATGCTCAAGGCCAACGTCAATCACTACACGACTAACTACTCCCACTACAAATGCACCTACTGCAAATGCAATCTCGGGTTTCGAGATGAGTGCATTGACTCATTTGAGCCAAGTGTTGCCACTACAGGGCATGGATGCTAGGCCAGAGTCTATAACTGACGATGAGTGGGAAGACTTGGATGAGCTTGCACGTTCGACGATCATGTTACACCTTGGTGAGTCTGTCTATCGCAATGGTTTGGATGCATGTACAACTAGAGAGTTATGGCAAAGATTGTGCAATGCTTTTGGCACAAATGAGTCTAGAGAGATGCCTACAGTCAAAGGACGATCTTGCAGACATAGAGATGTTGTGTGTTGGCATTGTGGTCATACAGGGCATGTACGTAGGCATTGTTTTCGACGGATGAGACAACACAAGAGACAACACAAGAGGGATGCTATCACTTTGGATGATGCGGGAGCAAATGTACGTATGTGGCTACGCATGACGGAGATGTCGCATTTGCTTCCATGTTTACTCTTGACTTTCTTATGTCGGTTTTTGACGACACATTACCTTCGCATTGGATACTAGATGTGAATGCTAGATTTCATGTCACGCTGAGTCGTCAGTGGTTTAGCACATATGCTAGTGGTATGCTTGGACGTGTGTGTCTAGCTGATGGTTCAGTGCATGACATAGTTGGTGCAGGAGATGTCAGACTATCGTTTCCGAGGAGTGGTGCATCATACGTGTTGCGAGATGTACGCCATGTGCCAGGTTTGACGCAGAGCTTGATCTCTGTGAGTCAGTTACGAGACAATGGATGCCAAGTAGTACTGGATGAACACAGTTTTAGATTGCATCGTGGACAGCTAGTCATAGCTAGAGGTGCTAGTGTTGGCATGATTCATGCGATGCGAGTTTGTCATGTGCGAGACGACACAGTTTTTGTGAGTACGCAGCCATGCAGAGAGACGCGGCATGTCTCCTTTGATGATAGGTTGCATGATGCTCCAGTTTGTGAGCATGTTGAGCCAGTTGTGCAGCCAGTTGTGTAGCAGGGCATGTCATTCGTGGATACGATGACGGATATGGATGGCTTGACTGTTGAGGATTCAATCGTGATTTAATCATTCATGGATATGCTTAGGCCAGAGGCTGATGTATGTGAGTTAGAGCTAGGCATTGCTCTTACCACACAGGGTTCAGGACAGATAGATGCTCTTGGTGTGCATGTGACATGCGATGGACACGAGGATGGATTCCAAGGATCGGAGTTCAGGTGTTAGGGTGATTTCCATGAGTGGAGTTCTGAGCCAAAGTTGACTGAGATGGTTAGATTGGCAGATATTGCTAGGATTGCATCAGCATTCGGGAGTCTCATGTACGAGATACTCATCTCGAGACCCGAGATTGCATTTGCAGTAGGTGCATTTGCAGTGGGAGTAGTTAGTCGTGTAGTGACTGGCGTTGGCCTTGAGCATAGGGGTACTTTGCAGCGTATGGTGAGATACCTGCAGGATGTGTGCGGCTTTGGTGAGGAGTATGGTGTCGATCCCTCTATACTTTTCTCTACGATTAGAGTTGGATGCACACAGATTCAGTGAGCCAGTGGGCGTTGGCTAAGGTCATACTTGTGATGGCTTTGTACAGGTTTTGTACGGTTTTCTTTTCTCTCTCACGGACACATTGGCCTTTACGTAGGATGTTGTTGGGGTAAAGCCCCATGTGGCCGGTTAGGCCAGGTGCCCGCCCACTATACTTATTCATTATGTACATAATAGAATAAGGGGGCTCACATGTAGAGAGTGAGTTTCAACCCCTGCAAACACAAGGTCTCCTCTTCTCCTCTCTTCTCCATTGCTGCACACACTCACACACGCTCTCGCTCACGCACTTCAGGATCTACATGAGAAAATTGTTAATTTGAACACCAAGTTGAAAATTTTACAAAGGATATAATTAGATATTACCATAGATACGAAATGGCGGATGATGAAGCATCCAACTAAAAGTAGATAGTGTCCAATGCCTTTTTTGATGTAGCATCTATAAATAGAACATTTCAACCCCATCCAAGAAACATCATAACATCAGCTTTGCATGAAAATCGAAGTGTATAGAGAATTGAATCAATATAACAACTATAGTATGTGACCCATATGTTGGTGCAAACCAAAAGATCACACTATTAATACCATTGAAACTCTTAAATTTGTAACAAAATCTTAGCTCTCGATCACTCTTAAACATGCATAAAGAGCTGCACAAATCTACTCGTTTATGTATACATAAGCCATAAACTTTTAACGTTCCCACATAATGAGATGAAAACATATAAAAAATATCTACAATTTATGAAAGTACAAATTTTGCATATATGCAACAACTTAAAATAGAAGGCAACACTTAATTTTGAGATTGTGATGCCTTAAAAAAAACAAATAACTCCAAATGCAATACCAATAAACCTTCAAACACCAAAAGATTTTATTCATGATTTACATCGTCCACTCCATGCAAAATGTCAAAACTCTTTAGGAAACAAACAAAATAGTTAGTGGCAAAGGATGCTTTGGTGAGTATGCCAAAATACGCAATGTAAAAATATCGATAGATGGCAACTTCGAAAGGTCCGTAACACAAAAAGAAAGAAAAAAAACCATGAACCTTACTTTGTGCCAAGTGAATTCCTGATTTCATGCACACACACTTGGTGTTGTAGTGCTTGTGGATGGTCCTAACAATTTTTTTGTGCGACAAAGGTGCACACCAAAAACGTGGCTCTACTGAAAATAATGAAAAAAAAAATCAAGGTCCCAAAAGGAACAAAATAAGTCTCTACATAATGACTTAAAACGACGGATAGAAACATACCAGGATGTGGATGATCTTCTACATTAACAAAAAGGACACCTCAGAGATACAAGAAATTTGATCCATGATCTATATAGCCAAATGGAGACCAAAAAATAGACAATGTGAGGAAGGAATGACACCTTCGCATGACATATTTTAGTATATATTGTGGAGAGAGGTAGAAAATTAATTCATGAAATATTTTATGAGTTGAAACACACACAAAGAAGAAGGCAACGATAAGAAGGATTGGTGCCTTCATATGCCATTGTTTAATATCTCATGGTACACAATGTTTGTTGTTAGTGCAGTTGTTTCATTTACATCAACGTCACGTAGGAGAATCTTCACTCCAGCAACTGAACATGTGCGTGACAATGCAATGTACCATTGTCCATGAGTGAAGACCGGTGTCACCAGGTATAGTTCCAACACTTGGCCCTATGACTTATTTATCGTCATACAAAAAGCCAATCTAACTGGACATTGTCTCCATCTAAGAACAAATGGAAACTTCGTGCCAGAATGCAGAAAACATATTCAATGGATGAAAACCCTGGTGCCCACCCATGTACCTGTAATAACTTCTGCCTCCAAAACTCTTGCATGAAATGCCTTGCACAGCAAGCATATCCTATTACACAGACCTCAACTTGGATCAAGGTTTCGTAGTAGAATTATCGGGGCATTCGTCTTCAACTCCAAGCAATGTGCTAAAAATCCACTACCCAAGGTGCGACTATTTAAAAACTCCACATAGTGTAAGAATTAATCTTGCATTGAGTTTTCCACCAAAGAGTCGGCACTAAAGTATTGCACAACATCACCTTTCATTGTGTAAAGGGCCTTAGCATTGAGAATACCAACTTTAGACTTTTTGGGAGCAAGGATGGCTCGCTCTTTAAAGTGTTCTCCATGGCCCCCATGTTTATCAATTTTTGAATAGAGGCAACCTATCAATACATCCAATGAAGATGAAGAAAGCACCATGTCATAGGGGATTTTCATCTTCTACTCATCGCCACTTGTCAAAGTCCTATTTCCTACATCCATAAGCCATTCTCTCTAGGCAGAATTTGCAACATCACCACCTCCCACACACATGTTATGTGTCAATCTAAGGATCTTCACATGATTCCATAAGTGCGATCGACAAAGTGTAGCATCAACAATGTCGACATGCGCTCCCTGGAACAACACTTGTAAGATTTGTCTAAAATCTCCCCCAAGAAGTAACACTTTTCCACCAAATGGCTTTCTTGAGCACTAGATATCTTGCAAAGACATGTCCAAAGCCTCGAAGGCATATCGATGCATCATAGGAGCCTCATCCCACGCAATCAACTTGCATAGTCTAAGCAATTCAACAAGTTGTCCCTGAATAGGGATATTGCATGTGCTACAACTATCGAGGTCCAAGGGTATCTTGAATCTAAAATGAGCAATGTATCCATTTCATAGTAGCAATGTTGAAATCCCAGAAGATGATGTGGCCAATGCAACTTCTCCTTCTCAACACATGCATGACAATAAACAATTATACAAATAAGTTTTCCCAGTCCTTGTAGGCCCATCTATAAAAAAAAATAGCCCCACCATCAATAGTCAATCCATGCAAAATTGCAAATAGTCAAAATCAAACGGACATAATATCGTTCACATGTAGAGGGCTGCAAAAAATACATCCGCCCAATAATGTCTCCACGACGTCTCTTCGTCCATTTTTTCGAAACTCGAATTCCACACCAAATTTTGAGGAAAATCAATGTATAAACTATCGTTTGCATCTATATTCTTCAAGTTGCATGTGAACCACTCTGTCGAAGCGGTCTTCTCTACACTGTCCCTTTGCAAGACATCATTAAGGCTCTCATTATCACGAAAAATCACCATTTGACCAGCCGGAACATGTACGCTCAATCTTTGAACAACTAGTGCGTCATTGTGCAAAGGAAAAAAAATTCTTCAATAAGCCTCAGATGCAAATACATAGCGGCCATCTGTGTACATGGTTATCGCATCAATGTTCTCCCTTTTTGCATCACACCGATGTATGAAATTTTACAGTTGCCCTATCATGCCCCTTGTAGATGTACTTATAAACATACTTAATGGTTGAAATTGTAGAGCATACCTCAACATTGATATGTGTGTTAATAAATAGTGTTGACAAAATAAGATTATATGGCACAACCCATCAGTTATCAGTAGTAGAACCCCTGACCTTGGTGGTGAAGTCATAGTTTTATCGTGCATAAATGGGGTAGCCATTATTATCTGTGCTTGTTTGCTCACAAAATGAACGTGGATATTTTCTAATACACTGCCCATCAACCATGCAAGGAGATGAACTATTGAACTCACTACACGGGCCATGAACGGTACAACTAACAATGGTATCATGCATCACTGGAACTCAATTTTTATCTGGTAGATCTGCACAAACCATTACGTCATAGTTAAATGTTGATTGAGGCTTATGTAATGGAAATGGCATATGAACTTTGAGAATAGCGGTATTAAGAGAATTAGAGTGAGCATTTTTGTGAGATTACTTTGAGAACATAGAGGGTGAACTTAATTGATGGTAGCAACATGAACATGGTACTTAATTAACTTGGCATGAACAACAATTTTGCAAGAGAGAGAGTATTAGAGAACATAATAGCAGTTGTGGACCGGATTTACTTGGAGCCGGTCCCCCCTCCAAAAGGCTTTTGTATTATAGATTCTCCCATCAAGAGAGACTTGGTACAATACAATCTTTGTGTTCCTTGTGACCTTGATGATGATATGAAGATGGAAAGCTTCATGTATCACGATCATAACATAAACTTTGCAAAAAGCATTGACTATCCCAAGCCTCAGTCCCAAGGCCTCAAACACCTTCGAAGGTGGAGAGAGCTAGCAGGGAATGAGGGTAGGGAAGAGGAAGTGTTGGGGTATAAAGCCCAATGTGGTCGCCCAGGTAAGTGGGCGGGCCGCCAGGTATGTACACATATTCTTTTGTAAAAACCTAATAAGAACTCACTATGCTCTACACATTACAGTAGAGCGAGTTCACCATATCGTCATGCTCTTCTTCTCGCACTCTCTCTCGCGTCGCACTTCCGCTCGTACTCCTTCAACTGGTATCAGAGCTCAGATCGAGGCTCGGGGCAGCACTGCAGGAGGCTAGAGTCACTAGCTCAGATTGGAGTGAAATTCGACAGGCAAAGACACAGCCCCAAATCTCGTGGGAGCACCCAAAGGGCTTAGTATTGTCAGAAATTCATTCTGAGGTCATCTCGGCCACCGTTCGGCTTCGACAAAGGTCTGCGTAGGCCATTTCGGCCTACGACTGCAGGTGCTTAGGATATCGACACTCCCAGAGTGTTGATTTGTGGCTGTCTACACATCGAAGGATGGCTCACAGTTCTTGGAGGCGTGTCACATACGACACGGGCACATCTACACACAGACTGTAGGCGACATCCACTAGTTCATCAGGTAGCTTGTGTTTGCTGCTTGATATTCCATATTTCATCCTGACATTGCAGGTACTTCCACATGGGATGTATTGTCAGAGATGATGTATGTCTGTTGAGGGTTTGCTGGCTGTGAGTCACGCAGCAAACAATCGCCGCAACGGTTACAGCATACAGTGGGAAATTTGTGGATGTATGACTTTGTGGGAAGTCTATGTACTGTCAGATTTACTACAGCCTTTGTTGAGGGTCGAGTGAGGTTTTATCGAGCTGGGGGATTCTCGAATGTTGAGATCCTTTCGGTGATACAGGTCTTGGAGCGATCCCTCGAGCACCCTTAGATAGGCAGCTATGATGTATTGACTGTGAGTTAGACAGTTGGGATTGCATCTTTGCTTTACTGCCGTTGAGGCATTGTCGCAGTCTATGCTTACAGGACAGTGACAAGACAGTCAGAGACAGTACAGGTGCAGGACAGGTTTACCCACAGCTTACAGTGTTAGAGAGACAACGGTTTTTTGAGCTGTTTTTTTTTGGTCTGTTTTTAGTACACCAGAGCCATTTTACAAAGGAGACTCTGCCAAAATTTCTGCAGAATCTGAAGCTTTCTTGGTTCATTTGACAGGTTGATATTGGTTCAGAGGTCAGTTTACAGGGGAAACTCTGCAGAATTTTTCCCAGGAAAGTAAACTACTGTGAAGCGTAGCTATGGCTAGATCACAGGACACTAATCTTTACAATATCAAGAAGCTGGATGGAACCAATTTCCCATTGTGGAAGAAGCAGATTTGGCACGTGTTGGTACAAAAGAAGCAGATAAAACCTATAAAGCTCAAGGGGATAAAACCAGAAGATATGGACGAAGATGAATGGAGCGAAATGGATGAATTTGCACTTTCTACCATTATGCTGACTTTGGCAGAAAGCGTTTACTTCAATGTAGCAGACGAGATGTCGGCTTATCAAGCATGGTTAAAGCTGAGTGATCTTTATGAGAAGCAGAGTGCAGCTTCACAGGTATACTGGCTTAAGAAGCTTGTTGACTTGAAGATGAAAGAAGGGACACCTATGTCCAATCATCTGAATGAATTCAACACAATCTATAGTCAGTTGTCAGCTCAAGGTGTCAAGTTTGATGAACCTGTTAGAGCTATGTTCTTGTTGATCACATTGCCGAAAAGTTGGGACACTTTTCGCATAGCTTTGAGTAATTCTGCACCTCCAGATGGTTTGAACATAGCAGGTGTAGAAGGAAGTCTGCTTACTGAAGAAACCAATAGGAAGACAATGGACAAAGGCAAAGGAACAACCTTAGTTGTCAGGGGAAGGACCAAAGAAAAGTACAAAGGTGGAAAGAGAAATCAGTCTCGTAGCAAGTCCCGCAGTGCTAAAGGCAAGAGTGACATAGAATGCTACCATTGTGGCAAGAAGGGTCACATGAAAAGAGACTGCAGAGAATGGAAAGCAGAAAAAGGCAAAGAGAAAGCTGAAGACCATGGTGAGAAGAACAAGTCCTCAGTGAAGATTCAAGAAATAAATGTGACAAACACTGTTGCAGAGGATGACAGTCTAGTGTCAGGAGACATCTACTTCTTGAAGAATACAATGGACTCAGCTCTTCTTACAGCATCTGATGAAAATGCACTGAGTGACTTGATTATAGACTCAGGGGCATCACTTCATGTGTCTCCAAACAAGGAGTGGTTTACCTCTTATGTGACCACTAAAGATCATGTTCGGCTAGGCAATGGGCAGACATGTGAGATCTTAGGTGTTGGAGATGTACAATTGAAGTTTCAGAATGGCTCTTCTATCACGCTGAAGAATGTGAGACATGTTCCCGCAATTACAAAGAGCTTGATCAACACAGGTTTACTTGATGATGCTGGCTACGTCACCACTTTTGGACAGAACATGTGGAAGATATCCAAGGGTTCTATGACAGTAGCACATGGAGTAAAGTCTGGAGGACTTTACATGATTTATGTATCAAATGTCTCTAAAAATGTAATCAATGTAACCGAGCAGCCGAACGTTTCTTTGTGGCATAGCCGGTTAGGACATATGTCCAAGAAGGGAATGGAAATCTTGTCTCGTTCTGGTTATTTGCCTGGCTTTTCATTTAATGATTTTGAATTCTGTGAACATTGTCTGTATGGTAAGCAAACACAGTAGCCACATAAGCATAGAAGTAGTAGAAGAGATACACAGTTGGCACTTGTTCATAGTGATTTGTGTGGACCTATGCCTAACCTATCTCTAGGGGGAGCTTCTTACTTTATGACATTTATAGATGATTACTCGAGAAAAGTATGGGTTTACTTTCTCAAGCACAAGGATGAAGCATTTAGTGTTTTCAAAACGTTTGTGACACTTGTGGAGAATCAGAGTGGCAAGAAGCTTAAATGCTTACGCAGTGACAATGGTGGAGACTATGTTTCAAAGGCCTTTCAGGACTTTTGTGAGTCAAAAGGTATAAAACATGAACTTACTGCTCCTCAAAATGGTGTTGCTGAGAGGATGAATAGGACCATACAAGAGAAGGTCAGAAGTTTGTTGTCTAATGCACAAGTGCCAAATGGGTTTTGGGATGAAGCTGTATCAACAGCTGTTCATCTTGTAAATAGATATCCTAGCAAGGTTTTGCAGAAGGATTCAGTGCCAGAGATGGTATGGTCAGGCAAAATGTCCTCATACAAGCATCTCAGAGTCTTTGGCTGTGAGGCATATACTCATGTTCCAAAGGAATTTAGGAACAAACTTGAGCCAAAGAGTAGAAAGTGCATCTTTCTAGGCTATGGTAATTCTGGTGAGATGGGGTACAGACTTTGGGATCCCGAATCCAGAAAGGTTGTCCGCAGCAATGATGTTCACTTTAATGAATCCAAATATCATTCTAAACCAGAGAGGGTTGAGGAGATTAGAAGAGTTGTCTTCCAAGAAGATGGACCTGCACGTGCAAGACAAAATGTCAGGGCTCAAGAGGAGCAAGGACAGGATAGAGTGGAACCACAGGTTGTGGTTGAGCCTGAGCCACCTATTGTGCGTAGATCTGGATGTGTCACGCGACCTCCTGATAGGTTTGTTCCATCTATGAACTATGTCATGTTGACTGATTGCAATGAGCCTTCATGTTACAAGGAAGCAGTGCAAATGAAGGACTCCGGGAATTGGCAATTGGCCATGCTGTCGGAGATGACAGCTCTGCATAAAAACAAGACATGGAAGCTAGTTAAATTACCACAAGGCAAAAAGGCTCTACCTTGTAAATGGGTTTACAGGTATAAGATCACCGCTCATGATAGTCAGCCAAAGTACAAAGCAAGGCTTGTTGCCAAGGGCTTTAAGCAAGAACAAGGCATTGACTTTGATGAAGTCTTCTCTCCGGTGGTCAAGATGACTACATTGAGATGCTTTCTTGCATTGGTTGCCATATTAGATTTGGTGTTGCACCAAATGGATGTCAAGACAGCGTTCTTGCATGGTGATTTAGATGTGGAAATTTACATGCAGCAGCCAGAAGGGTTTGTTGAGAAAGGCAAGGAAGATTGGGTATGCCAGTTGTTAAAGAGTCTTTATGGCTTAAAACAATCATCGAGGGCATGGTACCATAAATTCCACAAGTTTATGCTTTCTCAAGGCTACAAACGTAGTGAGTTCGATCACTGTCTATATACAAAGAAGGCTAAGGATGGTAGTTGGCTGATCCTTATTTTGTATGTGGATGACATGTTGATTGCTGGCAAGCACTTGGAAGAAATTTCAGCTTTGAAGTCAAAGATGGCAAAATCGTTTGACATGAAAGACATGGGTGAGGCAAGTCATATACTTGGTATGCGCATTGAGAGAGACATATCAAAGAAGTTGATTTGGTTATCTCAAACAGAGTATATTGACAAGGTTTTGCAACGTTTCAATATGGAGAAGGGAAAGGCACTGAGTGTTCCATTGCCACCATATGTGAAACTTAGCAAACAAGATTGTCCTGTGTCTGAGGAAGAACAGGCTGAAATGGATAAGATTCCATATGCGTCTGTAGTGGGTAGTTTGATGTATGCAATGATTGCTACTCGCCCAGACATTGCATTTGCAGTGGGAGTAGTAAGTCGATACATGTCAAACCCAGGCAAGAAACATTGGGAGGCAGTGAAAGGAATATTGAGATACCTGAAAGCTACAAAGAGTATGCGTATATGCTATGGGAGTCAAGAGCTAAATGTAAAGGGTTTTGCAGACTCAGATTATGCAGGTGACTTAGACAACCGAAGGTCTACGTCAGGGTATGTCTTTACATTGGCTGGTGGAGCAGTATCATGGCGTTCTAGATTACAAGATTGTGTTACTCAGTCTACTATAGAGGCTGAATATGTTGCAGCATTAGAGGCATGCAAATAATCAATTTGGCTTAATCGACTAGTAACAGATTTGGGAATCAAAGAAGAGATGCCTGTGTTATATTGTGATAGTCAAAGTGCTATATAATTAGCTCGCAATCCAGTTTATCACTCAAAGACAAAGCATGTGGATGTGAAGTATCATTTCATCAGGGAAATGCTCGAGGATAAGCAACTTCAGCTTGTCAAAGTTCACACCACAGAAAATCTTGCTGATCTACTTACAAAAGGACTTTCCTCAGAGAGCTTTGCGCATTTTCGCAAGCAGATAGGTATAGGGTAGTACATCACTTCTCTACATCTCTTGTATATTAGCTTCTCTCACACTTAAAGTACCACATTGGACTTTAAGTGGGAGGTTGTTGGGGTATAAAGCCCAATGTGGTCGCCCAGGTAAGTGGGCGGGCCGCCAGGTATGTACACATATTCTTTTGTAAAAACCTAATAAGAACTCACTATGCTCTACACATTACAGTAGAGCGAGTTCACCATATCGTCGTGCTCTTCTTCTCGCACTCTCTCTCGCGTCGCACTTCCGCTCGTACTCCTTCAGGAAGAAGAATCATTCATATCAGAAAGAAATAGTTCCTCACTTATCATTAGTCTTCTTGCTTAGCATAGCATAATAGCATAGTAATGAAGATGAAGAAGATTACAAGCTTAAGGATTGAAACATGGCTCTTGGTTGGATTTGCATTCCATAGCCAAGAGCGTTGGTGTAGGCTCTCCACTTCTCAACAAGCTTGGAGAAGGAGATGGAGCTCTTGCACTTTGCACTTCACATAATGAGTGTGTGTGTGTGTGTGTGTGTGTGGGAGAGTATACCCCCCCCCTCTCAAGGTTGGTCCACCCCTCTCTCTCTCTCTCTCTCTCTCGTATTATTTAATTATATCATTTGGACATGTGTCCTCTTTTTCCTCTTTGAGAGAAAGAACTTAATTATTTTTTTATGCATTTAAATTCTCATTGGACCCCTATCCAATAGGATTCAAGCACATCATGAGGGCCACATGTGGAGTATTTTGACATGTGTTTTTTATACTTCTTAAGTCATCTGGTTTGAATTGAACACTTTAAGCACTTAGTCAATTAAGCATAGAAATCGTTTATGCCTCTTGAGAGTTTATCTATGAATTGAACACTTCAAGAACCTTAGCCATTTAAGCATGAGAATCACCTCAAGCTTGGGCAAGATTCCCACAAATACTTTAAGCACTTTAGTTAGCAAGCCGACAAGCACCTCATGCTTGGGTAGGATTCCCACCTCAAGGTCAACCCTAGCTTGCCTAAGATCAAATGACTTTTTAACACTAACTTTTAGAAGTCTTTAATGAAGCTAACCCTAAGCTATTTTAAGCTCCATTAGATGCACGTTGCTCTTTGATAGACTACCTCCTTTTGGACCCCTATTGAGATGTAACCATCTCTCCTCTTGGTCCCTTGCTGAGGTAAATCTAGAAGCACTTATTGCACATTGCTCTTTGGTAGACTGTCTCCTTTTGGACCCCTATTGAGATGCTACCATTTCTCCTTTTGGTCCCCTGTTGAGATAGGTCTAGAAGCACATATCTATATCCTAACTCTTGTTCCCCTTTTATCTTCCCATATTAAATGATCAATCTAATATGATAAAATTATTTGGTAAAGTTAGATATTATATTTTATGACACTTACATCGAGAATCGGTGCATATGTTTGGGAGTGATGTTGTACTTGGATGGTCTACAGGTCAAAGAATTGTCTTACCTTCATCTTTTATAGGCAGCCCTCGGCACATGTACCAATTGTATCAAGATGCAATGGCAATTGTGCATGCAAAGGGAAAGCCATACTTATTTGTCACATTCACATGTAGCCCTACATGGCCAGAAATACATGAGGTGTTGCTTTCAAGACATGTTTCCTCTTATCGACTAGACATAACCACCAGGGTTTTCTTCCTGAAACACTTGAGCATGATGAAGTACAACTTAAAAAAAGATATTTTGGGAAAGTGGTGGCTCACATGTCTGTCGTGGAGTTCCAAAAGAGAGGCTTGCCACATTCTCATATGGACTTGTAAAATAGTAAGATCGCCATGGACACAACCCTCCACAAATGTGGAGGGACTCCTACCATGACCATGGTCATTTGTTGAGCATGGGGCAAGGCATCACTTGGCAAGTATGTCGTCCAATGTATAGCAATTTGGCATCGATAATTTTGTGCAAACTTTTGACATGCACGCACATGCGAGGAATGACTTGGCGATTCAGAAAGACAAAGGCATGTGTCCCTTATCCTCATAAATGCTTTTGTAAAGCAGCAAAGAAACACCGAGTTCATAATGAGTGCATAAGTTTTATCATTTTGGTTACTCCCAAATGCAAGCATGAAATACCCTCAATACATCATAGTATTGATTAGAGTAGTGTACTTAAGGTAGAGAAGTTCTTCATCTGTACTAACTTCCAAATGCAAGCATAAAATACCATTAACACATCAAAATATTGGTTGGAGTAGTACACCCCAAGGAAGGAAGATAGAGTGCACATTAACTCAAGGCTTGTTTAATTCAATGCAAAATTCTTCAAATATAGTGGAGGACTAACCTTTGTCGCGCCCTTTGGCACCCGTGAAACTCAAAGCATCCTAAGTATACTGCAATCCTACCTTGAAATTTTGAGATTTATCTCTAAATTTAAGCTTCAAAGTGATAGCACTGAGGAAACTTAAAGGATTTTAATGCAAAATTCTTCAAATATAGTGGAGGGCTAACCTTCGCCGTGCCCTTCGGCGCCCATGTTTTGGAAAGCATTGTCTATGAGAGAGCTCTAAAAAAACCAATCTAGTGTAATCCCACCTATAAAATTTTGATATTTTTCTCTAAAAATTCTAATTTTGAAATTCTCATTTTGAAGCTAAAAATACCTGACGGTGACGGTACACACAAAATTGCAAGATGTTTTTTTCCTCTAAATTTCATTTCAAAGTAATGGCACCCAAAGGAATTTCATTTCAAAGGAATTTAATGCAAGTTTCTTCGAGGGTTGACCTCCATCGTGTCCTTTGTCGCCCTCGTTTTGGGGAAAAAAACATTGTATACGAGAGTGCTCTAAAAAAAGGTTTACTATAATCCCATCTTAAAAAAAACCTAACAAACTTTGATTTTTTCCTAAAAATTCCGATTCCAAAATTCTCATTTTGAATGTGAGAACACATCAAGGTGATAGGCAAATTTCCTAACCAACTTTGATATTTCTTTTCTAAAAAATTTCAATTTTGAAATTCTCATTTTGAAGGTGAGAACACCTCAAGGTGATAGGAGACACAAAATTGAAAGGAAATTTTAGCGTGAAAATCATCAATTATAGCCAAATGGGTGCCATTCTCCATCATCACCCCGTTCGCTATTCACGTTGCTGTTCGCCACTCGCAATTTGCTCACTCCCGCCTTCATAACCCGCCTTCACCACCCACGAGTTGCTAGCCCTCACCTTGAAACGATTGTTGAGCTGTGATTATTGCACCCTGTCGATGCTCAAGGATATGGAGTACACACCCCCCCCACCCGCCCCTTCTCTCTCCCCCTATGTAGCAGGCACCCAACCTCTCAACTCCAAGTGGTGCTATCTCATGTCTCTCCCCCCCCCCCCCCGCCCTCTCACTCTCACACACACACAATCACTCAGCATCTCAAGGTTCGGCACTTGGACAATTCTCTCCCTCAGGCACATGAACTCAATAAGTAATAATGAGTCGATGAGGATAACGATTCTCTCTCACGCGCACGAGCTCACACAAGGGAGGCTTCAAAGTTGCTAGAGCCTAGCAGCTACAGTGCAACATTATTTATCACTCTCTCTCTCTCTCTCTCTCACACACACACACACACACACACACACACACACACACACACACATTGTAGATGTGAATATGTAGGTACTTTTGTAGGTTGACGTAACCGATGCCGCTCAACGCACAAGAAGATTTAGAAAATTTATCACGTAGGAATGGAGTCTTTTTCATACAATGAATAACATCATGAGCTTTTGCTCGAGAGGCACCGCATACCTAACTAGGTATGATTGGGGGTAGGGGACCACCAACACCCCCACCGAGCCCGCGGTCCCCTGCCCCCAATAATAACCTAGCTAGGTATGCGGTGCCTCCCTCACAAAAGCCCATGATGTTGAGGTAAGTCACAATGTGGAAATTATTGTGAGAATTTGTCCAAAACTTCTTGTGGTGGCTCACAAGCTCATGGAGAGCATGCACGGACTCCCACGGATACACATACTGTGCGCAATTTTGTATGAGTCGACTCTCTCTCTCTCTCTCTCTCTCTCCATCAACCACCTACACACATAAGGTGGTTGTTTCTCTCTCTCTCTCTCTCTCTCTCTCTCTCTCTCTCTCTCTCTCTCTCTCTCTCTCTCGCGCGTCCAAAAGCGTTTTCTCACCAAATTTCTCCAAGTCAAGACACAAACACCCTACATGCTCTTACTTCTTGAGTCCGGATCGCTTCCCATTGAGGTCTTGGGCATGCAAAGGGTTGTGGAGTACATGCTTAAGACACAACGTAGCCCTTTGTATCGACTTCCTAGAATCGCATATGAAGCAAGTCAAAAGGTCCAAAAGACATGCAAGAGCAAAATACTAAGTTCGGGGTGGATGCTTGACATCAAGAAATGGTTTGGAAGATGGGATGCATGTCACTTGGTCAAGGATACCTCGATCGACTCCCAAGTTAACAAGGCCTTCTTACAATGCCAATGTATCACGGCTTGGGATAAATCCGGAGGTTCTCGCTTCAGCCATTCCACCACACACATTGCCCCAAACTACAAATCTCTCTTCTTCTCCGAACGTGGTAACCAAACCCATCCCTATATCCTTGAGCCCATCCCATTGAGTGCGATCCGCACCATTGCCTCCATTCTCTACGCTGCGAGACAAGACGTTGGGGCACTGGCAAGGAGTCTCATCGACTTTGCACCTTGTGCCCTCGTCAAGTGCGAGAGAGTGAGTACCACACACTACTTGAGTGCTCATCTTTTGACCACATTAGGTCCTCTTTTCCCCATATATTCAGTCATGAGCTTTCCCTACATACCTTCCTCTCCCAACCACGATGTGGACTCTCTATTGCGACGCTCATTTCAACCATTTTTGACATCGAGAGTCACTTATGACCGCCACCCACACCACGTGACATGTTCATTTGGTCCCATAGGTCATATTTGACCTCCAAGGATGATAATAGAACTCTCTCTCTCTCTCTCTCTCTCTCTCTCTCTCCATCGCACACCTGCACACACGAGGTGATGTCTTCCCGTGCAGCTCGTGCATCACACATGCCCCAAAATAGCACAGACATCAGATCTGCAATGGAATCTCTTCCCATGCTAATCGACAATTTAGGCGGCCCCATTAAATGTGAGTAGTGTTGAGCAATCTTCCTTGGAGAAGAAAGGGAAGATCGACACGTGGAGGGGTTCTTTGAGCTCAAATAATTTAAGCTACATTATACATAGTATAGATATAGTCTTAGTGTGTGTGTGTGTGTGTGTATATATATATATATATATATATATATATATATATATATATCACATTGCTTTTCCAAACGTAATACTTGACACTTGTCAATAGGTTCTCACAAACTTATGCAAAAGGCAACATACAACCTAATAATACAAACTTGAGATCTCCTCACGTAGATTACATATGAGTTGCTAGTCCTCATTTAGTGGGAGTAAGAGTACTCTACTACTATTGAAGTGAAGGTTGTCGTGTGGTTTTGGGGGGGCAAGAGAGAGAGAGAGAGAGAGAGAGAGAGAGAGAGAGAGAGTCCTAATTTTGGTCTACCTAAGGCTAATAATGCTACCCAGTTGAATGGTGCAAGCGAGATAAGTCACCGTGGCCTAAAGAGATGAGCTCTCAGAAGCATTAAGATATTCACTTGAAAATGGAGTTGGTACTTGCTTCCATCTCTATGTCTTGCTTATGAGCAACAACAAGTAGCAAGAGTGCGCCTTATTGCCTTATCTACAATAAACCAAACGCCCCTCTGTTAGTGTATCTAGAGTTGGAAAATTTGCTATCAAGTCTAGTGGTACAAAGTGGGAAATTCAACAAGTTGTTAAAGCATGCCGGATCATGTCTGCTAGTGTAATCGTAGTAAGTTATGTGCCCAAGAGTCGAGTCAGCTTTAATGTAATTGTACTACTTCAAGTACACAAGATTGGAGTTTGGATTTGACATTGACAATGTGATTCACCCCAATATCTATATAGCTCTCTCTTGCTTGCTTCTTCCAAGGTACAATGCAATGGACATGATCACCTTCTCTACAATAATCAAAGAGGTCATCCTCCCCATGGTCTAAGTTGGGTTCGCAAAGCTACAAATCTTGGTGATAAAAACAAGCTACACTAAGAGGTTATAAAAAAAAGGGGCTCGTAGTTTTCAATGTAGTAGTAGAGCTTTAATTTCTCAAGGTTTGAATAGCTTTCAATATTGAGAATATGATTATCTAGGGTAAAGGGGCCAATTAAAACCTGCCCTCCTTTACAAGGATGCGACAACTCTCAAAATTAACATTATTTTTACCCAATAGTGGGACATCGAGCAACTAGCGCTGGGCTGATTATACGAGTTGATCAAAAAATCTGGCCCGCATGATCTGCGCTCGATCTTGATAACAACATTGGCACATTATACCCCACTAACATGGCCTGCCTCTCAAGCTCGATTTTGTTACACAAGAATTGTTCAACGTTGCTGTGTGTTGCCTACAGATCTTCGTCAACACTAATGTTTTTACTGCATGTGCGCCTTGCAATGAGCCGTTGATTGCATTCCTCCAAGCAAAAATTGATGAAGCTTGTTGCCAAAAAATTGTGCCTCTCCTTAGGTGGCCTTGTAGCGGCCCCTCTACCCTATGTGATTAACCACTATCTATACTCCTGTCTAACCTCTTGCTTGCTTGCATATCTATCTATGTTTTTTGTACCACATGTATGGTAGTAGTGCATATCATCATCTAATTACAATAATCATAACCAAGTTAGTGCTATAAGCTGACACAAATAGACTTTTGGCCCATTTTGGCAACTCAAAAGCTAAGATCAACAAAAGCAAAAAAAGTTCACTCAGTTGTTGATCTTTAGATGTGTTTTGAGCAATACACTAAACTCTTGCTAAATTGAAGGGTGGCTACAAAATTGAAACTGTAACCAATAAAGCAAGCTTGATGTAACTCTGGTTCTATTGAATTAAAGGTTGTGCTACCAAAAAGAGAATGTGGTGACCTTTAAGCATGCTTGATGTGTGTGTGTGTGTGTGTGTGTAGGATGAATTCAACCATCAGAGCATAAAACAGACAATCATCCATAGATAAAAAAGTCGAGCAATTGTATATTTATCATGTAACTTGGGCAATGTACAATCAAGGAAGAAAAAACACTCCCATTAAACCACTTGCATGCGAGATATGGTAAGTCCTTCAAATGTTACTTGCCACCATCACAACCAAAAGGAGTTAAAAGTGGTAGGCATGTGTCATTAATGAAAGACACTTGTTATCGATGTCCGCCATAGCTTAAGGCAAGAAATTTAATGGGGAAGTAATCCTATGATGAATGCCCATACCTGATTGGGAAGCTCCATATTGAGCTGGTTAGGGAAGTATGGTCCAATCACAAAGTCTTGAAAACTTAAGCTCTCAACATCCCACACTGCAACCTTCATATAGATCTGTAGAGTTTCCATTTTTGAAAAAGTAGGTGGGAGTGGTTTTCTCACGCAGAGTGGGGTGGTGGGAGTAAGGGGTGATGTGGGAGAGGTGGTAGGGTCACCTTCTTTAATATAGCCTTGATTCAATACCCGCCATGCAAGGATGTATGTCAACGTAGTGGTCTAGTGGGAGTGTGTAAAAGTGATTTGTGGTACTTCCTATTTGGCAGACAAATATCACCCTTATGATATTAAAACCACTCACTTTAAGCCTTAGATTCCATAGGAAAACAAATCCAAGGTGTGTATTAAAAACCCTCCTCTTTACACTAGGTCAATTTTTTGTAGGAGAGTCCACTAATGGCACTAGGCCCCCATTAGGGATCTAGTGCCCACCCTTTGAGGCATAAGTTGACTTTTTTGAAGTCTGTACATGATTGCAGATTTTATGTGGTTTCTAAGTATTGGTAGATGATTCTCCATAGTCTAATTCTCTCAAAGCCATTCAGAAAAAAGGCTTTTACAAGGGTTTTTATATCAGAACAGGCTTGTTCTATAGAGTGGTTACAAAAGATGATGGGTTTGATTTGGGATAATATGACTTTGTGAGACCAATTAGATGGTCTTTTGCTGCCTCTGTGGATAAACTTTAGAACATGGGCAGGTACCACCATACTTTTGTCTATCCTAGATCTATGCAGCTTCCCATGATGTACTTCAAGCTTCATGCTAAGGAAAGTTGTGCTCATACCTGTCTTCGAAAAAAATGGTATTGCTGTCATCTATGGATAGGCAGGGAGGATAAATGGGATTGGTGATAGTGAAATACCTGGGTTGCTCATTGTTAACCCAAAAAATATCATCAAAGAACCTGAAGGAAGTTTTTAGATGGAGAAAGTGATGCCGATGCAGAGGATCTTTTAGGACTGAGTTAATGTAATTGTATTCCAATGCATGTAGGTAAAGGTTACACCAAATGGGAGAGCATGCCAGTCCCATGAGGATTCCATTGATCTGCCTATAGACCTTCCCATTACATTGGATGTACACATTGTTAATCAGCCAGGAGTTTAGTTCTAGGACTTGTCTTTTGTCAAAGGATAACTGATTTTTGTTAGGTTGCGACCAGATTCCACTTGTACACTTACTTGGGAAATTCTTAAATGAGATGAAAGGTCCATACTGATCAAAGACATAGCTAATGAGGGAGTTCATGATGGTAATGATTTCGATGTTGCCTTGATGGGGAATGTTCTCATAGCACTTTTTGACATCAGCTGAAAATACAGAGTCTACTTTTCTTGGTAGATTTAGAATAACCTCATATAGTGAATCCACAACCCACCAAGATTGTAGCTTGATATTGCAACATAATAGGGCTTTTTAGTTTAGTGAGTGTGCCCTAGTTTTTAGGCAAGGGATATTGTTTTGAAAATACATGCTAAGAAAACAACAATTAGACCCACATGTGATCCACCTAAAGGCTTTTTTATGGGCTTTATAAATAGCCATTAGGTAGGGTAGAGGAGAGAGGTTTTTTAACTGATACTTGGTGAGGAAATCACCAATTTCTTGCAAAATGTCAGTTTGGGGCATATGAATGGGCAAAAAATCAGATTCTGCTAGCCTCTTCTTGGCTTCTCGAGTCATGAAGGTTGGACATATGAAGACAAGGTTATTGGCATCTTTGTCTAAGCATGTAATAAAATACTTGCTTTTGAAGGCATCAATATGTCGATCCATAGGGGCAACATTTTTGTAGAGTGTTCGGATGGCAGTGTAGTTTCACACTATGCCCAAAATAGGTTTTTGATCCTATCTTCTTGAAGATGGGGAGGTAGGGGTAAGATGCCACTCTTAATTATGTAAAAACGACACATCCATAGTTCATTTATGGCAATATGTTTGCACAAAGGTTGGGAGGGAATATGATTAAGCCCTTTCATGAGAACGCTTCTAATATTCTGATCTTCAATGTACTTGAGATCAAAAAATACTACATGCTTTAGACTGCTCAAATAACCGGGTGTAGCATCATTGCACAGACATGGGGGTAGTGCAATAGTAGAAAAAGCTTCTTTAGCATTGCATATCTGTAGGTTAATGGGGTCCATAAAGGACCAAACAAAACATAGTTTGTCCCATAGCTCATTAGTTGGAATATCTAACCTATACAAAAAAAGGCCAAAAAAGGCATGGATAGACCTTACATCCATAAAGGCATTTCTGTAGGTAAGATGCATGAAGGTACAACACTTGGCTGGTTGATTTGATACCAGACAAAATCTACCAATTGCATCTAATATGTGATAGTTGTATATAACTCTTGCCGAGTGAAAGGAGACATCAAAGTCTAACACATGCTTGTAGTCACAACAGGACAAATATGAGACCAAACTTTCTCGTGGCTGCCATCACGTCATTAGTGATCTGATCAGCCAAAAAAACCAACGCATAGTAACCAGATGCCATATCCGACACTCTATCTAGGTCAATTTGTAAACTGCTAGTGTCATCATGAAGCGCACAGAGTATGGAACCAAGAGGACGCTCGTGGAAAAGAAATCTTTGTTTATCCTATCTGCTTTGGTGATCTAGTGACTAACCGAAGCATGGTAGGAGAACTCTGATCTCTGTTCCTACATACTCCTCTCTGGTAGAAATCTCCCGCTCTCGAAGAAAGGCATCCTTGGGATTCTATTGCATCAGCGTCTGAATGGATCCAAGTGCCTCATGTAAGCCCTTCTCATGGACTCTTAGTCTTTTCCTTCCGCTAGTACATGGGAGCGTGAAGCCTCGCTGGAAAGGATAAGACAAGAGGAAAGCCACTACGCCGGATCCTAAGAGTCAACACCTACCCAAATACCAAAATTGTCCTCACGAAGAGACTGATGAGCAAAGACAATCAGAAATCTTGTATACTCTCCTCCGGGCCATAGGAATAGAGAGCATAGAAATAGGTGAATGATTTGCAAGGGCTATGCCAGTGATGACAGAGATGATACCACGCAAGAAATAACCCAATGATCTACATAGAATCTGTCTCTCTAGTAGGCGGCCCGTTGATAGCAAAGCCCTAGGATAAGTCAAGAGGGCCTAGACCTCTAGAGAAAGCAAGCTCGTCCCAAGTGTTAGAGCAACCAACCGAGAATAAAAACCTATCCCAAGCATCTCTCTCTCTCTCTCTCTTTGAGAAAAACTGGGCTTGAGACCCTTTTCATTATTCTCTCTCTCTCTCTCTCTCTCTCTCTCTAATCAAGGAAAAGCAGATAGTACTCAGGTACAAAGACTTACAAGATAATGAAGCAAGCTCGCTCACTACAAAGAATCAAAATTTGGATGGCAGATGAACTCACACCCCTGCAACTTAAATCAAAGAAAGAGGAGCTGGCCAAGGTATACGAGGCTAGGAAGCAAGGAAAATGGGTTGGTCACCGATATGGTAAAGCCCTCATTGAGGATTTCCTGACACCTAAGGTGGACAAAGGTTGATTTGACATGTAATTAGGTGTAATCCTTACCCATGTAATCCTCTGAGCTAGTGCACACTTTTTGTTTTCTTTTCTTTTCATTTTACTGTGCCAATGGCACACCCGAAGTGAAATGTACAAGGAAGGATGTATCGTTTTGTCCCATAGCTCCAGTTCGGCCTCCCGTGGACGTTAATACAACTTTCTTTATTTCTCTCTCTCTCTCTCTCTCTCTCTCTCTCTCTCTCTCTCTCTCTCAACCATTGGGCTTGTATCCTTCATATTACTAAAAAGCCATCAAGTATCCGTGGGAGAACTCCACATAAGATCAACCATACAACAGGAAATCTCGGTTAACAACCCTCAGACATATACATGAAGCTGTGAGGGAATAGTACCCAGAAGGTAGTATAAAAAGGAAAAAAGGAAAAGGTTAGCAAAGGAGTAATGACTGTGAGCCTTGCTGAATGCACAAATTTGCCAGGTCTCTCCTATCGATGCAATCCCATAAGCTCCCTCCAACTTCTCTGGACTTTGTATCCACAATTTGCCTACATGCACTACTGCTTAGACATCCCACGGCACTCGAAAGCCATGATGCCGACCCTCAAGAATACTGACCATCCACTCTGTGACCACTCTGTACCTCAGACCAAGATATGAAGAGGTGGCTCTGGCATCCCATCTTTGAAAAGCTGGAGGAAGAACTGTAGAATCTTCCAAAACGAAGACCATGGGAACACACCACAAAGAGCCTGATGCTGACCAAAATAACCGACCCATAGCATCCTAGAACCCAAAAGAGAGTATATCGGTGGCCAAACTACCAAGGTGAGAGTGAGCTAACAGAAAATCAGCTCATATAAACTGTCGTATACTGTCACCATGTCCCAGTGAGTATCAAATCTCGTCTCAAACATATATCTGAACATGGGTGAAGAGGCCGGGCCCTGCAGAATAGCACCCCCCTCGTGAGAAAATTGTAAGTACATCAACTGAATCTGGAGAGGACCATCTTGCAATCTGCCCTCTGGGCTCCTCCATGGGCCCAAGGAGAAGCCCTGTGATCCCTCCGTCGGGGCTCATTTCTCCACCTTCACACTTCTCTTTTGAGTTCGTTGTACCTTTGTCACAATGGTCCTCTCTCTCTCTCTCTCTCTCTCTCTCTCTCTCTCTCATCACGCCATCTCTCTCTCTCTTTACCATGCTTTCGTTTAGGGTTCGCTGTTGTATTTTAGGGTTCGCGACCTGTTTTTAGGGCTCGCGACCTGTATTTTAGGGTTCGCGACTTTTTTTTGTTTTTTTTTGTTTTTTTTTTTGGGTTGTTGGACAGATCTACGTTTTAGGGTTTGCTGCATTTTCTGCACTTTAGAAACATCAATCCTCTCTCTCTCTCTCTCTCTCTCTCTCTCTCTCTCTCATGTCAACCCCAACCTCACCTATGGCAACAAGCAAACTCAAATATATGCTTCACTCCAAACGAATTTCCATCATTGAATTGGAAATGAAAGCATGGAGAAAAGAGATGGAAGATTGGAGGAACGCGAAGACCGTTTTCCTCCGAGAAAATGAAGAAAAGGAGAAGAGGTGGAAGGACGAGAAGGATCATCTTCTCAACAAGATCGCCACGTTGGAGAATAGCATTTTGGACCTCCACAAAGAAGTGTTGGAAACACGGTCAAAAAATGGGCTTGAAGAGGGGGAATTTCAGCCCTCTTTGAGGGAAGAAATTGACAACATCAATGAGGAGAAGAAGTCATGGGCCGCGGTCATATCCGAAACGCAAAAGAAAGTAGAGGAGGCCGAAAAATGGATTGAGGTTGCCAAGAAAGGGAAAGGTAAGGAAGCTCCTTGTACACCCACTCTTATCAACATGACCCTCGAAGAGGAACAAAGAAGGAGGGTGCGGGCTCTACATGTGAGGGTAACCGGCCTCAAGGACATAAACAATGTGGAAAAAGAGGTCACAAGCCTCACATCAATGATGGGGGTGGAGAAGCCTTCACACACAAAGGCATGGAGAGTGGGCAAGAAGAGTGAGGTCCCCGGAGAATCTTCAAAGGAAAGAGCTCTCATACTACGCTTCCCTTCATTGGAAGAGAAGAAGGAATTCTTGAGGAAGAGACCTACTCTCAAGAAGACAGGTATTTTCTTAGGCGATGACCTCACTCTCTCACAACTTGCGCATATGAGAGAAGTAATGCCCGAGATTCAAGCGGCAAGGGAGAAGGGGAAGATGGCCTTTTACAGAGATGGTCGGGTGGTGATTGTAGAGCGGCGCTCTACATGACGGTGCGAGACCTATGGGACCACATTGAGGATGGCGACTTGGAATTGTAATGGGTCTATGAGGTTGGATGTTGGTGCCTTTGAGGACAGTTTCAGAGACAAGGACATTGTTTTCTTTTCAGAGACTCACCAGGCCCCTGGCCAACTGTTGCCACATGTGGTGGGATACAAATGGGAGACAGCCCACAGAACAGTCACGAGATCTGAGCATGGGAGTAGAGGTTCAGGAGGAGTAGCGGTGTTGTTTAGGGAGGAGCTACAGCCACTACTACATATTGTACTGAGAGATGATCAGGCTAGATACATGTGGGTGAGGCTGAGAGCTGACACAGGTCGATTTCTATATATTGCTATATGTTACTTCCCCCCCAGTACGTCAGTATATGCTGTATCCAGAGGGCAGTCGCCTTTCTCAATTCTAGATGATGATATATGGGAGTTTTCTAGGGATGGTGATATCATCCTCCTAGGAGACTTCAATGCTCGAACGGGCAACTGTCAGACAGTCTTCTACGACACTTCAGATGAGATGCTTAGAGAGTTGGATGTGGGTGAGCTGGGGTTTGACAGATGTTCACATGACAGAGAGCAGACTGAGTATGGGAGATACCTCACGGAGATGACGACTACACATGGGCTAGTCATACTTAATGGCTTACAGCGGTTTCCTGGAGCAGCAGGCTTCACATGCTTTCCACACAGACATGGGGCCAGTACAGTGGACTATGTTATGACACAGCCGAGCTTTATTCCTTGTATTCAGGATTTCACAGTGGGAGCCAGACCAGTGGGCGTAGCAGTGGATCATGCTCTCTTGACACTGTCCGTATCTTTTCAGTTTAGTACAGCCCAGAAATCAGGAGGCAGGTCACACACCCGTTATACATTTACACCAGAGACTGACTCGGTTTATACAGAGGCGATCTGGGATCGTCTATGCACAGTTGCTCCAGGCCTCTCAGTAGAGGAGTGCACTACTTTACTGACTGAGACACTACATGATGCAGCATCAGAGGCATACCCACACACTCAACCGGATCGGAGGCGACATTCTGGGAGCATGCCCCAGAATAGTTGGTATGATGAGGAGTGCAGAGAGATGAGAGCCCAGCTTCAGAGGGATCTTCATTTAGGAGTCATCACCTACAGACAGTCGCGGATTGCTTTCCGGCGCCTTGTGCGAAAGAAGAAACGAGCTTACCTGGCCCAGATGGAGCAAGACTTGTATCAGTTGTTCTTGAGTAGAGACTCAGGCGAGGCATGGCGACTCTTCCATGAGCACTCCCCTCCCCCAGTGATTACTTCTCCTGATGTGTGGGGCCAGTATGCGACATCGTTATATACGGTTCCTGGGCAGGATCCCCTTCCAGATCCTACAGAGCCATGTCCACCTACGAGCACCTTCTTTACCACTGAGATGGTAAAGAGAGCCATTGACAGGATGAGGACCAGGAGGGCTTACGATCATGACGGTCTAGTAGCGGAGCACTTTATACATGCTAGGGATATGCTGATGGAGGTTCTTGCAATGTTGTTCAATCGTGCCATGTGTGAGGGATTACCTGAGACTTGGAGGTTGTCTACTATTGTGCCTATATTCAAGGCAGGTGATCCTACAGAGCCTGGAAATTACCGCACTATTATGGTTGGACACACACTGGCACGATTGTATGCATCCATTATTGAGCAGCAGTTGAGTAACTGGGCAGAGGGTGAGGGTGTACGGGCAAAGGGACAGGCAGGTTTCAGGAGGGGTTTCTCCACTCTTGACCATATTCTGGCACTCAGAGCTATCATTGAGGAGGGCAGGTCACATGGGAGACGGATTTATTGTAGCTTTGTGGATTTCCGCAAAGCATTTGACATGGTACCGAGAGCTCGACTGATGCGCAGACTGCAGGAGATGGGGGTGCCCACAGTGTTGATTTGGGGGATTATGGCTTTATACAGATCAGTGATGGGACATGTACGCACCCCAGAGGGGATATCTGACTTAGTTCACTCCACTATCGGGGTGAAACAGGGTTGCCCATTGTCTCCTACTCTATTTGGTATGTATGTTGATGAGGTGTCTGATTACATTGACAGAGAGGGTGATAGAGGTGCCCAGCTGGCAGGGACGTGGATCCCATTGTTGTTATATGCTGATGATATTGTCTTGATCTCTGACTCACCAGAGGGTATGCAGCGACAGTTGGATGCATTACACAGTTTTGCAGAGGATAGTGGATTGTCTGTAAACCTTGGTAAAACCAAGGTCATGGTGTTTAACACCACACCGCAGTGGATCAGGAGATCGGCACCGACCTTCACGTATGGTCAAGAGATTGTGGAGTATACAGATGCATACACTTACCTTGGGATAGTCTTCACTGGGCCGAGGTTTTCTTTGGGGAGAGCAGCAGAGACTAGACTGACCAGAGCTTATGCGGCCTTGGGAGGCTTGGAGAGGATGTGTTCGTAGATTCAGTTCCAGGAACCTCGGACAAAGTTATGGCTCTTTGATACTTTAGTAGCCTCAGCTATGATGTATGGGGTACAGGTTTGGGGACCTTCTGTAGGCCAGGATGGTTGGAGACGTATGGAGAGGCCCTTGGTATCTATGATCTCCCGATTGATTAGAGCCAAGGCCTCCGTACCTCACGCGATCATTCGAGTAGAGCTAGCTGCCCCCCCCATGGAGATTGAGGCGCTTACCAGATCAGTGTCCTTTGTGCACAGCCTATGGGATACTACTAGAGACAGATATGCTAGATTGGCCCTTGAGTCTTCCAGACAGTTAGCTCTACAGGGGGACACTTCATGCTGGTATGCACAGATGACTTCATGGTTTCAGACGCATGGCTTCACCATGGACAGGTTGCCCCCTTTCCAGTATTCTCTTCAGGCACCCTCGCTGTCTCTTACACGGGTGGAGATCACTAGACTCATTCGTCAGGACCTGATCCAGCTCGACACCAGGAGGACATGGATAGAGCCGCCTCAGGAGTTGAGCACGAAGATGGCTTTCTATAGAGAGCATCTTCTCCACCTCACAGGAGATGGGTTTGTGATTCGACCCAGCTACATGGACACACATATGTCTCATGGTTTGCGTTGTGCCATTGGTCAGATACGCACATCCTCACATCAGCTCGAGATTGAGACTGGTAGATTCAGAGGGATACCAGCAGACAGCAGGATATGCCGATTATGCCAGAGAGAGCCAGAGACAGAGTTGCACTACATATGTCATTGCACAGTGTTCTATGAGATACGGGGGCGTTTCCACTGCTTATTCAGAGAGGGTTTTGGTCCTCTATCTAGGGTCATGAGTTATGAGGATCAGAGATGTCTTGGACTATATCTACTTGAGTTACACAGGTATAGAGACACTTTACTAGGGAGAGCTAGAGAGAGGCAGTCCCAGAGACACATTACAGATTTCTTTTCACTAGATATGGGACAGCCAGAGGAGCAGCCACCACTGCAGAGCTCGTCCCACACTCATTCGACCACTACTGGCACTCTCATCGACCGAGCATTGGAGCTACAGAGATGCAGACGACCGCGACTGAGGAGAGGAGCTACACAGCATCGACGGAGACTACAACAGAAGATTCGAGCCGTACTCTCTCGACATCCAGAGTGCAGATGAGGATGGATCCTCACCATTTCTTCCATCTTTGTTTCACACACTGTTACATCCAGTTTACCGGGTACCTATTGTATCAGCTGCTACACCCACGTAGTTTTAGATTGTAGTAGTAGTAGTAGTATTTTGTTCCACTTCTAGTTCTTTTCTAGTTCTTTTGTACCCAGACATGATATTAGATTCACTATTTTGTAACTGATTGGTCTCATAGGTCATTTTGGCCTTTTGAAGACGTTAATATAACATTTCATTTCATTTCATTTTCTCTCTACGAAGTCCTCTACGCATTGATGTAAAGACAGAAATTTTCAGAGTTATGGAAGGCGTTTCTGTAGCAACATTTCCGAAGTGAACAGGTTCAACAAAATTGATTCTCATCTCCTATTTTACATACAATGTCTTCCGACACTCGCAAGGGTTCTTCTTCTTCAACAAGGTCCACAACCATTGTGGAAAATGATCCAAAATCTCTTAAGTGTGGAGATAGCAACACAACCACCCAACCAACGACATCGGAAACCATGATCATGGCGTACTTGGTATCATTGCAAGAGACCGTAAACAAACAAGGCGAAGACTTACGAGCACTTGCAATGGAGAATGGCACACTAAGGGTACTTGTGGTTGAGAATGAGAATCTCAAGAGGACACTTGAGATGCAAACAACACGTTTGATGCAACTTGAAGAGGAAGTCAAGGAATGTAAACGCTCTCTTGTGGACTTGAATGCTTTGAAGGAGCGGATGAGCAAAGTAGAGCATGACCATGTATTGAAAGAGGAGAAATTTGACACCATGAGCCGGGATGTATGCGACATGAAAAATGTATGCACAAACAAGTCTTGGGCTGATGTATGTGGTAGCAATGTGGTTTCTAATTCCTCACTCATGCAAACTATGGTTCAAACAAAGAATGCTGAGAATGTGGATGTGGAGGAGTTGAAGGAACGGGAGCGATGTTCCAAGAACATTGTTATTCGTGGAATTCCCGAAGAGAAGTTAGAGACACCTCCTTCTCTTGCCATTGTTATTGAAGATTTCTTCAAAACCCACTTTGGCATGTCCGGAGTTATGGTCTATGGAGCACATAGAGTGGGGAAGCAAGGAGCTCCTCGCTCGGGAGAACGGCCAATTGTATGCACCATGCCGGATGAGACCAAGCGAAAGATTATCCTTGATAATAGTTGGATCTATTTGAGGGATACAAAATGTTTTGTATGTGAAGATCGCACTATTAAGCAACAAAATATGCGTCGCAAGGCATATGAGGAAAAGAATAATAAAAACAAGGAGATCTCTCATGAAGAAAATGTGCCCAAGGAGGAGGCAAGTCTTTCAAGCAAATAGGGATGCGTGACCTATGAGACCGAGTTACAATTGAAAATATGCTTTTGGAATTGTAATGGATACCCATGGAATGCGGGGGTTGGCATTGATGAACTAACAAGCAAAGCCGATGTTGTACTTCTTGTTGAAACTTGGGAGCATGATACACAAAGGATTAACGACTTGGAGGATTACAATCTACATTCATTGATGTGGTCAAAGAATCTCAAGCAACGAAGAGGACAAGGAGGGTTAGCATGTATGGTTAAGAAAGGATTGGAAGATTTTGTATCAATTGTGAAAGATGACAAGTACAAACGTTATGTATGGCTGAAAATTATGACACCAAAAAGAGCACCCATTTTTGTAGCCGATTGCTACATTCCTCATCATGATTCTCCCTTTTATGCTTGCATGAATAGAGATCAACCATTTTCTGATTTGGAAGAGGACATTGCTTATTTCAAAGGTGAAGGTGATGTTATTGTATTTGGGGATATGAATGCTCGCACAAAAACATTGCAACATGATACTCAACAATTTGATATGCCATACATTTCAAGGGAGTTGGAGGAAGTTCACTTGTATGATCGTACTTCAATGGATTAGAAAGAGCCGGATCACTATGGAAAGTTACTTTTACACATGTGTAATAGCACGGGTATGCTCATTGCCAATGGTGTATCTTTGTGGAGTGGAACCAATGGATTTACATGTAGAAGACATAATGGGGATAGTGTGATTGACTATATGCTACTCTCTGAAGCCATCATGTATCGCATAAAGAGTTTTATGTTTGGTCAATGGACCCCGGAATCCGACCATCGCACCTTATGTATTGACCTTTCATGTGGAGAAGCAACTAAGCATGATAATCTCAGCCAAAGGAAAGAGAAGTTATCACTATGTATGGATTTCAAACGGGCACCAATGTACATTGAAATGGTTGAGCAAAAATTATGGATGACAAAGCTTCAATGTGATGCACCATTGGAAACTAAATGGGAAGCTTTCAAGAAAGCTATTTTTTCTTGTGCGGAAGAATGCTTTGCCATAAAGCATCTCCATGGTATCAACAAAGATAGGTCACGCAAAAGGTGGTTTGATAAAGAATGTCAAGATGCTCGAAAGTCCTTGATAAAGCTTGATGCAACTATGGACAAAGACAACTATCAAAGTCATTTGCATACATACAAGGCATTGATTCAAAAGAAGAGAAGAAGATGGGAAGTAAAGCAACAAGAGTTTCAAGTCCAAGAAAAGGCATATGCATGTGGAAGATTTTGGAGAAACTTGAGAAGCAAGCAGGTTGAGAATTTTGGTAACTTGAGTCTAGTGGATATGTACATACATTGTAGGCAATTATATGAACAAGAAAATACTGAAAAAATGCCATTTTATGGTTCACTCCCATGTATGCCATCTTTTTTTACTATTGAGGATGTATGCGGTGGGCTTGAAAAGTTGGCCACTCGCAAAGCGGGAGATCTTCAAGGTATCAAGCCGGAGATGATCAAATGGACGGGAGATTTTACCCATGAGTGGATGTGTGATATGTTCAACCTTGCACTTCAACATGGTATGCCTTATGATTGGAGTACTAATTGGGTTAAGCCTTTGCATAAAGGAGGGGATGTAAAGAATGTAAGCAACTACCGGACTATAATGATTGGGTCTCTTATGGCAAAGTTGTTTGGGTGCATAATGGAGATGAAATTGAGTGATTGGGCTGAAGAGAATGACAAGCGTGCCAAGGGACAAGCAGGTTTTCGTCGATGCCATAGCACCATTGATCATCTTGTCACTCTTCGTGTTCTCATGGAGGAAAGTCAGTTGAAAGGCAAGCGATTGTATTGTTGTTTTGTAGACTTTAAGAAAGCCTTTGATATGATTCCACGTAACAATTTGTGGAGAAGGATGGAAGAACTCCAAGTGCCAAGTGAGTTTATGCTTGCGGTTTCTCGAATCTATGAGAAGGTGATTTGTCAATTGCGCATGGAAAGAGAAATTTCAGAAATTTTTGTAAGCACTATTGGGGTTAAACAAGGATGTCCATTGTCACCAACTCTCTTTGGTCTATGCATCGATCAATTGGAACAAATGGTACTTGACTTTATGCAAGAAGAAGGCATTGAAGAGGTCACTATTTGCAATGCGGTAATCATGCTTTTGTTGTATGCGGATGATGTAGTGCTTCTATCACACACTTTAGAAGATACACAAAAGCTTATGGTTGTCCTTGAGAACTTTTGCTTGCATAGTGGGCTGATTGTAAATGAATCCAAAACAAAGGTTATGCTTGTGAAAACCAACCATAAGGAGAAGCCATGCATTGTGTACAACAATGAGACACTTGAAGTTGTTGAGAGCTTTTAGTACCTTGGCCTTGAGGTTCCATCCAATCACAAGTGGCATGAATGTGCTATGCGTCGTTTGGAAGTGGGAAAGAGAGCATATTATGCATTTGAGAACATGTGTAATGCGGGAAACATCAAGTGTTGGGTTCTCAAGAAGTATCTTTTTGATGCATTGGTGACACCGGTTCTTCTTTATGTAGTTGAAGTGTGGGGCGGGAGCATCTCAAAGTCTACTTGGAAAGAGTTTGAGAATGTCCAAAAGCGTTTTCTTACAAACTTTCTCCAAGTTAAGACACAAACACCATATATGCTCCTACTTCTTGAGTCGGGATCTCTTCCAATTGAGGTTATGGGCATGGAAAGGGTTGTGGAGTACATGATAAAGATGCGTCAAAACCCCTCACATCGACTTCCTACAATTGCATGGGAAGCAAGCAAAAAAGTTCAAAAGACGCATAAAAGCAAGATCTTGAGCACGGGATGGATGCAAGACATAAAGAAGTGGTTTGGGAGATGGGATGCATTACACTTGCTACATGATGCTTCAATTGACTCTCAAGTGAATGAAGCTTTTCTACAACGCCAATGTATTACGGCTTGGGAGAAATCCGGTGGGTCACGCTTCATACATTACACCGCCTATATTGCCCCCAACTACAAAACCATGTTCTTCGCTGAGAGAGGAAACCGTACTCACACTTACATGCTTGAGCCTATTCCCTTGTCCGCGATACGCACTATCGCAGCAATTCGGCTTAGCTCCCATTTCCTTCGATGCGAGATAGGGCGTTGGGGCAATGGAGAAGAGTCAAATCGATTGTGCACATTATGCTCACTGCAAGTTCGAGAGTCTGAGTACCACACACTACTAGAGTGCTCAGCTTTTGATCACATCCGAACTTGCTTCTCTCACATTTTCAGCCATAACTTAGACCTACACACTTTCCTCTCCCAGCCAAAGTGTGGGCTCTCCATTGCGACTCTCATCACTACAATTTTGGAGCATCGAGTCACTCATCAGTCATACACATACTACATCACTTGTAACTTTGGTCCCATAGGTCATATTTGACCTCCGAGGACGATAATAAAATCTATCTATCTATCTCTCTCTCTCTCTCTCTCTCTCTCTCTCTCTCTCTCTCTCTCTCTCTCTTTTGGAGTAACCATTGGGCTTGTACCCTTTATATTACCTGAAGCCATAAGGCTGAAAATACAAGAAATCCATGGGAGAAGGGAACTAGGAGAAATAGCTGTGAACCCTGCTGACTGCACAGATCTGCTAGGTCTCTCCCAGCGATGCAACCCCAGGAGCGCCCACAACCTCTCAGCGCTCAGAATCCACTACACACCTGACTGAACCACCAATCAAATCTCCCAAGGAGCTCTAAAACCATGATGCTGGCCCTCCAGGATGTCCCTGAACCACTCTGTAATCAATCTGGATCTGATGCCGAGGAAGGTAGAAGTGGCCCTGGCATCCCATCTCTGAAAGGAAGAAGGGAGAACTGTAGAGTCCTCCAACACGAAGACCATAGGAATACACCAGAAGGAACCCGACTCTGACCAAAACAACTGACCAATGGAACTCTCGAACTGACGAGAAAGTAGGATGTTGGCCAGAATGCCAATGTAGTTCTCTGCTCAAAGAACCTGCTTGTCATAGACTGTCACTAAATCCCACTCTCTGTCATGCCTCGTCTCAAACATAACTCTGAACATGGGAGAAGAGGCCAAGCCCTGTAAAATAGCACCCCCCCTGGAAGAGAACTGTAAGAACATCAACTGAATCTGAAGGGGACCATCTCTCAATCTGCCGTTAGGGCTCCTCCAAGGGCCTAGAGAGAAGTGACTAGGTAACCACTGAGACAAAGGCATGTCGGACTCGGAAGAGGAGAAACAGCTCTGGTAAACCCAGGGGGTATAACCATAGGTGTTTCTCCAACCTCCACTGGTCTTGTAGCAACTGAAAACTGTACCACTGAAGGGATCACTGAAGAAGGTGCCTCTGCTGAATCTTCACTGTGTCAGCATGGGGAGCCTCCTCCTCCTGTAGTCTCTCTGAGGGCTGCTCCGCTCCCAGATCTGGCTCTCTACTCTCATCCTGTGCTGTCATCTCAGGAGGTATACCTGGAGGCTGCTCCTCCACTCCTGCTCTGTCTCTGCGGCGGTAGACCTCCCTTACTACTGCCAGTGGCTTCTCTGCCATCTTCTGATGCTGGGGTTTGGCCGAACTGTGAGCCAAACCCCCTGCATGCTGTCGCTGACTGTGAGCCGACACTGTTGTAGCATAGGACATGGTCTCCCTATGCCAGGTACGGGGTGGCTGTGTCCGATTGCCCCTAGGTTGACCTTCCCAATTCCGAGCTTTAGGACAATCTTTCACAAGATGTCCTAATGTGTGACATCTCAAACATTGGTTAGGCCTACCTGTGACAACCAGATGCTGAGTAAAGATCTCTCTCTCTCTCTCTCTCTCTCTCTCCCCCGAAGGCAACTTGGCTTGGTACCATTTATATTATCAAAAGCCAAAAAGGTTGATACAAAGTATTACATCAAATGGATCTGCGGAACACCATTCCCGTAGGGGCACCTAGCAATGTCACAATGGAGCACTTGAAATTCTTTCCACGGCCCACCGATTCAGGCTTTGCTTGAACACATTGGCCTAGCCAATCACGCCACAACCGGAAGCACAAAATGATGAAGAAGCATCCAAAAGGAAATCATCCGAAGACCAAGAAGCAACTGGAGGTGCAGGTACCACTTGCAAAAGCGTTCACCTCGGGAAGGACAAAAGGCCTCCAATCTGCAGGGGGAGGAGGAAGATAAAACTTGAAGCCACACTGTAGATCCATTAAGAAAGGCTCACTCCTCCTCCAGTCACCATCACAGAAGAATAGCCGGGAGGAGGACACACACACACCACACTCACACACCCACCCTCCCACCCAGCAACTTTATGCACAAGCCCCCACGAGCTGCCACAACGCCAAGAAAGCAAGCAAAAAGGAAAAACACACACAAACAATCAAACCCTAACAGCCCCAAATACAACCCTAAACTAAAACATGCAAATTAGACACCTACACACACATACCATGTAGTGCGTGCGCACAAACACACGCATGCCCACGCAAACACACACACAGCCAACCAACATCACGCACAGACATGGAAACAGAGCGGGGACGGGCAGGGGGCTACGACCAAAAGGAGGCGCGGGCAGAGATGAAGACAGGGAGGTTCGCATGAGCAGACGCAGGGTAGAGCCCTGCGCTGCCCTGACACGCCCCCCCCCCCCCCCCCCTCTCTCTCTCTCTCTCTCTCTCTCTCTTTCTCTCTTGGAGTAACCACTGGGCTTTTACCCTTCATATTACTCAAAGGCAAAAGGCTGAAATTAGAAGGTATACAGACTCCATAACGAGGGAAAAACCCTCCTGATACAACAATAGGCACAAACTGAGGGGAAAAGTGCCCGCCTCATAAAAAATAAACAAAATGCAAAATGACAACCAAAGCCCCAATGGGCCCATTGTGTGAAGCTGCTAACTACAGGCGGCATAGACCTACCAAACACCATTCCCGAAGGGATATCCAGCGATGTCGCAAAGGAGCACTTTAAACTCTTCCCACGGCCCATCGCTTCAGGCTTTGATAGCTCATTGGCCCTGCCAATCATACTGCAACCATAAGAACAAGTTGATGAAGAACAGCCAAAGGAAAGACAGCCACCAAGACCACCAAAAGAGCTGGAGGAGCGGGTACAACTTGCATAAGCAACTTCTTGGAGCACGACAAGAGTAGTAGCCACCGCCAAAGCACGAAGGCCATCTCGCAACAGTATATGCACGGAGAAGGATGAGATGGGCTCCAATCTGCAGGGAACTCTTCCCGCGGCCCATCGCTTCAGGCTTTGATAGCTCATTGGCCCTGCCAATCATACTGCAACTAGAAGAACAAGTTGATGAAGAAAAGCCAAAGGAAAGACGGCCACCAAGACCACCAAAAGAGTTGGAGGAGCGGGTACAACTTGCATAAGCAACTGCCTGGAGAACGACAAGAGTAGCAGCCACCGCCAGAGCACCGAAGGCCATCTCACAAAAGTATATGCGTGGAGAAGGAAGAGATGGGCTCCAATCTGCAGGGAGAGAGAGTTGCCGCCCCATCCAACAACCAAGGGGTAAACCAGCACACCGCCAAACATACAAGCATAACATAAAAACACACACACACACATAGCCAAAAAACCCTAATCCCCGAAAACACAGAAAAAATAGAAACATATAAACATGCATATAAACACACCACACGCATACCCATACCATACACACACACACACCACACCACACATCCAGGAAAGAGAGGGGCGGCTGGCGTACCTGTTGGCGGAAGGATGGAGTCACTCTCTCTCGGTGGGGGGCCATTAGCTAGAGCCATAAAGGCACTGTTGCCTAGGGCCTCGCACGTGGAGCCTTCCCCCCCTGAGGCCCTCTCTCTCTCACTCTCTCACTCACTCTCTCTTTGTCGACGAAGCTAACTAGGCTTGTACCCTTTTCATTACTTTGATAGACCAAATGGTCGAATAATACATCAGATAACTGGGGACGAAAAACCCCTTTCAAAATATACAAGAGGAAAAGCCTCCTGCGCACAGGAGCAAAAGAAAATGATACAATAAGGAACAAGTAAAATGTATAGAACTGACAACAATACACCGAGGGTATAACTGACAACAATACACCGAGGGTATAGGGTAAAGGGGCCATTAAAAAGCCGCCCCCTGAAAGAGGGGCACGATTACCCCAATGAGCAAGACCAAAACAAACCAGTCATGAGCCATCAAGCAGCCAGTGTTGTTGTGGTAAGCCTGAGTGAGGTCAAACCTCCTCCGTAGGATCGCCAGATCGAGCCTTGCTGGCCCATTGGCTCGCTTCTCACCCTGCAGCGGCTTGCTTTGCACGGCCATTTTCGTTACACATAGAAAATGTTTTGCTGTTGTGCGACGTCGATGATGAGCTGTTCACATTGAGCTTTTTGTTGGTCGCAGCGATGAGCACGGGCCTTCTACTGTGCCATTGCATGATTCGTTTGGTGCAGCAAATTTTTCGCAATCTTCCATGCCGCTTAGGCGGCCTTAAGTTGGCCCCTTTACCCTAAGTATTGTTGTCATTGGAGCCTCCTGTAAACAATCTCAGTAAGAACATTGTGTTGGAATCTCAAATTCCAAATCACTGTCCATCAACCAGTCACAGAGCTCTACACAACTGACATGTAAGGTTGTAGCCGCTCTCAAAATGTCCCAATTCCCAACGAAGTGGCAGGGCGCCTGTCTGACTCCATGTAGAATACCATAGAGAGGGACCACAAAGACTGACTATTGGACCACACAAGCCTGCCTATATAGCATTGTCAAACTGAGAGGAAAGAAGATGATATACCTCTGCAATCACTTGATCATACACTGCATTTAATACCATCTGACCACCCCATCCATCATATGACAATGAATTTGAGCCTGCTTTGCTGTGCAACCTGCACCAAGAACCTGCACAACGAACCCTAACCTGCACAACAAAGACGGGAAGGTGCAACTGAAAAGGGAGAGCTCGTAAGAAGGGGTAGATGAGGGAAATGGGCCACGCTTAAGCCCAGCAGGACAACGTGCAAATGCTGAGGCGCTGCTGAGCAGACGAGGGGACGCGAGGGGGGGCGAAATGCAGTGCACAACAGAGAAGAAGGGCCGGGGAGGGGAGCAGGCTGAGAAGGGGTTACGGGAGGAAATGCTGCGCACAGAGGGGAAGGGGTGACAGGAGGAGAGGCCGTGTGCAGGTGAGCAGGGGTGACGGGAGGCAGGGAAGGTAGTTCGACTTTAGGGCAGGGTGCAAAAACGAAACAGGAAGACCAGTCGGCTATTAGCGCTCCTCCCTCTCTCTCTCTCTCTCTCTCTCTCTCACAGAAGAGAGGGACTTCGTGCTATAGTGCCCAATGGACAATCACCGTTTACCATTCTAGATGAGGATATTTGGGAGTTCTCCAAAGATGGTGAGGTTATGATTCTGGGAGACTTTAATGCTAGGACAGCGCATCAAGAGTCAGTTTTCTACGACACTTATGAGGAGATGCTTAGGGAGCTTGATACTACTGACATGGGACTGGCCAGAGTCTCACAAGATGGATAGCATAGAGAGTATAGCAGATTTCTTATTGAGATGGGTAGTGTGCATGGCTTGGCTATATTGAATGGTATGCAGAGTTTCCCTTGGTCGAGTGGATTTACTTGCTTTCCCCAGGGGTTGCACTGGATCATGCAGTTATGAGCCACTGGCCTTTTTCTACAATATAGATGCACCGACGCAGAGGGAGATAGATTCTGTATACACAGATGAGATTTATACACGCCTCTGCGGCAAGCAGCCAGAGCGTCCTCTTCATGAGCTCACACAGATTCTCACACAGAGAGACTACGTTTGGCAGCGGCACAGGCCTTCAGCTGGTATGATGAGGAGTGCATGGAGATGAGAGATACTTTGCAAAGGGAGGTGCTCATAGGCCCTATCACTCATAGACAATCATGTATCATCTTTCGGCGCCTTGTGCGTAAAAGAAGCGAGCCTATTTAGCCCAACTGGAGAGTGATTTATACAAGCTATTCTTGAGTATGGATTCAGGTGAGGCTTGAAGATTGTTCCGTGAGCACTCCTCAGTACCAGTCATTACATCTACAGATACATGGGGTGAGTATGCTACCTCACTTTATACAATCCCTAACCAGACTTCATTGCCACACCCACCAGAGCCATGCCCACATACTTGTACTTTCTTTACTGAGGAGATGGTAAGGAAAGCTGTTGACAGGATGAAGGTTGGGAGAGCATGTGATCATGATGGCTTGGTGGCCGAGCATTTTATACATGCGAGAGATATGCTGGCTGAGTTTTTTGCATGGATGTTCAATAGAGCTGTGTGTGAGGGTTTCCCTCATACTTGGAGCATGTCGACTATTGTACCTATCTTCAAATATGGAGACCCTATGCTGACGGGGAACTATCACACTATCATGATTGGACATACATTAGCCAGATTATATGCATCCATCATTGACCATGAGCTTAGCAAATGGGCTGAGAGGTAGGGCATACGTGCGTCAACCGAGGCTGGTTTCATGAGAGGTTTCTCTACCCTTGACCACATTCTAGTTCTCACACTTCGAGCTATTATTGAGGAGGGTAGATTCCATGGGAGGAGGATCTATTGCAGCTTTGTGGATTTTCGCAAAGCTTTTGATACACTGCCGAGAGGTAGACTTTTGCAGAGATTGGGAGTGCTTATAGAGCTCATTTGGGGCATCATGGCATTATACAGGACAACGTACACCTCAAGGATGTCAAACACCATTCACTCCACCATTGGGGTGAAACAGGGCTGCCCACTATCTCCCACGCTTTTTGGTATGTATATGGATGAGGTTTCAGACTATATTGAGAGGGAGGGTGACAGAGGTGAACAACTATCATGGACATGGATACCCTTACTAGTATATGCAGATGATATTGTGCTCATCTCAAACTCACCTGAGGGGATACAATGCCATCTTGATGCTTTACACACTTTTGCGCACGATACTGGTATGTCTGCTAACCTTGGGAAGACCAAGGTTATGGTATTTAATACCACAGCGCAGTGGGTCAGGCGATCGACACCCATTTTCACTTAAGGACAGGAGAGGGTAGAGTATACACACATGTACACTTATCTTGGGGTGGTCTTTAGTGGTCCGACTTTCTCTATGAGGCAGCAGAGACTAGATTGACCAGGGCATATGCAGGTTTGGGGGGGCTTGAGAGGATGTGCTCAGAGGTTCAGTTCCAAGAGCCTCGCACCAAGCTATGACTCTTTGATACTTTGGTTGCCTCAGCCATGCTTTATAAGTACAGATATGGGGACCCTCAGTGGATCATATGAGCCGTCAGCACAGACACACAGATGGATGGTGAGGCATGGAGAGGCCACTTATCTCCATGATCTCCAGGTTGATCAGCGGTAAGGCCTCATCTCCCCATGAGATCATTAGAGCAGAGATGGCCGCACCCGCATTGGTGGTGTTGTTGTTTCCATTAAAGGGAAACATATAATCCTAAGATATTCAACCATGCAAGAGAAGATTAAAGTATTGAAGCAAACTCACTCACTACAAGGAACAAAGATTTGGATGGCAGACGAGCTCACACCAACACAGCTAAAGATTAGGAAGCAAGAGTTAGCTAAAGTTCATGAAGCTAGGAAGCAAGGGAAATGGGCGGTATACCGCCGAGGCAAAGCTATCATTGAAGACTTCCGAACACCTAAAGTCAACAAAACCTGAAAACCCATGTGTACTTGGGTTTAATTTTGAGCCACTTTGTATCCCCCTCACATAGATGACGGGCTTTGTTTTATGTTCTATTTTCATTTTGTTAGCAGTCATGCTCTTGATACCCGAAGTGGAATGTATGGATATATCTGATTTGTCCTATAGGTCAATTTTGGCCTCTACAGGACGTTAATACAACTGTTTCTCTCTCTCTCTCTTGACCATATTCTGACACTCAGAGCTATCATTGAGGAGGGCAGGTCACATGGGAGACGGATTTATTGTAGCTTTGTGGATTTCCGCAAAGCATTTGACATGGTACCGAGAGCTCGACTGATGCGCAGACTGCAGGAGATGGGGGTGCCCACAGTGTTGATTTGGGGGATTATGGCTTTATACAGATCAGTGATGGGACATGTACGCACCCCAGAGGGGATATCTGACTTAGTTCACTCCACTATCGGGGTGAAACGGGGTTGCCCATTGTCTCCTACTCTATTTGGTATGTATGTTGATGAGGTGTCTGATTACATTGACAGAGAGGGTGATAGAGGTGCCCAGCTGGCAGGGACGTGGATCCCATTGTTGTTATATGCTGATGATATTGTCTTGATCTCTGACTCACCAGAGGGTATGCAGCGACAGTTGGATGCATTACACAGTTTTGCAGAGGATAGTGGATTGTCTGTAAACCTTGGTAAAACCAAGGTCATGGTGTTTAACACCACACCGCAGTGGATCAGGAGATCGGCACCGACCTTCACGTATGGTCAAGAGATTGTGGAGTATACAGATGCATACACTTACCTTGGGATAGTCTTCACTGGGCCGAGGTTTTCTTTGGGGAGAGCAGCAAAGACTAGACTGACCAGAGCTTATGCGGCCTTGGGAGGCTTGGAGAGGATGTGTTCGCAGGTTCAGTTCCAGGAACCTCGGACAAAGTTATGGCTCTTTGATACTTTAGTAGCCTCAGCTATGATGTATGGGGTACAGGTATGGGGACCTTCTGTAGGCCAGGATGGTTGGAGACGTATGGAGAGGCCCTTGGTATCTATGATCTCCCGATTGATTAGAGCCAAGGCCTCCGTACCTCACGCGATCATTCGAGTAGAGCTAGCTGCCCCCCCCATGGAGATTGAGGCGCTTACCAGATCAGTGTCCTTTGTGCACAGCCTATGGGATACTACTAGAGACAGATATGCTAGATTGGCCCTTGAGTCTTCCAGACAGTTAGCTCTACAGGGGGACACTTCATGCTGGTATGCACAGATGACTTCATGGTTTCAGACGCATGGCTTCACCATGGACAGGTTGCCCCCTTTCCAGTATTCTCTTCAGGCACCCTCGCTGTCTCTTACACGGGTGGAGATCACTAGACTCATTCGTCAGGACCTGATCCAGCTCGACACCAGGAGGACATGGATAGAGCCGCCTCAGGAGTTGAGCACGAAGATGGCTTTCTATAGAGAGCATCTTCTCCACCTCACAGGAGATGGGTTTGTGATTCGACCCAGCTACATGGACACACATATGTCTCATGGTTTGCGTTGTGCCATTGGTCAGATACGCACATCCTCACATCAGCTCGAGATTGAGACTGGTAGATTCAGAGGGATACCAGCAGACAGCAGGATATGCCGATTATGCCAGAGAGAGCCAGAGACAGAGTTGCACTACATATGTCATTGCACAGTGTTCTATGAGATACGGGGGCGTTTCCACTGCTTATTCAGAGAGGGTTTTGGTCCTCTATCTAGGGTCATGAGTTATGAGGATCAGAGATGTCTTGGACTATATCTACTTGAGTTACACAGGTATAGAGACACTTTACTGGGGGGAGCTAGAGAGAGGCAGTCCCAGAGACACATTACAGATTTCTTTTCACTAGATATGGGACAGCCAGAGGAGCAGCCACCACTGCAGAGCTCGTCCCACACTCATTCGACCACTACTGGCACTCTCATCGACCGAGCATTGGAGCTACAGAGATACAGACGACCGCGACTGAGGAGAGGAGCTACACAGCATCGACGGAGACTACAACAGAAGATTCGAGCCATACTCTCTCGACATCCAGAGTGCAGATGAGGATGGATCCTCACCATTTCTTCCATCTTTGTTTCACACACTGTTACATCCAGTTTACCGGGTACCTATTGTATCAGCTGCTACACCCACGTAGTTTTAGATTGTAGTAGTAGTAGTAGTATTTTGTTCCACTTCTAGTTCTTTTCTAGTTCTTTTGTACCCAGACATGGTATTAGATTCACTATTTTGTAATTGATTGGTCTCATAGGTCATTTTGGCCTTTTGAAGACGTTAATATAACATTTCATTTCATTTCTCTGAGTAACCAGGGCTATATTAGAACGTACTAGTGTGATCGGCGGCCTTCGGCCGCCTCTCTCTCTTTCTCTCTCCCCCCTGCGTGCGCAATGTCCTCACTGTAGCTGGATAAAGGAAATTGCGACACGTGGCGCGGGAAAACCAGTCTCCTTAATATATAGTATAGATTGTGATCCCATAGGGCGCAAAATGAATGGCACTATGACAATACTCATCGAAATAAAACTATATACAAACTGGAGATATCAAGGAGGCTGATGTGAAGCATGTAGAATGAACCACTCAGAACTGCATAGTGCTTGAGCAAAACCCCACTAGAGACGTGGGTAAACAAAGAGGACCACCCCCAAGTGTGCAAAAACTCTGCTCTCTCAGAGATCGCGAACGACCGATCCGTCAACGACGGATGCGTTCACACATACAAAGGATCTTCACCAGATATAGAGAGTGACAGACCAAACACTTCACACCAGAGGAGATCGAGACTATGCTACAGAGACCTATGAGATTGGTCGTTCACTAACCACGAGAGTCCACAACAGCTAGCTAGTGTTTTATTCCCCCCTAGTAGAGGTTGCTTCACTTCCATCTCTCTAGGATTCACATTGATCAAAGCTACATTAATTTGGGTAAAGCTTTTATGAATAATACAAGAAAACAAGCACGTTTTTAGAATTGATATGTTAAGACTCACTAGAAATAAATGTAATTTATGCTTCCTTTTTGTCGCAGACGTACCACTTTAAAATTTCAAAACTAGCTTGATTTGTTCCTGATATAACTTACTCTCATTACGGAATGGGCATTATTATTATTATTATTTGATGAGTTTCAGATGGCAATTTTATTGAGTAGTTTTGGACACCAATTTATCTGCTGTGCGATAGTCACTCTCTCCTACTGTTCAAAATATGCAGCTGTCTGCAATTTCTCCCTTCACAAGTTTTAATAAAAGAAGTTGTATTATACTGCATGCATGGCACTGATTTACATGCTTTTGTACAAATTCGATAGAACATGAAGCATAGATTCTGGCAGGGACAGTTCATGAGGATTGGTCCCTTGGTAGATATTGTGGTCCTTTCCACATTCTTTGACGGATTCGTCAGGCAGCATATGAGATTGATTTACCTTCCCATGTTCATGTTCATCCAGTCTTCTAAAAAAGCGCTGGGTGGCACAGATCAATTGGTTTCTCCTCAAGATCTAGCAGCAGTCGAAGCCTTGTCTTTCGTACCGCATGAGGCAATCTTTACTTTCCGAGGGAGCTTACTCAGAGTGCCCCCTCCTAGTGTTTTAGACATTGATGCTTGCCCTTGGCATAGAGTCATAGTTGTTGCTCTTAGGGGTAAGCAGTGGCATGTAGACCCAGAGATCTCCAGTGTGTCCTCCTTGTCTGAATGGAGATTATGCATTTGCAAGAGACGACGCCTTGTGGAGGTTACGTTGGATCAGGGTGAATAGATTTGGCCCCTGACACTTCCTTAGCAATCTCCCACTTCTTTCTTCCAGTATTGTGCGAGGATTAGCCAGAGATCCTTGTTGCCCACGAGGCCACACTCACACTCGAGGAGCCCTCACTGGACAGCTGAAGGCATTTCTAGGCCTTTCTTCAGAGTATTCTGGGCCAGACTCTGGGAATCTTGGTGCCCACGGAGGATCACCTTCTTTTTGTGGATGATTGTGCATCAGGGATTGCCAGTGGGGATGGTTAGCTGCGATGGGGATGCCAAGGGATTGTGTGACATATCCTGTGCCTATTGTGGAGACCTTGAGGCATTGCCTATGGTCTTGTGATTTCTCACGTCTTGTATGGAGAGGCATATGGAGGGTCGCTTGGGATATATCGCTTGGGGCACTTTCTGCTGGATGTTGCAAGGGTCTGGGAGGCAAGAGGCCTCAGGCTGCATACAGTTTCTTATATTAGGCCAGATGTTTATGCACTCTAAAGGATGCTGAAGAGAATGCTGGCAGCATTGTCTGCAGAGATTTATGGCATTGTGGCTAGCATCACAAGCTGGTGTATTTGAAGAGACAGGTACAGGTTGGCGTTAGGAGGTATGTCCTCTTCTTACGAGCATGTTATTACTGAGATTTGGGGAGAGATTGTCCACACTCACGGAGGTAATTGGGACTACCTTTTGACGCTCCTCTCTAGGGCAGGGGAGTCTCCTCGTGAGCAATTCTTACATGAAGCGTTTGTCAGCTCTTCTTTCATCTGGGAGGTGGCATTCTTAGATAGGATCCACGGTGGCTCCTCTCTCATATCTCTCTCCCACCTCAAGACCTTTGTACTGTTCATTTATAAAGGAATACCATGGATCAAGATTAAGCAAGGCCAGTATCAAGTTTCCTTGCAAATTCATGCTATTGGCCATCTCAGTAAACTGTTCCTCAAAATTGACCTCCCAGGCCTGCAAGCACCATCATAGATATCCACATAATGAAGGTTAGAGTTAAGTATCCGTAGAGAATCAAAACAATAACGTGGATTTCTGCATACAAATCAACAAAGCAATTTCCTTCTAAAAGCTATCAATGTACCTGCACCCTGCTTTTCCCTCTGCTTTGTGTATTTGGCAAAATTCCCTCTTTGTAGCATTTCAACAGTAAAAAGGCAGCTGGAGACTGCATAACAAACACTTTCCTCTGGACTGCCACATAGCTTGTAATTTCAAGTACGGTCTATAGTTACTCGGTATTATCTCAGTGCCTCAACACCTAGATTAGCATACCTGATGTAGAAAACAGTTGTGGAATGGCAACAAATAATTTTCTTCGTTTCTTGTCCACGTGCTTCTCACTCTCCTGCCCTCTATGCCTAAATCTGCAAAATTAATAATAGTATTTTTGAAGCTGAAGCCCTCTCCCAAGCTTCGATTCAAATCATAAACCTGAATGCACAACCCATTTGAAAAAAATAAAGACTTATTACTGCAGTGTTTACATTAAGCAGTCACACACTGAAGATTTATTAGTAGAAAACATAGCTATGCGAGTGTAGAGAGATGGTAGCATTCTCACCATGCCTTCCTGCAGATATCTACTACAAGTGCTAGTAAGAAGGTATACGCGATACAAAATGACGATCATTAAAATTGCTGCATGCATTTGCAACTTCTTGTGAGGAAACCTAAGTTGTCCTTCTGTAAGGGAAGTGTTTTCAAGTGCATAAGTTACTCGGAAAGATTTCTAGGGGCTACCTCCTTTAGAGCGAAGCTTCACAGGGGTTTGGCAGCAGGCTTGAAAATTGCAGGGCACCAGTGCCCATCCTAAGGAAGACAAACTATAATGGTTGCCCTTCCCTTAGGAAAGGTTATCAACCACTCTGATCTTCACAATGCAGGGCAAAATATGTGTTGCCCTTCCACCTCTACATGATCAAAAGTGCTCATGAGAGCATGGTAACAAAGGTATACCAACAACTACAAGTACCTGACAATGAAATGCACATAGATATGCAAATTCTAGAGTAGATTTACCAGGCAGGTGCAGGGCAAAACACTGGGGAAGGGCGGGCAAGGTTGCAATTTTCAACCCTGGTTTGGCTAGGAGAATCTTTTAAGAGATCACCTTTAAAAAATGAAAAAGCTTCTTTAAGCTACTTCTTGCATCGTCATGCTAGCCCTATAATGGAAACCTAGCTTCAATGCACAGCCACCTGACCTAGTGTCCTCATGGTAAGTGACATCCAACAGTAACTACTATTTTTACGAAATTCACATCTGCTACAGCAAACATCTAATTAACTTAACAATCTCCTCTGTTGCAAGAGTTCCATTTTGAAGGATATGAGGAAGTTATACTTCAAATATTATGATAAAAGCATTTCTGATTCAGAGGAAAATAAAATTTTGAGAAATATTCCATCAGCTTGAAACTTGTGAGAAATTTTGAGAAATGTCAAAAGCTACGACTGAAAACCAATAACGGAGACATTCTGTTGTCAGTGGAATCTGTCAAACCTTCCCCTTTGTGAAAAACTGTCTTTTAAGAACTTCCAAGAGCATCCCGTAGTGCACTCAAAGGCTCAACAACATCAGTAAGAGATTTGTAAACCTTACTAAAAGCACAAAGGATCAAGCATACCTTTCTGAAGAAGGCACAGTCACACAGCAGCAACCCTTAATTTCTATTGTACCAGTAATTGACTTTAGGCAAGAACCTGTTTGCCAGGAAATAACACTGCTGGTTTTCGTGTGGAAAGCTTTACACAAATCACCTAAAGCATTTGCTTAGAATTCACCCCCCCACCCCCCCAAAAAAAAAAAGAAGCACTCTGGCCTCTACAACCATTGCTGTCACTAAATACTCTTTTTTGAAGCGGTTAGATACGCTTCATGGTGTCCTCTGTAATGTGTTCAAACAGCGAAAGTCACATCATCCTATGTAGAAGTAGTGGAACCTAACAGCACTTAACAGCAGAAGTCTTTTCCAGCCTTGATATTATGAGGTTAGAAGATTCTCTATATCATTTAAAGGAAAAGATTAAGTTTAAAAACTTGGTTAAAGATAAGGAATTGAGACAAAATCTCTTGCCTCATAACTTGAAAGTGCCATTAATGCCTTCTCGCGAATAACTTTAAAAACTTGGTTAAAGATAAGGAATTGAGACAAAATCTCTTGCCTCATAACTTGAAAGTGCCATCAATGCCTTCTCGCGAACTGTCCACCAGTCAAACTCATCGGTTTTCAGGATTGTTGCAGCCTTCCAGAGAACTTGGAGTACTACGTACGACATCACTGCATATGCTGCAGCATCAAGTGCTCCATTCTGGAGAAAGCAACATAGACTTCACAACATTGCAATTTATCATGAGTATCTAAAACCTTGAATCCTTGAATGAAATTCTGCAAGCAATATCAAATGCTTCATAACAGAGAAATTGACTCTTAACTTCACAACCTCGCACCCTACTAAACAATATGCATTAATGGCATGATGCTTATGCACGAAGTATCAAAATCCAAGAATTCCTTGTAATAATTCTATTCAAAAATTCCTAAACATACCAGATATGGCTATGTCCACCATCCACTTCACACATGACCATTATCTCATTTACCATAGTACATTGTACCATATATACGATTCTTCTCCCTTGGATCCCTCTGCATCTATAGATGCACTTACTACATAGTTCATTGATGTACTACACTCATCTGCCATTTCTGGCTTCTCTCACACCTCTCATATGGCCAAAGTTGGCTCCATGCCCCATAATGGTTGGTCTGATGATGAACTCCGAGACATTTGAGCAAGCTAGGGAAAATCTCCACCCGGGAGGCACAGAGACTGAACCAATCTCTTACTCATTGTAAGAAGCAGGCTCCTGAGATTGAGAAATACTCGGACATCTACCATCTATTCTCATTTCTTAAGCAATAAATCAGTGGAGGCGTGGAAGCAGACCCTTGCATAAACTACTTTATCGTGTGCATACTCAAGAGCCCTGATCTGTCACATCGTCTTTCTTCACCACAGCCATGGTGGAGAGCCATGAGGCATGGGAGATCTCTAAATCATAAAGGGATCAATGGTGAGCACTTTACTTATGCTTCATCTACACTAGCCTCCTTGATAGCCCATATGTTTAATCGAGCATTAGTGGAGCTGTTGGTCTACGAATACCATTATCCGAATACCATTATCCGAATACCTAAGGTTGGTGACGACTATTATGGATAATGGTTGGTCATATACATGGCCAAGTTATATGGATCGATGCTTCAGGCAAAGCTATGTGCTTTGTCAGAGAGTGAGGAACTTCCTGCTAATGAGCAGGCTGGCTTCCGTCTGAGTTACTCTATGATGGACCAAATCTGCAATCTCAGGGGCTTGATTTAGCAAGCCAAGGAAGATAGCTATCACCTTTATTGCAACTCTGTGGACTTTGTCAAAACCTTCGACATGGTGCCTAGAGATCGATTACTCCAGCGTTTGTAGAGACTCAGAATTCCATCACAGATAATATGGGGGATCATAACAATTCATGGAAGAGTTGTGGGGAGAGTCCGTTGACTCCGTTCCCAAGTGGTTTATCAGCTAAGACAGCTAACACCATGGTGTTAACCAGGGATACCCACTATCTCCAACATTCTTTGGTTGAGATTTCTGGTTCTACTGACAGAGGCTATGGTACATGTCTCAAGAGCCCCACTTTTCGATCTCATCTCTTTGATGTTGTACGCAGATGATATTGTGTAATTGGCTGATTCACAAGAGAACATCCGACGCCATATGGTAGCTTTGGAGGAGTTCCACACATAGAGGGGACTGACTATCATCTATGACAAGACCAAGGTGGTGGCCTTCCACACACCGCAGAGGATTATGCGGGATATTGTGATCATGTACCAAGATAGCTAAGTCACAGAACACCTAGACAGTTAGCAGAGGAGACAGATATGCCTGATAAAATCTAGATTCTTCCAGACAGTTAGCAGCAGACGACAATGATGAGACATGTTGATATGCTCAGCTTACCACATGGTTTTGCCTACCTTGGATATCGATGGACAGATTACTAACTCATCAATACATCCTGGATGCTCCCTACCCGCCTTTACATCACTCAGAGATTAGCAAAATATTACATTTGACATCACAAGGCTAGACATTCAGCGGACAAGGATATCACCCAAGCACCAGCTACGGCTGAAAAAAAAATTCTCGAGAGACCGCATTCTTTACCTCACAAATGATGCCTCCATGATTTGCCCGAGATATATCATATAGTCAAAAATAGGTGTACAGACCAGTGTCTATGGTCTTGCCATTTCGCATGTCTTGTGTGAAGAAGCATCTGCAGGAACTTTCAGAGAGTCACTCCCAACATGGGATATATCAGTTGGGGCAATTTTTGTTACTTTCGACCTCGTAGCTAAGATGGGTACAGTTTGTGCTATTACTGGAGTGGCTATGTCAAAGAATTGGAAGTGGAACAATAAACCACTACTACAAGCTAGAACAGTGTGGATGTGACAATTGAAGGTACCCAGTAGACTAGATGTAAAAATGTGTGAAACAATGATAAAAGAGATGGTGAGGATCCATCCTCATCTGCACTCTGGATGTCGAGAGAGTATGGCTCGAATCTTCTGATGTGGATCTCCGTAGCTCCAGTGCTCGGTCGATGAGAGTGCCGATAGTGGTCGACTCAGTATGTTTCGAGCTCTGTAGTGGTGGCTGCTCCTCAAGCTGTCCCATATCTAGTGAAAACAAATCTGTAATTTGTCTCTGGGACTGTCTCTCTCTAGCTCTCCCCAATAAAGTGTCTCTATACCTCTGTAACTCAAGTAGGTAAAGTCCAAGACATCTCTGATCCTCATAACTCATGACCCTAGATAGAGGACCAAAACCCTCTCTGAATAAGCAGTGGAAACGGCCCCGTATCTCATAGTACACTGTGCAATGACATATGTAGTGTAACTCTGTCTCTGGCTCTATCTGGCATAAGTGGCATACCCTCCTATCAGCTAGTATCCCTCTGAATCTACCAGTCTCAATCTCGAGCTGATGTGAGTGTAGCACGGATAATGCGTCGTGCTCTCTACAGTGTGGGTGCCCCTCAGTGCAATGTGCGTGACAATCTCACTCAAACAAATGAAAACTCTCTCAAACAGAATGAAACACAAAAACAACGGATAACAACACAGAAACAATGGATAACAACAGAGACACAACAGTGGACCAGAACATGTGGACTCGACTACCTCAAAGAACCATGTACAGACTTTGGCGTGGCAGCACACTCCGCTCCAGCCCAGGACTCACAGGTACAAATGGGGTGTCGAGGCTCAGATGTGCAGGGATAGTGAAGCAGTGCTCTGTGTAAGACTTCCTCTAGACGACTACGTGCAAGATAAGATAGAACTGCCCCCAAAACACGACTACTCATATGTACAACCATAAGAGCCACCAACGGCCCATAAATGTCCAGCCAGCTAAGTCTATCTCCAAACTGAGTGGTGGTGGTGACCTGGCCACGATGTCCACTAGACCACCGTAGGTACCCTACCACGTGTCACTCCCAGCCCAAAGGGTCCGTCCAGTGTGAACCAGACCAACTGTAGCTAACTGTCCAACTGCCTGTCCTGTGAAGTGACTGTAGCCCTGCTACAGGTTGCCCGCCACAAGACCGCTCACCGTCTCGGTGAGAGGAAGACTGAAACTTTGAAAGAAAACTACTAGTATGTACAATGGTGAGTTCCTAGATCTGTCATCCAAGAGATAGAGTGGTGGCTACTGCTGCATCCGAAGGATCAACTTCTGGAGGTGGGGCCATCAAATCGATTGTGGGGCCTTGCTGTATGCGAGCTCTCATGTCAGTAAGTGTGTTTCCTGAGAAATGACCAGCCACCTGCTGCTGAGCCGATGGTAGCACCTGTCCTGTAGTGTACTGAGGACGTCGAGTAACACAGCCATGCCGATGTGCTCCAGCAACTCCATCACAACAAGTCATATTTTGCATCTGATGCAATGGTGAAGACTGAAACCCCTGAGGAGGAGGATACTGTTGTTGTTGGTTGTAGTACTGAACGGGAACTGGAGTCTGTGAGTAAAGTCCCATAAACTGTTGAGAAGGACCCGTTGCTGCATGCTGCACTGGTGTACCTGCTCCAGTCCACCCATATCCCATACCCATCATCGTAGGCTGCGTTGCCCTATTTTCCTGTAACAACAATTCTCTAAATCCTTGGAGTTGATTCTGAAGGTCACTAATCACTTGAGACTTTAATTTCAGGGCCTGCTGGAGTGCGAAAATAGTGGCATCCCTATCCGCGATGGCGCTCTCAGCAACCTTCAGAGCTCCCTCCATAGTTGCGTAAGTAGCTGCATGACGCTGGTGTGTGGCTGCTAAACGCTATGCTCCCAGCTCAATGGTTGCAATGGCTTGCCTAGACTCCTGCAATATATCCTCCGATAGCCGAAAAAATGATGTAGAGTCCGATCCTGTAGAAGGTCCTGTAATCGTGTCAGGGTGAAGAGAGCTGGAGAGTGGTACAGCTGGTGGGACTGCTGGTGTGACAAGTGGCACTGCTCGCGGTGGACTAGGAGCATGCCTCTCTGGACTAGGCGCATGCCTCTCTGTCGAAGTAGAGATGGTAGGAGTGGTTGCCGTAGGACTAGGCATAGGAGAAGAAGCAATTGCCATTGGGACATGGGAGCTAGTCACTGTGGTAGGTGTAAAAATAGCAGCAGTAGAGAGAGGAACACACACTGTAGAAGTCACAGCTGTGACATGCATAGTGTGATCTGGACCACCTGAACTTACCATCGAATCAGTAGTGACCGTATGCGAGGAACGTCGAACTGGTTGCTTCACTCGAAGCTGTTGGCTTTCGGAGACTGGCAGGGATACTAAAGATGCTACTGTGTCCTTCACTACCATTGCCCTCTTTTTCTTTGGCTTTTCAGATAGATCCTTTGTTTGTTCAATATCTTTCCCTTTTTTCTTAGAGCTTTTACGCTGCATCGCCGCATCCACATCCATAGGACTAACAGGTATATTAATCACCCAGGCCAACATCGGAGCTACGAAGCATTGAAAGCTAGATTGCAAAGATTGCACCTGAGCTCTGAATCTTTTAGCCCGAGACTGTAAAGAGGTAAATAAAATTTGATGAAAGCCACATGGGATGGTGTGGATGAGGCTGTATAGGCCTTCGCAGTGCGAGAATATAGTAGGCACGTCACATCTGGCCTTGCCCTTGCCCTTGCTCTTGCCCTTGCCGACTTTAGGATCTCTGACCAAAAAGTAATACTTGAAAATGGACCAGAGCTGTTTATTCCTTGCATAGCCAGCATGATTCGTACTGAGTAGTTCTTTGCATGCCTCGATTGTCGCATCTTTCGAAAGTTGGGAATAGGTGCGCGTAGCCGGTTTCACTGCAGGAAAAGTTGTCATCCCCAAGGCGTTACCTATTCGTGTAGCACTCAGTGGGTGTCCTCTGACTTGGGGAAAAAACTTGAGGAGTGCATGCACCATATCCATGGGAATATCCGAAGGCAGATCGATGTCTGCTAATGCTGACAATCCTAGGTTGTGTAGCTGGTCTTTTGATAGGACTTCTCGAAGCGACAGATGAGGCTGCTGCAGATGGAAGTTCAATGTGAACTTGGTTTGGGTCTTGGAAGAAGGAGGCCGAGGAATTGGATGACCCAGTACCTGCATGATGGCTTTTCTCTTCTTTTGGTTCTTTACAGCTTCTTCTTCATCATCCTCTTCCTCTTCCTTGTTGCTCGAAGACTCGGAGTCGGAAGCAGAGCTTGATTCGGACTCCTTGTAATTTTCATCACTGTGATCAGTGGAGGACACATCAGTGAGGCCATGGCTGGATGTATCCACATCCTCTGCCTCTGCAGAACTTTGGGATGTCTCAGTTGGCCTCTCTGGAGAGAGAGCTTTTTTTTTCCTTACTTGCTTGCTTGTTCCAGCCATTGTAAAGAGAATTCCTGGTTGTGTCAATCTGCAGTGTGCAGTGCTAACTCTGAAAAAGCTTGAATACGCAAGAAACGAATAGCTTGTCCTTTCAAAGCGATGGAGACAGCGGATGTGGAGTTAAAAAAGCTATGGCTGTTTTAAAGCACGCGATGGATTGAAAACGATGGGTTCTGATTGCTAATCGATGGATGTAGGCGGAACTGGGCGAGGGGTTTAGGTAGGTTAAGGGCGAGGGTATGCGTATAAGATAGGGGCGAGGGAGTAAGGGAGGTAGGGTCAAGGGATATTTAGAGGATAAGGGCGAGGGGGGAGAGAGTGGGTATGGGTGAGGGGGTTGAGGGTGGGTAGGGGCGAGGGGGAAAATAGTGGATAGGGGCGAGGGGGTTGAGGGTAGGTAAGGGCGAGGGGGGAGAGAGTGGGTATGGGCGAGGGTGATGAGGGTGAGGGAAATAAGTGGATAGGGGCGAGGGGGAGAGAGTGGGTATGGGCGAGGGGGAAAATAGTGGATAGGGGCGAGGGGGGAGAGAGTGGGTATGGGCGAGGGGGAAAATAGTGGATAGGGGCGAGGGGGTTGAGGGTAGGTAAGGGCGAGGGGGAAAATAGTGGATAGGGGCGAGGGGGGAGAGAGTGGGTATGGGCGAGGGGGTTGAGGGTGGGTAGGGGCGAGGGGGAAAATAGTGGATAGGGGCGAGGGGAATAAGTGGATAGGGGCGAGGGGGGAGATAGTGGGTAGGGGCTAGGGGGTTGAGGGCAGGTAAGGGCGAGGGAAGTAAGGGAGGGTAGGGGCGAGGGGTTGGTATAGAGTAGGGATGAGTGTGTTTGCGGAGAGGTTAGGGACGAGGGGTTTGGGGTTGGGATAGGTAGGGCGCAACGATCACACTCGGTACAAAGTGATAAAAGTGATAGCAGAAGCAAAGAGAAGGTACAAAGTGCTAATTTTTGAGCAGCTACAAATCTCGAGCAGATAAAAGGGAGGGTAATTTTGACTCATTAGGAGATTAAGGTTCTACAGCAAAGCTGAAAGTATAATGGCACCAAAGGTTTTTTCTGCTATTGGAATCAAAGTTCTTTGACATAAACTCTGTCATATTCTTCCCCATACAGTATGGCATTGGGAGTCTCATCAAGTCAAGTCCTTGATTACACCTTGTTCATTATCCCAATTGCCATCTAAGCAGAGTCCCCAAGAGTCCCCAAGCAGATTCCACTTGTCAAACTGAACAAAACCACTCCGACGAGAAGCTTGATTGAAAGCTTAACTGGAAGGACCTTAATACTTAACCGCAAATAACAAGACATAGCAGAAATTGAGACAGTAACAGAGCATCCATTCTGGTGGAAAGCTAGTCGTGAGGAGAGCATAACTGAGATAGTAACAAAACACCCGTTCTGATGGAAAGATAGTGGGGAGGAGAGAGATGGGACATAGAACCTACAGATGGCGGGATAGTTGCAGACCCTTTACTCAGAGGAGTAATAGCACTTGATTTTGGAGCCATTTACCAGTGGCAAAGGAACGCCTTCCAAAGTGACTAACTGGACAGCCCCCTGTGGCAAAACCTCCTGTACTCTAAAGGGCCCTTGCCAAGCTGGAACCAGCTTCTTTGCTTTTTTCAAATATTTTGCCTGCTAGAGTAGCACCAATGTGCCTTGCGTTATTTTTGGCTTTCTGAGGTGGCGATCATGCCATGCTTTGCGACGAAGTTGTTCCGCTTGCAGAGCACGAGAAGCTAAAAGGCGGCTTTCATCCAATAAGGTGAGACGGGAGATAGAGGAAGATTCCATGCCCCAACTTGCACGCAGACTGCCCACCCTAGGGGAACCGGAGTTGAACTCAAATGGAGCTATGGCTTCCAAACCGAAAGCGAGTTGAAAAGGCGTTTGATTCGTTGTTGCTTTGAAAGATGTGCGGTATGCCCAAAGAGTGCCGTGCACAGCCTGAGCCCACGATGCTGGATGGAGATGACATGCTTTCCTCAGTAGAGCGATCAGAACCTTGTTGGTGCTCTCGGCCTGTCCATTGGCTCTAGGGTAATAAGAGCACGACTTGCGATGAAAAATCTTGTAATTGGCCAGCAAATTTGAGATCATGTCATTGACAAAATGACTGCCTCTATTACTGGTGATCTCTAAGGGACATCCAAATCTGCATAGAATATTTTCATATAAAAATTTGGCCACTGTATTGCCAGTGCAATCTACTGTCGCTAGTACCTCTGCCCACTTTGTTGCATAGTCTGTAGCCACTAGCAGATATTTGCGATTACCTGGTTGAGCCGGGGGATATATTGGTCCCACAAAGTCCAAACCCCATCTCTCAAAAGGTAGCCACGCCATCGAGACCTGCAAAGGACGGTTGGATTGCTTACTCGGCTTCGGCCCACATCTCTGGCACACATCAAAAACCTTAGAATATGCTATTGCATCCTTAAAAATGTAGGGCCACCACAGACCACTCTGTAGAATCTTCTGAGCAGTGATGTGACCAGGGTAATGGCCACCAGTGGGACCATTGTGGGCATCCTCTAGAATATGCTCCACCTCATGAGGCGAGACACAACGCTTCAGAACACCATCTGGTCCCGCTTTGTAGAGCTGGCCCCCGATCAGAGTGAAAGGCTTGGACTTCAACAGCAATCTCCTCTTTTGCAGTGGGGATGCCCTCTCTGGGTACAGCCCAGTAGATAGAAAATGTAGGACCTCGCCGTACCATTCCGGTGTTGTATCTATTTTAAAAAGACTGCTATCTGGAAAGTCATCCACAATCCCGGTAGCTTCTTTGCCTGTGTAAATGCGAGAGAGGTGGTCAGCCATTACATGATGCTTACCAGGACGGAGTACCACTTCAAAATCAAACTCCTGGAATAGGAGGAGCCATCGCCATACTCGACCTGCAACCTGTGGCTTATTAAGCAGATAGCGCAAGGCATGGTGATCAGTGATAACTGTGAAGTGGACCCCTAGCAAATAGTGATGAAATTTGTGTAGAGCATACACTATAGCCAATCCTTCCCTCTCTATGGTGCTATAGTTTCGCTCTGCTTTGGTGAGCAGGCGACTTGCATAATGTACAGGGCGATCCAAGTTGAACTCTTTGCTAGGCTGAGTCAGCACAGCACCCACAACCAGCAGACTGGCATCTGTATGCACATGAAAAGGTAGGGCCCAATCCGGGGCAACTAGAATAGGCGCTTCAGTGAGACGTTTTTTGAGGTATGCAAATGCTTCGGCCTCAGGTGTTGACCACCGGAAGGGAACAGCAGCACTGGTGAGCTGGGTCAATGGTTGAGCCACCTGTGCATACATACGTATAAACCTGCGATGATAGCCGGTGTGGCCCACAAAGCTCTGAACACCTTTGGGATTTATGGGAGGAGGTAATTTCAAGATGGCTACTATCTTCTCTGGGTCCGGTGCCAAACCTTGAGCAGACACCACATGGCCCAACAGTGTGCCCTCTGTGACCAAAAAATGACATTTGTTCGGATTGAGCTTCAAACGTGCCTCTCTGCACCTGAGGAAGACTGCAGAGAGCTGAGCAAGATGCTCCTTTAGATTTTCTACTGGGGTCGAACATTGAGCACCCGAGAAGGTGGAAAAGTCATCCATGAATATGCGAAGGTGATCAGTAAGCAGAGGACAAAAGATGAGATATACTATGCGATTGAAAGAAGGCGGTGCATTTTTAAGCCCAAAAGACATTCTAGTGTAGATGAAAATACCCCAGGGAGTCACAAAAGCTGTTTTGATTTGGTCGTCAGGATGTATTCCTAACTAATTTTAGCCGCTGAACCCGTCCATAAAACTATACAGTACATGGCCAGCGACATCTTCGAGGACTCTCTCAATAAAAGGTGTCGGAAATCCATCCGGGATTGTGACCTTATTCAGAGCCCGATAGTCGACACAAACTCGAATTTTGTTGGACTGCTTCTTTGGGGCAATAACCATAGGAGACAACCATTCTGAGTGCTCTACTGGTACAATAATACCTGCTTCTTGCATTTTTTCCAACTCGATTTTGACTGCTTCTGCATACTTGGGATTCAGTTTGTAAGCCCGTCCTCTGACCGGCTTAGCCCCCTTAACCAGAGGAATTGTGTGGACTCCTAGCTCTGCTGGGATTCCTTCTAAATCGTGGTAAGACCAGGCAAACACATCTTTGAAAGAGCGCACGAAGGAGATTACCAGGTCGAGTAGAGCGGGGTGATCCCATAACCAAGTGGCTAATAAGATGGGCTGATGGCTGTCAGGGCCGCCTAGGTTGACCTCTCTGACTGGGTCAGGCGGTGTAGTGGTTGAGGCTGCGTCAGGGGGAGAAGATTGTGCCGCCTCTGTTAGCCTTTGGACATTATGAGCTGGCGTCTGATCAATGTTGAAATCAGCATACTCTTCCTGCAACCAACCTGATGGAAGCTCTGCAAATGGTAAATCCTCAGATATCTCAAAGTGCTCCGGCATGGGTGGAGAGTCAGATGGAGTAGAGGCTAAGGAGGGAGCTGGGGTGTTGGCCAACTCTTGCAAGGGAGACTTTTTTCCCCTTTTATGGTGGGTTATAGGCTCACCCAGGCCGACGGTTTCCATCAAGGGACCCTTTGAAGGATGGGCACCAGAGACTGGTCCACTTGGTTCTGACTCACTTGAGACTGGTCCACTTGGTTCTGGCTCACTTGGCTGATTGGGATTCTTGGTCTCAGGTGTAGCTTCAGATGTAGGATCAGGGGGATAGGGTGAATCTGTTGACAAAGGTTGAAGAGAGACTACATAGCATTGCATCGAAGAGGTGGCTTCTAACCACTCGAGTAAGTCTTCATCGGACCCATCGGGAGGGACCGGCTGCTCCAAGTCAGGGTTGGACTCTCCACCCACTTTTTAACCATGAATTCACCGGGTTGTTGGGGAAGCTTGGCCACCAGCGACTTAGTTTTCGTCATAAGCTCCGCAAAAGTCTCCTCAGGTTTGAGCACCATGTTGGCCAACTCATCCAACACCTTCTCCTGGTAGTCACCTGGCCTGAAAGCTGCACAGAACTGCTGTCTTAAGGCTGCCCAAGTTGCAAAATGGTTCTCTGCAAATTGGCTGTACCATTTATCTGCTAGGCCATCCAGGGTGGATGGAAATAGTACCAAGTAAGCATCTTCTCTGTTCAGCCCACGTCCCCTACAGAGAGATACAAATCTTCTTGCATGGTCGTCAGCATCTTCTGAAGACAACCCTTTGAATGTAGGGAACTTGATGTTCACCTTGGCCAAAACACTAGCTAGTGGCTCCATGATTCCTTGCCGAGTCTGTTGCACAATAGCTTGTTGTAGAAGAATAGGAGAGAGCTTTTCTGGAGAAGGTGATCGCGAAGATGGGGAACCTGATGAAGGAATGGGTGATGTGATATGTGGAGGTATAGGTGATGAGGTTGAAGGATTTCTACAAGGTGTCAAAGGTCGTCTTCTGTGATAGTACTTCAGAGGGCTCAGTAGTGGGCTTTGACGCTCAACTGACCTCCTTGTATGTGTCATACAGTGACCTCCAAACCAACCAAGCTTTGGGCAAGAAAACCTTGAACTGGCTGAAGACTGGTCTAGACTCTACTAGACCAGACGAGTGTCTAGACTAGCTGGACCAGGGACGAGGAGGACTAGACCAGGGTCTAGACCAGACAAGTGACTAGACCAGCTAGACCAGGGTCGAGGGGGTCTAGACCAGAGACGAGGGCAAGTTGGACCAGGGCGAGAGGGGACCAGACCAGCAAGGCGAGAGACTTAGACTGCACAGGCGAAGCGAAGAAACCAGCTACTCAACAGAGTGAGACTTCAGTTGAGGTCCCATCGTGATTGCCAAAATGAGAGCACCTGTAGCGCGGATAATGCGTCGTGCTCTCTACAGTGTGGGTGCCCCTCAGTGCAATGTGCGTGACAATCTCACTCAAACAAATGAAAACTCTCTCAAACAGAATGAAGCACAGAAACAACGGATAACAACACAGAAACAATGGATAACAACAGAGACACAACAGTGGACCAGAACATGTGGACTCGACTAGCTCAAAGAACCATGTACAGACTCTGGCGTGGCAGCACACTCCGCTCCAGCCCAGGACTCACAGGTACAAATGGGGTGTCGAGGCTCAGATGTGCAGGGATAGTGAAGCAGTGCTCTGTGTAAGACTTCCTCTAGACGACTACGTGCAAGATAAGATAGAACTGCCCCCAAAACACGACTACTCATATGTACAACCATAAGAGCCACCAACGGCCCATAAATGTCCAGCCAGCTAAGTCTATCTCCAAACTGAGTGGTGGTGGTGACCTGGCCACGTTGTCCACTAGACCACCGTAGGTACCCTACCACGTGTCACTCCCAGCCCAAAGGGTCCGTCCAGTGTGAACCAGACCAACTGTAGCTAACTGTCCAACTGCCTGTCCTGTGAAGTGACTGTAGCCCTGCTACAGTGAGGATGTGCATATCTGACTAATGGCACAACGCAAACCATGAGACATATATGTGTCCATGTAGCTGGGTCGAATCACAAACCAATCTCCTGCGAGGTGGAGAAGATACTCTCTATAGAAAGCTATCTTTGTGCCCAACTCCTGAGGCAGCTCTATCCATGTCCTCCTGGTGTCCAGCTGGATCAGGTCCTGACGAATGAGTCTAGTAACCTCCACCCGTGTAAGAGACAGCGAAGGTGAGAGAGAGAAATGAAATGATATATTAACGTGTTCAAAAGGCCATAAATGACCTATGAGACCAATCCAATACAAACTGGTGAATTTGAAACCATGTCTGGGTACAAAAAGATACTATAATAAATCTAAAAGTGCTACTGGCTAGAACTGTGTGGGGGGTATGTGTGAACACTAAAGCAATGGGTGCTCAATACAAGAGGGTGATAAAAATAAAATGGGTGAAACCATCTTCATCTGCATGGATGTCGAGATAGTATGGAGAGAGAGAGAGAGAGAGAGAGAGAGAGAGAGAGAGAGGGTGGGTAAGGCCGCAAGCCTTCGGCCTCCGTGTTCCTTCGCAGCCCCCCCCCCCCCTCCCGTCATTCTGCTCGCGCCGACGCTCCCCCCGCGCCTACCCCCTCTTTGCCTCCTCCTGCGTGCGGCGTTTGGCCTACGTTGTGTGGCGTGCATGTGTGTGTTTATGCAGGCTGCGCCTTGTGTGTGTTGGGTGCGTTTTTTGTTTTTCTGCATGTTTTTTTGCCTTTTTGCCTTGTGTGTGTGTGTGTGTGGGTTTTGCTTGGGGGGCTGTGTTAGGGTTAGGGTTTGCTTGTGTGTGTTTTTCTTTTTGCTTGTGTGTGTGGTGTTAGGTGTAGGTTTGGAGCGAGGTCTCGGGTTTTTGGTTGGGGTTGTGTGTGTGTGTGTTTGTTCCCCCTCCTTTCGACAGCATTATGATGGGTGGGGAAGATGCTCTCTCTATAGATCTACAGATCCTTTTCATGCCCATTTTCGTCCTCTCCCTGCAGATTGGAGCCCACTTCGTCCTGCTCCAAGCATATACCTTTGCAAAGTGGCCTTCGTGCTCCGGCGGCTGTTGCTACACTTTTCCTGCTTATTGTTGTGGCTTTTGCAAACTGTACCTTCTTCGCCGGTAGCTTTTGGTAGCCTCCTGGTGTTTCTTCTGCGGTTACTCTTCATCGAATTGTCCCCTTTGCTGCTGCTTGATTGGCTGGACCATGGTGTTCTAGCAAGGCCTGAATAGATGGGCAGTGTGAAGAATTTCAAGTGCTTCCTGGTTTCACCATTGGATACCCCTGCGGGAATGGTGTTCGGCAGATCTGTGGCGCCCGAAGCTGTTTTACACAAGTGCCCTTAAGGGCTTTGGTCGTCATTCAACACTCTTTTATTTTTGATGGGGCGGGGCACTTTTCCCCTCCTACTCTACTTCATGTTAAATCTTGAGGGGTTTTTTTCCCTGTTATGTAACCAGTGATACTTTGTAATTGCCTTTTTGGCTCAAGTAATATGAAGCGTACAAGCCCAGTGGTTACGAGAGAGAGAAAGAAAGAAAGAAAGAAAGAAAGATTTTTAACGTCTATGTCAGGCCGAAATCGGCCTATGAGACAAATCAAATGTACATTGTGTGTATGTCATCCGTCTATCGGAAAGACAAATGAAACAAAATTGATACAAAACTGAGCTGAATGTAGGTAGTGGAGTATCTGAGGAGGGATGGAGCTCTATCTCTAGGGGTATATGCATGTCTGTATGCTCAAGGTAGTACAATCATGAGAATGCATCAAGCTATCTAGCTCCATCCTGTACTAATGGGGGGGTGTAAGATGTGGTACATGGGTGGGTATGGTGCCAAGGCTACCCGGATGAAAGCTGTCGGGTCAGCCCTCATCTGAGCCACTCGCTCCTCAGTGGCACGGCGCTCCCGGGCTCGGATCTCCTCAATCTGTCGGTGGTGGGAGCTCGCGCCCCTGTAGCCTGTGACTCGTGGTCGTCGTCTAGCTCGGTTCACCTCCGCCTGTGGGAGTGTCACTCCCCTCTGAGTGTCTGGTGAGGGGGGGGCGGAAATCCTCTGAAAGAAGTCTGTGAGCTGCGACTGTCTCCCCTCTGTCTGTGTAGCTGTGTGTGGCTGTAGTAGTGTGTCCCGATGGCTCTGTATCTCTAGTAAGAAACGTCCGAGCTGTCTCTGATCTCGAGATTCCATGATCTCTCGGAGAGTGGGCTGTCCTCCAAATAGGGCCTCATACCTGCCTCTGATCTCAGTGTATGCTCTGCATCTACATACAAAGTGCTCCTCACTCTCCACCTCCTCTGTGCAGGCTCTGCAGATTCGCTCCCCCCTGGGAACACCAGTATGTCTCCCGATCTCAATCTCTAACCTGTGTGAAGCCACTCTCAGCTGACCAATCGCCACCCGTGAGCTATGTGGCATACATGTGTCCATGTAGCGTGGTCTCTGTATGAACCCCCCAGACAATATGGTGAGAAACTGGTCTCTGTAATCTGACATCCTCGTCCCCAAGCTAGGTGCCTCCCAGACTCTCCTAGTGTATAGCTGCCACAGATCCTGTCTCAATACCAAGTTCCTCTCACTGCGAGAGAGGTGAACATATGGTGAGTGGGGGTCGTACTGGAATGGTGGTAGGCTCTCCATGTCAAGACCGTGTCCCTCAAACCATGCTCTGACCTGTGAGTACCATGCTCTCTCATGCCCACTCTCTGATAGCTGTATAGCTGCCTCAAATGCTCTACGGGTAAGTCTGTCAGGAGGTAGCTCTCTCATCCTCTGGATGAAGCAAACTGTCTGGAATAGTGCCTCTACAACCATAGGTGGTGTGGCGAGCTCGGCTCTAATAATGTCGTGTGGCACTGTCTTCTTGCTGCGGAGCAAGCGTGAGATCATATATACCTGTGGTCTCTCAAGTTGTGTCCACTGGTCAGCTGTCAATCCTGGTGCCCATACTGCCGCCGAGTACATCAAGGCCGGGGTGACTAAGGTGTCGAAAAGCCACCCCTTCGTGCGGGGCTCCTGAAAGTGTGCCTGGTGGCATCTCCGCTCTAGCATGGCCAGAGCTGCATATCCTCGGGTGAGCCTGTCAACAGCAGCCTGCTTCATAGTGAAGGGTCCTGGTAGGCTGGTGAATGTGATGCCAAGGTAGACATAGGAGGTGACTACATCAACCTGTCCTCCTGCTGCTGTGAAGGTGGCGGCGCTCCTCACTGCACTGGATGTGTGAAAGATCATAACCTTGGTTTTGCCAAGGTTCACAGTCAACCCCCTGTGTGTGCTGAATTCGTCCAAGGCCTCAAGATGGCGTTGCAGGCCCTCGGGTGACTCTGAAATCAACACAATATCATCAGCATATAACATGATGTGGACCGGAGTACCTGCCAAGTCGCTCCCCTCTCCCCCTGCTCGCAGTATGTAGTCGGAGATCTCGTCGATGTATAGCCCAAAGAGTGTCGGGGAGAGTGGGCATCCTTGCTTAACACCAATGGTGCTAGCAATGGTCTCTGAAAAACCGCCTGGGCAACGAACCCGACCCGTCACCCTCTCATATAGAGCATATATGGCCCAAATCATCTCTGTTGGTACCCCAATGCTGTGAAGGCGCTGGAAGAGTCTCTCGCGTGGGACTGTGTCAAAGGCCTTGCGGAAGTCCACAAAGCAGCAGTAAAGCCTCTTCTTCCGCGCCTTTGCCCCATCAATGAGGCAGCACAGAACGAAGATGTGGTCAATGGTGGAGAAAGCTCGTCTGAAACCTGCTTGGCCTGGAGCTCGTAAACCCTCGATCTCTGCGTAGCAGCTGAGCTGTGCCTCAAGTACTGCTCCATATAGCTTGGCCATCGTGTGGCCAATCATGATAGTCCTGTAGTTCCCTGGGTCCAGGGTGTCGCCAGATTTGTGGATAGGCACTATGGTGTGCTGTGTCCACTCCTCTGGGAAGCCCTCCCCTATAGCCCGGTTGAAGACATGTGCAATCAACGGGGCTATAGTGGAGGCCGCATAAATGATGTGCTCACTCTGTAATCCAGTATGGTCAGCTGATCGTCTGTGCTGCATGCGGCGTATGGCCCTCTCTACCATCTCTGCTGTAAAGAAGGAGGAGCACGTGGGGCGAGGCTCGTGTGGTTGTGGAATAGGAGGCTGCCCTGGCACTTCATAAAGTCGCTCTGCATAATCATGCCATATCTATGGATCATCAATAGCTGTAGTCGGACGTGGCTCGCGCAGGGTGCGCCATGCCGTCGCACTATCCATGCTCATGAATAGGCGGTATAGCTCAAGCTCCTGTGCCTCTTCGAATGCTCGCCGCTTTTGGCGTGTCAGCGTCTTCATATGCCGTCTGGCCTCTCTCTCTGTGATCTCTCCTAAGGCTCGCCGTGCATGGAGGCGTCGGTATAGCTCTCTGCACTCATCATCATACCAGCGGTTCTGAGGCATAGCCCCGGGGGGGGGAGTGCGTCCTGTGTGAGTGGTGTGTGGAAAAGAGCTAATAGCTGAAGTGTGGAGAACGGAAGAGATATGTGACGTGAGAACTGAGAGTGGTGTGGATGGGTGGAGGAGACATAGGCCATGTTCGACCTTGGCCGAGTAAATAGAGGCTAACTCATGTGTGAAATGGATGGTGGTGTGTGGAGTGCGTGTTGTGGAGCTGTGTGTGATGGTATCTCCGGTGATGGAGAAAGAGAGGTATGTGTGGTCGGCTCCGATGGGTATGGGTGGAATGGTGAAGGATGTGATAAGGTGTGTAGCCTCCCTGGGTCCCAGAATATAGTCGACTGTACTCCCCCCTCCTTCTGCAACTCCATGTGGCATACAAGTCAGGCCCCCTGAGGTGGGCCATTGGACCATCCCGTTATAAATAACGAGACGGTGCTGGGAGCCAAGTCGAAGTAGATGTCGTCCGTAAGCTGTGACTGGAGCTCTGTCTGCTGTGTCTCTCATAGTAGCCTCCTCATCTAGAGTGTGTAGTGTCTCTGGGTCCTCATGGTCATATGTCTCACACTGCTCACTGCGTGTACGAGCATTGAAGTCTCCCATAAGGAAGACTTCACCCAGTGTGGAGTACTCCATAATCTCCTCCGTGAGGCATGCGTACGGTGACTCCTGCTCAATAGGGGCGAATCTGGAGCCTGTGGGAGCAAAATAGCAAAGGGCAATGTAGACGATCCTGTCTCGTGAGAGCTCGAGGCGAATCCACATGTAGCGGGCCTGTGGGTCCCGGGCAACAATCTGTAGTCTGCTGTGAAGCCCCTGTCTAAAGAGTATGGCCACTCCTCCTGAGCCGCGAGTGGTGTGCTGGCGCATACATCCTCGATGTAGAGACTCCCACTGGAATCCATGTATCCGTGGTAACCCTCTCTCCGGGCTCTCGTGTGTCTCTGTAAGTAGAATGATGTCTCGACCTCTCATCACCTCCTCAAGTCTCTCTGGGTGTGTCCATAGGTCTCCATTGCAATTCCAAACCGTGACATGAATCTCCTCGTGTGTCCCACAGGCCGCGAGTCCCTATGCGATGGTCTTGCCATCAATGATAACCCTACCATCCCGATATACTGCCTTCTTCCCTTCTTTGCGGGCTTGGTGGACTCGAGGCATGCACGCGCGACGGTGATCTTGTTGCATCTTTGTGAGGTCATCATCAAGATAAATCGGGGGGCCGTCTATCCCTCTCAAGATGACCCTCTTTCGGAGGAAGGAAGTTCGAGACTCCTCGGAGGCGAATTGGAGGATGAGAGCTCTTTTCTTTGGGTCTTTGCCGGCTCTCCAAACTTTGGAGAAAGGGATCTCTTCTTCCTTGTATCCCACTTTCTTGCATAAAGCTTTCCCATCGCTTTCGGGTGTAGACCCTTCTTCTTCTTTGATGCCGGTCACTCGCACATTGAGACGGCGAGCTTGTCGCATCTTCTCCTCTTCGATGGTTGTGTGTACGATGAGTACTTCATCTTTTTGGGCTTCCTCTCTTGCTACCTTCTTAATGTTCTTTTTGACCACTTCGACCCATCCTTCTTTGGTGGCCTCTAATTTGTCCTCAATGCTTGCGGTGAGGGCTTTGGTGATCTCCTCCTTGAGGGCTTCCTTAGCCTCCCCTTTAATCTCTCCTTCCTCGGGGGTGAGGGATGTGAGGGAAGCATGAAGGAGATCGATTTGTGCCTTCATCTCTTCTTGCTCTTTCCTCCATCTCTCCCTCTCCTTCTCGTTCTCCCGTTCCCTTCTCTCCTTCTCCTCTTTGAGATTTTGGATTTCCGCTCTCATGTCCTCCTCCTCTTCGTTCCAAAGCTTGATGAAGTTGGCTTTCTCCTCCTTCCATATTTCTCTCTCCATCCGCCATTCCTTCATGTCCTTCTCCAATTGTGCAAGCCTCTTATTCGTGAGCATGAAGGACGTTGTCTTCTTTGTCGGTGTCGGCGTCTTGATGATGGGGGAAGACATGGTTGGCTTCGTAGCTACCCTCTCTTCATATTGTGAAGAGAACACTCAGCTTGTGTGTATGCAGGGGGCAGCGGGCAGGGGATGAGGATGGGGTGTGTGTTTTCAATGGATGGGCTGGTCGTCTTGACGTGCAGGGAGCAGCGCAGCGCGCAGGAGGGAGCAGCACACAGGGGTGGGGCAGCGTGCAGGTGAGGCAGCGCGCAGGAGGGAGCCACGCGCAGGGAGCAGCGCGCAGGGGAGGCAGCGCGCAGGAGGGAGCCACGCAGGTGAGGCAGCGCGCTGGAGGGAGCAGCACACAGGGGTGGGGCAGCGCGCAGGTGAGGCAGCGCGCAGGAGGGAGCCACGCGCAGTGAGCAGCGCGCAGGGGAGGCAGCGCGCAGAGAGAGAGAGAGAGAGAGAGAGAGAGAGAGAGAGAGAGAGAGAGAGAGAGTCGCGACCTTACCTTCACCGCTTCATTTGCTCATTGCGCTCCCGCGTCTCCCTGTTGCCTTGGGTTATCCTTGCGCCCCTCTGCTGTGCCTTCCCGCTTCTGTCTCCCACCTTTGCTACTGAGTGCGTGCACGCTCTACCCGTCCTTTGCTGCTCAGCTCGCGCGCGCTCTGCCTGTGCTGGGGCTTTTCTCCCGCAACCTCTGCCCCAAGCCTCATCCTTTCTCGCGCATCCTCTGCCCCCCGCCCCTATCCCGCCAGGTTCTGCTGCAGAGCCTCGACTTTGCAGCCCTTCCTCCCCCTCCTCGCCCCTTCAAGCTCGTTGGTTGTTTTTTTCCGCCGCGTCCTCTTCACCCCACCCCCTTCAAGCTTCCAAACCTCCTCTCGCATTCTCTTCTTCCCACCCCCTTCATGGCGCCAACCTCTTCAGTGCATCCTCGTTATCCCACCCACCTCTTCTTCACGTAACCCTATCCCCCCCCCCCCCCCCCCCAAAAAAAAAAAAAAAAAAGGTTTGGGAAATAGTAGTTATAGGTACAGCAGAGTGCAGGTACAGTGGTTTTATGGCTCCTCTCTCCTTCACCTCGGAGGCAGAACAGGTCATTCACGAGAACATCTCTCGATTTGCTTCCAGAGCACTGAATGGCCATTTTGTGGGCTACCGGCGTATCAGAGGATCCTTCAGAGATTGGATCGTTGCCTCTATCCGGCTCCGAAGTGGTGGACGCATTGAGGACATTCTCCTCGGCAGAAGCACATTTACGTTATTACTCTCATCAGAGGAGTGTGCTTCTGACCTGCTTGAGCAGTCTCCTCTCCCGTGCTCAGAGCACTTGGTATTTCTTGTTCAGTGGTATGCAGATTTTGACCTCTCTTCCTTTGAGGAAAGATGCCAGGTTCCCAAGTTTCGAGTAAAACTCTCTTTCCCTGGGTTATCGCCAGAGTTTAGGGTGCCTGAGGTTGTTACTCAGTTTGGTGCATTGTTTGGCACACCTTTTCAGGGTTCTATACTGCTCAGGTCTTCTATCGCCCCTTTGATGGTTGCTGCCCAGTACTCGATGGACTTTCCTGATACACACACAGTACGCACATAGACTTTAGTGGTGACAGGAGGGCCGAACCAGAACTGTCACTTGATGTGGCATCTTGTGAAAGATTGTCCCACGGCTCAGACTTGGAGAAGGCAGCCAAGAGCCAAGCAGCAGCAGCAACAGTAGCCACAACAGGCACAACGCCAGAGGTAGGATTGAGAAAGTCACAGACAGACACAGCATGCAGGCAGTCAGGCTTCTCAAGGACAGTAGAGACCCCAGGCTCAGAGATCTTTAGGGAGGCTTCCAGTGGAGCGTTGGAAGGTTTACAGAAGAAGACAGAAATCTGCATAGAATATTCAGGCTACAGATAGACCGCCTAATGTGGAGGTGCAGCATGTTGGGACTAGTTTAGCTCCAATTGTTGAGTCTCCATCAAGAGATTTGGAACACGAGTCTTTCCAGGTTTCTGATGCTCCTTCAGTTGTCCCTCTCAAAGCCGATACTAGCCAGGCAGTGGATGTTTCTTCTTCAGTGGCCCGCTTTTCCTCTCCCTCTCGGGTCCCCCTTTCTATGTGTCTCCCGGATTTCTTCTTCGCTTTGGGTCCGTGGAGATATCCAGATTCTCCTTGAGGCACGCCCGCTTCAGGTTGACATGTTTCTTTTGACAGAGGTCTCTTCGGGTGATCCAGTTTTTTGGGGTACTCGTTCTCAGCCGCTTGTGAGCTTCATGTTTCACACTTCGCATGATCAGGCTTGGGATGCGCACTCAGTAGCAAACGCTTTGTATGATCAGATTATTGTTGAGGTTGAGAGGTTTTTTGGTCCTCAGGTTTATCATCTTCTTTCCTCTGAGTTTGACGATGCTATAGGCAGGCTTCTGTGGTCGGACAGACAGTCTTTCTGGTCCTTGCCTATGGATTTCTACATGGAGGCGCACAGACAACCTCCCACCTTGATAAGGATATGGGACATCACTAGGGTAGCTACAGTCTTATAGGTGGGATGTGTGGCGCTCTGTGAGTGGATGGTGAAGATGTTCACGTCCCAATGTCATAGTTTTTCAGTGATTTGGACAGTCTCAGATTGCAGCACTATTTTCACAGAGGTGTTTTACTCTGCTGGTCTCCGTAGCATGCTCTCTCTGTGTCTGCGTAGCTCGAGTAAAAATAACCCAAGTCATCTCTGATCCTGATATCTCATGACCATAGATAGTGGGTCAAAACCCTCTTTGAAGAGACAATGAAATCGCCCCCGTATCTCATAATACAACGGACAACGACATATGTAATGTAGCTATGTCTCAGGCTCCTAATGGCATAGCTGGCATATCCTAGCCCCTGCAGGTATCCCCCTGAATCTGCGAGTCTCGACCTCAAGCTGACGTGAAGAGGTAAGTAACTGGCCAATAGCGCACCGTGTCCCCCTAGACAAATGTGTATCCATGTAATTAGGTCTAGTCACAAACCCGTCCTCCGTCAGTTGGAGAAGATGCTCTTTATAGAAAGCCATCTTCATACCCAACTCTCGTGTCGGCTAAATCCAAGTCCTCCTAGTATCAAGCTGAGATAAATCCTGACGAATGAGTCTGGTGACCTCTGTGCGCATAATAGCTAGAGAAGGTGCATCCAAAGAGTACTAGAAAGGAGGCAATCTACCCAACTGCAACCATGTGACTGGAACCATGATGTCATTTGTCCATACCAGCAAGTAATATCTCCCTGTAGTGCTGGTTGTCGGGAAGACTCAAGAGCTAAGCGAGCATATCTGTGTCCGGGAAGGTCCCATAAACTGTGCATAGAAGAGACTCATCTGGTAATCACCTTAGCTCTAATATTCCTAGATATCATAGAAACTAAGGGCCTCTCCATACATCTCCACCCATCAGTGCTACCAGATCTACTGTGATGGTCTATTGAGGGACCCCATACCTGCACTCCATAAAGCATAGCTGAAGCCACTAAGGTATCAAAGAGCCATAGCTTTGTTCAAGGGTACTGGAACTGAACCTACGAACACACCCTCTCTAATCTCCATAAGGCAATCTATGCTCGAGTCAGTCTAGTCTCAGTTGCTCTCCTCAATCAAAACACTCGCGCACTGAAGACTATCCCAAAGTAAGTGTATGCATCTATATACTCCACCGACTCCTGACCACAACAGAAAGTAGGTGTTGATCGCCTAACCCACTGTGGTGTGGTATTAAATACCATAACCTTGGTTTTGCCAAGGTTGACAGACAATCCACTGTTGTGGACAAACGCATGTAAAGCATCTAAGTGACATTGTAATCCCTCCAGGGAATAAAAAATCAACACAATATCATCAGCATATAACAACAATAGAATCCACGTCCCAGCCAACTAAGCTCTTCTGTCCCCTCCTCTCTCAATCTAATCAGAGCCCTAATCCACATACATAACAAAGAGTGTCGGAGATAGCGGGCATCCCTGCTTCACCCCAATAGTGGAGTGAACTCCCTCACATAACCCCTCTGGGGTGCCCTCTCACTGATCTGTAGAGTGCCATAATCCCCCAAGTCAGCTCTGTGGGTATCCCCATCTTTTGTAATCTATGCATCAACATGTCTCTGGGTACTGTCAAATGCTTTGCGAAAATCCACAAAGCTACAATAAATCCTCCTCCCATGTGATCTACCCTCCTCAATAATAGCTCTGAGCGTCAGGATGTGATCAACAGTCGAAAACCCCCTACTAAATCCTGCATGTCCCATTGCTCGCAGGCCGGCTCTCTCTGGCCATCTGCTCAACTGCTACTCAAGAATGGATGCATACAACTGTACCAATTAGTCTCTGAGGTAAAAGTATATCAGGTGGGTGCTGCCACTCGTGGCCATGGGGTAGTGACTGAAAGGAGATGGTCAATGTCAATAAAGCATGATCCACTGCTATAGTAATGGGCATGGGTCCCATTGTGAGATCCGGCTAAGCCATGACATAGTCTATTGTGCTAGCCCCATGTCTATGCGGAAAGCAAGTAAATCCAGTCCATATGAGGTCCCAATCTCTTTCAGATATCTCCCATACTCAATGTACTCCTCATCCTGTGAGCATCTATCGAGTCCCGTATCACTGGTATCTAGCTCTCTCAACATCTCATTTGATGTATCATAAAAACTCGTCTGATGTTTTCTCATGGGGGCATTAAAGTCCCCCAAGAGAATGATGTCACAATCCCTGGAAAACTCCCATATGTCCTCATCTAGCACAAAGAAAGGGGACTGTCCTCTAGATGCGGCATACACTGATGTGATGGGGGGGAAATAACATATAGCAATGTACAAGAATCTACTTGTCTCTGGCCTGATCATCTCTCCGGATAATGTGAACAAGTGGCTATAACTCCTCTCTGAATAGGACCTCTTGATCCTCTGCCCCTGCGCTTCGATCTCGTCTCTGCTCGATAAGCTGTCTCCCACCTATACCCAGTCACCTGTGTATACTGTATCCTGGTGCCTGGTGTGACTCTGAGTAAAAGACGATGTCTCTCCCCGTAAAGCTATCCTCAAATGCCCCTACATCAAGCCGAAGTGACCCATTTCAATTTCACGCAGCCATCTGTAATGTGGTCCCATAGGTCTCACACTGTCATGCGAGGCGTCGCTCCAATATCACCACCCTGCCATCTCGGTAAAAAGCAATCTAGCCTTTGTCTCTTGCCGCTCTAATTTCCGGCATTACTTCTTGCATATGGGCAATTTGTGAGAGCGTGCGGTCATCTCCAAGAAAGATACCAATCTTCTTAAGAGTTGGTCTCTTCTTCCAAAAGTCCTTTGCTTCTATAGAGGGGAAACGAAGGATAAGTGCCCTTTCCTTTTACGTTTCCCCTTTGCTTCCACTTTTCTTATTACCCACTCTCCAAGCCCTTGTATGCGTTGGCTCATTAACCCCCATCATAGTCATGAGTTCTTTTACCTCTTCATCAACCTTATCTTGGCTCTTGAGGCCACAAATCCTCACATGTAAAGCACGCATGCGTCTCCTTTGCTCTTCTTCTAGTGTCATGTTAATGATAGTGGGTGTGGGGGTTGAGGTCGTCTCTTTGCCTTTGTCTTCCTTGGCAACCTCGATCCATTTCTCGGTCTCTTCCGCTTTCTGCTTAGTCTTTGTGGTAACCTCTACCCAAGAAGTCGTCATTTCCTTGTGTTGTTCCTCCCCTTCTTTGATAGCCCTCATTTGTTCCTTGATAGTGTTGAGTTCTTCAATCACTGAGGGTTCAAAAGTTCTCCCTCTTCAAGTGTGTTCCTTGATCGTACTTCCACTAACTCCTTTCTGAGTAATGCGATCTCCTCATCTTGGGCCGTCACACAATCTTCAAGTGCTTTAATCGTGCCTAGGAGGTTGCGATTAAACTTGTTAATGGTCTCGCGCATTTCTTCCTTGTATTTTTGAATGGCATCCTCCATAGGGTTGTCCTTGTCATTTTGCTTCTTCATGTTTGAAAAAAACACAATAAAAGGTGTTTGCAACTTTGATTACCTTTACCCTTCACCACATCAAGCATACATGTTATCAAGCAATTACCACATTAGGCATACATGCTTCCTCACTGTTTTTCAAGCAAGTTATGCAAGCTTATGTGAGCTTTGGGGGAGTTTTTCCACACTATAAATACATTATATCCTCTGCCCTTGTTTTTGAAAACCTGACAAATTTGTAACCTGTAGATGTGTGACCTGAAAAAACCTGGAGAGAGAGAGAAAATGAAATGAAATGTTATATTAACGTCTTCAAAAGGCCAAAATGACCTATGAGACCAATCAGTTACAAAGTAGTGAATCTAATACCATGTCTGGGTACAAAAGAACTAGAAAAGAACTAGAAGTGGAACAAAATACTACTACTACTACTACAATCTAAAACTACGTGGGTGTAGCAGCTGATACAATAGGTACCCGGTAAACTGGATGTAACAGTGTGTGAAACAAAGATGGAAGAAATGGTGAGGATCCATCCTTATCTGCACTCTGGATGTCGAGAGAGTATGGCTCGAATCTTCTGTTGGAGAGAGAGAGAGAGAGAGGTGCAGATTGGCATGTTCTTGCTGAGATTTGGGGAGAGATTATCCCACACTCTCCGAGGTGAGTGGGATTACCTCTAGACTCTTTCTTCTAGGGTAGGGGAGTAGGTCTTACTCACAAGGAGCGTTCATCTCTTTTTTCATATGCGAGTTGGTATCCCTATATGGGAGTATACTCCTCCACCATGGCTCCTATCTCATACCTCTCTGACCCTTGAGACCTTTTGTATTGGTTTTTCTCGCACCCTTTTGTTGTGAGTTTTTGAAATATAATTAGGACTGTATTTTTATATATATAAAAAAACAGGTGTATAGAGATTTTTAGCATTGTGGCTACGATCAGAGGATGGTGCATCTGGAGAGACTCTCCTCTCTTAAAGTATACTCTAGCTGAGATTTGGCGAAAGATTATTCACACCTTTTTGTGGAGAGTGGTATTATCACTTGACCCTTTCTTCTGAGATGCATCATGTGCAGTGTCTTCTCATGTGGATTACAGATCAGCTTTTCTTTCATTTATATGAGAACAAGTACTCCTAGATATGCGTACAGAAAGCGTGAGCAAGAAAACACCAAATTACATAGTTAAGCATGCAAGGAAGACCTTTGAAATAGATGAGAAGATTACAGTGAAAATATAACTTGAGCACGAAAAACTACAATTAACTCTCTGCCAACATACAATCTGCAGGGAAATCAGCAAATCTAGCAGACAACACATCCCATGCTGTGTAAAAATCTGCATCCAAGCATGCAAAAACCACAAACCCTTGTTTAAGTCAACACTCTCATTAAGGGTAATCGAATTCTCTTATTGAAGGGTTGGCTTGAGATGCAGCATCATGAAACATTTTTTGTACACTTGGAAACAAAAAGATCATTAAACCAAAAGTAATTTTATGGCCTCTTGCCTTTTTATTGACATTAGCCAGATCCAACAATTTACAAACACAGATGGCTACATAAGCAACGAGACCTCAACAATCCTGTCCTAGTAGCAAGCAACACCCAGTTCTGTTTCCAACTCAAAAGCATCAAGGACTTCCAATCACCTCTATAAAGATGAGAAGTACTAGCCTCACATTGCATGACACTAGAAAGATTGTAAGAAGGGTTTAAGAAACACAAAAAAGACTCGTTATAAAGTAGAAGCCTCCTAGCTGTTCCAGCTGATACCTCTACTAGCACACCAGAAGCATCTCATATTTGTTTCTGTGAAGGCATTTTCAGAAGTAGATTCATAAAGTCTTAAAATTTCCGACTGCTAGTTGATCACATGACAAACACACAAAAAAGCACCATACCATGAACCAAGGGTGAAGTACCTCCACGTTCCTGCCATATCTCAGACCGCAGTTGAGAGTGTTAATGGGAATTAGACGATTGTTTAGGTGACCGTGCTTTCGCAAGTGAGGTAGAACTAGGTTAGGTTCCTTTGGTTTGTATCCCATGTATTTGGTGTAAGTCTGGGGTGTCGTCCATTGGATTTTTCTTATAAGCCTAGTCGACTATCAAAAGGTTGTCCACGCCAGCAGTGGGTTACTACGATCGTGTTAGGGCGGGCACCTCACACACACACACACACACACACACACACACACCTAAGCAGGACACTAGAAAGATTGTAAGAAGGGTTTTAGAAACACAAATAAGAATCGTTATAAAGTGGAAGCCTCCTAGCTGTTCCAGCTGATACCTCTACTAGCACACCAGCAGCATCTCATATTTGTTTCTGTGAAGGCAGTTTCAGAAGTAGATCCATAAAGTTTTAAAAGTTCCGACTGCTAACTGATCACATGACAATCTCACAGTACAAACCTAAGGCGGACATGGGATCTCGACGCTGCTCTACCGACCTGTCAAGCAAGGCTCACTGCTTAGAACCTCTAAGCAATGAGCCTTCCAAATACACCACGCAATGATGCTAGCAATGGTGGAAAACATTGAACACCAAGTCTGAGCAGCCTCAGCATGAAAAGCTCAAGCCGGAAGCATACTCAGAAAACCATGTGGGTAACTTGTAGCTCTAAGCAAAAGCACCGGATCCTCATCCCCCCCCTTCTCTCTCTCTCTCTCTCTCTCTCTCTCTCTCTCTCTCTCTCTCTCTCTCTCTCTCTCTCTCTCTCTCTCTCTCTCTCTCTCTATTTGGAGGACCTATTTGGAGGACAGCCCACTCTCCGAGAGATCATGGAATCTCGAGATCAGAGACAGCTCGGACGTTTCTTACTAGAGATACAGAGCCATCGGGACACACTACTACAGCCACACACAGCTACACAGACAGAGGGGAGACAGTCGCAGCTCACAGACTTCTTTCAGAGGATTTCCGCCCCCCCCTCACCAGACACTCAGAGGGGAGTGACACTCCCACAGGCGGAGGTGAACCGAGCTAGACGACGACCACGAGTCACAGGCTACAGGGGCGCGAGCTCCCACCACCGACAGATTGAGGAGATCCGAGCCCGGGAGCGCCGTGCCACTGAGGAGCGAGTGGCTCAGATGAGGGCTGACCCGACAGCTTTCATCCGGGTAGCCTTGGCACCATACCCACCCATGTACCACATCTTACACCCCCCCATTAGTACAGGATGGAGCTAGATAGCTTGATGCATTCTCATGATTGTACTACCTTGAGCATACAGACATGCATATACCCCTAGAGATAGAGCTCCATCCCTCCTCAGATACTCCACTACCTACATTCAGCTCAGTTTTGTATCAATTTTGTTTCATTTGTCTTTCCGATAGACGGATGACATACACACAATGTACATTTGATTTGTCTCATAGGCCGATTTCGGCCTGACATAGACGTTAAAAATCTTTCTTTCTTTCTTTCTTTCTCTCTCTCTCTCAACAAGTAACCACTGGGCTTGTACCCTTCATATTACTCAAACCCAAAAGGCTGAAATTACAAAGTATTACAGACTGCATAACAGGGGAAAAACCCTCTTGATACAACAATAAACTCAAACTGAGGGGAGAAATGCGCCGCCTCATCAAAAATAAACAAACTGCAGAATGACGACCAAAGCCCCAGTGGACCCATTGTGTGAAGCTACTACAGGCGGCATAGATCTGCCAAACACCATTCCCGAAGGGATATCAGGCGATGTCGCAATGGAGCACTGCAACTGGAAGAACAAATTGATGAAGAGCAGCCAAAGGAAGCAGTCACACAGAGACCACCGAAAGATTTGGAGGTGCGGGTACAACTTGCAAGAGCAGCAGCCTGGAGAACGACAAGTGTAGCAGCAACCGCTAGAAAACGAAGGCCATCTTGCAAAAGCATCCACCTGGGGTAGGACAAGAGGCGATCTGCATGGAGAGGAGGATGATAAATCGATGAAGAGCCGCTGCAGATCCAAAGAAGAGGCTGCACCCCCCCCTTCCGCCTCCAACACAGAAGGAAAGCACGGAGGGTACTCACACACACCACACACACACACACACCCCGTCCCTACCAGCAAACCTAGACACATGCCCCCGAGAACAAACCCAACACCAAACAAGCAAGCAGAATTTAAAACACACACAAGCACAAAACCCTAAGCAACTCCCCAAGCAAACAACCAAAGAGAAAAGAACATGCATACACAGCCCAAATAGCAAAACACGTGCACACACACTGCGCGCTGAACAACACAGAGACACACACACACACACACATGCATTGCGTTCACGGGAGAAAAGCAGGCAGACAGAGCGGGAGCGGTAGAGGGGGTCGCGTTTGAACAAAAGGGGGTGCACGCACGCTAATGTGGAGGCGGGAGGGGGTCGTGCGGGCAAGGCCCTAAGGCCCGTCACACGGCCTTTCTCCCTGATGGGGGTCATTAGCGAGTGCCATAAGGCACTGTTGCCCGGGGCCCGCCGGCACACTCTCTCTCTCTTTTTTTGGAGTAACCACTGGGCTTGTACCCTTCATATTACTTGAAGCCAAAAGGCTGAAAATACCTGAAATCCATGGGAGATATCCCAAATGATAATCAATACAACTGGATGTCTGGGTTAAAAACCCTCAAGGATAAACATAAAGCTGTGAGGGAAAAGTACCCAGAAGGTAATACAAAAAGATGATAAGGGAAAAGGGAACTAGGAGAACTAGCTGTGAATCCTGCTGACTGCACAGATCTGCTAGGTCTCTCCAAGCATGTAGCCCCAAGAGCGCCCACAACCTCTCAACGCTCAGAGTCCACTATACACCTGCCTGTACCACCAATCAAATCTCCCAAGGAACTCTAAAACCATGATGCTGGCCCTCCAGGATGTCCTTGAACCACTCTGTAATCAATCTGGATCTGATGCCGAAGAAGGTAGAAGTGGCTCTTGCATCCCATCTCTGAAAGGAAGAAGGAAGAACTGTAGAGTCCTCCAACACGAAGACCATAGGAATACACCAGAAGGAACCTGAATCTGACCAAAACAACTGACCAATGGAATTGTCAAACTGACGAGAAAGAAGGCTGTTGGCCAGAATGCCAAGATAGTTCTCTGCCAGGAGAGAAACCTGCTGAAAGAACCTGTCATAGACTGTCACTAAGTCCCACTCTCTGTCGTGCCTCATCTCAAACATAACTCTGAACATGGGAGAAGAGGCCGAGCCCTGTAAAATAGCACCCCCCCTGGAAGAAAACTGTAAGAACATCAACTGAATCTGAAGGGGACCATCTCTCAATCTGCCGATAGGGCTCCTCCAAGGGCCTAGAGAGAAGAAGTGACTAGGTAACCACTGAGACAAAGGCACGTCGGACTCGGAAGAGAAATGAGAGGGAGGAGAAACAGCTCTGACAAACCCAGGGGGTAGAATCATAGGTGTTTCTCCAACCTCCACTGGTCCTGTATCAACTATAAGTTGTACCACTGAAGGGATCACTGAAGTAGGTGCCTCTGCTGAATCTCCAGGGGCCTCTCTGACCACTGTCAGTATGGGGGGTCTCCTCCTCCTGTAGTCTCTCCGGAGGCTGCTTCTCCGCTGCCAGAACTGGTTCTCTACTCTCATCATGTGCTGTCATCTCAGGAGGTCTACCTGGAGGCTGCTCCTCCACTCCTGCTCTATCTCTACAGCGGTAGACGTTCTTTACTACTGCCAGTGGCTTCTCTGCCATCTTCTGACGCTGGGCCTTGGCCAAACTGTGAGCCAAACACCCTGCATGCTGTCGCTGACTGTGACCCGACACTGCTGTAGCATAAGACATGGTCTCCCTATGCCGGGTACGAGGTGGCTGAGTCTGATTGCCCCTAGGTTGACCTTCCCAATTCCGAGCTTTAGGACAATCTTTCACAAGATGTCCTAAAGTGTGACATCTCAGACATTGGTTAGGCCTACCTGTGACAACCAGACGCTGAGTGATGATCGAGTCCTCCCACTCAAAACTGAAAGTCTCTGGGAACTCCGTAGTGGGAGAGATAGCCACCATGAAAGAGGGAACAAAGGCAGAAAGCTGGATAGAACTCTGAAAAGGAGTGCCATACACTGAACCAAACTGTGAAAGTACCTCTGGCACCCTGAACTCTGGGGCTAGGTCAGGGAAAGAGAGCTTGACCGGAAACCTAGGCACCCTGCTTCTGTCCTCAAAAGAAGTCATATCAAATCCTTTATACCACTTGACCATAAAGATAAGCTTATCCCCGCAGGAGAGAGGAGAACGAGCAATGAGAGGGGCAACTGCACCCTCTGATGAGAGTAAAACCATGAAAGTGCCCTTCCCAAGGAGAAGGATGTCTTCAATGCGACCTTCCCGAACCACGAGGGAAGCCTGAATCCAGTCCTTGATAGCTCTGACGGAGTATTTGCTTATCTAGTCGAAAATCGGCTGTTTTGACGTGCTGGATAACGAGAGCGGAGCCATGACTGTTGCTGTACCTGTAGCTGCTGCTGCTGCACCTGTGCTGCCCGGTTTTTTTATTTTTTGGATAAGGTTACGGGAAATGCAGAGGAAAGGGGGGGACAGGGAAACGAGGGGGGGGGGGGGGGGGGGGGGGGGGGGGGGGCAAGGAAGGGGAGAAGAAGGAGAGGGAGAAGAAGGAGAGGGAAGGGGCGGGCTGGGAAAAGAGATGAAAGGAGGAAAAAGGAAGGGAAACGGGAGGATGAGAAGAGACAAAGAGGGGGGGGGGGGGGGGGGGGGGGGAGGGAGGAGGATGAGAAGAGACAATGGGGGAAAACCGGAGGAAGCAAAGGACAGTAGAAGAAGAAGAAGAAGCGGCACGGGCTGAGATGGGGCTGAGGGGGCAGGGCAAGAGGATAGGGTTGAGGAGGAAGGGGATGGGAGGGACGGGATAATGGCAGGATGGGGCGGAATGAAGAGAAAGAGGGGAAGGAGGGCACGACAAACAGCAAGGAAGATAATGGCGGGATGGGGCGGAATGAGGAAAAAGAGGGGAAGGAGGGCACGGCAGACAACAAGGAAGAGAGGAAAGGGGAACAGCGAACAGAGGAAGGCGGGAAAGGTGAAGAAGGACAGCAGCGAGGGGGCGGGGCAGACAGCAAAGAGAAAGGGGAAGGGGCACGTGACAGCAGCAAACGAAACAGGAACAGCGGAACCTCAAACCTAGGCGACCAGAAGTAGATCGATGGAAGACAGTCACGCGCAGGAAATCCTCGACATCTCCACGACGAATTGTCCCCATCTCCTCTCTCTCTCTCCCTCTCTCTCTCTCTCTCTCTCTCTCTCTCTCTCTCTCTCTCTCTCTCGCCGAAGCCAACTGGGCTTGTACCCTTTTCATTACTTCAAAAGACCAAATGGCCAAATAATACATGAGATGATGGGGGCTAAAAACCCCTTTTTCAAGATATACAAGGTGAAAAGCCTCTTGCACACAGAGGCACAAAAGGAATAGTTAAAGGCATAGAACGGACAACATTCCACCCCTGGGGTAAAAGCATCCTATATCCCATACGAGCATCCACTGAGACCTCCTATAAAGAACCTCTGTGAGAAACCGTGCTGCAATCTCAAACTGTCCAAATCACTCAAAAACCATGACACTGGGACCTGAACTTCTCCACCATCCACTCACAGAGCTCCACACATCCCACCTGTAAGACTGTAGCTGCCCTAGTGATGTCCCATATCCTGATCAAAGTGGCAGGCTCTTTGTCTGCTGTTTGACCATACAAGCCTGCCTATAGCATCATCAAACTGAGAGGAGAGAATGTGATAAACCTGAGGACCAAAAAACCCCTCAGCCTCAGCAATAATCTGATCATACAAAGAATTGCTACTGACTGCGTATCCCAAGCCTGATCATGCAAAGTCTGAAACATGAAGCTCACCATCGGCTCAAAACGAGTACCCGATCAAACTCAATCCCCCCGAAGAGCCCTCTGCCAAAAGAATCATGTCAACCTGAAGCGGGTCTGGCCTCAAAGGAGAATCTGGATATCTCCACAGACCCAGAGCGAAGAAGTCCGGGAGACACATAGAAAGGGGGACCTAAAAGGAAGAGGAAAAGCGGGCCACTGAAGAAGAAACATCCTTTGCTAGGCCAGTATCTGCTGTGAGGGGGACAACTCAAGGAGCATAAAAAATTTGGGAAAAATCTTGTCCCAAATCCCTTCATGGCGACTCAACTGCCACCTCTTCGACAATTAAAGCTAAACTAGCCCCAACAAGCTGCACCTCCACCTCAGGCGGTCTATATCTGTAGCTTGAATGTTTTCTGCAGGTTTCACTCTTCTTCTGCAAACCTTCCGAGACTCCACTGGAAGCCTCCTTGAAGATCTCTGAGCCTGGGGTCTCTGTTGTCCCAAAGAAGCGTGACTGCTTGCATGTTGTGTCTGTCTCTGACTCTCTGAACCCTGCCGCTGGCACTGTGCGTGTTGTGGCTGCTGCTGCTGCTTGGCTCTAGGCTGGCTTCTCCAAGTCTGAGCTGTGGGACAATCTTTCACAAGATGCCCCATCAAGTGATAGTTGAGACATTGGTTCGACCTTCCTGTCACCACTAAACTCTGTGTGCGTACTGTGTCTACCCACTCGTAAAGGATAGAATCAGGAAATTCCATGGAGTGCTGGGCTTAAACCATCAAAGAGGGGATAGAAAACTTGAGCTGTATAGAACCCTGAAAAGGTGTGCCAAACAAAGCACCAAACTGAGTAAGAACCTGAGGCACCCTAAACTCTGGCGGTAACCCAGGGAAAGAGAGTTTTACTGGAAACCTCGGAACCTGGCATCCATCCTCAAAGGAAGAAAGGTCAAAATCTGCATACCACTGAACAAGAAAAACCAAGTGCTCTGAGCACAGGAGAGGAGACTGCTAAAGCAGCTCAGAAGCACACTCCTATGATGAGAGTAATAACATAAATGTGCTTCTCCCAAGAAGGAGATTGTCCTCAATGGGTCCACCACTTCGGAGGCGGATAGAGGCAACGATCCAATCTCTGAAGGATCGTGTGATACGCCGGTAACCCACAAAATGGCCAATCAGTGCTCTGGAAGCAAATCCGGAGGCGTTCTCATTTAAGAAAGGGCGGGATGACGAGGATGCAGTGAAGAGGCTCGACTCAGGAAGGGGGGGGAGAATAGGATACGAGAGGAGGTAAGGGTTGGGGTGAAGAGGACGCGGCGGAACAAACAGGGGGAGGGCTACAATGTCGAAACCTGTAGCACCAGGCAGACGGGGGCGGAGGGGGGGGGGGGGGGGAAGAGCTACCGCAAAGGGATGGGGAGGAAGGAAAGGGTGCTAAGGGAAAAGGGGATAACCTGCAGGAAATGGGGCAAAACACACGCCAAGAGTGGCCTGTGCAGGCTAAGAATGGGCAAGGAGGAAGGCCGCGCGAGAAGAAGCCCGCATCCCGCAAAAGAATGCAAAGCAAGGTGCAACGAGCAACGAGCAAGTTAACCAGCAAATAGCAATAGGGACATGTGACGGGGGAAATGGCCAAATAATACATGAGATAATGGGGCTGAAAAACCCCTTTCCAAGATATACAAGGGGAAAAGCCACCCGCACACAGGGGCGAATAAAGATGATACCAAAGTAACAGTAAAAGGCATAGAACGGACAACAATCCACCCCTGGGGTGAAAGCATCCTATATCCCATACGAGCATCCACTGAGACCTTCTGTAAAACACCTCTCAAAAATACTATGCTGCAATCTCAGACTATCCAAATCACTGAAAAACCATGACACTCGGACCTGAACATCTCCACCATCCACTCACAGAGCTCCACACATCCAACCTCTAAAACTTTAGCTGCCCTAGTGATGTCCCATATCCTGATCAAAGTGGGAGGTTGTCTATCTGCCTCCATCTCTCTCTCTCTCTCTCTCTCTCTCTCTCTCTCTCTCTCTCTCTCTCTCTCTCTCTCTCTCTCTCTGCTCGCGCGCTGCACCCGCACCTGCCCCCTTCCTGCGCGTGAAAATTCCTGCACGTGAAATTCTTGCGCGTGAGCAGTTCGCGAATACTCCTGCGCGCTGCTGCAACCCACTGCACCTGCGCCAGCAGGTGTATGTGAGTGTGTGTGTGCGTGCGTGTGTGTGGGCAAGAGATTCCTGCACGTTCCTCAGCTTTTGGGCGCCCCTCAGACTGTGTGGTCTGTTCGTCCGTGACCTGCTGTAGCAGTTAGTACTCAGCCCTGCACAGCTTAACCCTACTGTGGGCTCGCCCCCTGTCAGTCATTCAACGACCTGCTGCATCCTCAGCGCCACTACAGTCAAGGCAGTCAGTACAGAACATAACATTTAAGATTTTGCAGGCTTTAAAATTTGTTCTCTTCCCCTCTTCTTCACAATATGAAGAGAGGGTAGCTACGAAGCCAACCATGTCTTCCCCCATCATCAAGACGCCGACACCGACAAAGAAGACAACGTCCTTCATGCTCACGAATAAGAGGCTTGCACAATTGGAGAAGGACATGAAGGAATGGCGGATGGAGAGAGAAATATGGAAGGAGGAGAAAGCCAACTTCATCAAGCTATGGAACGAAGAGAAGGAGGACATGAGAGCGGAAATCCAAAATCTCAAAGAGGAGAAGGAGAGAGGGAACGGGAGAACGAGAAGGAGAGGGAGAGATGGAGGAAAGAGCAAGAAGAGATGAAGGCACAAATCGATCTCCTTCATGCTTCCCTCACATCCCTCACCCCCGAGGAAGGAGAGATTAAAGGGGAGGCTAAGGAAGCCCTCAAGGAGGAGATCACCAAAGCCCTCACCGCAAGCATTGAGGACAAATTAGAGGCCACCAAAGAAGGATGGGTCGAAGTAGTCAAAAAGAACATCAAGAAGGTAGCAAGAGAGGAAGCCCAAAAAGATGAAGTACTCATCGTACACACAACCATCGAAGAGGAGAAGATGCGACAAGCTCGCCGTCTCAATGTGCGAGTGACCGGCATCAAAGAAGAAGAAGGGTCTACACCCGAAAGCGATGGGAAAGCTTTATGTAAGAAAGTGGGATACAAGGAAGAAGAGATCCCTTTCTCCAAAGTTTGGAGAGCCGGCAAAGATCCAAAGAAAAGAGCTCTCATCCTCCAATTCGCCTCCGAGGAGTCTCGAACTTCCTTCCTCCGAAAGAGGGTCATCCTGAGAGGGATCGACGGCCCACCGATTTATCTAGATGATGACCTCACAAAGATGCAACAAGATCACCGTCGCGCGTGCATGCCCCGAGTCCACCAAGCCCGCAAAGAAGGGAAGAAGGCAGTATATCGGGATGGTAGGGTTATCATTGATGGCAAGACCATCGCATAGGGACTCGCGGCCTGTGGGACACACGAGGAGATTCATGTCACGGTTTGGAATTGCAATGGAGACTTATGGACACACCCAGAGAGACTTGAGGAGGTGATGAGAGGTCGAGACATCATTCTACTTACAGAGACACACGAGAGCCCGGAGAGAGGGTTACCACGGATACATGGATTTCAGTGGGAGTCTCTACATCGAGGATGTATGCGCCAGCACACCACTCCCGGCTCAGGAGGAGTGGCCATACTCTTTAGACAGGGGCTTCACAGCAGACTACAGATTGTTGCCCGGGACCCACAGGCCCGCTACATGTGGATTCGCCTCGAGCTCTCACGAGACAGGATCGTCTACATTGCCCTTTGCTATTTTGCTCCCACAGGCTCCAGATTCGCCCCTATTGAGCAGGAGTCACCGTACGCATGCCTCACGGAGGAGATTATGGAGTACTCCACACTGGGCGAAGTCCTCCTTATGGGAGACTTCAATGCTCGTACACGCAGTGAGCAGTGTGAGACATATGACCATGAGGACCCAGAGACACTACACACTCTAGATGAGGAGGCTACTAGGAGAGACACAGCAGACAGAGCTCCAGTCACAGCTTATGGACGACATCTACTTCGACTTGGCTCCCAGCACCGTCTCGTTATTTATAACGGGATGGTCCAGTGGCCCACCTCAGGGGGCCTGACTTGTATGCCACATGGAGTTGCAGAAGGAGGGGGGAGTACAGTCGACTATATTCTGGGACCCAAGGAGGCTACACACCTTATCACATCCTTCACCATTCCACCCATACCCATCGGAGCCGACCACACATACCTCTCTTTCTCTATCACCGGAGATACCATCACACACAGCTCCACAACACGCACTCCACACACCACCATCCATTTCACACATGAGTTAGCCTCTATTTACTCGGCCAAGGTCGAACATGGCCTATGTCTCCTCCACCCATCCACACCACTCTCAGTTCTCACCTCACATATCTCTTCCGTTCTCCACACTTCAGCTATTAGCTCTTTTCCACACACCACTCACACAGGACGCACTCCCCCCCCCGGGGCTATGCCTCAGAACCGCTGGTATGATGATGAGTGCAGAGAGCTATACCGACGCCTCCAGGCACGACAAGCCTTAGGAGAGATCACAGAGAGAGAGGCCAGACGGCATATGAAGACGCTGACACGCCAAAAGCGGCGAGCATTCGAAGAGGCACAGGAGCTTGAGCTATACCGCCTATTCATGAGCATGGATAGCGCGACGGCATGGCGCACCCTACGCGAGCCACGTCCGACTACAGCTATTGAGGATCCACAGATATGGCATGATTATGCAGAGCGACTTTATGAAGTGCCAGGGCAGCCTCCTATTCCACAACCACACGAGCCTCGCCCCACGTGCTCCTCCTTCTTTACGGCAGAGATGGTAGAGAGGGCCATACGCCGCATGCAGCACAGACGATCAGCTGACCATACTGGATTACAGAGTGAGCACATCATTTATGCGGCCTCCACTATAGCCCCGTTGATTGCACATGTCTTCAACCGGGCTATAGGGGAGGGCTTCCCAGAGGAGTGGACACAGCACACCATAGTGCCTATCCACAAATCTGGCGACACCCTGGACCCAGGGAACTACAGGACTATCATGATTGGCCACACGATGGCCAAGCTATATGGAGCAGTACTTGAGGCACAGCTCAGCTGCTACGCAGAGATCGAGGGTTTACGAGCTCCAGGCCAAGCAGGTTTCAGACGAGCTTTCTCCACCATTGACCACATCTTCGTTCTGCGCTGCCTCATTGATGGGGCAAAGGCGCGGAAGAAGAGGCTTTACTGCTGCTTTGTGGACTTCCGCAAGGCCTTTGACACAGTCCCACGCGAGAGACTCTTCCAGCGCCTTCACAGCATTGGGGTACCAACAGAGATGATTTGGGCCATATATGCTCTATATGAGAGGGTGGCGGGTCGGGTTCGTTGCCCAGGCGGTTTTTCAGAGACCATTGCTAGCACCATTGGTGTTAAGCAAGGATGCCCACTCTCCCCGACACTCTTTGGGCTATACATCGACGAGATCTCCGACTACATACTACGAGCAGGGGAGAGGGGAGCGACTTAGCAGGTACTCCGGTCCACATCATGTTATATGCTGATGATATTGTGTTGATTTCAGAGTCACCCGAGGGCTTGCAACGCCATCTTGAGGCCTTGGACGAATTCAGCACAAACAGGGGGTTGACTGTGAACCTTGGCAAAACCAAGGTTATGATCTTTCACACATCCAGTGCAGTGAGGAGCGCCGCCACCTTCACAGCAGCAGGAGGACAGGTTGATGTAGTCACCTCCTATGTCTACCTTGGCATCACATTCACCAGCCTACCAGGACCCTTCACTATGAGGCAGGCTGCTGTTGACAGGCTCACCCGAGGATATGCAGCTCTGGCCATGCTAGAGCGGAGGTGCCACCAGGCACACTTTCAGGAGCCCCGCACGAAGGGGTGGCTTTTCGACACCTTAGTCACCCCGGCCTTGATGTACTCGGCGGCAGTATGGGCACCAGGATTGACAGCTGACCAGTGGACACAACTTGAGAGACCACAGGTATATATGATCTCACGCTTGCTGCGCAGCAAGAAGACAGTGCCACACGACATTATTAGAGCCGAGCTCGCCACACCACCTATGGTTGTAGAGGCACTATTCCAGACAGTTTGCTTCATCCAGAGGATGAGAGAGCTACCTCCTGACAGACTTACCCGTAGAGCATTTGAGGCAGCTATACAGCTATCAGAGAGTGGACATGAGAGAGCATGGTACTCACAGGTCAGAGCATGGTTTGAGGGACACGGTCTTGACATGGAGAGCCTACCACCATTCCAGTACGACCCCCACTCACCATATGTTCACCTCTCTCGCAGTGAGAGGAACTTGGTATTGAGACAGGATCTGTGGCAGCTATACACTAGGAGAGTCTGGGCGGCACCTAGCTTGGGGACGAGGATGTCAGATTACAGAGACCAGTTTCTCACCATATTATCTGGGGGGTTCATACAGAGACCACGCTACATGGACACATATATGCCACATAGCTCACGGGTGGCGATTGGTCAGCTGAGAGTGGCTTCACACAGGTTAGAGATTGAGATCGGGAGACATACTGGTGTTCCGAGGGGGGAGCGAATCTGCAGAGCCTGCACAGAGGAGGTGGAGAGTGAGGAGCACTTTGTATGTAGATGCAGAGCATACACTGAGATCAGAGGCAGGTATGAGGCCCTATTTAGAGGACAGCCCACTCTCCGAGAGATCATGGAATCTCGAGATCAGAGACAGCTCGGACGTTTCTTACTAGAGATACAGAGCCATCGGGACACACTACTACAGCCACACACAGCTACACAGACAGAGGGGAGACAATCGCAGCTCACAGACTTCTTTCAGAGGATTTCCGCCCCCCCCTCACCAGACACTCAGAGGGGAGTGACACTCCCACAGGCGCAGGTGAACCGAGCTAGACGACGACCACGAGTCACAGGCTACAGGGGCGCGAGCTCCCACCACCGACAGATCGAGGAGATCCGAGCCCGGGAGCGCCGTGCCACTGAGGAGCGAGTGGCTCAGATGAGGGCTGACCCGACCGCTTTCATCCGGGTAGCCTTGGCACCAGACCCACCCATGTACCACATCTTACACCCCCCCATTAGTACAGGATGGAGCTAGATAGCTTGATGCATTCTCATGATTGTACTACCTTGAGCATACAGACATGCATATACCCCTAGAGATAGAGCTCCATCCCTCCTCAGATACTCCACTACCTACTTTCAGCTCAGTTTTGTATCAATTTTGTTTCATTTGTCTTTCCGATAGACGGATGACATACACACAATGTACATTTGATTTGTCTCATAGGCCGATTTCGGCCTGACATAGACGTTAAAAATCTTTCTTTCTTTCTTTCTTTCTTTCTCTCTCTCTCTCTCTCTCTCTCTCTCTCTCTCTCTCTCTCTCTCTCTCTCTCTCTCTCTCTCTCTCTTAATGCCGAAGCCAACAGGGCTTGGACCCTTTTCATTACTTCAGAAGACCAAATGGCCAAATAATACATGAGATAATGGGGCTGGAAAAAACCCTTTCCAAGATACAAGGGGAAAAGCCTCCTCTCCTGCACACAGGGGAGAATAAAGATGATACAAAAGGAACAGTAAAAGGCATAGAACGGCGGATAACAATCCACCACCCCTAGGGTAAAAGCATCCTATATACCATACGAGCATCCACTGAGACCTCATGTGAAACACCCCTGTGAAAGCACTATGCTGCAATCTCAGACTGTCCAAATCACTGAAAAACCATGACACTGGGACCTGAACATCTCCACCATCCACTCACACAGCTCCACACATCCAACCTGTAAAATTTTAGCTGCCCTAGTGATGTCCCATATCCTGATCAAAGTGGGAGGCTCTCTGTCTGCCTCCATGTAGAAAACCATAGGCAAGGACCAAAAAGATTGTCTGTCTAACCACACAAGCCTGCCTATAGCATCATCAAACTGAGAGGAAAGAAGATGATAAACCTGGGGACCAAAGAACCTCTCAGCCTGAACAATAATCTGATCATACAAAGCGTTTGCTACTGCATGTCCCAAGCCTGATCGTGTCTCAAACATGAAGCTCACCATCAGCTGAGAACAAGAACCCCAAAAACCCGGATCACCGGAAGAGCCCTCTGCCAAAAGAATCATGTCAACCTGTAGCGGGCCCGGCCTCAGTGGAGAATCTGGATATCTCCACGGACCTAATGCGAAGAAGAATCTTGGGAGACACATAGAGAGGGGGACCTGAGAGGGAGACGGAAAGCGGACCACTGAAGAAGATACATCCACTGCTTGGTCAGTATCTGTTGTGAGAGGGACAACTGCAAGAGCATCAGAAACCTCGAAAACTCCTGTCCCAGAGCCAATGATGAGGACTCATCTGCCACCCCCTCAGCAATTGGAGCTAAACTAGCCCCAACATGCTACACCTCCACCTCAGGCGGTCTCTCTGTAGCCTGAATATCTTCTGCAGGTTTCTGTCTTCTTCTGTAAACCTTCTGAGGCTCTACAGGAAGCCTACCTGAAGATCTCTGCTGTCCCTGAGAAGCCTGACTGCCTGCATGCTGTGTCTGTCTCTGACTCTCTGCACCCTGTCTCTGGCGCTGTGCGTACTGTGGCTGTTGTGCTGCTGCTTGGCTCTAGGTTGGCTTCTCCAAGTCTGAGTTGTGGGACAATCTTTCACCAGATGCACCATCAAGTGATAGTTCAGACATTGATTCGGCCTTCCTGTCACCACTAAACTCTGTGTGCGCACTGTGTCTGCCCACTCGTAGCGGATAGTATTAGGAAAGTCAATCGAGTGCGGGCAGCAACCATGAAAGAGGGGATAGAAGACCTGAGCTCTATAGAACATTGAAAAGGTGTGCCAAACAAAGCACCAAACTGAGTAAGAACCTGAGGCACCCTAAACTCTCGCGGTAACCCAGGAAAGGAGAGTTTTACTGGAAACCTCGGAACCTGGCATCTATCCTCAAAGGAGGAGAGGTCAAAATCTGCATACCACTGAACAATAAATACTAAATGCTCTAAGCACGGAGAAGAGATTGCTCAAGCAGGTCAGAAGCACACTCCTCCGATGAGAGTAATAACATAAATGTGCTTCTGCCGAAAAGGAGGATGTCCTCAATGCGTCCACCACCACTTCGGAGCCGGATAGAAGCAACGATACAATCTCTGAAGGATCCTCTGATATGCCGGTAGCCCACCTCTCTCTCTCTCTCTCTCATCGACCGAGCATTGGAGCTACAGAGATACAGACGACCGCGACTGAGGAGAGGAGCTACACAGCATCGACGGAGACTACAACAGAAGATTCGAGCCATACTCTCTCGACATCCAGAGTGCAGATGAGGATGGATCCTCACCATTTCTTCCATCTTTGTTTCACACACTGTTACATCCAGTTTACCGGGTACCTATTGTATCAGCTGCTACACCCACATAGTTTTAGATTGTAGTAGTAGTAGTATTTTGTTCCACTTCTAGTTCTTTTCTAGTTCTTTTGTACCCAGACATGGTATTAGATTCACTATTTTGTAACTGATTGGTCTCATAGGTCATTTTGGCCTTTTGAAGACGTTAATATAACATTTCATTTCATTTCATTTCTCTCTCTCTCTCTCTCTCTCTCTCTCTCTCTCTCTCTCTCTCTCTCTCTCTCTCTCTTTTGGAGTAACCACTGGGCTTGTACCCTTCATATTACTTGAAGCCAAAAGGCTGAAAATACCTGAAATCCATGGGAGATATCCCAAATGATAATCAATACAACTGGATGTCTTGGTTAAAAACCCTCAAGAATAAACATAAAGCTGTGAGGGAAAAGTACCCAGAAGGTAATACAAAAAGATGATAAGGGAAAAGGGAACTAGGAGAACAAGTTGTGAACCCTGCTGATTGCACAGATCTGCTAGGTCTCTCCCAGCGATGCAGCCCCAGGAGCGCCCACAACCTCTCAACGCTCAGAGTCCACTATACACCTGCCTCAACCACCAATCAAATCTCCCAAGGAACTCTGAAACCATGATGCTGGCCCTCCACGATGTCCCTGAACCACTCGGTAATCAATCTGGATCCGATGCCGAAGAAGGTAGAAGTGGCTCTGGCATCCCATCTCTGAAAAGAAGAAGGAAGAACTGTAGAGTCCTCCAACACGAAGCCCATAGGAATACACCAGAAGGAACCTGAATCTGACCAAAACAACTGACCAATGGAACTGTCGAACTGACGAGAAAGTAGGCTGTTGGCCAGAGTGCCAAGATAGTTCTCTGCCAAGAGAGAAACCTGATCAAAGAACCTGTCATAAACTGTCACTAAGTCCCACTCTCTATCATGCCTCGTCTCAAACATAACTCTAAACATGGGAGAAGAGGTCGAGCCCTGTAAAATAGCACCCCCCCCTGGAAGAAAACTGTAAGAACATCAACCGAATCTGAAGGGGACCATCTCTCAATCTGCCAATAGGGCTCCTCCAAGGGCCTCAGAAGAGAAGAAGTGACTGGGTAACCACTGAGACAAAGGCATGTCGGACTCGGAAGAGAAATGAGAGGGAGGAGAGACAACTCTGATAAACCTAGGGGGTATAATCATAGGTGTTTCTCCAACCTCCACTGGTCCTGTAGCAACTGAAAGCTGTACCACTGAAGGGATCACTGAAAGAGGTACCTCTGCTGAATCTCCAAGGGCCTCTCTGACCACTGTGTCAGCATGGGGGACCTCCTCCTCCTGTAGTCTCTCCGGAGGCTGCTCCTCCGCTGCCAGAACTGGCTCTCTACTCTCATCCTATGCTGTCATCTCAGGAGGTCTACATGGAGGCTGCTCCTCCACTCCTACTCTGTCTCTGCGGCGGTAGACCTTCCTTACTACTGCCGGAGGCTTCTCTGCCATCTTCTGACGCTGGGGCTTGGCTGAACTGTGAGCCAAACCCCCTGCATGTTCGACACTGCTGTAGCATAGGACATGGACTCCATGCCAGGTACGGGGTGGCTGTGTCTGATTGCCCCTAGGTTGACCTTCCCAATTCCGAGCTTTAGGACAATCTTTCACAAGACTCTCTGGCATACACTTACCTTGGGATAGTCTTCACTGGGCCGAGGTTTTCTTTGGGGAGAGCAGCAGAGACTAGACTGACCAGAGCTTATGCGGCCTTGGGAGGCTTGGAGAGGATGTGTTCGCAGGTTCAGTTCCAGGAACCTCGGACAAAGTTATGGCTCTTTGATACTTTAGTAGCCTCAGCTATGATGTATGGGGTACAGGTATGGGGACCTCCTGTAGGCCAGGATGGTTGGAGACGTATGGAGAGGCCCTTGGTATCTATGATCTCCCGATTGATTAGAGCCAAGGCCTCCGTACCTCACGCGATCATTCGAGCAGAGCTAGCTGCCCCCCGCATGGAGATTGAGGCGCTTACCAGATCAGTGTCCTTTGTGCACAGCCTATGGGATACTACTAGAGACAGATATGCTAGACTGGCCCTTGAGTCTTCCAGACAGTTAGCTCTACAGGGGGACACTTCATGCTGGTATGCACAGATGACTTCATGGTTTCAGACGCATGGCTTCACCATGGACAGGTTGCCCCCTTTCCAGTATTCTCTTCAGGCACCCTCGCTGTCTCTTACACGGGTGGAGATCACTAGACTCATTCGTCAGGACCTGATCCAGCTCGACACCAGGAGGACATGGATAGAGCCGCCTCAGGAGTTGAGCACGAAGATGGCTTTCTATAGAGAGCATCTTCTCCACCTCACAGGAGATGGGTTTGTGATTCGACCCAGCTACATGGACACACATATGTCTCATGGTTTGCGTTGTGCCATTGGTCAGATACGCACATCCTCACATCAGCTCGAGATTGAGACTGGTAGATTCAGAGGGATACCAACAGACAGCAGGATATGCCGATTATGCCAGAGAGAGCCAGAGACAGAGTTGCACTACATATGTCATTGCACAGTGTTCTATGAGATACGGGGGCGTTTCCACTGCTTATTCAGAGAGGGTTTTGGTCCTCTATCTAGGGTCATGAGTTATGAGGATCAGAGATGTCTTGGACTATATCTACTTGAGTTACACAGGTATAGAGACACTTTACTGGGGAGAGCTAGAGAAAGGCAGTCCCAGAGACACATTACAGATTTCTTTTCACTAGATATGGGAAAGCCAGAGGAGCAGCCACCACTGCAGAGCTCGTCCCACACTCATTCGACCACTACTGGCACTCTCATCGACCGAGCATTGGAGCTACAGAGATACAGACGACCGCGACTGAGGAGAGGAGCTACACAGCATCGACGGAGACTACAACAGAAGATTCGAGCCATACTCTCTCGACATTCAGAGTGCAGATGAGGATGGATCCTCACCATTTCTTCCATCTTTGTTTCACACACTGTTACATCCAGTTTACCGGGTACCTATTGTATCAGCTGCTACACCCACGTAGTTTTAGATTGTAGTAGTAGTAGTAGTAGTATTTTGTTCCACTTCTAGTTCTTTTCTAGTTCTTTTGTACCCAGACATGGTATTAGATTCACTATTTTGTAACTGATTGGTCTCATAGGTCATTTTGGCCTTTTGAAGACGTTAATATAACATTTCATTTCATTTCATTTCTCTCTCTCTCTCTCTCTCTCTCTCTCTCTCTCTCTCTCTCTCTCTCTCTCTCTCTCTCTCTCTCTCTCTCTCTCTCTCTCTATAATGGAACTGCTCATGCTCTCCTCCACTGTGCAAACCGCGCGCACGCAAACAAATAGCCTCTCTCACTGCCCGCACGTCAACAGCTGTCCACGCGTCACCTGGTGCTGCTACTCAGTCTCTGCTCGCGCGTCACACGGCTACTGTCTTTCTCTGCCAGGGCATTACACAGGTTTCAGCCAATCGGATGTACACTAAATGCAGCAAAGGCATTGTAGTCCCAGAGCCATAGGGTCTTTAATGTACAGAGAACACTTGATAGAGACTTGTAAGCAAATTGTGGGTCATGTATACACATTGAGGCTTATGAACATGTATGCATAATGTGGTGACACATGTATACATAGTGTGGATCCCTCTCTCTCTCTCTCTCTCTTTCTCTCTCTCTCATGATAGGCTTCATGCTACTGCTATATTGTATCATGTTGACACTTATCCCCACTTTGTACCTTTATGGCATGATACCATTGCTCAACCTACCAGCCACCCATAGGAGTCGGTAGCACTCCTATCATTTCTTTGTTTGTAGTTTTCTTGTTTGTACCCAGACTTGGTACTAGACTCATCATTGTAATCAGTTGGTCTCATAGGTCATTTTGGCCTCTTGTAGACGTTAATATATCATTTCATTTCTCTCTCTCTCTCTCTCTCTCTCTCTCTCTCTCTCTCTCTCTCTCTCTCTCTCTCTCTCTCTCTCTCTCTCTCTCTCTTTGTTTTCTTTTCAGAGACTCACCAGGCCCCTGGCCAACTGATGCCACATGTGGTGGGATACAAATGGGAGACAGCCCACAGAACAGTCACGAGATCTGAGCATGGGAGTAGAGGTTCAGGAGGAGTAGCGGTGTTGTTTAGGGAGGAGCTACAGCCACTACTACATATTGTACGGAGAGATGATCAGGCTAGATACATGTGGGTGAGGCTGAGAGCTGACACAGGTCGATTTCTATATATTGCTATATGTTACTTCCCCCCCAGTACGTCAGTATATGCTGTATCCAGAGGGCAGTCGCCTTTCTCAATTCTAGATGATGATATATGGGAGTTTTCTAGGGATGGTGATATCATCCTCCTAGGAGACTTCAATGCTCGAACGGGCAACTGTCAGACAGTCTTCTACGACACCTCAGATGAGATGCTTAGAGAGTTGGATGTGGGTGAGCTGGGGTTTGACAGATGCTCACATGACAGAGAGCAGACTGAGTATGGGAGATACCTCACGGAGATGACGACTACACATGGGCTAGCCATACTTAATGGCTTACAGCGGTTTCCTGGAGCAGCAGGCTTCACATGCTTTCCACACAGACATGGGGCCAGTACAGTGGACTATGTTATGACACAGCCGAGCTTTATTCCTTGTATTCAGGATTTCATGGTGGGAGCCAGACCAGTGGGCGTAGCAGTGGATCATGCTCTCTTGACACTGTCCGTATCTTTTCAGTTTAGTACAGCCCAGAAATCAGGAGGCAGGTCACACACCCGTTATACATTTACACCAGAGACTGACTCGGTTTATACAGAGGCGATCTGGGATCGTCTATGCACAGTTGCTCCAGGCCTCTCAGTAGAGGAGTGCACTACTTTATTGACTGAGACACTACATGATGCAGCATCAGAGGCATACCCACACACTCAACCGGATCGGAGGCGACATTCTGGGAGCATGCCCCAGAATAGTTGGTATGATGAGGAGTGCAGAGAGATGAGAGCCCAGCTTCAGAGGGATCTTCATTTAGGAGTCATCACCTACAGACAGTCGCGGATTGCTTTCCGGCGCCTTGTGCGAAAGAAAAAACGAGCTTACCTGGCCCAGATGGAGCGAGACTTGTATCAGTTGTTCTTGAGTAGAGACTCAGGCGAGGCATGGCGACTCTTCCATGAGCACTCCCCTCCCCCAGTGATTACTTCTCCTGATGTGTGGGGCCAGTATGCGGCATCGTTATATACGGTTCCTGGGCAGGATCCCCTTCCAGATCCTACAGAGCCATGTCCACCTACGAGCACCTTCTTTACCACTGAGATGGTAAAGAGAGCCATTGACAGGATGAGGACCCGGAGGGCTTACGATCATGACGGTCTAGTAGCGGAGCACTTTATACATGCTAGGGATATGCTGATGGAGGTTCTTGCAGTGTTGTTCAATCGTGCCATGTGTGAGGGATTACCTGAGACTTGGAGGTTGTCTACTATTGTGCCTATATTCAAGGCAGGTGATCCTACAGAGCCTGGAAATTACCGCACTATTATGGTTGGACACACACTGGCACGATTGTATGCATCCATTATTGAGCAGCAGTTGAGTAACTGGGCAGAGGGTGAGGGTGTACGGGCAAAGGGACAGGCAGGTTTCAGGAGGGGTTTCTCCACTCTTGACCATATTCTGACACTCAGAGCTATCATTGAGGAGGGCAGGTCACATGGGAGACGGATTTATTGTAGCTTTGTGGATTTCCGCAAAGCATTTGACATGGTACCGAGAGCTCGACTGATGCGCAGACTGCAGGAGATGGGGGTGCCCACAGTGTTGATTTGGGGGATTATGGCTTTATACAGATCAGTGATGGGACATGTACGCACCCCAGAGGGGATATCTGACTTAGTTCACTCCACTATCGGGGTGAAACAGGGTTGCCCTGTGTCTCCTACTCTATTTGGTATGTATGTTGATGAGGTGTCTGATTACATTGACAGAGAGGGTGATAGAGGTGCCCAGCTGGCAGGGACGTGGATCCCATTGTTGTTATATGCTGATGATATTGTCTTGATCTCTGACTCACCAGAGGGTATGCAGCGACAGTTGGATGCATTACACAGTTTTGCAGAGGATAGTGGATTGTCTGTAAACCTTGGTAAAACCAAGGTCATGGTGTTTAACACCACACCGCAGTGGATCAGGAGATCGGCACCGACCTTCACGTATGGTCAAGAGATTGTGGAGTATACAGATGCATACACTTACCTTGGGATAGTCTTCACTAGGCCGAGGTTTTCTTTGGGGAGAGCAGCAAAGACTAGACTGACCAGAGCTTATGCGGCCTTGGGAGGCTTGGAGAGGATGTGTTCGCAGGTTCAGTTCCAGGAACCTCGGACAAAGTTATGGCTCTTTGATACTTTAGTAGCCTCAGCTATGATGTATGGGGTACAGGTATGGGGACCTTCTGTAGGCCAGGATGGTTGGAGAAGTATGGAGAGGCCCTTGGTATCTATGATCTCCCGATTGATTAGAGCCAAGGCCTCCGTACCTCACGCGATCATTCGAGCAGAGCTAGCTGCCCCCCCCATGGAGATTGAGGCGCTTACCAGATCAGTGTCCTTTGTGCACAGCCTATGGGATACTACTAGAGACAGATATGCTAGATTGGCCCTTGAGTCTTCCAGACAGTTAGCTCTACAGGGGGACACTTCATGCTGGTATGCACAGATGACTTCATGGTTTCAGACGCATGGCTTCACCATGGACAGGTTGCCCCCTTTCCAATATTCTCTTCAGGCACCCTCGCTGTCTCTTACACGGGTGGAGATCACTAGACTCATTCGTCAGGACCTGATCCAGCTCGACACCAGGAGGACATGGATAGAGCCGCATCAGGAGTTGAGCACGAAGATGGCTTTCTATAGAGAGCATCTTCTCCACCTCACAGGAGATGGGTTTGTGATTCGACCCAACTACATGGACACACATATGTCTCATGGTTTGCGTTGTGCCATTGGTCAGATACGCACATCCTCACATCAGCTCGAGATTGAGACCGGTAGATTCAGAGGGATACCAGCAGACAGCAGGATATGCCGATTATGCCAAAGAGAGCCAGAGACAGAGTTGCACTACATATGTCATTGCACAGTGTTCTATGAGATACGGGGGCGTTTCCACTGCTTATTCAGAGAGGGTTTTGGTCCTCTATCTAGGGTCATGAGTTATGAGGATCAGAGATGTCTTGGACTATATCTACTTGAGTTACACAGGTATAGAGACACTTTACTGGGGAGAGCTAGAGAGAGGCAGTCCCAGAGACACATTACAGATTTCTTTTCACTAGATATGGGACAGCCAGAGGAGCAGCCACCACTGCAGAGCTCGTCCCACACTCATTCGACCACTACTGGCACTCTCATCGACCGAGCATTGGAGCTACAGAGATACAGACGACCGCGACTGAGGAGAGGAGCTACACAGCATCGACGGAGACTACAACAGAAGATTCGAGCCATACTCTCTCGACATCCAGAGTGCAGATGAGGATGGATCCTCACCATTTCTTCCATCTTTGTTTCACACACTGTTACATCCAGTTTACCGGGTACCTATTGTATCAGCTGCTACACCCACGTAGTTTTAGATTGTAGTAGTAGTAGTAGTATTTTGTTCCACTTCTAGTTCTTTTCTAGTTCTTTTGTACCCAGACATGGTATTAGATTCACTATTTTGTAACTGATTGGTCTCATAGGTCATTTTGGCCTTTTGAAGACGTTAATATAACATTTCATTTCATTTCATTTCTCTCTCTCTCTCTCTCTCTCTCTCTCTCTCTCTCTCTCTCTCTCTCTCTCTCTCTCTCTCTCTCTCTCTCTCTCTCTCTCTCTCTCGTTGGAGTAACCACTGGGCTTGTACGCTTCATATTACTTCAAGCCAAAAGGCTGATAATACAAGAAATCCATGGGAGATATCCCAAATGATAATCAATACAACTAGATGTTTGGGTTAAAAACCCTCAAGGATAAACATAAAGCTGTGAGGGAAAAGTACTTAGAAGGTAATACAAAAAGAATGATAAGGGAAAAGGGAACTAGGAGAACTAGCTGTGAACCCTGATGACGACACAAATCTGCCTAGGCTCTCCCAACGATGCAGCCCTAGGAGTGCCCACAACCTCTCAATGCTCAAAATCCACTAGACACCTGCCTGTACCACCAATCATATCTCCCAAGGAACTCTAAAACCATGATGTAGGCCTTCCAGGATGTCCCTGGACCACTCTGTAATTGATCTGGATCTGATGTCGAGGAAGGTAGAAGTGGCCCTAGAATCCCATCTCTGAAAGAAAGATGGAAGAACTGTACAGTCCTCCAACACGTAGACCATAGGATTGCACCAGAAAGAACTTGACTCTGACGAAAACAACTGACCAATGGCGCTGTCGAACTGACGAGAGAGAGATATATTTTTATGTGCATATAATGTTTTTATGTCACACATGCTTGCGACGGATTCGTCCCTCAAGCACCGAGTAGATTAGTACTCTACTACGGGAAGGTGTTAAAGCTTGTGAATTGTTAGTTAACTAAAGAAACACATGCTTGCAACAAACTGTGTCTCTCAAGACCCGAGTAGATTAGCACTCTATTATAGAATGGTGTTATGGCTATAGAATGTTTTACACGCTTACTGCAGCTGAGTGTCTCCCAAGTAGTAGAGTTAGTCTATTATGGAATGGTGTAATTCACTTAAAAGTGGATCCAAAGCAAATGATAAGATTCCGGTCTTCCTTGAACATAAGCGTAGTCAAGGATGACTATGATTTAAGGGCGGGGTAATGTCATCAAAATTATATTTTGATAGCTTCACAGGTTTTCTCTCTCTAAAAAGTAGCTATCTAGAGAGAGAATACAAAGGTAAGCATATGGAAAAGGCACTCTATTGAAAAAAGGTATATTTTGACTCTAGTTGATGTCAATCAAAAGAATAAACCTTTAAAAGTGCAAAAATGGATACTCTCTCACTAGAATTCTAGAGAGAGAATATTAAAATAAGCTAATGACATGAGGTAGAGGAGTGCATTCAGGCAATAGAAAGTCCTACACGTGAATGCTACTTCAAAAGTGCAAAGAAAAATTTTCTAGGATCTCAACATGATTTACGGGAAGTCAAACGGACTCTCGGGATGCCCAGAAAGTGTAAAATATGGCTTACGGGAAGGATATAAGACTGGGACTTACATATGGACTGCAGGATGTGAACCAAGGCTTACACATGTCAAAAGGTGAGCCATGCATGCCCAAAAGGGAGGAAAAGAAGATGCATCTCTCGTTTTCTTGCTCTCCATGCGAACCAACCCTTATCTTCTCTCTCTAGTTGCTAAAAATAGTAGAAAAGGTGCTTTTGCAGAAATGTGAGCTTGAGGAGGGGATACCTCATGCATACTTGATCAGTTTTTAGAATGGAGGAGCTTTGTAGATTGCTCTCATCAAGCTCTACACATCTCTACTCTCTCTTTCATCTATTATCATCTTGCTTATGCTGCCTCCCTTGGTAGATATCTATGTACTTAGTGTATGAAGCTCATCTTTCAAGCTTCCATCTTGATTTACATACACTCTACTCCTTTTCTTTGGAAGTTCTCCTTGCCTACGTGGTATTTGAGGACTTGAGAAGAGGAAGACAGAAGAGATAGGCTTCCCAAAGCTACATGTTGCTTGGGCTATGGAGATTCTATGCTACAAGGTCCTTATGTTGTATTTTAGCTTAAGCGATGACTCTTTTCAAGCTTTGAGCACAAGTAATACAAATGCCTTTCAAGAGGGGGCCGGCCTCATAGACTTGGGCATCAGTGTGGTGTTTTGATTGTCTTTCGGAAATGGAAGGTTGCCAGGTTGTATGCTCCTAGAAGTAGGATTTTTCGCCGAGCTCCAAAGCTAGCATGGGGACCCATTAACTTCATATTGGATCATCGTAGATGACAACAAATCATATGTAAGATATCCACACTCGTGTTAAATCATCGCAACTATTGTCCTAGTTATATTCTGTAATTTGGAGTGGAATCATACCATGACTTGAAATGCCTTTAGACATAGCTAGATAAATATGGGGGGAGACGCCAGTATGATGGGAAGAATCGTATGAGATCATCAGACAAAAGTTATGATGGGGACAAGGGTTTAATCAAACTATTACACTATCTTGGCGAATACGGGACTAAAAACTCTTGTAATCATTTTAAGACATGAAGTGATAGTAGGAGTGCCAGTCACCAAGCAAGCAAGCTATAATTCTTTTGGAGTCAAATTTGGAAGTTAAAGTGGAGCCGGAGCTTCCTAAACTAGACATTCTAGCCATTGAACAAAAAAATATTTTGGATTGAGCTAACCAAGATTTGGCGTGACCATGACAAGGTCAAAGGGTTGGTTTTCAATTGAATGAAGGGTGGCAGGGTTCGTAGCTCCTCTTCTCAGAAGTCCCTTTTACAAAAGGTTTCATAGAAAAAAAAACAAAAAACAAAAGTAGAAGTGGCATGGGAAATTCACAAAAACAAATGTCAAATATTTCCCAAAAGCAGAAATGAGACATCCCCTAGGAGTAGGAAAGCAGAATTCTAGAGAAAAAGCCAATAAAGCATAATATTATGGTAAAATAAGAGATTTGTGCTACGGTGGTTTTGAAAAGGAGAAAGTTCACAATAATTAGTGTGGTCATGTCATACTGTGCTTCGTATGCAAGGAAGTGAATAGAGAACAAGTAAGTTCAGGATGGGAAGGCTTAATGAATCTCCCCATCCCCTCTTCAACTAAAATAAAAGATACCCAGGGCAAGTTCTAATAATAAATAGACTTCCACTACATCGCTTACAGCTAGAAATACATTAGTTGAAACGCCTTTATATATATGTGTGTGTGTGTGTGTGTGTGTGTGTGTGTGTGTGTGTGTGTGTGTGTGTGTGTGTGTGTGTGTGTGTGTATAGTAGTTGACAAGCAAAGACTAGTGTAATATTTGATTAAGCTAGTTTTAATGAAGAAATTAATTCCTAATTATATTTATTGGTAAGTGGCAGCCAGTCCCGAAGCAAACACAAGGTGGAATAGCACGCTAAGCACAATTTCTTCTTGATTCATGTTGACAGGCCGCTAACCCATGACTCAATGTAATCATCTATGATTCTTCATTCTACATACAATACATTCACCATGCATTGGAGCTAGATAAGCTTGCCATCTCGGTGTGTAGATAGCCACCTCTGGGAATGTATTACCTACCTATCATGCGACCTACGATGAATGGTTGGCCACCACCATTCACCTTGCCAAAGAAAGTCAAGTAGTGCTCCAATGCAAAAGCTTCTTCCTGGTGCTCAGGAGAAGCGGGACAATCTGCTGCTCAGGAGATATGTCTATGACCTAGCATCCAAGGTACCTCACGGTAGCACCCTTTAGGATCCATTTGAAGTTGGGACTCGGTTTTTGCTAGCCTCACAAAGGAGAAGAGCTAGTCCAAATCTACATGATTTGTGCCACTTAATCACTGTCCCTGAGACCTGGAAAAAGCTCTCTAAAGCTTGCTGAAAGCACATAAGGTTGGCCTTGTACCCTCTCAGAAACATTGCAATCTCATCTGTAAATAGTGTCTCATCCTGAATTGGGAGACTAAGCCCCTATAGGCCCACCTCTTGTGCTATGAGGTAGTAGCTCATGGCCTTGGCAAAGAATAGGAAGAGAAAAAGGGCCAGGGGATAGCCCTAGCCCTTTTTGCATGAGAGTGTGAATTGGTCTCTACAGGCCCCTCCCATCAGTACCGGCTATGGGTTGTCGAGTACCATGATGCTACTCCTCATATCCACTATTTAGAGAATCCCATGCCTTAGAGACAAGTCAAGGTAGATCCTAGAAAGTAAAGATACTTCTACCCTTAACAAAGCTAGTCTGCGTGGGGTGTATCATCTTGGCAAGGAATGGCTAGAGTCTCAAACTGATGGTTTTGGGTAAGATTTTGTAGGTTGTACTAAGTAGGATAATCAACCACCACCAATGTTTGATCTCCTCTATATCTCGCCCCTCTATGGGTATCAAGTGTATCAAGCCTTCTGTGAGGCTCTCTGGCGTAGCATCACTATCAAGTATCTCCTTAAAGGCCATCTTCATCCCCAACTCAAGAAGCTCTCAATACCAAATAAAGAAAGTTATAGGCAGTCGTGGGTAGCTACCCCTGGGAAAGCCACAAGTGCGCGAGTGATCTTCTTCCTCGACAGCAAGGTCTCAAGGGTGCTACACGTGTGCGTTTTCACCAATACCATATCTTTGCATTTGAGTGCCTCCTTGAACGAGGTGGCTACTGCCACCCTTAGGGTGCTCAAATTTAAATAAGTAACATATCACGTGAATTAACCGAAGGGTATTTTTTACTCAAATGGAGGGGTTTTCTTTAATGAGACCCATAGTGAAAATATAGCATGTATATAGGGGTATTATTAATAATCTCCTGAACACACGTTATATATGAGACTTTTGAAGAGTGAGCGCCCTGAATTGTTATTAGACCTCTATAGAAGTTTGTTGCAATCTCACTAATTCGGGTGGGTCTGTGGCTACTGAGCTATTTCCCTGAATTGTCATTAGACCTCTATAGAAGTTTGTTGCAATCTCTCTAATTCGGGTGGGTCTGTGGATACTGAGCTATTTTCCCATCTAAGGCTCCTCACTCTTACCTTCTGTGCATGGTGAGGTCCAACGACCTCAAAGATTTTTTTAATGAGAGCCATAGTGAAAATATAGCATGTATATAGGTGTATTATTAATAATCTCTTGAACACACATTATATATGAGACTTTTGAAGAGTAACCACCTTGAATTATCATTAGACCTCTATATAAGTTTATTGCAATCTCTCTAATTCGGGTGGGTCTGTGGCTACCGAGCTATTTTCCCATCTAAGGCTCCTCACTCTTACCTCCTATGCATGGTGAGGGCCAATGACCTCAAAGAACTTGGTTGTCATGTTTCCCCATCTAAGGCTTCTCACTTCTGCATGTGCATGGTGAGGCAACCTCAAAGAACTTGGTTGTCATGTGTTCGCCCACGTGCATCCAATGAGAATCTTGTCTATGATAGCTAAACTCATGGATGTGTTCCCCTATCTCTTGCAACTCCTATCTTGCATGTGCAAGTTGCATCCCTATCCAAGGGCTCCCTAGACATGACTCCTGTTGACATTGTAAAGAGGAAAGACTCCTGATGGAGAGTCATCAATATTTAGGGAATCTCACAAATATCTTGACTCACAAGCCTTAGAAAATATCATAGCCAAATAGTTGAATCAAAACTCAAGATAGTCTCAACCTCATTGACCCAAGGGGCGGCTTTCTAGTTTAGAAGGAAACAAAACAAGATATGCATCTTGTCTTTCTAGCCCTATGCTCTTACAAATTGCCAAGAATCGCCTAACATTAGCATCCTCACTTGCAGCATCCTTAAATAAGGGTTCTAGATGTTGGTTAGTCGATGTTGCTAAAATTGGTGGTGCCACATGAGAGAGGTTAGGTGGCTATGCTTGGCTAGTCATTGGCTACTATTTGTTAGTTGTTGGCTATGGTTGAGTATCCATTTGTGGGGTTTACAAGAGTGTAAAGATAGGGGCGGTGATGGGGATAGTGTAGGGGGAAGCGGTGTAGGTGAAGGTAATGTGGTAGGTACTAGAACACTCAAAGGGGGGTGTTTTAGAGACCTTTTACTAGTGCTAGCCAATTGAGAGTGTGACCTAGTTACCACAAGCATTCATATGCATAACATTTGGAGTAGTAGACTTCTAGTTAGAGAGTTTCCCCAATAGAATTACCAAAATTATGATACATGTGGACAAAGTAGCTACTCCACAAGTAGGTGCAATGAGTCACTCTCCAGAGTTATATGCTCGCAAGTACTACACAATGAGAAGTGAGAAGTGCACAATGGAGCTAGTGAGCAATTGTATGCAATGAGTGGGTGATAGCCATGCTAGTGCTAGTGCAATACTTGAGTGGGTGTCACTACTAGTGCGTTAGTGAAAGTGTTGGCGTGGTGATAGCAAGAGTTCTTACACAAGGAATAGGGGAAGGGAGTAACATACACACAGACACAAAGATAACAACAAAATAGTAGACAAATAACAAGTGTAGACAGCAGTAAAAGTACACAAGAGTAGACAAGTGCTAGTCAAACACAATCACCACCCAGTGGTATACAAAGAGAGGACTATGTAAATAACCAAGATATATACAATAATAGTAAATGAAGAGAGGACTCTGTAAATAACCAAGATGGAACTAGACGATAGCCCGATACTAGCTCATTACCGATCAATGATAGATAGATGATAGCTCTATGATCTGGTGGTACATATAGCTTGTGGCTAAGGTAGCCCTTCATGGGTGGTGGTGGAGCAGAAATATCTAGCCGCTCCTCATCATGATTGAGTGCCTAGGGGTGGAAGGTGATAGAGATGATGCCATGTAAGAAGTGGAGGGTAGCTAAATATTTGGTTGCATATATGTGTGTGTGTGTGGTCTCCATCGTTGAAATCCTTCTCGTAGTCTCTTATAGTTGTCTCAGCCCAACAACTCATAATGTCTTTTTGTTAACCCTCACGGCTCACGGACACCCTATTACCTACGACGGACGTTGTAACCTACGGCGGACATTGTATTATTTATTTGGTAGAGTCAGGTACCGGGCTTGTCGGTCCAATAGGAAAAGGGTAAGAGTGATCGCCGATGAGAGGCGCATTCTAATTGGAACATTCAAGGGATTAGTTGGCTAAGCATGGGCGCCCAAGTGTGAATGGGGCGAGCTCATATAAAAGTCAACTAAACCTAAAATTCACTCATTCTCTCATTTGTGCAATAGAAGAGTGCTCTTGCTTCATCTCCATCTCCATCTCCTTCTTCTTCACCTCCTTGTGTGTGTGTATGTGAGAGAGAGAGAGTGTGTGGGCGATCGAGCATTACGAAGGCACGAAGGCGGTGAAGCGGTTGAGCGCAGCGTAGCGGCGTCTCCTTCTTCTTCGCGGTGAGGAATCCTCCACGAAGCAAGCGTAGAGCGGTGAGTGACACACCATCGCCTTCTTTGAGCTTACTAGTTTAGGCTTGTTGTGTGCTTGGAGCCATCTGTGGCTCGCACACGGTGTATCGGCAATTTGCATTGACACGTGCGAAATATGCGCACATTTTTGGCGCCGTTGTCGGGGAGTGCCATACATGAAGCTCGAGTAGCACTTTGTGCTTCTCCGTGGTGCAATTTCTATTGTAGGAAAGGTAAGGAAGGAGTGTGTGTGTGTTGAGAAGAGGGATTTGGTGTTATACTGTGTGTTTTTTTTATTAATGGAGTTTTCAAAGGTTCTGTGTTTATTCTCTGTGTATTAAGGTAGTTAGTTTTCTTTGTTAATAGAGATTTCAAAGGTTCTGTGTTTATTCTCTGTGTATTAAGGTAGTTAGTTTTCTGTGTACCATAAGTAGGAAGTAGATTAGTGAGAGTTAATAGAGTGTGTTAGTGCGTAAGAGTAGGTGTATTAGTTAGAAGTAGGTAGAGAAAGTGTGTGTGTGCTCTCGCGCAGGCCGCGACGACCTTATCCTTTTTAAAAAAATAAAAAAATAAAAAATAGTCTCCAAAGAGTTGGTCTAACGGTAAGGCTTTGGCCTCTCAACCTGCGGGTTGTGGGTTCAAATCCCCTGTTGGGTCACACTCTAGCGGGACACCTTGTGCTCACCTGGTGTTCACGTTGCTAGGGCTCTTGCCCTTGGACACTCGAGTGCATCCTCCTCCTGAGGTGGGTCACCCGAGGAGGAGGTTCCTAGCTGGTTGCTACGAGTTCTCTCCGTCGTTCCCAGCATGTGGTGCATCAATTAGGTGGCCATGGTGATGCCTACGCGTGGCTCTTGCCCAATGGTACGCGGCCCTTGCTCGACCATGTAACATGGCTAATATTTGGAAGGGATAAGCACCTCCCCCTGTGGGCCCTCTGGTGTGTCGAAAAAAAATAAAAAAAATAAAAAATAAAATAAAAGGTAGGACCGGGATCGGGAATATCTCCCAGATCCAAGCCCAGACCTAAGCCCAAGCTCACGCTCAGGCCTCGGCCTCAATCGCCTTTAAAAAAAACGAATTTTAGCTTCACACGTAGCTAAAAATTGATTTTTTGAGGACCAACGGAACGTCAGATGCCCGAAAATTGTGTTGTAAAGCACACATCGACCCTTTAAGTGATACGCTCGTTTCAAGCTATCACACACTTCAATATAAAAAAAATCAAACATTAAAAAAACATCAAAAACAAGAAAAAATCAAGTAGAAAACGGGGTGCAAAACACCCACAAAACAAAGCAAGTAACCTTTGAGGGTATTTGCCGACACTTGTAGGGCACCCAAAGCACGTGTATCTATGCTCTGGTCGTGTGCTAGAGTCCGAACAACTAGCTAGTGCTTCGATTTACGGGGGTACTCACTATCCTTCCACACTAGGGTCTACGCCCTCGGCGGGGACCCAAGGTAGTGCAACCTAAGACCCAAATATAGCGGCTAGCGACTCTTCCTCTGACTACGATATTATGGAAGAGCATCTTACACAAAGCCCCGGGGGAACAAATGAAACCGTACCTAGCTGGGCCCAGCAACCTATAAATCGTGTTTTTAGCCGTTTCATGGAAACTTTTAGTAGAGCTACGCGCTCTGAACCTACGGCTAATGAAGTAAACGAAGGGGGTGGGGAAGTAGAATCACCATTCACATCTCCTGTAGACCCCACACTCCCTCAGAGTGTTCACGTGGACATTCCACCTACCTCATCTAATGAGGGCCCTACCGAGCTACCACCTTCCAAAGTCGCCTCTACGGTAGCGGTGACTAAAAGTCAAAACACGGGAAGCAACAGTGCATCCACCTCACGGCAACCCTCTAGTACACCAAGTTTGGACGGGGTATTTCTCAATGAAAATTGGTAATATGACCTACACACGGAGACTTTGACCGACCTATACATGGGCTACACATACCATGTGGGTTGGTTCGAAGTTGTACAATCTACATCTAGTGCCACTAGTCTAGAGGAACAACAACACATGATCTGCAATGTCATCCATAGGATTATCCAGTCCGAGAGGCAAAATCGAGGAATAAACATACCTTCGACGGGTCCTATGCGATTTTTAAACACGGGCAAAGGGAAACAACCCACTCTATCACAAATGGAGACTCCCCCAGTGAGTCCCATCGATCCCCCATATGTTGTTTCGCCAGGGGTCTCAATGCAATCTGATCCCACAAGTGATAGCTTTACTTTTCCAAGTCTAGCTCATCTTTCCCTTGATAACACCACGGCTACCATGCCTACCCCAATGATGGGCATGCCAAGAAACACGCCATGGACCTCGTTTGTTAGTAAAGCACCGCTACATGGTAGCTCAATACCTGCAATAGTACCTACAAGTGTGTACCAATCGTATGCACCTATGGGTCATCACACTCATGTAGTCCCTACCCCTCCCATTGTTTCAACCAGAGTTACCGGGGAACGCCCCCTAGCCCCCGTTCCGGTGTTCCGGGGGACAGTTCCCTTCCCGAACGTTCCGAAACGTCCCGGAACGTCTGACGTTCCAAGTGGCTAGTGCAAACCGGAATGGCCGTTCCGGAACGTTCCGGAACGCCCCCGGAATGTTCCGGAATGCCCTTGGAACGGCCAACGGCTACAAACAAATTTGGCAAAAATTGGAAAAATTGAAGTAAATGTTTGGGCTTCTTTTTGAAGTGTGCAAGGCCTCAAGGACTCATAAAATGCACCCCCCTCCCCCTTTCTCTCCACAAGCTAATCCTCAAGGGTCAAGCTCTCTCCCTCACACTCTCAAGATCTCTCCCTCTCAAGACTCACTCTCTCAAGGCTCAAGGCTTCAAGCCTTCAAGCTCTCTTCCTCTCCTCCCACTCTCCCAAATCTCTCCCTCTCCCTCTCACTCTCTTGAGTCTCTCCCTCTCACTCTCTCAAGCTCTCTCTCTCTCTCATCTTCATCTAGTCATAGCAAGGTTGAATGGTCTTCAAAACGAGTTTTTTGTGAGTATTAGAGTCAAACCACTCTAATACCCCTTGTATTTAAACACAAGGAGCTAAAAAATGCACTATTTGGGTGTTTTTTAACCTCCCGTTCCGCGCCGTTCCCGTTCCGGACCCCTAGCCGTTCCCCCGTTCCGCGGGGATCCCGTCGCCGTTCCCGTTCCGCGTTCCGGGTAACTATGGTTTCAACTACCTATGCTCCACAACCACAATACACAAGTTCTTATTTCCATGGGACTATACCGGCTAGCATTAGCATGTCACATCCGACGTCTGCTATGCCTAGGGCCACTCATATGAACTATGGACCACCACATGGCACAACATCGTACCCAACGTGGAACCCAAGGGCTTCCTATGCGCCAAGCCCAATGCCAATACCTACTCCATATGTAGTCTCTGGAGCGCCTTCACCCACGGTACCTGCTCACTTAGGTGACTTGGCAACATTTTCTCAAGCTATTGGTCGATCTATTGCCAAGAATATGCGTGACACGCCTGATAGAGAGCCTAGAAGTAAGGCAGTACAAATGGCCAAGCTCACACAAAAATTTAGTGGAGACGGGGATGTGAGAAAGCATATCGAAGTGTTTGAACAAATATGCGATTCTCTAGGAGAACACAATGACCTACATAAGAGCAATGCTTTAAGCCTAACCTTAAGTGGAAAGGCTGGGGATTGGTATAGAACCCTAAGGGTGGAAGAAAAACCGATTTACCCTACTCTTAGGAGACTGTTCTTAAAGGAATACATACGAGAGGGAGTGCTTTGGGGTGTAGCCTCTCAGCTCCAGAAAGCCCAACGAGAGGAAGGAAAGTCGGTGAGAGACTTTATAAGTCGCTTGAAGCATTTGAATTCTCGTTGTAATCCAAATGAGCGCTTCAACAATAACCAATTGCTTGATAGATTCATTAGGGGGTTACGACATGAGGATATCTACAATGGCCTAGTCATTAGAGGTATCACCACTTGGGAAGCAGTCACCACCAATGCGATCCAATTGGAGGATAATTTAATGATTCAAGGAGAAAGAGTGTCTGTTGAGCCTAAATCTATTAGCTCACAAGCATCGGGGCATCAGCCAATGACCTTAAAGCCTATTGCTAAGGAGCCAAAGATATCTGAGATGACTTTAGCAGATCTCACCAAGGCTATTCAAGAGAGTCTTAGAGACAATCGTGCTCCGCAAAACAATCATATGTATCCAAGAAGGGAGCAGCAATGGTGCTCAGTATGCTATGGACCGCATAGTACCAGTGAATGCCCTACTTTTAGAGCAAAATTCAATGAGAACTGCAATGCATGTGGGAGGTATGGTCATCAAGCTAAGGATTGCATAGTATTTAAGCGTGCGATGGCCAATAGACCAACCTTAGCATGGACAGACACACCTCGAGTGCCTGCCTTGATGCCGGCCCCACCTCTTGAACAAACAGCACAACACATGGTCCCTAGGGCCCAAAATGTTGTTCAAACAACACCCTTACCACCTCCAGTGCTAGGACCGCAACCACCACATCCGAGAATCACTTCTGTGAATCAAGTGGGTTGTGAGTCATCTATTTCTTGTTTGGAAGGCTATGAGGAAGATATAGATCCTAATATCGCCTATGGGATGGATGTACTTGAAGAAATTCCACAATACTACATGGAGGACTATTGGGGACAAGTCAAACTTGTATATCAAGTAGCTGCTCTTGCGGCAAGAGGCCATGTTAACCCTCACGGCTCACGGACACCCCATCACCTACGACGGACGTGTATTATGTATTTGGTAGAGTCAGGTACCGGGCTTGTCGGACCAATAGGAAAAGGTTAAGAGTGATCGCCGATGAGAGGCACACTCTAACTGGGACATTCAAGGGATTAGTTGGCTAAGCATGGGCGCCCAAGTGTGAATGGGGTGAGCTCATATAAAAGCCAACTAAACCTAAAATTCACTCATTCTCTCATTTGTGCAATAGAAGAGTGCTCTTGCTCCATCTCCATCTCCATCTTCTTCTTCTTCACCTCCTTGTGTGTGTGTGTGTATGTGAGTGAGAGAGAGAGAGAGAGAGCATTGCGGCGGCACGACGGCGGTGAAGCGGTTGAGCGCGACGTAGCGGCGTCTCCTTCTTCTTCGCGGCGAGGAATCCTCCACGGCAGGAGCATAGAGCGGTGAGTGACACAGCATTGCCCTCTTTTGAGCTTACTAGTTAAGCTAGTTGTGTGCTTAGAGCCGTCTATGGCTCGCACACAGTGTTAGGCAAGGCCCTTGCTTCGACAGTGCGGCAAGGAGCGCACATTTTTGGCGCCGTTGCCGGGGAATCGCCCTACACTAAGCCCATGAGGCACTTTGTGCTTCTCCTATGAGTTGTCTGTAGTAGGAAAGAAGAGGAAGAGGAAGAGGAATGAGTTATTTTTCTGCAAGTTGTTAATTTTTGTATTGTCTGCAAGTTCTGTGATTTCTGCATAATGTTGTGTTTTCTATTTGCACACAGTCTTTGTACAATTAGTAGTCGTTAGCTTGTTCGCAGTGAATGAATAAGTAGGAAGGCAGTTAGCAATTTCTGTTTGCACACAGTTTGTACACAGTTTTCTGTCAAGGTTTGTCTGCACACAGTCTTTGCACAGTAAGGCAGTGAGAGAGGAAGTAGGTGGACAGTTAGCCCACTGTCAGTGAGCAGTTAGCAAAGTGGTTAACAGATTAGTTAGTGGTTAGCAGGACTGTTAGTAAGTAGATAAGGTAGTGAGCTGTCTGTGAGCTGTTGACAGAGAGGTTAGGTAGGTGTTGACAGTGTGTGTGTGGCCAAGAAAGGGTCACCTAAACCGCGCACGGTCGTTGCCCAATTTTTTTTTTTTAAAAAAAAATTAAAAAATTAAAAATTAAAAAAAAAACCGAAAATATTTAAGCGTGAGTGACTGGGAGGCTATATTTAAGCGTGAGTGACTGGGGGGCTACACTAAAATTTTGATCGGCCAAGCCCAAGCCCAAGCGCAGGCCTCAGTCCTCAGTCTTATGATATATACTAGAGTCACTCTTATATATATACCCTACCCTCTCAAGAGGGAATGAGAGCATGTGAGGCAAGACCTCCACTCTCCTCCCTCCTCTTCCCACTTGCACCCTTAGACTTTCTAATTTGGGCCTAGTTCCCTACTAGAAATTGACGGTTTTAGGGATTCCGAGGACATAAAGTGACCAAACGGAGGGCTGTAAAGCACGGCACGTCCCTCTGACCGAGACGCTCGTTTTGAGCTATCATACGTTCTATTCTATAGCTGGGTCGGAAAAAAAGGACCAAAAAATCAAAAAATAAATAAATAAGAAAAGACTTGGGTTGCAAAACACCCAAAATTACTAGGTGAGCAGCCTTCACGGACACTCACTAACACTTCTAGGGGATCCAAGTCATATGAACCTACGCTCTGGACGAGTGTTAGAGCACGAGCATATTGGTAGTGCCTCCATTTACGCGGGCACCTATTATTCCTCCACCCTAGGTTCTAGACCTTCGGCCGGGACTCAAGGTAGCGCGACCCAAGATCCTCATATCGCGTCTAGTGATTCTTCCTCTGACTACGAAGGCATGGAGAGTATCCTACACCAAACCCTGATAGTTCAAGTCAAGACATGCATGCCATGGGCCCACGGCCCGGGTCCAGCGTGTTTAGCCGCTTAAAAAAGACCCTTAGTAGAGCTACTCGCTCCGAACATGCGGTTAATGAAATAAATGAAGGGAGTGGGGAAGTAAATTTGTCATTCATGCCTAAAATAGACCCTATGCTTCTTGAGAGTGTGCATGTGAATGTTCCATCCACTGCACCTCCTGATCCTTTAGGACTATCTCCCTCTGAGGTTTTACTACCCGATGGTAGGAGTCTTGCCGAAGTACAAGAGATCGAACGCTATATGCAAGCAACAAGGGAGAGGGAAATTGAGAACCTACGAAGGCTAGAACAAAGTCGAGCCCTGAAAGCAAAGGCTCCTATGACAACAATCATGCCAGCCAAGCAACCGAGTGCTCCCAAGGTAGCAGTCATGGAGGGGCAAGCGATGGGGAGCAATAATGCTTCCACTTCGAGGGAAACCTCAAGCACGCCAGGCCTAGATGGGATATTCCTAAACGAAAATTGGGAGTATGACCTACAAGCAGAAGCTTTAACTGATCGGTACACAGGACACACCTATCATGTGGGTTGGTTAGATGTTCTACAATCCACATCGGGTGCTACTAGCATAGATGAGCAACAACAGAAAGTCTGTGATGTCCTCCATAGGATTGTCGAGTTAGAAAGACGGAACACAAGGATCAACATGCCTTCAACAGGCCTAATGAGATTCTTGGATACGGGAAAGGCAAACCAACCAACCCTATCACAAATGGAGACTCCCTCAGTGAGCCCCATTGATCCTCCATATGTTGTTTCGCCAGGAGCCTCAGTACAATCTGAGCCCACAAGTGGCAGCTTTACTTTCCCAAATCTAGCTCATCTTTCTCTTAATGACACTACGGCTACCATGCATATCCCAGTGGTGAGCATGACAAGAAGTACACCATGGAGTTCATTTGTTAATACTGCGTCGATGCCTAGTAGCACAGTGCCCCCAACTATACCTACATGTATGTATCAATCATGTGCACCTGTCGTACCTCAGCCTCATGTAGCTCCTACACCTCCGATTATTCCAAGAGCTTACAATCCACAATGGCATTATCCAAGCTCTTATACAAGTGAAGCCATGCCATTTAATAATAACATGCCATATCAGGCACCCCCTATGCCTAGGGCCACGCCTGTAAACTTTGGACCACCGTCTGGTACACCACCATAGGACCCAAGAGCCGCGCGTATGCCAAGGCCAAGGCCAACTCCCATCTCACATGTGGTTCCAGGAGCACATACACCCATTATACCTGCTCAAATAGGAGATTTGGCAGGAATTGCTCAAACTATCGGTCGCTCTATTGCAGAAAACATGCGTAGTGCACCTGATAGAGAGCCTAGGAGCAAGGCAGTTCAAGTAGCTAAGCTCACACAGAAATTCAATGGAGACGGAGATGCTAGAAAGCATATGGAAGTCTTTGAACATGTGTGCGATTCCTTGGAAGAGCACAATGAGGTACATAAGTGTAAGGCTTTGAGTTTGACCCTAAGCGGAAAGGCTGGAGATTGGTATAGAACCTTAAGAGTAGAAGAGAAAACGATCTACTCTACTCTTAGGAGACTGTTCTTAAAAGAATACATACGAGAGGGAGTACTTTGGGGTGTAGCCTCTCAGCTCCAGAAAGCCCAACGAGAAGAAGGTGAATCCGTGAGAGACTTCATTAGTCACCTAAAGAATTTGAATTCTCGATGCAATCCAAACGAGCGATTCAACAACAACCAATTGCTCGATAGATTCATTAGGGAACTACGACATGAAAGTATCTATAATGGCCTAGTCATTAGAGGTATCACTACTTGGGAAGCAGTCACCATGAATGCAATCCAATTGGAGGATAATTTAATGATTGCAGGAGAAAGAGTGTCTGCCGAGCCGAAGTCTAGTAGCTCGCAAGCGTCAGGGCATGAGCCAATGAAGATAAAGCCAATCGTGAAAGAGCGAACGATATCTGAGATGACTTTGACAGATCTCACCAAGGCCATCCAAGAAACCCTTAGGGGTAATCGTGCTCCACAAAACACTCATATGTATCCAAGAAGGGAGCAACAATGGTGCTCAATTTGCTTGGGCCCACATACTACGAGTGAATGCCCTACTTTCAGAGTAAAGTTTAACAGGACTTGTAACGCGTGTGGTAGGTATGGCCATCAAGCGAAGGATTGCCTAATGCTTAAACGCATCATGGAAAATAGACCGCCTATAGCTTGGGCAGACTCACCTCGAGTTCCTGCATTGATGCCTACCCCACCCATGGAGTAACAGTTGCCATTACAGCACATGGTCCCTAGAACCCAAAATGTGGTCCAAACCACACCGTTGCCACCTCCAGTGCTAGGACTGCAACCCCCTCATCCAAGAGTTACACCTATGAACCAAATAGGTTGCGAGTCATCTAGTACTTATGTAGATTGCCAAGAGGACATAGACTCTAGTATCACCTATGGAGTCGACATGCTTGAGGAGTGTCCCATGTACTATATGGAAGACCATTGGGGACAAACCAAACCAGTATATCAAGCTACTACGCTAGCAGCAAGAGACCAAAACATTAATAGTTTTGTCAGGAGACCACCTCTTCAATGCTACGAATGTGGTGGACCACATCGAGTAGCTGAGTGCCCCATTAGAATGCAAAAGAATGTTGCACTAATGCAAACAAGTCAAGGGAGTGCATTGGCAATGCCAATACTCACTTGTAATCGTTGTGGCATAGATCATTTGATCGCACAGTGTCCTAACAATCCAAACCCACCGAAAATCACACCATTGAACATAATAGAGATTGTTGATGGGACACCACCAACTATAAACATAGCACCAGTGAATGCACTCACACGGTCGATGCTCCAAAAGCAAAATTACATCCTCGAAGAGAGAGATGCTGCATCCATTGGCCGAGCGAGAAAGAAGAAAACACGAACAAAGAAATCCCTTAATGCTTCTAGCTCAAAACCTAGTTCAAAGACTAACATAGGGACAGGAGAGGATCCCGTGTATATGAATGACCCTGAGGATGACTCAGATTCGATAGAGACCACGGAGACCAAAACTATTACTACAAAGGAAAAAGCCAGTGAGGAGGATCACGAGAGGGAATTACGACGAACACCAAAAGAGTATTCAAAGTTAAACCACCCAGTTGCGAACCCCCAAGATAAGCCATGAGAGACAAAAAATGAGGATTGCAAGAGAAAGATTGGAACCTATCCAAACCCAACAGTGGAAATGGAAGGAGTCCAACAACTGAGGGGTTTGGTGGAAGAAACTCAACGAACATTAGAACCTAAACCCAAACATATCCAGATGTCGGACACAGTGTTTCCCACACAAGTTCAACCTCACAAGAACTACAGGCCGTTAGCTATACCCAGTATCACTCGGGAAGAGAGTGAGGATAGGACATCTGAAAGTGGACACACACCTTTCCTACTAGAGAGAATGTTTGGTGAGGGAATGCCCGACCCCCTTGAGAAAGTGGAGATTCCATCTTCACCATTCTCTTGTCAGGGTCCTACGTCCCACAAGATGCCATTAAATGTTGCCAAATTGATGGATTTCATGTCTTCAGAAGTGAGAACCACCATCATGTCCAAACTATATAAAGACCCCGAGCTAGTCTCAGCTCTTCGAGCCTTCCTCAATGGAGAATTACAGGCCGGATTACCACAGTTTGCACATATGAACAAACCTGACTCGGTAATGAATGATGAGGAACATTTAGCACCACCATCTGACCTAGCGGGACATGAATCTGTAATTGAAGTATCCGTTAACAAGTTGGGGCAATACTTTGAAGGTGATGAATCTAATGCTACTCTACCAATCACTACTAAAGGATTAACTGTAAAGGGGGTCCTTGACGGTGGTGTGGGAGTCAGCATGGTGACAAAGAGTTGTTGGGAGTCTATGGGGCGACCTCACCTTGAAGCCACAAGCGTAGTGGTAAAAATGGCTAATGGATCTATTGTTACGCCTATTGGAATGCTAAAGGATCTCAGGATCAAGGTCTTGGGACACAAGGTAAGGCAGACTTTCATTGTTATGGATTTTTCCAAGCATCCTATGTCATTTGAGATGATCTTAGGGCGTCCATTCATGAGGGAAGCAAAAATGGTGCATGACTGGTCCAAAAACCACGTCTACTTACAGTTCCAAGACTCTGTCCCAGTTGATCTTTTAAGTGGTTGAACGCATCCTCTAGGAAATAAATTCATCATTGATAATCGATTAGACACAACAATTCACTCAGCTCCATTACAGTATTGTTACACGTGTAACGAAGGCACGGATATTGGGGAGAACTCTCCTTATATGGATATCCTACCCGGAATGGCTGAGTCAGACAATGTCGATTGGGTACACCTAGCGGTAACTATAGATACATGGGGAGCTAGAGGAACAACCTGGGTAACACCAGATGGGGAAGAGATACCACACATTGCACCAGTAAACATGTTAGGTGTAGCGCATGTAACATCCGATGATAAGAAAGAGGCACACCTACCTGAGAGTGAAACCGATGATTCCTCAAAGACTTCAGGCCAATACACATCAGAAACGGAATCTCAGGGAGAAATGGATTCAGAACCTGAGGAAACATCGAGTGAACCAAGTATAGAAACTCAACACTCAAGGCCTAGTACGACCATCTATGGTAATTTATATGAGAGTGAAGAAGATACAAGCGAAGACCTATCAGGCGAGTCGAGTTCAAACATTTACCAAAATCAAAACCTTAACAAGAAACAAAGGTCATATAAGAGACGACGATATCGAGCAAATGTGAGAGCTAGGATAAACAAGGAAAGATCTACTGCAGAATGGCTTAGCTATCTAGGGGCATGTGATGCTCATCGAAAGCTAGTAGACAATTGGGGTGAACATCTCCAGAGTGTCATGTGGTGCAGCCCACGACCCATTGACCTCGCTCAATTGGAGGTTACAGAGCCGAAATTGAGTCAAACTATAAGAAGACGTCAAAACCGAGAGTTGGCACAACAACAAAAGGAGGCAGAACTAAAAGAAAGGTCTCCGTCAGGACAAGAGCCTGCTGACTTACATACGGCTCCTGAACATTTTAAATCTTATACCACGGGGGAGCGAAAGGTTGTGTATGCCAAAGCCCAACGAATACCTACCAATGGAAGCAGTGGAGTCTATGATGATCCAGCGGTAGTTAAAGAAATAGAATTAGCAGAACCAGGTGAGGAGTCTAAACCAGTCTTTATTGCTCAAGACCTTACCGAAACTGAAGAGGCTGTACTTAAGGAGCTCCTCAAGGAATACAAGGATATCTTTGCTTGGACATATCATGACATGAAGGGCGTTCCACCTTCTGTGGTGCAACATACAATTCCCATGATCAACACTGCTAAACCCGTCCAGCAACGACCCTATCCAATGAATCCTATGTACGCCAAAATTGTACAAGAGGAGATTAAAAAACTTATCCAATGTGGATTCATATACCCTATTGAGCACTCAGAATGGGTTTCTCCAATAGTCATTGTGCCAAAAAAGAATGGGAAACTAAGAGTGTGCGTGGACCTCAAGAAAGTTAATGCAGCCACTAGGAGAGATCATTATCCCTTGCCATATTCAGAACATGTACTTGAAAGAGTTGCGGGCAAGGAAGCTTATAGCTTTTTAGATGGGTACTCTGGTTACAATCAAATCACAATTGCATTAGAGGACCAAGCTAAAACTGCTTTTATCACAGAGTTTGGAGTGTTTGCATTTCGTGTTATGGCTTTTGGCTTAACAAATGCCCCTGCTACATTCCAACGATTAATAAACACTGCGTTTAAAGAATTTCTAAAGGAGTTTTGTGAAGCTTTCCTAAACGACCTTTGTGTTTATTCTTCTTGGGAGAAGCATTTGTTATATCTACGAAAAATATTTGAAAGGTGCAGATTTTATCGCATCGCATTAAACCCTTTCAAATGCCAATTTTGGGTTAAGCATGGAGTCATTCTAGGGCATATAGTGTCCAAGAACGGGATATCCATAGATGAGAGTAAGATTAAAGCCATTGCCGATTTGCCACCACCTAGGAACTATAAAGGAGTTCAAAGATTTATGGGCCAAGTTGGTTATTATCGAAGGTTTATTTTAAACTTTGCCGAGATAGCGCGTCCATTGTACAAGCTTCTTATCGAGTTTCACTGGACGGAAGAATGTCATCAATCTTATGAGTTATTAAAGGAGGCCCTAACAAGTGCTCCAATCCTGCGAACACCTGATTGGAATGTACCTTTTCATGTGCATATTGATGCATCAAATTTTGCTATTGGGTGTGTTCTAACTCAACCAGGAGAACATAAATTGGACTACCCTATTAGCTTTGCAAGTCGCCAATTAAATGATGCCGAGATGAACTACACTACTACAGAGCGCGAAGGTCTAGCTATGATTTACACAGTAAAGAAATTTCGCTATTACCTTCTTGCTACCAAGTTTGTGTTTTATGTTGGTCATCAAGCATTGCTATATTTGGTAAACAAGCCGTGTTCCACAGGTCGAATTACACAATGGTTGTTAATTCTTCTTGAGTTTGACTTCACCGTTGTTGTGAGGCTTGGGAGAAAACATGTCATGGCGGATCATTTATCTCGTATCCCTAATGGCGAAGCTCCGATGGGGGTTGATGATGAATTGCCTGATACTCCTTTGTTCATTGTTGAGACAATGCCTGAATGGAGTGAAAAGATTGTTAACTTCTTAGTTAATGGTTTTCCACCCAAAGAGCTGCGAAAAGATATAGCTCGAAAATTAATCAAGGAATGCGAACCCTATTGCTTACTGGCTGGAACTCTCTATAAGAGAGGAAAAGATGATGTTCTTAGACGCTGTGCCCGCGAGAATGAGTATTTATATATTCTACAAGAGGCACACATGGGCGTAGCTGGTGGTCACTTTTCAGGAAAGTTGACTGCCCCAAAGATCTTACAGTCAGGCTATTGGTGGCCCACTCTGTTTAAGGATGCATCACTTTTTGCAAAGGGATGTGATGAATGCCAACGCTTCAAGAAGCCACAAAGAAGTGATAGGATGCCTCTACATCCCATCAAGGTAACCCAACCATTTGAAAAGTGGGGCTTAGACTTTGTAGGACCGATTAGTCCGGCTGCACGTAACACGCAATCACGATATATCATTGTGGCTACCGACTATGTAACCAAATGGACTGAAGCAAAAGCAACACGAAAGGTGGATGCAAAAACAACAACTAAGTTCCTCTTTGAGAACATTATCACACGTTTTGGATGCCCCTTTGAACTTGTGAGTGACAATGGAACTCATTTTATAAATGAAGTAATAAAAGAACTCACATCAAACTTCATGATATCTCACCACAAGTCTACACACTATTATCCCCAAGCAAATGGCCAAGCTGAGAGTACCAACAAAACTCTCATCTCCATTTTGACAAAGATAGTTGAGGCTAATCGCACTGATTGGGACCTAAAGCTTACATCAGCTTTATGGGCTTATCATACTGCGTATAAAGTTGCTATTAATTGCACGCCGTTTAAGATGGTGTATGGTCAAGAAGCAGTTATGCCATGGGAGTTTGTCATTCCTAGTCTTTGAGTAGCTTCTCAAGAAGGTTGGGATGGTAACCCCTTAGTTGAGCGATTATATATCCTGGAAAGGCTAGATGAAGAGAGGCAATTAGCTGTGCGAAATGCTCTAGTGGAGAAGGATAGGAGAAAGAAGTGGTTCGATAGCCATTTAAAGGATAAAGACATCAAGGTTAGTGATAAAGTTCTTATGTACGGGGTACGTAATGAAAAGAAGAAATTGAAATACGTTGGTAAGGGACCATATCGAGTGTGTGAAATTACCCCGCAAGGTACCATTCGTGTGGAGACTCTAGATGGAGTTGAAACCATTGGATTCCTTAATGGGAGTAAATTCAAAAGATATTATGATCCTCTAAGCCAGGAAGAGTTGCAAGCCATCCATCAAAAGAAGGCTGCCAAGGAACAAGCAGAGCTTTAAAAAATCCAAGCAAGAGTTGGGGCTCGAGAACGACAACAACGTCTTAGACGCCAACGAGAGGCTAATCTGGGAATCACGCAAGCATTTTTCGAGGACACAGATGACGACTCATTAGAATCTGAGCCACCCCTACGATACCCAATTGAGCTAAATAGCCCCTATGGGAAAGTACTATACAATGCCTTATTAGATACGGGAGCTAAACACAATTTGTTATCCTATGGAGTTTGGTGTCAATTAGGGAAACCGACCCTATCCCCGAGTACGATGCAAGTCAAGGGCATTAATAAAAAGAAAACTGCTATTCTTGGAGTCCTTCAGACCCCTATTGTCTATGACAATGGAAGCATAGTGCAGAGGTTTCTAGTCATGCCCGCAGGAGCTATGGAAGGCAACGTAAACCTGGGACGCACGTGGATGTTGGCAACCAAATGCACTATTGATTGGGATACTGGTAGTGTCACGACGCGACCACCGACTCTTACCCCTATCATTCAAGCAAAGTCACCTACGTTGCAAACTCTAGTAAAGTTGAAGGATAGCCAACATTCACAAGCCAAGGTGGTTAACTCGTCTTTGCCGGCTACCCATGAACCTAGCACTTCAACACTTGTAGTTGCAGCAAGCAGTAATATTGCAAGTACTTAACCTGCACGACCTAAGAGTACATATCAATGGGTCCCCAAGGCCTTACTTCCAACTACCTCAACTCTCCCATCCATTCCAAGAAAAAATTTCCCCGGAAAACCAAGAGCACGCCCTAGGAGAGTCAAGACCAAATCACGATGGATTCCAAAACAACTATTAGAAGCCCAAGGCTACTATGATGGAAATGAGCAAATTTGGGTACCTAAACGTAAAATGTGTCCTTCCCTATCGACAACAAACCCATATGAGTCAAACAGTGTAACGCTAAAGCCAATGGCAGACCGTGGGAAGGGAAAGATCACAAAATGCTACACACCTAGTCCGGAGCTAGTTTGGGCTCTAAGGCAAAACCAATTTATTCCACCTAGCTCAGGAAGGAGGGAGTTCCATGAAGCTTCTAGCTCCTCATCTAATACATCCATAGAGGTAAAAGCTTCTACACAGCCTCAACCTACAATAGTGGACCTCCATGAAGCTACAAAGGAATCCAGACCTTCCAGTTTTCAAGAATCACCTGATGAACCACTTCAAGTTCGATCCTGGGAGAGTACCTTACCACCCTTGCAACTCGACGAGGCACCTAAGGTAATAGAAAACTACTGGCAAAAATCTTCACCTATAACAACTTGGAACAACTGGTTTCAAAGGGTGACGACATCATTTCAAACGGTATGATCTACCCAAGGAAGGGGGGAGTGTTTGTGGATACCCATTATTCACTTGCTTCCCTCTCAACCTTTCTCCCTGACCTCTTAATCTCCAATCTTCGGCAATGTATATATAAAGCCTTATATTCACAAAAACAAGATAAAAAAGTAAAAGAGCAAGAGCCATAACACAAAATCATAAAAACAAATTATGCACAAAAACACGACCCTTGTAATATTTACACTCTAACCATCATCTATTTGCGTGTACAGATATGGCTAGTACGCTAGAGTCATCTACTCCTGCCTTGGGTGAGAGGTACCCTCGTTACTTTTCACAAATATTTCACATGGTCTTTCCAGTGCTTGCATGTGAATGGGATTTGATAGGTACGCTAGCATGTGAGAGGAATTTTGAGGAGTTAGAATCGCTGATACATCTCTTGACCACGTCTGATCCATACTTAGTAGAGAGCGTTTCTCCCATTGCACAAGCCTACCCTTTTGACCAAGATAACTATAGGTTTCTAGTGACCTTCTTAGTAAACATGGGCACCTATGATGAACAAGAAAATTTACAGGACTACACGGATGACACATATGGTCTCATGGATGATGACTTTGTTTATCTCGACGACGAGGATAGGGGTTTAGCCTTAGGGTTTCCCCCCAACCTCTACAATATCCTATTCCCTTGACTCTCTAGAAAGAGTGCAACTAATTAGGTTAGGGTTCCTTATGTTTTTTGTTGTGTTCAATAAGTGTTGGTACCTTTTCCCACTAATGTGCCTCCTGGAGGTATTCCTTTTGTTTCCTAGTGTGTACAGGAGCGTGTTGCTATTGATAGGATTTGGACCTTCATGAAACCTTTCTCTCGTTCACACTTCAGATCAAGCACCACCATCAACACAAACAGGTGTTTCTTGTCCATTAGCATTGTCCCTTATCTTTTTTGCATCTATGATTGTCTGCTTTGATTGTGATTGGTAGCATAATATCCAGCACATTTGCTTAGTATCAAACATTTAATTCAATGTCTTTTTTGTCATAATCCCTTGTCTAGGTTTAAACATCAAGCAAGTCCGACTAAGCTAGTTTGACCAAGCTAGGTGTTAGAGATCTTCTCTTAATACCATGGGGAATGCCTTCCTAATAATTAATGGTTACTTAGGTTCTTAATCCGATTTAGGCAGCATTGTGTGAAATGTACTAGGGCTTTCTAGTGGGCTTGACCCTATTGACCTTTAGCTTAAGTATTATAAAGGGAGTTTACTAGTGTGATGAGCCTGGGGAGGTATATCAGTGTTATATGACCCCCCAAAGTTACAAAATTAAAATGATGAAAATGAACAAACAAAAAATCAAAGTGCCACATTGTAAAATCTTAAGCTGGAAGAGAAATCTCAGCTTGATTTGGTACTTCACTCACATGTATTGCCTATGGTACTAGAGCCCTAGAGGTTCCCAGTGTGGGCGCTTTTCCTTGAAAAGCAAAAAACCCAAGGCATACAAAATAAGCACACACATCAAAATTGAATCACTGTGAAAAGAATTTGGGGGGTCAAAGAAAAAGTAATCAGTCAGGCGATGATTTCATGAGAAATTCCTTTTATGGTAGCTTAACTACAAGGTCTTCTAGATATAGCCTCTAGTCAGCCCTCGAACATGAATACTTGGCTCTCGCGATTAAACAACTTAATTGACCACAGAAAATTAAGAAGCTTACCCATGGTATTAATATTCGATCTCTAGTGCCTTTCGACCATCAAATTAGTGACCCCAGACTTGTTTAATTTTTTACCTTTACATCTGTTTATGCATTTGATTACATTGCAATTTAATGTTCATTGCTGACAAATTGTTTGAAATTCTTTTACCAATCAATTTGTCTACCTAAAACTGCATATGCTTTTTAATCACTTATGAGAATGCAAATACTGTGCCAATGTTGTTTGATTTTGCAGTGACTGAAGAAGGCTAAGGACATTCATCTCAAATGCTCTTCCACCTCGACGAACGAGCTTCAACTCAATAGCTTCCGAGGACGGAATCTACATCAGGAAGGGGGGCATGTTAACCCTCACGGCTCACGGACACCCCATCACCTACGACGGACGTGTATTATGTATTTGGTAGAGTCAGGTACCGGGCTTGTCGGACCAATAGGAAAAGGATAAGAGTGATCTCCGATGAGAGGCGCACTCTAACTGGGACATTCAAGGGATTAGTTGGCTAAGCATGGGCGCCCAAGTGTGAATGGGGTGAGCTCATATAAAAGCCAACTAAACCTAAAATTCACTCATTCTCTCATTTGTGCAATAGAAGAGTGCTCTTGCTCCATCTCCATCTCCATCTTCTTCTTCTTCACCTCCTTGTGTGTGTGTGTATGTGAGAGAGAGAGAAAGAGAGAGAGAGAGTGCGATCGAGCATTGCGGCGGCACGACGGCGGTGAAGCGGTTGAGCGCGACGTAGCGGCGTCTCCTTCTTCTTCACGGCGAGGAATCCTCCACGGCAGGAGCATAGAGCGGTGAGTGACACACCATTGCCCTCTTTTGAGCTTACTGGTTAAGCTAGTTGTGTGCTTGGAGCCGGCTATGGCTCGCACACAGTGTTAGGCAAGGCCCTTGCTTCGACAGTGCGGCAAGGAGCGCACAGGCCAAAATATCAATTACACCGCTAAGAGATCACCTCTTCAATGCTATGAGTGTGGAGGTCCACATCGTGTAGCTGAGTGTCCTATTAGGCTACAAAAGAACGCCACACTGATGCAAACCAATCAAGCGAGCACGTATACAATGCCGATACTCATGTGTAATCGATGTGGCATAGATCATTTGATTGCCCAATGTCCAAATAATCCAAATGCACCGAAGATCGCGCCATTAAACTTGATTGAAGTTACTGAAGAGCCATCACCAAGGACACCCGTGGTACCAGTAAACGTACTCACACGATCGATGCTCCAAAAACAAAATTATATTCTTGAGGAAAGAGACACGGTATCAATTGCCCAATCTCAGAAAAAGAAGAAAACACGAAGAAAGAGATCGCAAAAAGCAGCGAAGTCAGACCCCAGTTCAAAGACCAACATAGGGACTGGTGATGACCCCGTATATATGAACGACGCTGAAGAAGATTCTGATTCAGGTGAAACCATGGAGACCAAAACGACCACTAACATAGAAACCAACAAGGAAGATCTTCATGAGCCACAATGGCCAGGATCCAAAAAGAAGATAGGAACTTACCCAAACCCTACAGAGGAGATTGAGCAAGTCAAGCAATTGAGGAGTTTGGTAGAAGATACCCAAAGGGATCTAGAACCAGCACCTAGGAAGATCCAGATTGCAGACATCGTGTTCCCTACGCAACAACAACCTCACCAAGTCCATAGACTCTTGGACATACCTAGTGTCATCCAAGAAGAAAGTGACTTAAAGTCATGGGAAAGTGGACATACTCACTTTTTGATGGAAAGAATGTTTACAGAGGGACTACCTGATCCTATCGAAGAAATGGAGATCCCATCTTCCCCACGTCAAGGGACTCAAGGCCAAAAGGTGCCGTTAAACATTGCCAAATTGATGGATTTCATGTCTTCAGAAGTTAGAACCACCATCATGTCCAAACTATATAAAGACCCCGAGCTAGTCTCAGCTCTTCGAGCCTTCCTCAATGGAGAACTGAAGTTTGGGCTACCAGAATTTGCACAGATGGATGGAGCTGGGGAGATGCCAATAGAGGAGGAACACTTAGATCCACAACCCAACCTAGATGAGAACCTTGTTATAGAAATACATGTTAACAAGTTGGGACAATACTTTGAGGGTGATGAATCCAATGCCACCATACCAATCACTACTAAGGGATTAACTGTGAAGGGAATCCTTGATGGTGGCGCTGGGGTTAGCATTGTGACTAAAAATTGCTGGGAAACTATGGGAAGACCTCACCTTACGACCACAACCATAGTAGTGAAGATGGCCAATGGATCTATTGTTAAACCTATTGGGATGCTAGAAGATCTCAAGATCAAGGTGTTTGGACATAAAATAAGGGTTACCTTCATTGTTATGGATTTCTCCAAGCACACTATGGCATCGGAGATGATCTTAGGACGTCCTTTCATGAGGGAAGCAAAAATGAGGCATGACTGGTCTAAAAACCATGTCTACTTGGAGTTCCAAGATTCTGTCATTCGAGTGGATCTTGTGACGGGTCGAGCACATCCTCTAGGAAACACGTTTATAATTGATCATAGATCTGACACCACAGTTCACTCGGCCCCATTGCAGTATTGTTATACGTGTAAAGCAGACACTGATGTTGGGGAAGATTCTCCTTATATGGATGTACTACCTGGGATGACTGAGTCAGACAATGTGGATTGGGTCCACCTAGCAGCAACCATAGACACTTGGGGAAATAGAGGGACTACCTGGGTAACACCTGAGGAGGATGGAATGCCTGTACCCTTAAATATGCTACAAGCAATGCATATAGCTTCTTACAAGACTCATCCTAATATAACGAAGAAAACTTATAAGTGGGTCCCTAAAGCTTCTTTAGCGACCATGGCTAGTGCTAAAAAACAAAAGCCTGGTAAGAAACGTCCCACTCGCTCCAAGAAAAGTAAGAAAATGTGGCGTTGGATCCCTAAACGATTATTGGAAGCCCAAGGCTACTATCACGGAAATGATCAAATCTGGGTGCCAAAACGTACCTTGTGTTCTTACCTGTCACCTGACCCATGCGAGCCCAATCATGTAGCTCCAAAACGAATCAACGATTGCGGAAAGAAAAAAATCACAGAATGCTACACACCCGTTCCAGAGCTAATTTGGGTACCGAAGAAAGAACAATTTGTTCCACCTAGCTCAGGAAGGGGGGAGTCCCATGAAGCTTCTAGCTCCTCATGTAATGAATCCATAGAGGTAAAAGATTCTCCACAACCTCCACCTACAATAGTGGACCTCCATGAAGCTACAAAGGAATCCACACCTCCCTGTGTTCAAGAATCACCTGATGAACCACTTCAAGTTCGATCCTGGGAGAGTACCTTACCACCTTGCAACTCAATGAGGGACCTAAGGTAATAGAAAACTATTGGAAAAAATCCTCACCTATTATCGACTGGAACAATTGGTTTCAAAGGGTGACGAGCACATTTCAAACGATATGATCTACCCAAGGAAGGGGGGAATGTTTGCTGACAGTCATCATTCACTTGCTCCTCTCTCAACCTTCTTTCCCTGACCTTTCAATCTCCCAATCTTAGGGAATGTATATATAAAGGCTTATACTCACAAAAAACGAAAACAAAAATAAAGAGCAAGAGCAATTAGCAAACGATTATGCACAGTAAAAGTCAAAACATTGACTCAGACCTACACATTCGCATCCGGTACACTGAAACAGAAACCTATGCCATAAAACACCTTTAATCCTCATCACTCGAGTGATGGAGGGTAGGTAGAATTAGTACAAAAGGAGTGTTTCTGTTTTAGAGTTGAGTGATTAGCAAAGTTCATTTTTCCCACTGATGTGCCTCCTAGAGGTATTCTTGTGTTTCGTAGTGTGTACAGGAAAGTGTTGCTGTTGTTAGGATTTGGACCTTCATGGAATCTTTATCTCGACTCACTCTTCAAATCAAGCGCGACCATCGACACAAACAGGTGTTTCTTGTCCATTAGCATTGCCCCTTATCTTTTTGCATCCATGTTTGTCTGCTTTAATTGTGATTGGTAGCATAATATTCAACGCATTTGCTTAGTATCAAACATTTAATTCAATGTAATTTTTTGTCATAATCACTTGTCTAGGTTTAAAAATCAAGCAAGTTCGACTAAGCTAGTTTGACCAAGTTAGGTGTTAGAGATCTTCTCTTAATACCATGGGGAATGCCTTCCTAATAATCAATGGTTACTTAGGTTCTTAATCCGATTTAAGCAGCATTGTGTGAAATGTACTAGGGCTTTCTAGTGGGCTTGACCCTATTGACCTTTAGCTTAAGTATTATAAAGGGAGTTTACTAATGTGATGAGCCTGGGGAGGTGTATCAGTGTTATATGACCCCCCAAAGTTACAAAATTAAAATGCTGAAAATGAACAAACAAAAAATCAAAGTGCCACAATGTAAAATCTTAAGCTGGAAGAGAAATCTCAGCTTGATTGGATACTTCACTCACATGTATCGCCTACGGTACTAGAGCCCTAGAGGTTCCCAGTGTGCGCACTTTTCCTTGAAAAGCAAAAAACCCAAGGCATACAAAATAAGCACACACATCAAAATTGAATCACTGTGAAAAGACTTTGGGGGGTCAAAGAAAAGGTAATCAGTCAGGCGATGATTTCATGAGAAATTCCTTTTATTGTAGCTTAACTCTGGGTCTTTTAGGCATAGCCTCTAGTCAGCCCTTGAACATGAAATACTTGGCTCTCGTGATTAAACAACTTAATTGACCGGAGAAAATTAAGAAGCTTACCCATGGTATTAATAGTCGATCTCTAGTGCCTTTCGACCGTTAAATTAGCGACCCCAAACTTGTTTAATTTTTTACCTTTACATCTGTTTATGCATTTGATTACATTGCAATTTAATGTTCATTGCTGACTAATTGTTTAAAATTCTGTTACCAATCAATTTGTCTGCCTAAAACTACATATGCTTTTTAATCGCTTATGAGAATGCAATTACTGTGCCAATGTTGTTTGATTTTGCAGTGACTGAAGAAGGCTAAGGACATTCATCTCAAATGCTCTTCCACCTCGACAAACGAGCTTCAGCTCAATAGCTTCCGAGGACGGAATCTACATCAGGAAGGGGGACATGTTAACCCTCACGGCTCACGGACACCCTATTACCTACGACAGACGTTGTAACCTACGGCGGACATCGGATTATTTATTTGGTAGAGTCAGGTACCGGGCTTGTCGGTCCAATAGGAAAAGGGTAAGAGTGATCGCCGATGAGAGGCGCACTCTAACTGGAACATTCAAGAGATTAGTTGGCTAAGCATGGGCGCCCAAGTGTGAATGGGGCGAGCTCATATAAAAGTCAACTAAACCTAAAATTCACTCATTCTCTCATTTGTGCAATAGAAGAGTGCTCTTGCTCCATCTCCATCTCCATCTCCTTCTTCTTCACCTCCTTGTGTGTGTGTATGTGTGTGTGTGTGTGTGTGTGAGAGAGAGAGAGAGAGAGAGAGAGTGGGTGATCGAGCATTACGAAGGCACGACGGCGGTGAAGCGGTTGAGCGTGGCGTAGCGGCGTCTCATTCTTCTTCGCGGCGAGGAATCCTCCACGAAGCAAGCGTAGAGCGGTGAGTGACACACCATCGCCTTCTTTGAGCTTACTAGTTTAAGCTTGTTGTGTGCTTGGAGCCATTTGTGGCTCGCACACGGTGTATCGGCAAGTTCCTTGCATTGACACGTGCGACATACGCGCACACTTTTGCACATCCTCCCATCCTTGTCAGTCTTAAATCCTTACCATAGGTCGACCTCCATGAGGTATTTTATAGCCTTTGTTATTTTGTTCTTTTTTATTGGCTCCACATACCAAGGTTAACCCGACAACCATCTTCCCAATAGGTTACCCTAACCATGAACAAAGCTTTCTTATAAGATAGAAAATTGGAGTAAAAGCAAAGGGAATGGTAAGTAAAAAGAGTGGTAAAGTAAGTTCTCAAAAAGAAGTGGCTGCATGATAATGTATACCTGCTTTACCTACTTACCTAGTCTTCTAGAATTTCGGGAAGTTGTTGATGGCCACTACTACTGAGCCATGGATAATGAAGAGAATTGAAAGTTTGTGCTCTCTGAATCAACCAATTGTGTTTATAAACCCACCATGTGTGAAGTCCGCTTTAGGATAAATTTTACAATCAATCAATGCATTCCTCATGCATGAGATCACAAGTGGAGGAGGAAGGCAAGATTTGCCACGTGGCAAAGGCAATGAAGAATTGCATGGAACGTGGGTTTTGACTAGCTAATTGTGGAGGTATTGGAATACGGAGCACACCCCGTCAATTTTTTTTCCATAGCAGCAAAAGGCACGGGTTTGCATGTTGTAGGTGTGGCTGAGCTCTTTGAGACCCTCTTGGTTCAATGGTGTCATCTGTGTAGAGGTCTCTGCCGTGTGAAGGTTGGAGTGGCAAGACAAACGGGTGGAAGTGGGTGATGTGGTAAACAACACGAGAATAGAATCCAGAGGCAAGGGGAATCTCCTTTCCTATCCATGCATCCACGGTTTCCTTGAGCCAAGACCTTGGTGAGGACTTGTTACGTAATGCTACCTTTGCTAAATTGCTATCTGGTGTTAGAGGCAAAGCAAAGTACTTGTGTTTTCGCAGACGTCCTTGCAATAAAGGGATAATATCCCAAAAATCTCGCTCTACATCATAAACAATGATGGCGATCAACCTGGCTTGTACTATACAAAACATATGGACAAATAAAGGGTTGCACTTGCGAACTGTAATAAGTATTGGCTCGGCTAAAAGGTACATATTTTCTCGCCAATAATGGCTCTCTAGTTGGGCCAAGAGCTCAAGGAATCTTGCCCACACTTGGTGAGGCATCATAGCACATGCAATCATGTCGATCAATTTGTCACTTGGAGAAGTTTGTGAATCTCTGGCTAGTTTTAAGAAGTGAATCCCCAACTTGTGAGCATCAAGGTCAAAGGTGCACCTAACAATTCCTAGCTTCCCCTTGAGAGTCACCAATGGGCGACGAATACAGAGCCTGTGTCTTCCCCTGAAAGTACACCGGTCTGAGTGGATAACCTGACCTTCACAACCCCACGCATCAGAGTCCCACTTGTACTACAAGAGCCATCTCCTATAAATCGGGCTCGGGCTCCACTATGAAATATGCACACTTTTCTTCATTCAAAATAATCACATTATCACTATTCATACGACCCAAACTTTTGGGAGTACAAGGGTAGGGAGTACCAATTGATTCTTGAATATGCTCCTGCTCCAATATTGAGGTGGAGGGTGTAAGAAAGTGTGGAATGGGAAGTTGTACTGTATACATAGTAGCATTGTCAGGTGCACGTCTTGTGCTGCGGATACAATTCCAGCATTGACAATTCGGGAGCCCTCTTGTAGCTTCCAATGTCTGGATTCTTGAGTGACGAGGTTGTAGCGTCGCAACTCTCTGCATTTCCATTGCAAGAGCGAAGGACCATGGATAAGCAGGGGTGGACACATACCAGGGGGCATGGAACTCTTGAGAGCGGGAGACCATCCCTTGTCGGATTGATATAGTACCATGTGATCACGTGCCCAGAACACTAAGATCGGCTCCACTTGGGTAGACACCTCCATCTTCAATATTGTGTACCACGATTTGTAGACATGCGCGAGTGCCAAGAGATCCTTGCGCATGCAAATCTTTTGTGCGACATGCTCCGCAGGCAAACTAGACCAATCACAGGTGCTTTTTGCTTCGGATTTATACCTTATCCTGGTAAAATCAGCTAATAAACGGGCAATTTTCCACAGGATTCCTGCAGCCGCCTCCTCGTCTTCTGTATCTTGCCTCTTCGCCACCTTAAATTCTCTGTGTGTATGTGTCTCTCTCTCTCTTTCTCTCTCTCAAAGGCTCTTGATGGCCGTACTGTTTCCTTCTTCATCTTTCACTTTTCTTCTTCCTGTGGCCGCTGATCCAATTTTAACTTTTTCAGTTACGCGTATGGGGCGTGTAACGTGTTGGTGGAGGGATCTATGGTGAGAAAGAGGCATCGCGATCGGGATTTGCGTTGGATTCCCGGGTGTGAACTTGGGGAGGGGAGGGGTAAACTAGGGGTGAACTTAGGAAACTCGAGGTGTACTAGAGACGCAACTTATAAGCTTATATTCAATATGCCCGAAATGACATCATGAAACACGTGCTAGTGTAGTGGTAAGAGGTTGGAATGGTTAGTAGGAGGTGGGGGCCCGCAAGGTCAGAAAAAAACCTTTTTCCTAACCAATGAAAAAAAGAAAAGCATTCTCCTTAACCGGTTTTCCCTTAACAAATTAAGCCTCCTAACCGGTTTTTATAACTAAATCCGCATAAATTCAACCCGTTTTTTCAAGGTTACCTTCAATTATTGCCGGTTTTTGGGAATTTGAGACGGTTTTCTTACACTAAAGGACGGATTTTTCCTGACATTGGTGGGGGGGGGGGGGGGGGGGTTTAGATAACAGGGGTCGTCGGATGTTTTTTCCAATCCCGAAAAAATGGACGGCCCAAATATGTCACTGATCAAAGGCCATCGATCCCTCCTGAGAATATGAGAGTCATTTATTCATATGGGGGCAGGCCCCACCTGGAGTTGGAAAATGAGAGGGGCTATGTGTGACAATTTTGGTTATCTAATTCTAGAGGACAAATTCGATTTCTTTTCAGCGCTTTCCAGGCGCGTCATTTTCCTATCCTGCTTGAAATTGGCGGAGAGTCGAAGATGGCACCGCCTCACTTCCATTCGCAATGCCAAATCAGCCGGTGACGCCGTTGGAGTAGGCTCGCAGATCGCTCGCAGGAAGTCGGTGGAATCCTCAACTACACACACACATACATTGTCAAAACCCCTCTAACATTAAACAACTTTTTACACAACCATGAAAACAATAAGAAACATTCCAACATTCTACACACCAAATGTTCAAGAACCATAGTTCCATCTGTACTAATTACCTAAAAGGTAATTTAGGTACCATACCTCGCAGTTGTCAGTACTAAGTTGCAAAAACATATATTAGTTATTTATTTAATTTATGTGCCTTACGTTCCTTGCGCACCATACCCATACCTAATGTACCGTACCTAACTACCTAGTCAAGAACTAAGATATATCCAACTCACTAGTATCCACTCGACCAAACATAACCAAGCTCGACCACGCAAACTTCGTAACACAATGCACGTAAGCTGAATAATATAGAACATGACACATACTGAAGACAACCATAGAAAAGAAAGCTGGAACCACTACTCCCACTAAATCAAAGAGTACAAATAGCTCCATTGGCTTGGCCACACACTGCTGCTATGGTGAGATAACAAATAGCTCCATTGGCTTGGACACACACCACTGCTAGAGGCCTAGGGTGAAGAGGCTCCAAGTGCAACTACTGAGCCCAATGGCCAAAGACCACCAAGGGCGAATCCAATGATCCAAGTCCACCAGCTAAGGACCACTCGGTAGGAACCACAGACCACCGGGGAGGGGCTACTGGACATAAGAAAGAGAGGAGCATATGTAAAACATAAGAAATAAAGTCATACATATCCCTATATAAACTAGAAGAGGAGATATCACTCAAGTGGGGAGAGCAAGTGGATGAGGCCTCCATGAAGGAAGGTGAGTCTGAAGAGGCTCCTTCCAGGGGGAGACTTGGTGGGAGAACTAGGGCTGGGGGTGATGGGGATGGAGTGTTGATGATAGACCACGTGATGCCACCCTAATAAAGAATCCTACTGGGATCGAACCTCCATAAACTCCACAGCTTGGATAGTGAGATGATGGCGAAGCTCGGTGACCATGTTATCCTAGACATGAACCGCTCGACGAGCCTGTGCTAGTTCCATGGTCAAGCAGCAAAAGGCACGAGTTTGCATGTTGTAGGTGTGGCTGAGCTCTTTGAGACCCTCCTAGTTCAATGGTGTCATCTGCGTAGAGGTCTCTGCCGTGTGAAGGTTGGAGTGGCAAGACAAACGGGTGGAAGTGGGTGATGTGGTAAACAACACGAGAATAGAATCCAGAGGCAAGGGGAATCTCCTTTCCCATCCATGGATCCATGGTTTCCTTGAGCTAAGACCTTGGTGAGGACTTGTTACGTAATGCTACCTTTGCTAGATTGCTATCTGGTGTTAGAGGCAAAGCAAAGTACTTGTGTTTTCGCAGGCATCCTTGCAATAAAGGGATAATATCCCAAAAATCTCGCTCTACATCATAAACAATGATGGCGATCAACCTGGCTTGTATAGTACAAAACATATGGACAAATAAAGGGTTGCACTGGCGAACTGTAATAAGTATTGGCTCGGCTAAAAAGTCAAGGATGATAGCCCCAGGGTGCAGAGCTGGCCTAGGGAAAACACCTCCTGAAGAGAGAAAGTCGGTAAGGGTTGCGAGAAGTGAATATAGAAATCTTCCCGTCGACACACAGGTGGTGGTGTTGAGGTGACTTTCTAGAGAATCGGGGAAATCAACGCGGAATCTTGATATCACCATCGGCATCAAATACCATAGTCTTTGTCCTCCCGGCCCTTAGCTCAAGAAGAGCAGGTTGAATCTGATTCATCTTACATGTGAGCATCTGTATATACCTGGGCTTCCATACCTAGCAGTGGGGTCATATGGCAAAAGCCAAAAGGATCAGAGAAGAGGCAACAAGCGCAATCACCGGAATAGCGTGAGCCGCTGTAAGGCCTAAGGCAGGAGCTGTTCTGTAGCACGCAATTGCCACATGCCTGTAGGATGAGGCACGGGGGTAGAAGCATGAAAAACCTAATTGCATCCCTAGTGTCATGTGGGGTCCGAGGCTACCATTCATGCTGTAAAGGGGTGCCTTTGTCATGGATTGAAAACCTAAGCCTCCAAAATAACTAGGATAAGTTTGTGGGGCGGGAGTTGGAGCGTAAACGTATTGATGAATATCTAATTCCAGTGTAGAAAACCGGGCTTCTATACCTAGTGGTGGGGTTGTAATGGTAGAACCCAAAAGGATAGAAGAAGATGCGACATGCGTCATCACCACAATAGCGTGAGCTGGGCGAGCTTATGTATGGCCTAAGGGATGAGTTGCCGCAGCACGCAATTAGCACATGCCTGTAGGATGAGGCACGGGGGATGGAAGCACGAAAAACCAAATTGCATCCTTGGTGTCATGTGGGGCTAAGGCTACCATTCATGTTGTTAGGGGGTGCCTTTGTCATGGATTGAAAAACTGAACCTCCTCAAAATAACTGGGATGAGTTTGTGGGGCGGGAGGTGGAGCATAAAGGTATGGATGAAAAAGAGAATTATGGCACTCGCACTTTCCACTCCTTTATCTTTTGAGGAATCGGTCCACCAATAAGACCAAAAGAATGCCCCAAGAGTTTATGCAATTCTTGCTCCTTGGTGGGTCCATCAAAATCTACATGTTCCTCTACTTCAATCTTCGAGGTTTCTTTATCGGTGTTGTTCTTGCTATTCCACTCGTCTTCTCCAAAAGACACAATCTCCTCTTTGTCATGCTTTCAAGAATCCATCAATGTGATCAACACGACATGCTTGTCCTCTTGAAGAAGTTGGTGAGGGGTCCCATTAATGGAAACTTGAAGAGATTTGAGGGGAAGTAGGCGATGTTGAATACTTCACACACAATTGAACACACAAGCACAAAGAGAGATGGCTACGAGTTTAGAGAGAGGGAGCATGAGCTAAAGCACTCATACACAAGAGAGACGTTTGGGCCCCAAAAACCATGGTGCCCCCTCCAATATTTCTTTATTTTCACCAAGCTCGAGTGCAAGTACAAGCTCCGCGAGCCTTGCACAAGGTTGTTCTTGGTCTCAATCAAGCATTGAGTTGAATGCCTTAGGGGAGCCAAGGCCTTGTTTATATAGGCGCAGAGAGGAAAGCTCTCGCTTTTCCTCCGGCAATCGAATAAAAGAAAAATAAAAGTAGCGCTTTTATTTTTAGCAAATACCTTTTAATTCTAGCTTTTTAAAGCTAGTGAGAAAAAATGACTCATATGATGAGAGAGTGAATAAAAAGCATGTGCGCCCAATAAAAATGCCAAATCAACAACTTCCACATCATCAAAATGCATGCCACATCAGCAGTACCATGTGTCATTTGCAGATTTGCACACTTCATGTGCTGCTGTACAGCATGGCTTATTTCTTTCCATGCTTTCGCACCCTTCACACTCTTCATAAAACAGAGTGTCATGTGTTGCTCTGTACTATGCACTTCATGCATGCAAAGAGCACACACATCCACACACTTAAACCATGATGCAACACACACACACACGTGCACATGCCATGCACACATACATGATCATGCTCATGCCTTCAACATACATACGGTGTGTCATGCCCATGAATTACTAAGGCTTGTAACATCTTCTTGAACACTTTCTGTAAAAGGTGTTGGAAAACCATCTTTGATGGTAGACTTATTTAGTACCCAAAAGTCCCCACACACTCGGATCTTGTTGGATTTCTTCTTTGGAGAGATGACCATGGGAGATAGCCAATCTGAATGCTCAATGGGCATGATTATTTTAGCTTCTTCCATATTTTCTAGTTCAGTTTGACCGCCTCTACATACTTGGGATTGCTGTGGACCGGTCAAGTGCAATTCACCAAGGGAATCGTGTGAGCCCCTATTTTAGGTGGGATGCCTTCTAGATCCTCGTATGACCTTGCAAAAACATCCTGATAAGATTTCATAAAGGAGATTACTTGATCCAAGAGGATGGGCTGATCCCAAAGCCATGAAGCAAGCAGGATGGGCTTGGGCTCTTGTGTGGTGCCAAGGTTGACTTCTTTGACCAGGTGGTGACAAGAAGTTAGTTGTAGATCTTCACTGCTAGTGCCGCCCTTTCAAGTGTCACATATGGGCAAGCTCCTCGTCTATAGAGAAGTTCCCATACTTCTCTTGCAACCACCCAAGGGGTAATTCATTAAAAGGTAGATCACTATTAGTTGTAGGTGATTATGGTGAAGGTGAAGGTGACTAGATTTGAAGGGGAGGAGAACATGAAGAAGATTGGGTAGGTATATCCATGTGAAGAGGTTTTCTGCCATGCCTAGGATCCTTGATGGGATCTCCAAGACCAATTGTTTCTATGAGCTCGGTGTCCATTGGATCAGACTCAATTGGGTTGGTCACAATTGAGTGGGTGTCTATGGGGTTCCCAAGTTGAGACCCAAGTGGATCGGACCCATCGCCAGGCTCTGTGATGAGTACCATGAGACAAGAAATGGATTTTGTCACCTCCATCCAATCTAGGAGCTCAGTGTCCTCTAAATGCTCGGGCATTATATCTAGATCACGACTGCTAAGATGAATGGTGAGGGAGAAGCCCTACACACCGAGATCTATGCCTCCCTCTTGAATGGTTCCTTCCGGGGTGAGCCTTGGGGAAAGATGTCACAATCGCGGAGGCTAGATGGGACCAGTGTGCGAGGAAGACCTGTAATGAAATCCATAGCTATACTCTCCCAAGGAGCATCTGGAATAGGTAATGGATGGAGTAACCCTAAAGTCTTGTGTCGAGCAAATTTGACCTTTTGACACACTAAGCATTCAAGAACGTATTTCTCTATGTTCGCTCGTAGCGAAGGCCAATAGAAATACCGTTCTAATGCTGAAGTGGTCGACATGATTCCTCTATGCCCCGCATAAGGTGGTGCATGCGACTCATTCATCACTTTTGTGAGTAATCCCGTTATTACACAAATAGCCTGGTTATGATAGAGGTATCCATCCCTGATGGAAAAAGGTGGGGCTGATTTGCCCTCTTGCAAGGCAGCCCACACTTCTCTAAAATCCTCATCGCTTGCATAAGCATCAGGCATACTAGACAAATCCTGATGATGGATTGTCGTAATGGCGTTGACCTTTGGTCTCCTAGACAAAGCGTCAACCACCACGTTCTTATTTCCAGGTGTATGTATAAAATGGAAATGGAACATAGAAAGAAAATTCGCCCAACGCATTTGCTTTTTTGACAATTTCCTTTGCGGAAGGAAATATCTAAGACTTTGATGATCAGTCTTGAGTAGAAAGTCTACTCGCAATAAATAATGCTTCAATATGGAAAGAGCATGGACAACCGCCAACAAGTCCTTCTCATAGATGGAGGCATGGAGTTCGGCATCTTGTAGACGCCTACTCTCAAATGCTACTGCATGTCCTTCATGGTTGAGCAGTGCTCCTACACAATCGCCCGATGCATCACAAAAAACTTCAAAAGTTTTATTGAGATCAGGGATTATGAGAACTGGTTCTTGGCTAATCCGATCCTTCAATGCTTGAAAAGCCATACGCTCCCTTTCATTCCATCGAAAATGAACTTTCTTCTTTGTAAGATCATGAAGAGGAGAGGCAATGTGAGCAAAATGGCGTATGAACCGCCGATAATATGCACACAATCCTAGAAAACTCCTCACTTGATGAACTGAAGTGAGTGGAAGCCATTCCACTATCGCCTTGGATCCATGCGAACTACATTATGAGAGACTATGTGTCCCAAATAATAAATCTCATTGAGGAAAAATTCAGATTTCTTTGGATTGACATATAACTTATGTCGTCTGAATTCCTCAAAAACTATTCGTAGATGTTCCTTGTGTTCTTCTTTTGACTTGGAAAACACAAGGACATCATTGAAGAAGACGCCTGTGAAAGCTCGATGTGGCTGAAAAATTATATTCATCATCAAGTTAAATGTGGCCGGGGCGTTGGTAAGCCCCAATGGCATCACAAGAAACTCATAAAGTCCAAAGCTTGTTTGGAAAGCTGTTTTATGCACATCCTGCGGTGCAACTCTAATCTGCTGATGATACCCACTCTTTAAGTCTATGAGACTAAAGAGTGAGGCTCCCTGCTGCAAACTATCCAAGATGTCGTCTATTCTTGGAATGGGAAAACGGTTCTTTATGGTTATCTTATTGAGCGATCTATAATCCACACACATGCGGAAAGATCCATCCTTCTTTTGCACAAGCGAAACTGGTGAGCAATATGGAGAAGAACTAGGTCGGATAAGACCCTTCTCCATTAGCTCATTTACTTGGCTAAGAATTTCTTCTTGCTGGCTTGCACTAACCCGATAAGGGGGCTGATTTGGTGGTAAACTGGTAGGAAGATCCGTTGTAAAACAATCTTCAAAAGAGGATAAAAATGCATGAGTACTGGACTGATTTTCAGCTTTTACAAGTTTTGATTCTTTAACAAAAATGAAGTACGCTGAAATAGACTTCTTGATTAAACTTTTAAGTGCTACATGGCCAACCATGGGGATCGTATCTCCCGTGGTGGAAGCATCAATACAAATCCTCTTGTTGCCCTTAAGAGAACAACGTCATAGACTTATCCCTATAGTTGGTTTGGGGTTTCATGTGATGATGCCAAGGCATGCCCAAGAGCACATCATACCCCGTTGACTTGTAGGTAATGAGAAACTCTTCATGGTCATGATAGTTCCCAATCTGAATTTTCAGCCTTCCGACAATTGGTGTAACATGTGCGGCTCCTTCTTGGAAAGATGAATTTGCTTCCATCGGTACTCCCATGCTAGAGGCTTGTAGTTTCAAAGCCTCCGTCATTTTTGTAGAAATGAAGTTATCTATAGATCCCGGATCAAAGAGAATCAATGCATTCTTGCCCTCAAGTTCGCCCCACGCTTTGAAAAGCTGCCTCTTTTGAGGATCCATAGAGGTATTGCCTTGCACATCCGGCACGGTGTTAGAAGAAGGTATGGCCCCGCCAAATTCATTCTTCTTTTCTTTACCCTTAAGGTATGGGAAATCCCTCTTCATATGCTCCTTGCTTCCACATTGAAAGCACTTTCCTTGTTCCTTGTACTCCTTGAGCTTTGTAGGGCCCAGGAAAGTTGAAAGCCCTTTTCCGTTCGTCTTCTGCTTCTTGTTGGAGCATTCTTTGAAGATGTTTGCTTGCTGAAATTTCCCGCAATTTCTGAATTTTCAGCCCTTGAAGCGTCATAGATGGCCTTCCTCTTAGCACGGAAAGTGCTAACTTCTTGCTTCCTTGGTTGCCCCATTGAATGGAGTTCTTCCCCCACCATGGCCGACTCCATCATGCGCCGAAGAGACTTGTTAGGGTAGACCTTCAAGCTCCTTCGAATGGGCGCATGCAATCCGGATTCGAATTTCCGCATCTTCTCTTCTTCGGAGATCTTGAGAAATGGAGTCACCTTGAGAAGGGTGGTCCAAAACTCATCCATGTAAGAAGAGATGCTTTCTCCCTCTTGCTGCTTGATCCAATCCCATTCTTGTCGCACATCCTTCTCAAAATCGGGAGGAAGGAATTGCTTGAAGAATTGGGACTTGAATTGGTTGCAACTCTTCGCTTTCTTCTTCTCAAGGATCTTGGTGAGCCACCAATCGCTCGCCATACCCTTGAGGTACATGCCCACGTGGCGAAGCTTGGACTTTTCCGTAAAGTCCTCTTCTGCAAAAGCAACATCAAATTGTCGTATAAAGGAAAGAGCTCGATCAACATTTCTCTTACCGTTATATGTTTCGAACTTGATGTCTTTATCGCCCGCCTTGAATGTTTTCCGCATTCCAGAGTAGCGTTCCCTTGATGAAGAAGACAAAGATTCATGGCGCTGGTAGCGATGAGATCTTCTTGGACGGCGCTCTCTTCCATGTCGGGATCTCCCTCTTTTGCGCATGTTCCTCTCCTTGTTGGATTTCACGCGTCTGGACTCCGGTGTGGCATAAGTGCGAGTCAATCTCTCGGCCTTCTTCCTTGGAGTCTCCTCTTCAGCATCCTCTTCCCATCGGTCCTCTTCAAAGGAAGGAGGGAGTGTTGGCCCAGCCACTACTTCCTCCATTTTCCCTTTGCCTTTGCGCACGCGCTCCAACGAATCATGTACCTCCAGGATGGTGAGGATACCCCGTATCTCACCTAATTCTCCTCACAGGGCTTGAACTTCCGCTTCGTAGCTTGGATTTACAGCCATGCCTCTGAAATCTGCAATTTCAGCGTGCTGTTATTTTCTGCAGCACCTGAAATTAGGGTTTCCACACAAGGAAAACCCTTCTCCTTTGTGTGGGACCGCTTGGGGATCGTTTCTACATGAAAAGGGGGCTGTTTCGGCTAAGAAAGAGGCTCAAAACCACTGCTGAAACTGAATTACAGCAATGGAGAGCTTGGTGGAGATGATAATGGAAGCTACCATGAAAGCTTGAGAGTGAGCAAGATGATGAGTGTGTGTGTCCAAGTGAGAGAATCAGTGCCTTTATAATGTTTCCTCCTTCTCCCTCTTCAAAAATTCGCTATCTTGATAGAAGAGAGACATGTGTGCATTTTCTAATTTGCTAAGATGAGAGGTGGCACTTGCTTTAAGTCAGTTTTTAAAAATAAGAGATGGTTCCCACCGTTTTGGCTCGTTTCATTAGGAATTGGCCTGGAATTACTTCTAGAACTCCGAAGCTCACGCCGACTGAGCCTCTGACCCTGCACAACTCAATGCATGGTTAGAGTGCTTACAGGCAACATGCCTATCACATAAACTTACTATTCCGAGCGTCCCAGGGTGCATCTAAACGTGAAAGACACATGTACTATGGTATAAGCATGCTTTAATCATGCCATACACATGCACTACTTCTTGTAGAGTCCCATCTTAACTTCTGTGCTTGTCTAGTATCTGTATCACAGATACTTTCTATTTTTAGTAAGTATCTGGCTCTCGTAGATCCATCGGATACGTTCTTTCTCTAGGGTATCCCGGGCTCTTAGGTCCCACACCTGTCGGGTTCCCAACCCCTACTTAATCTTAGGGTCTCTGACCCTCTTAGGGTTCCAAACCCTCCCCGACCCTTAGGGTTCCAAACCCTTTCTTAGGGACCCTGACCCTTAGGGTTCCAAACCCTAAACTATTCTTAGGGTCCCTGACCCTTAGGGTTCCCAACCCTTATCTATTCTTAGGGTCCCTGACCCTTAGGGTTCCGAACCCTCTCTAATCTTACACACTTAGTTCTCCAAGATCCATCAAATGTGCAAACTAAATACATTACACATGTATTCTTCTATCTACTCACCAAATAGTTAACGCACATTTAGAGACAACTTTAGAGGGTGAATTTATTAACATTAGCTAAAATAGCTAGTCGTGACTAAAAAGTAACAAAAGATCCACATTTGATCACTACCCCGGTCATGAACTACCTTGGCATGCCTTAGCCATGGACAATCACTGTGAGGAGGAAAACCAACGCGCACCTTGGGAAGGCATACTGCCACAAAATCCAACAAGAAAGTGAACCCTTGAATCTCCAATGAGACATTTTCTATGCCTAGAGGAGGAACCCTTTGTTGATCCACCGAGGTGACTAAGAAGTGAGGAAGACAGTCACTTTGAAGACCAAGAGTCACCATTCTGTACTCTAGCATAAAGTCGATACCAGAGCCTCCATCCACTATGGCACCATGCAAGATAGTTCCCGAGACACACACAGTCAAACGGTGACTTTTATTATCTATCAGTGAAGAACATGGCTGAACCACCAGGCAACTAGAGCTCATGGCCACCCTTCCACCAAAAGGAGTGGTAGGTGCCCGCCACTAGACCCCACTATGGAAAGAGATTGTAGGACTTTGGCAGTGTCTTCTAAGCTCAAGCACATTAGATCATAAAGGACCATCTTTCTGTAGGTTTCTTTGAAGGCTCAATGGAGAGAGGAGCTAGGCCTTCATAAGGATCAATTTGGTGAAGGTCTTGAATGGCATCGATGAATGCTTCATTAATCGCACCCAAGGGGGGAGGGGGAGAACTTGGGTGGATTGTGAGATGGCTCTTGGAGTTGCCTAGGCAACTCATCCAAGCCGAGTCCAACAAGTCACTCGTTGGGCTCTAGTGAGGACTCCCATGGTAGAGGGACTAGCTTGGGTAGAGATAGCATGGTAGGAGGGAGGGTGTTCCAAAGAGGAGCTACTCATAAAATTAAATGGGATGTGGGAAATGTGAAATCCACTTAGGGAGGTGGAGGTGATGTAGTGGGACATTGCTTAGGAAAATCCCTAGCTTCTCTTGAAGGAGGGAAGCCAACTCGTCTTGACCTTCAAAAAGTGAGTTTAAAAAAAAACAATTGTTCTAACTTATGAGTGTTAAAAAAAACCCATCACCATTCATGGATCAGAGTTGGCAGCTCGGGAGAGATTATGTTTGTCTTTGCGGATTTCCCAATGCGTACTGTGTTTTTTTCTTGCTGTCAAAAAGAAATTCAGCATGCGTGCAGAGAATTGATGCTCTGCAAAAACATAATGTGCTTTTTTCCTTCTTCTTTCATGCTTTTGGGCGTTCCTACAAGCTCTGAGAATAGCATTTGAGTTTTTCTCACAAGCTCCAGAAGCCCACCTGCATAACCTCAGCAGGAGTTAGCTCTGTTCCATGCACTCTCTATCTCTATTAAACTAGGCTGAAATCAGCCCGCTTTCCCACAAAATCATCACACGCACATTCACCTATATGCTTCATACTTGGCAGACATAGAACCAAACAATGCAAGATGAAGAGAAACTTGAAATAGACCTACCGGTTGAAATCTAACAACCATGGTACTTGCATATAAGAGTCGTTGTGATACCAACTATCACACACCCATCAGGACTCACCCTCCTAGCCACATCTCCACGCCATACGTCCACAAGATCCTGCAAAATAACCGCATAACACATGAAATTGTAGGGGGTGCAGGCTTGACTCACCTCCCAACCATTCGATAACCATTCGATGATCCCATGCCGTAGCTTGATTGGACAGTTTTGTTTCTAATCGTCTCTGCAAAGTGGATACCGTTGGTCTAAGGCAAAAGAAAAGGCTGACGCATATTACATTGGTATCAAAGTAGGCAGAATTTTTTTCTCTAAGCAAGTTTCTTACAGCAAATGGCCACCCTCGAGGATTTTGACGCTCTCTTTATGCAGAGCATGGCTGACCTAACTGTCATGTGCATACCAAAGTCATCCATGTACAGTAGGGTGTCCAATGTAGGTCAGGGGAGGCTAGAACTAGACACAGGTAGATTGGTAAGCTAAGCTTGGGACAACCTAATGGACGGGTAGCCGCTTTTTGGACGCCTGCTTTTTAGACTCCCACCGTTAGTATATAAGGGTGGGTAGATCATCAATTGGAGATCAGTCCAAGTGCAATCTTATGCAAAGCAGAGCATGGATGGGACAATCATGGAGCCTAGATTTAGCATGGATGCGCCTCTACTACCAACAGATAGTCCTGGGCTCTAGTAGAGCACTCGTGGTCGTATGGGACGACGCAGGGAAAGTATGGGCTAGTCAGATGTGTGTGCTAGAATCCTAACTCGTGGCTCAAGGCTCGATGATCCATGATCATGCTACGGCATGCGATCATCGAATGGTTCGGCATGCGATCATCGAATGGTTGGGAGGTGAGTCAAGCCTGTACCCCCTACAGTTTCATGTGTTATGTGGTTATTTTGCAGGATCTTGCGGACATATGGCATGAAGATGGCGGCTACGAGGGTGAGTCCTTATGGGTATGTGATAGTTGGTATCACGACGACTCTCGAACCATGGTTGTTGTTAGATTTCAACCGGTAGGTCTATTTCAAGTCACCAGAATCAAGAAATGGGAACGGAAACGTTGGACCCTAGGAAACGTGAATCGGGTGTTTAGTAGGAACTGGGACCAGCTAGGAACCAGCTGCTCGAGTTAGCATGCACCTGAGCTCCTTGTATTCTTCCACAACACTTGCACAAGAAAACAGGCGTAAGTCCATTGCATTTTTTCTAGCCTCTATGAAGAACTTCTGTTCCTGGGACAGCAATGCAGCTTATAAGAGACAGTAATGCAGCTTAAAAGAGACAATGATACAATCATTCCTAACATTCATTATGAATGACATACCTTCATACCAGCACATTGTCATGCATAGCATAGGCTACAAATCGAGTCATAAAACACATAATAACAATGGCAATACTACTTCTCACATGCAGGTACAAAATTTAGTTTCCACTCTTCTCCCTTTCTCTCTCAACTTCATCTCACCCCCGCTTCCAACCTCGCCATGAATTGTTTTTCCCTTTCTTAGTGCGGAAAATATTTTTCCTAAGAGAGCACTTAACTCCTCTTGAGGCCCCTCCGCAAACAGAATGGCCTGCAAAAGTACTTGAAAACGGGCAGGCTCCATGTTTTAAAAAAACGGGAGACTAAAAAAACGGGCAGGCTCCACGTTAAAGAAAAACGTAGTAAAGAAAACGGGCTCAAACGAACCATTAAAAAAACCTTTAAAAAAATGTGACGCGTGGCACCCGTTTCAGCACAAGGAAACGTGTATTGTTCTCGTTCCATCCCGTTTCGAGTGTGAGAAACGACCTGTTCCAATAGCTCGCGTTTTTCGAATGTTTGCAATGTAAGGTAAAGCAAAATCGTCGTTTTGACGATTCCAAGCATGGAATCGTCGGGTTCCTATGACTAGGACCTTTTTCGTTAAAAGTAGTTGCACCCAAGTTGGATATAAGTGTGCACACCTTAGGGGTGTACTCAAGTCTCGGGGACCTTTAGCGTGCGTTCCAGAGTCCTCTTTTTGAGCTTCTCTCCCGTGACAATCTTCTAGTCTAGTTTTCTGTTTTCGCGCGCTACCTTCAACACACATCATCAAGGCACGGCGTCAAGAAACGGGGACTCAAAAGCAAACCCAATTGAGGCTGATCCCACAAATAAAGATCTTACAGCCATAGACTTCGAGAAGATTTTGAAAAGTTTACCACATTCTTGGAAGCCAAGATTGAGAATCATATAAAGCTTCTTCTCGAGGAGATCCATCTTCTTTTGACAGGAGTGTTCCCACACTTCTCTTTGGAGATCGAACAATTAGCCTCTACTTTTGCACCAAATATAATGCCATATCAGGTCTCAGGAAAGAAAGATGTTAGATGCAACGGAATAAATGTTCTATTTTCTCAAGATTAGTGATCTTTATTGCTCAAGGTTCCTTTTAGTTCTTAGGGAAAGAGAGAGCTTTCCGTCTTATGGAGAGTGCTATGATCACGAACAAAGTGAGTGGATATTGTGCGTGCAAGTGAATGAGACTGAGAGAAGGAGAGAGAAGAGATACGACACCCGAGAGGTTGTAAAACCCTCCTCCGAAGGCCCCACTCTCGTCGGCGAGAGTGGTCTACTTTGATTGCACAAAGGTGTACAATGCAAATGCAATGGACTGATGCAATGGGACTATGCCGATGACGACGACGGTGATAACGACGACGACTTGGTGGCTGAAATCTGTGGTCTTCAAATTGCTGAATTCGGGGACTGTTTCGGTGGCTAAAAATGACTGTTTTGGCTGCGTTTTTATGGCTGAAAATGGTGGATCATCTGCAACCAACTTGGGGGAATCTGCTACCTTGCTAACTGCTGAAAACCTGCGTTTATCACTGCTGAAATCTGCAGCTTTCTTAGCGTTAGTAAATGGGCTGAAAACGCTGGAGAAGTGCTGAAGTCTTGCTGGCGTTTTTGGCAAGAAAAACGCTGGCTGAAGTGTAGCGTTTTTGCAAGAAAAACGCTAGGCTGAATGGTACTGTAGGGAAAACGCCAGGCAAACAATGTGATGGCGATGCTGAATGCTGTGGGGAGACGCCAAGGAAAAGAATGGAATGGCGAGGCTAAGTGCTTGAGGGAGGGGTACTGCTGAGAAGTTGCCTGTTGAGCGGGAAGCTCCTACTGCCTCTTCTGCTGTGGAGTGCTAACTTTGGGTTTGCTTATATATTAACTTACCCAATTTGCCCTACTGACTACCCAACAAAAGTCAATAAATAAGTGAAAAATGTCAAAAATAGGGAAAAATGGGATAAATTCATCTAAAAAATCCCCTAACTCATTCTAATGGATTCCGAAGGGAATACTGATGATCATGCTGCGTGCAACCGGAGGATATGCATCTATACTGAGTGACTGGGCATGCATGGTCTACGAATAGACTCACAAAAGTGCCAGATCACTGCTAATCTAGACTGACTTGACTGACGGGAACCCTGCTATGGTGTAGCTTGTCCACAGACACATAGGGTTGGGATGTGTCACGTGACATCCCCTCTTTTTCAAAGTGAGGTACTGGTACCGACCTCTATGGCGTCGAGGGAGTTCGCCAAGAGTATCCGGAATCCTGGAAGGGACTCTTCGCCGGCCCACTCTGATGTGTGGGTCGTGCGGTACTTGAACTTCCTGAATGTCTACAATGCCGCCGAAAGCGACACAGTCTTCTGAATCTTCTTTCTTGCTTCAACTTCGTCTAGAGGCCTACTTCTTTCGTCTTCAAGAATCCCCATGGCTGAAAATTCCTGAAATCATCTCCAACACAAAACCATGAACATACCCATTCCATGTAAAGTGAAGGAAAAAAATCTTGACTTCTCTAAAGACTGTGTATGCAATGTAGATGAAAATAGAGACGGAGTGACAAACTGTTCATCAAACACATGCAAACAATGAGATCGAATCTTTTCTCTATTTGACCGAAAACGATCAACTGTGGCAAATCAGAATGAAAATGCCCATGCTTGGTGCTCATACAGTCATGTGCTCGTTCGGCAACTGTGTCATGCCAAGGAAGAGACATGGAATGTGACTTCCTTACATACAAACTTTTCAGCTTTTCATGAAAAATCCGCATACATTGGTGCTCATCCATGAAAGAAACGTGCTCAACATACAATATGTCATGCCTAGGAAAAGGGATCACATAACGATTGAACACACAACATACAATATGCCATGCCTAGGAAAAGGGATCTCCATGCACTCTCTATCTCTATTAAACTAGGCTGAAATCAGTCCGCATTCCCACAAAATCATCACACGCACATTCACCTATATGCTTCATACTTGGCAGGCATAGAACCTAAAAAAGCAAGCATGAAGAGAAACTTGAAATAGACCTACCGGTTAAAATCTAACAACCATGGTACTTGCATATGAGGGTCGTTGTGATACCAACTATCACACACCCATCAGGACTCACCCTCCTAGCCACATCTCCACGCCATACGTCCACAAGATCCTGCAAAAGAACCGCATAACACATGAAATTGTAGGGGGTGCAGGCTTGACTCACCTCCCAACCATTCGATGATCACATGCCGTAGCATGATTGGACAGTTTTGTTTCTAATCGTCTCTGCAAAGTGGATACCGTTGGTCTAAGGCAAAAGAAAAGGCTGACGCATATTACATTGGTATCAAAGTAGGCAGAATTTTTTTCTCTAAGCAAGTTTCTTACAGCAAATGGCCACCCTCGACGATTTTGACTCTCTCTTTATGCAGAGCATGGCTGACCTAACTCTCATGTGCATACCAAAGTCATCCATGTACAGTAGGGTGTCCAGTGTAGGTCAGGGGAGGCTAGAACTAGACACAGGCAGATTGGTAAGCTAAGATTGGGACAACCTAATGGATGGGTAGCCGCATTTTGGACGCCTGCTTTTTAGACTCCCACCGTTGGTATATAAGGGTGGGTAGATCATCAATTGGAGATCAGTCCAAGTGCAATCTTATGCAAAGCAGAGCATGGATGGGACAATCATGGAGCCTAGATTTAGCGTGGATGCGCCTCTGCTACCAACAGATAGTCCTAGGCTCTAGTGGAGCACTCGTGGTGGTATGGGACGACGCAGGGAAAGTATGGGCTAGTCAGATGTGTGTGCTAGAATCCTAACTAGTGGCTCAAGGCTCGATGATCCATGATCATGCTACAACATGCGATCATCGAATGGCAAGAAATGGGGACTCAAAAGCAAACCCAATTGAGAGTGATCCCACGGATAAAGATCTTACAGCCATAGACTTCATTACTCGAGAAGATTTTGAAAAGTTTACCACATTCTTGGAAGCCAAGATTGAGAATCATATAAAGCTTCTTCTCGAGGAGATCCGTCTTCTTTTGACAGGATCGTTCCTGCACTTCTCTTTGGAGTTCGAACAATTAGCCTCTACTTTTGCACCAAATATAATGCCATATCAGTTCTCAGGAAAGCAAAAGGAAAGAAAGAAGTCATCCATACTTGGTTACACAAGGGGGTCGTGCACTTCAAGTTTCACCCCTTTCCAGATTCACAAAAGATTCAGTTGGCCGTTCGATACTTATCCGGTAAGACTCGTTTGTGGTGGCAAGAACTTAGACCGCAACCATCGACATGGACAGAATTTGAGCAATCTTTCCGAAAGGAATTCCTGAAGAAAGAGGCTGACTATAATATCTTTACGAAATCTAAACGTCTTAGTATGACAACTATGGGGGTATCGTTCGATACTTATCTCTAAAAGTTTCAAGATTTGCAAACCCGGGCTACAAAGATGGATAAGACTACGTTCCTAGGTTTCTTGTATCACGATTTCCAAATACATACAAACTGCAAGTGAAGAACAACAAAGCCGCTATGCTGGAGGATGGCATCAAATTTGTGCACAATTAAAATGACTCGATGTCACCTCAGAAGCATGCAGCAGATAACCTCAAACCAAGCTAGACAACGAAAGTTTCCATTTACTTCTAGCACAGAACCCAAGAGGTTTCTGGATTCCGATAAGGGACCCGAAAAGAATGCAAATGCAGCAAATGCAAAGAAGTAAGGGCTTCGCCATTTTTTGCATATGAAGAAGTAAGGACGTTGTTTCCTTTGCGAGCAACAAGAGCATGCTCGTGCCACTTATCCTAGAAAAGACAGATTGAAGCCGTCTTCACAACACAAGGCTAAGGCAATCCATATGAAGTCGTCTTGCAAGACTAAGGCAGTCCAAGTTTACCTTACAGATATTTTTGTTAACATTTTGCATAGTCCATCAAATTTAGATTGTAATTTTAATTCTATAATATTCGGTCCCAATGATCTTCTCCGAGTTTATTGAGAGATCAGCGGACAACCGATTTGCATACTGTTGGATCCTAGTAGCTCACATAATTTTGTTAATAAATCGATTGGTGCAAAAACTTAAGATCAAAACGGTGCCTAATGACCACATCTATGTGGTGCTTCTTCCTTCTTGGAGGCAATTTTGGGGTCATAGGGTACCAGATTTACCAATCACAATTCAAGCCTATTCGGATTCTCTTCAATGTTTTGTTATGCATCTCGATCACGTAGGCTTGATTTTAGGAATTGAGTGGAAAAGCACTCGATGCCCAAATTGATTGGAAAGTGCACTGTGTTTCTATTGTTTCAAGGCATCTAGATTAGTATCCAGTTTTGTACACCCTTCTAAGGGGCCTCTTGTAAATACTACAGAACTAGATAGGTGCATCAATTAGGTGGCCATGGTGATGCCTACGCGTGGCTCTTGCCCGATGGTACGCGGCCCTTGCCCAACCATGTAACATGGCTAATATTTGGAAGGGATAAGCACCTCCCCCTGTGGGCCCTCTGGTGTGTCGAAAAAAAAAAAAAAAGAACAACTGCCATCAACTTTACCACCTAAAAGGGAAGTTGACCATTGGATTGATTTAGTTCCAAGAACTCAACCGATAAGTACACCACCATATTGGATGAGCCAGCTTGAGAAAGATGAACTAGCTAAGCAATTAGATGAATATCTAAAGCTAGGTTAAATCAAACACAATAAATTTCTTTGGCTTTTCCATAAGAATTAGGATGGCTCTGGGCACATGTGTGTGGACTACAAGAAATTGAATAAAGTTACAATCAAGAATCACTATCCTCTTCCTAGATCGGATGACTTGATAGATAGGTTGCAAGGTGCCAGCTATTTCTCAAAGATTGACATACGTACGGGTTATCACCATATACACATTCATCCTAGACACATCTACTTGACTGTGTTTCATGCCAGGTATGGTCATTACAAGTTTCTCATATTGCTCCCACTACATTTCAGCAAATGATGAACGATTTGTTCAAAGATCATCTAGGACATTTCGTGGATGTATGGTTAGACAATATCCTAGAGTACAACAAGAATTTGGAGGACCATGTCCAACATCTTTACATCATTTTGAGTATTCTCAGATAGAGTAAGTTGTACGCTAAGATAAGTGAATGTAACTTCTTTAAGAGGGAGATCATTTACTTGGGACATCATATATCTAAGGATGTGCTAAGCATTGACTTAGACAGAATTCAATTGGTTTTAGATTGGTCTATACCTAAGTCTATTAGACAACTCCGATCCTTTCTAGGATTCACAATGTTTCTACGGAAAGTCATGAGAGAATACTCCCACCCACTTGTTCTATTTACGAACCTTTTGAAAGGCAAGGGACAAAAATCCAATCAACCGATCACTTGGAATGAAAGTCTTAACAAGATCTTCGAAGAGAAAAACCCAAAGTAGTAGAGACCACGCTGAGCTTAAGTTCCTCATATCATCCTCAGACCGATGGTCAGACAGAGAGGATGAACCAGATCTTAGAGGATATGCTACATACATATGTTTCTAAGAAATAATCTTCATGGGAAGATTCTCTTCCTATGGTTGTTAGGTGCAGCGGAATGAATGTTGTATTTTCTCAAGATTAGTGATCTTTATTGCTCAAGGTTCCTTTTAGTTCTTAGGGAAGGAGAGAGCCTTCCTTCTTGTGGAGAGTGCTATGATCACAACACAAAGTGGGTGGACACTGTGCGTGCAAGTGAATGAGACTGAGAGAAGGAGAGAGAAGAGATACGACACCCGAGAGGTTGTAAAACCCTCCTCCGAAGGCCCCACTCTCGTCGGTGAGAGTGGTCTACTTTGATTGCACAAAGGTGTACAATGCGAATGCAATGGATTGATGCAAGTTGGACTATGCCGATGACGACGACGGTGGTGACGACGACGACTCGATGGCTGAAATCTGTAGGCTTCTAATCACTGAATTCGGGGACTGTTTCGGTGGCTGAAAATGACTGTTTTGGCTGCGTTTTGATGGCTGAAAATGGGGGAGCAATCTGCAACCAAGTTGAGGTTGATCTGATACTTCTTGTGGGCTGAATCTGCCACTTTTTCTATTGCTGAAATCCAAAACGCTAGAGACTGAGGTTGACCAAAAACGCTAGCTGATCTTGCATTTCCAAAAACGTTGGGTATGTGAAAAATGCCAGGCATGTGATGGTCTTTCCGGCGACGATTTGAAGCAAAAACGCCAAGGACTTGGATTTCCGGCGATGAATGCTGTTGAAAGCGCTTGGGATAGGAATCTGCTGCTTGGAGAAAACGCCAAGGCTTGGGATCTTGCTTGGAGGGAATCCACCAAGGTTCTGTTGAGAAGTTGCCTGTTGAGCAAGGTGCTCCTGCTGCCTCTTCTGTTGTGGAGTGCTAACTTGGGTTTCCTTATATATTAACTTACCCAATTTGCCCTACTGACTACCCAACAAAAGTCACTTAATAAATAAGTGAAAAATGTCAAAAATAGGGAAAATGGGATAAAGTCACTTGAAAAATCCCCTAACTGTTTCTAATGGATTCTTAAGGGAATACTGATGATCATGCTGTGTGCAACCGGAGGATATGCATCTATTGCTAAGTGACTGGGCATGCACGGTCTACGAATAGACTCACAAAAGTGCCAGTTCACTTCTAATCTAAACTGACTTGACTGACGGGAACACTGCTATGGTGTAGCTTGTCCACGGACACATAGGCTTGGGATGTGTCACGTGACAATGGTAGAGTTTGCTTATAAAATTTCCAAGCATACTGGTACTAGTTATAGTCCTTTTATGCTTATGTACAGGTTTCAACCTAGATCTCTTGTAACAATCTGATTCAAGGGACTCACTAATGAGACAGCAAGAAAATTCTTGGAAGATATGCAAGAGACGTTACATTTCGCTTGCCAGTCCATTAGGAGCGCACACGATCGAGATAGATTCTATGCAAATAGACAATGTTCCCCTCGAGAATTCTCAGAAGGGACAATGGTCTATTTAGGAGTCCCGAAGGATTCAGAGACATTGTCTACATGACGGATTTATAAATTGTCCCCTAGATATTGTGGTCCTTTCTGCATTCCTCGACAAATTGGTTTGGTTGCACATGAGATTGCTTTGCCTTCCCATGTTCATATTCATCCAGTCTTTCATATTCGCCGCTTGAAAGAAGCCCTAGGTGGCACAAATCAATTGGTTTCTCCTCAAGATCTAGCTATGGTCGAAGATTTACGGCATGAACAAGAAAAGATTCTTGGCTTTCATGAAGATCATGTAAAACTAAGTTTATCACGGAATACAAGATCAAATGGCATGATAGAATCAACATGGTAGTCATTACCTACTCTCCATAAGTATTTTCCAAATTTTCCTAACAGCTTAGGAGTGAGCTCTTGATCATCAGTTGGAGATCATTTTCCATGCGGTCTTTTGCAGAGAGCAGAGCATGGATGGGATGAAGAACTTGAGCCTGGATCTAGCGTTGATGCACGCCTACTACACATACAATCGAGACCAACAAATATTCTTGGGCTCTAGTGGAGCATTCCCGGAGGAGCATGGGCTAGTCGATGTGCGTGCTAGGAGCTTAGCTTGTGGCTCGAGGGTCGATGATCCATAATCATACTACAGCATGCGATTATCATATGGTTGGGAGGTGAGTCAGGCCTGAGTCCCCTACAGTTTCACATGTGTTATGTTGTTATTTTGCGGGATCATGCGGGCGTATGTCACGGAGATGTGGCTAGGATAGCAAGTCCTTACAAGTGTGTGATACTAACAGCCAAAATTACAAATATAGGGTCCCACGTGGACACTCTTTCCACGATAGTGGAGTACATACAAAGCCAAAGAACCCCCCACACGAGCAAGCACCCACAACAGGTACGGACCAGGATACAGGTCTGGGGCAAGGTTGTCCCCTATAGAGAAGGAAACCAATAAGGACATCCAGGATGAGAGTTTTCTCAACCCAAAGGAGGACGACAAGGTATCACAACACTCGAACAGTGATCGTGAATCCTATAGCTAGTTTTGGCGGGTCCCAAAGGGAGAAGAGGAATTTTTGCACACAAGAATTTTGCACTTGTGGCTACGCTTCACCCATCCGTGGGCACTTCTTCCCGCTCTCCCACCCAGCAGATGGTCCATACTGCCCCCAACTTCACCAAGTATGATGGCAAGTGTGACCACAACGCAGACACCCAGTTTATCCACCAATTTGTGACACACTTCCTGCTGGCAAACATTACTACTGAGCCCTAGGCTAAGGTCCATCTGGTGGCCCCTCATCTTACCAACGAGGCGGTCCCATGGTGGTAGCATTATCCAAAGCAATTTACGTATCCCTCCATCAAACTGCCACATTATGAATGGGACACATTCATCTTAGACTTCACGCAATGATTCTTATCTCCTTAGTTTCTCATGGACTTGGAGGATGCGTTTGATGCATTGATGCAAAAAGGTATGCTAGTAGTGATCTATTCAAACACGATTCTCACTCTAGCTCAACAAATTGTCACCCGAGAGAAGATGCAGCTTCGCAAGTTCATTTGTGGTTTGGATTGCTCCATCAAGTATTAAATCCAAAATCAACACATATGAAGAAGCATTGGAACAAGGAGCTAGAGCTCAACAATGGTAAGCCAAAACAGGCGATACTCTTCAAATGCCCAGGTAGGAGAAAAATCCCAAGGAGACAAAGGCAAGAATGGGAAAACCGAGTACAATCCCAAGTAGACACCCGATGAGAAGTCGAAGGCAGGCATACTCGGTTATTTTCTCCCCGAGGATGAGTGGAAGTCCTCCATATTCGAGCAATGTTGTTTCTTTTGCCACACCAAAGGGCATCGGAAACAAGATTGTACGAAGTGGAAGCCCAACAGATACAACTTCTACTTCAGCAATGTCCACAACCACAGACCCTTCTACTCCCACTCCACCCGCCATAGCCACGAGTGCAATTTTTCATCACATCCCCGGTTTGTACACCCCCATGCTGCAATTTTTGAATAAGCAGAAGAACACACGCCAACCATAAGAACACACGCCAACCATCTGGTTTGCTCCTCATCTATGGCCCAACACAAGGTCACAAGTTTACAGTCCTCTTTGACACAGGGAGTTTCGAGTACTTAATTTCCCCCCAATTAGCCAACAAGTTGCAATGTTTGTTTACCCCAGTGCAGGTGGACGTCGATGGCTTCACACCCAGCATCCGCACACAGATCACGCAACAAGCAGACAATGTCAAATTCCAGATTTTGTATGTCTCATTTGAGCGAGACTTTCTCGTTTTTCACTTGATAGGATGCGACTTTGGACTTACTATTGGGTAAACCTTAGATGGAATTTCACCTTCCAGTCATCATCGATACCTAGACGCGGACGTTCTTCCTAACCGAAGGACTCCCCACTCCCACCTCCATCCAATGTAATCAGCGACTACCAAGTATCCCACTTATCTCGCACCTCCAAGCTTGACGAGCACTCAAAAAAGGCGCGGAATGTGCTTTGATATACGTTCGCGTCAAACCACAATTGACCATGTCGATTCATAGCATTGCACAAGTTGGAGCAATCTCAGGGTCAATGTAGCAATGGAGCCAAGCATGGAGCCCAGGATGAAGGACTTAGTCACCAAGTATCAACATCTAATGGTGAAGGATAGTCTTCCTCCAAAGCTTCCCCCTTCAAGACCAAAGGATCATCACATCAAGTGAATTCCTAGCGCAGAACCTCCTAGTCAATTCCCCTATCACTTATCAAGTGAACTAGAGTCCCAACTGGCATGTTTACTTCGAGCAGGTCTCATTTGACTTACATCCTCCCCTTTTGCAGCACCCATCCTATTCGACATGAAGGACAAGACCGCTTGCTTATGCATGGACTACGGGGCATTAAATAAGCTTACCACCATCAAGAACAAGTTCCTCATGCCCTGCATTTTGAGTACATCCTGGAGAGACTAGATGGAGCCAAGGTTTTCACAAATATTCATTTGAAGAGTGGCTACCATCATGTCCGAATTCTCGAAGCAAACATTCTGAAAACAGCGCCAAGAAGAGCGAGTATGGCATTCAGGAGATAGCATATCTCAGCTTTGTCACATCAACAGTGATGGCATTTAGTTGGACCTCCAAAAGGTTTAGGCCATCCCAGAGTGTGAAGTCCCTCAAACCGCTCAGTAGATCAGATCATTTGTGGGTCTTTATCAAGCCTACAACAGACACATGACAAACTTTTTAGCTACAACAACCCCACTTACACAGACTTATTGAAAGGTTGTAAGACTATGAAGTAGAAAGTCTCAATTACAGGTAAAGCATTAGAGGCATGTCATGCACTCAAGAAGCTAGCATTCGAGGCAACAATCCTTAAAATTGCCTCATGGAATCACTGGAAACATTTCTTGTATAGGCGAGATTTTGTTGTTAAGATTGAACACCAAGCTTTGAAGTGGTTATAGACCATGCCCAATGCCAATTGGAGTGATCGCCAGTCTTGATGAAGTCAAATCTTCCAGTAATTTGGTGGCATGATAGAGTACCTCCCAAGGAAGCATAACCCGATAACAAGTCCAACCAAGACCAAATGATTTGATCCGTTTTGGAAATTTAGGGACTATCGTCGGAAAGCATGCAAGATGTGTACCATGACTCTCCATAGTTTGGGACTCAGTACACATTGGCCTTGGATGGTGAGCCCGGACCATTACAATCTCCAAGATGGTTGGCTACTCTATAAGGGTCTCGTATGCAGCACCACATCACACTGACTCTCATTGGGGGTCACTGTGGCATCAATGGTACATTAGAGAAGCTTGAGAGGTCCTTCTTTTAGCCCCACATGAGGAGAGATGTCTACGAGTATAAGCAGCGATGCCAAACATGCCAGAAAGTAAAAAGTCATCACAAAGCAGTAGGGCTTCTTCAACACCATTGCCCAATTTCTCACAAGTGACAATTCCATAACTCTCCATTTATCCAATTGTGTCCACAATTGTCTAATTGCCCAAGCTTTTACCACATTTTAAGTATCTAGCTAGTGCCTACAAATAATTCTACAAACCAAAAGATCTAAACCATTCTATATTACTTATATAAACAACTCTATTATCAATTAGATTAGATAGAACTCACCTGACCCACAAGCTCTGTAGAACTTGAAGAGGACGTCCTGCTCAGCATGCGGAAGGTAGAAGTCCCTAGAGTCATCCCACACAGCAAGAGCCCCCTGAACCTGTGTAGCATGCTGTCGCAAAGCACTAAGAAGGGCATCGGGAAAATCCGGGGCATGCTGCATGTCTTTGTGTCGAAGGGCAACCTCAAAGCGCGCGTAGTGGAACATAAGACATGAGGCGAGAGCATCAGCCTCAGCATGAACTGCACTGGAATAACCCTGAGAAGCCAAAAGGTGTCTCACTGCCATGAGGAGAACAAAGCATGTGTCTCCAAATGGGTAGAGTGCAGCCCTAAGACGCTCTCTCCTCTTCTTGACGTCATACCCTAGGTAGACATAAATGGCTCCTGCCGAAGAGCTAAGGAGAGTGGGAGTGAGGAAATGAAGAGAAGGGAAGACTCTCTTCAAGCCTTCCACAAAGGCATAGGCGCATACAGCCCATCCCATAAAGAAAATAAAGGGGAGCTCATTGTGTCGAAACACAATGTCAGAGCCCGAGCCCGTGAGATGTGCATACACTAAATCACAAACAAAGAATACCACAGTCAAGACAACATACTCGTTGTCTGTGAGGAACGCGGCCATGGACGTGGCTCTCGACATGCTTTAGTGACTCACTAACTCGACGGTTCCGGAAAATTTTCTAACACGTTTTTTTATAACACGTTTTTTTTTTTCCCATTTGACTGACTTTGAGAGAGAGGGAATACAATACAATTGACAATGTTAAAACTCCCTGTATATTCTTAAGTGTTTTAAATCAAATAGTTTTTGATACCATGCATTTCTCTCACATCTCCGACTCTTCGGCTAATAGTTTTAAATCAATAGCTTTCATAGATCATCCAATATGTTTCTTTTTAGGCCCAGAAATCACTAGCCGTGCAGAGAAAATGTAGCTTTTAGAGACTTTTTTCCCTCCTTGTCTAGAGTTCTAAAAATCAAATGCTTTTAGGAAGATGCATCCAACACCTAATAAAAAATAGTAAGATCAAAATGCAAGGAGTCAAGGTATATTCTTATGGCCATCTTGAAGGAGCATTTTGTCCAAATGCAAAAGATTTTAGTAGAATGTCTCAAAACTAGGTGAAATTTCTTCAAAGTTGATTGAAAATGCTTTAAAAAATCCATGTATATGTATTAGTAGACTAATCAAGGTTGGGCAATATAGTATTGTTTTATGTAAAATTTGAATTGCCCATTAAAAAAAAGTGACTTCTCTTTTTTCAGTATCCTTAAGTTAAACTTCGTTCCCAAATTATTCAATATGTGTGAATAGCATATTTAAGAAATTTCATGAAGTTCTTATATCACATGCCAAAGTTTCGTACAAATTACAAAAAACTAGCTTGAGCCACTTTTGGGGCCTAATTAAAAAACTAGTGTTAAAGGCCTAATCTTGAAGTGAACATACTTTAAGCACTCAAAGAAGAGAAAGAAAAGCCGGTATATAACTGTGTGTGTAACTCTGTGTGTGTGTGTGTGTGTGTGTGTGTGTGTGAGAGAGAGAGAGAGAGAGAGAGAGAGAGAGTATATGTGTTAGAGAGAGACAAGAGAGAGATTGTTCGAGGGAGAGTAGTGATTATGTGTGTAAGAGAGAGAGAGAGAGAGAGAGAGAGAGAGAGAGAATAAAGGAGAATATTTTGGATGTGTGTGTGTGTGTGTTTGAGAGAGAGAGAGAGTGTGTGTAAGAGAGATATTGTGTGTAAAAAAGAGGTTAAACATTCTTTGTTCGTGTGAGAGAGAGGGACAGATGACAAAGTCATATCCTTGAAGCATAATCTTGCACACAAAGATCTTTGCCAACCTGAGTAATAATGAATTGCCATGGAATTCATGAACAAACATGCTACTTTGTACTCACCTCAAATACATACATATAGAAGAGAGGGAGAGAGAGAGAGAGAGAGAGAGAGAGAGAGAGAGAGAGAGAGAGAGAGATGACAAAGTCCTATCCTTGAAGGGTAATCTTGCACACAAAGATCCTTGCCAATCAGAGTAAGAATGAATTGCCATGGAATTCATGAACAAACATGCTACTTTGTACTCACCTCAAATACATACAACAGATGGTACTTGGAGGAGACAAAGAGAAAAGAGAGAAGGCCAAAGTACAACACTAGATGATTTAGTTAGCAATTCTTCATTTCCTGGGTTTCGGTCACCTTTGACCTTGGGTAGTCTAGTCGCATCCTTATCAGGTGAATGAGTAAGAATGAATTGCCATGGAATTCATGAACAAACATGTTACTTTGTACACGCCTCAAATACATACAAAAGATGGTACTTGGAGGAGACAAAGAGAAAATAGAGAAAAGAGAGAAGGCCAAAGTACAACACTAGATGATTTAGTTACACAGCTCTCGACCATGATGATACAGCATGCAACACAAGTTGATGAAGAGACTAATGAAGTGATAGATGTATATCCATATAAACCCTACAACAAAGAAAAGAGCCTATGTCCATACCAACCCTGTGGTGAGATAACCCAAGGTGTAAGATGAGGTTCCATCCTTAAAGAAAAGATCCTCTATCCATACCAACCCTGTAGTGAGATAACCCAAGGTGTAAGATGAGGTTCCATCCTCACATTCATCCTATTGAGATTCTATTTATTGTCACGTGGATGGACCTCTTAAACTTTTGGGTTCTTTTACTTTATGTTTGGCGTTAGATACAAACACACACATGCACGCATGCACATACACACACCCTTAGTACCCATGGACTTCCCTTTTCCCAAAAATCAAAGGTAAGATGAGCTTTATTTGGCACAGCCAACATGGTTTGAATCCACAAACTGTGTTTTAACATTTGGAACACCCTAACAACTAAGCCGATACTCTATTTATTGAAATATGTGTTGAGAAATAAGAAAATGACCACCACATTTGATACAAATTCATTCTCGCCAATGTGTGTGTGTGTTATGATACCAAAGAAATAGAGAGAGGAGAGGCAATTGAAAAATCAACAATGGCAAGTAGCCTTATACACCATTTTACAGAATTGCCATGGAATTTAAGAAAACATTTTATTAGCAATGCAAATACATTAAAAAATTAGTTTTTTGAATGGGAAGAGAGTGAACATCCAGGCTTTTACCATTTGCACACCAAAGAAGAAAAGCCTTCAAATGTTACCTATCACCATCATGTACAAAAGATACATGATACATGGAAGACAGGTGTCAAAAGATACATGATACATTTGATACATCATGATACATGATACATTTGAAAAGATACATGGACGACGGGTGTCAAGTAAGAAGGCTAGTTGTTATCCATTCATCAACTTTAGCTAGCAAAAAGAGAATTAAAAAACTTGGGTTTCCATGGAGGGGGTCTTGGCAGCGGTGTAGTAGGGGCCAAGGAGTAGTTCTTCTAGCTCTTGAGAGAAGGTGTTGATACACACCACCTTTAAGTAGTAGACAATGTTCTCCTCCTTTTGATCTTCTTGATCTTGTAAATGCCATTCAACCTCCATGTTTACACCGGGTAGGGTGTTTTAGGAAAAAAGCATTTCTTTTAAACATCAAGAAAGCCATCATAGGGTGAACGAATGTGAAGAATCGGATTCAAATTTTTGTGAAGCAAGCACAGTATAGTTCCCACTACTATCTTTGCTTTTTCCAATACTTTACACACTTAAGGAGTACCATAGGGTGTGGTAAAAGAGGTTTAAAATGAGAGGCTTTTTCAAGTGATGATTCACACCTTTGTTTCACTTGTGTGAGAGTTTGGTTAGGTAAATGTAATCTTAGGGTATTGTTCATACCAAGTCTAACACACTCTAACTTTATGAGTGTGTGAGGTGGGCCCACCTCCCCTCCCTGTCTAGTAAACCCTCTTGGCATAATGGTGTTAGGGGTACTAGGCACCCTAAGAAGGGTTCCTAGTGCCCACCAATAGATAAGATCTTTAGGATGTCATAGGGTGAACAAGATTTTTCAAGTGGGATAGAGTTTGCAAGTTGAGCTTTTATGATCCTCCAAAGTCTAGCCCTTTCAAAACCATTGTTACCAAATGCATTGACTAAGGTTTTAATGTCCCTGGCAACTAGGGGTATATCATCATTACAAAAGATGATAGGCTTGATTTGAGACAAGATGACCTTGTGGGTCCATTGTGAAGGTCTACTGCTACCTCTATGGAGGTACTTGAGTACTTTGATTGGGAGTAAGTTAGATTTATCCATCATACATTGATGCAGTAGTCCATCTTTGATATGCAGCTGCATACTGAGAAAGGAAGCAGAGCTACTATCATGGTTAGTGTTGACTATTATAAGGGAAAGTGGGTAAATTAGGTTGTCAACAAGTAGATTATGGTAGAGAGAATTATCAATCTAAAGCAAATCATCAAAGCGCCAAAAAGCATATAGTTGGGGTATAAAGCCCAATGTGGTCGCCCAGGTAAGTGGGCGGGCCGCCAGGTATGTACACATATTCTTTTGTTAAAACCTAATGAGAACTCACTATGCTCTACACATTACAGTAGAGCGAGTTCACCATATCGTCGTGCTCTTCTTCTCGCACTTTCTCTCGCGTCGCACTTCCGCTTGTACTCCTTCAACTCGTATCAGAGCTCAGATCGAGGCTCGGGGTAGCACTGCAGGAGGCTAGAGTCACCAGCTCAGATTGGAGTGAAATTCGACAGGCGAAGACATGGCCCCAAATCTCGTGTCTGAGGTCATCTCGGTCACCGTTCGGCTTCGACAAAGGTCTGCGCAGGCCATTTTCGACTACATTGTTTCGGCGGGTGCAGATCCGACTCTGCAAATTTGGGGTTTTCGGCCTACGACTGCAGGTGTTGAGGATATCGACACTCCCAGAGTGTTGATTTGTGGCTATCTACACATCGAAGGACGGCTCACAGTTCTTGGAGGCGTGTCACATACGACACGGGCGCATCTACACACAGACTGTAGGCGACATCCACTAGTTCATCAGGTAGCTTGTGTTTGCTGCTTGATATTCCAGATTTTATCCTGACATTGCAGGTACTTCCACATGGGATGTATTGTCAGAGATGATGTATGTCTGTTGAGGGTTTGCTGGCTGTGAACCACGCAGCAAACAACCGCTGCAGCGGTTACAACATATAGTGGGAAATTTGTGGATGTATGACTTTGTTGGAAGTCTATGTACTGTCAGATTTACTGCACCCTTTGTTGAGGGTCGAGTGAGGTTTTATTGAGCTGGGGGATTCTTGAATGTTGAGATCCTTTCGGTGATACAGGTCTTGGAGCGATCCCTCAAGCACCCTTAGATAGGCAGCTAGGATGTATTGACTATGAGTTAGACAGTTAGGATTGCATCTGTGCTTTACTGCCGTTGAGGCATTGTCACAGTCTATGCTTACAGGACAGTGAGAGACAGTACAGGTGCCGGACAGGTTTACTCGCACCTTACAGTGTAAGAGAGACAGTGTTTTTTGAGCTATTTTTGGTCTGTTTTTTAGTACACCAGAGCCATTTTACAAAGGAGACTCTGCCGAAATTTATGCAAAATCTGAAGCTTTTTTGGTTCATTTGACAGGTTGATATTGGTTCAGAGGTCAGTTTACAGGGGAAACTCTGCCGAATTTTTCCCAGGAAAGTAAACCATTGTGAAGCGTAGCTATGGCTGGATCACATGACACTGCCCTTTACAATATCAAGAAGTTGGATGGAACCAATTTCCCATTGTGGAAGAAGCAGATTTGGCACGTGTTGGTACAAAAGAAGCAGATAAAACCTATAAAGCTCAAAGGGATAAAACCAGAAGATATGGACGAAGATGAATGGAGCGAAATGGATGAATTGGCACTTTCTACCATTATGCTGACTTTGGCAGAAAGCGTTTACTTTAATGTAGCAAACGAGATGTCGGCTTATCAAGCATGGTTAAAGCTGAGTGATCTTTATAAGAAGCAGAGTGCAGCTTCACAGGTATACTGGCTTAAGAAGCTTGTTGACTTGAAGATGAAAGAAGGGACACCTATGTCCAATCATCTGAATGAATTCAACACAATCTATAGTCAGTTGTCAGCTCAAGGTGTCAAGTTTGATGAACCTGTTAGAGCTATGTTCCTGTTGATCACATTGCCGGAAAGTTGGGACACTTTTCGCACAGCTTTGAGTAATTCTGCACCTCTAGATGGTTTGAACATAGCAGGTGTAGAAGGAAGTCTGCTTACTGAAGAAACCAATAGAAAGACAATGGACAAAGTCAAAGGAACAGCCTTAGTTGTCAGGGGAAGGACCAAAGAAAAGTACAAAGGTGGAAAGAGGAATCAGTCTCGTAGCAAGTCCCGCAGTGCTAAAGGCAAGAGTGACATAGAATGCTACCATTGTGGCAAGAAGGGTCACATGAAAAGAGATTGCAGAGAATGGAAAGCAGAAAAAGGCAAAGAGAAAGCTGAAGACCGTGGTGAGAAGAACAAGTCCTCAGTGAAGATTCAAGAAATAAATGTGACAAACACTGTTGCAGAGGATGACAGTCTAGTGTCAGGAGACATCTACTTCTTGAAGAATACAATGGACTCAGCTCTTCTTATAGCATCTGATGGAAATGCACTGAGTGACTGGATTATAGACTCAGGGGCATCACTTCATGTGTCTCCAAACAAGGAGTGGTTTACCTCTTATGTGACCACTAAAGATCATGTTCGGCTAGGCAATGGGCAGACATGTGAGATCTTAGGTGTTGGAGATGTTCAATTGAAGTTTCAGAATGGCTCTTCTTTCACGCTGAAGAATGTGAGACATGTTCCCGCAATTACAAAGAGCTTGATCAGCACAGGTTTACTTCATGATGCTGGATACGTCACCACTTTTGGACAGAACATGTGGAAGATATCCAAGGGTTCTATGACAGTAGCACATGGAGTAAAGTCTGGAGGACTTTACATGATTTATGTATCAAATGTCTCTAAAAATGTAATCAATGTAACCGAGCAGCCGAACGTTTCTTTGTGGCATAGCCGGTTAGGACATATGTCCAAGAAGGGAATGGAAATCTTGTCTCGTTCTGGTTATTTGCCTGGCTTTTCATTTAATGATTTTTAATTCTGTGAACATTGTCTGTATGGTAAGCAAACACAGCATCCACATAAGCATAGAAGCAGTAGAAGAGATACACAGTTGGCACTTGTTCATAGTGATTTGTGTGGACCTATGCCTAACCTATTTCTAGGGGGAGCTTCTTACTTTATGACATTTATAGATGATTACTCGAGGAAAGTATGGGTTTACTTTCTCAAGCACAAGGATGAAGCGTTTAGTGTTTTCAAAACGTTTGTGACACTTGTGGAGAATCAGAGTGGCAAGAAGCTTAAATGCTTACGCACTCACAATGGTGGAGAGTATGTTTCAAAGGCCTTTCAGGACTTTTGCGAGTCAAAAGGTATAAAACGTGAACTTACTGCTCCTTACAATCCTCCTCAAAATGGTGTTGCTGAGAGGATGAATAGGACCATACCAGAGAAGGTCAGAAGTATGTTGTCTAATGCACAGCTGCCAAATGGGTTTTGGGCTGAAGCTGTATCAACAGCTGTTCATCTTGTAAATAGATCTCCTAGCTTGGTTTTGCAGAAGGATTTAGTGCCAGAGATGGTATTGTCAGGCAAAATGCCCTCATACAAACATCTCAAAGTCTTTGGCTGTGAGGCATATACTCACGTTCCTAAGAAATTTAGGAACAAACTTGAGCCAAAGAGTAGAAAGTGCTTCTTTCTAGGCTATGGTAATTCTGGTGAGATGGGGTACAGACTTTGGGATCCCGAATCCAGAAAGGTTGTCCGCAGCAATGATGTTCACTTTAATGAATCCAAATATCATTCTAAACCAGAGAGGGTTGAGGAGATTAGAAGAGTTGTCTTCCAAGAAGATGGACCTGCACGTGCAAGACAAAATGTCACGGCTCAAGAGGAGCAAGGACAGGATAGAGTGGAACCACAGGTTGTGGCTGAGCCTGAGCCACCTATTGTGCGTAGATCTGGACGTGTCACGCGACCTCCTGATAGGTTTTTTCCATCTAAGAATTATGTCATGTTGACTGATTGCAATGAGCCTTCATGTTACAAGGAAGCAGTGCAAATGAAGGACTCCGGGAATTGGCAATTGGCCATGCAGTCAGAGATGACAGCTCTGCATAAAAACCAGACATGGAAGCTAGTTAAATTACCACGGGGCAAAAAGGCTCTACCTTGTAAATGGGTTTACAGGTATAAGATCACCGCTCATGATAGTCAGCCAAAGTACAAAGCAAGGCTTGTTGCCAAGGGCTTTAAGCAAGAACAAGGCATTGACTTTGATGAAGTCTTCTCTCCGGTGGTCAAGATGACTACATTGAGATGCTTTCTTGCATTGGTTGCCATATTAGATTTGGTGTTGCACCAAATGGATGTCAAGACCGCGTTCTTGCATGGTGATTTAGATGTGGAAATTTACATGCAGCAGCCAGAAGGGTTTGTTGAGAAAGGCAAGGAAGATTGGGTATGCCAGTTGTTAAAGAGTCTTTATGGCTTAAAACAATCACCGAGGGCATGGTACCATAAATTCCACAAGTTTATGCTTTCTCAAGGCTACAAACGTAGTGAGTTCGATCACTGTCTATATACAAAGAAGGCTAAGGATGGCAGTTGGCTGATCCTTATTTTGTATGTGGATGACATGTTGATTGCTGGCAAGCACTTGGAAGAAATTTCAGCTTTGAAGTCAAAGATGGCAAAATCGTTTGACATGAAAGACATGGGTGAGGCAAGTCATATACTTGGTATGCGCATTGAGAGAGACAGATCAAAGAATTTGATTTGGTTATCTCAAACAGAGTATATTGACAAGGTTTTGCAACGTTTCAATATGGAGAAGGGAAAGGCATTGAGTGTTCCATTGCCACCATATGTGAAACTTAGCAAACAAGATTGTCCTGTGTCTGAGAAAGAAAAGGCTGAAATGGATAAGATTCCATATGCGTCTGCAGTGGGTAGTTTGATGTATGCAATGATTGCTACTCGCCCAGACATTGCATTTGCAGTGGGAGTAGTAAGTCGATACATGTCAAAACCCAGGCAAGAAACATTGGGAGGCAGTGAAAGGAATATTGAGATACCTGAAAGCTACAAAGAGTATGCGTATATGCTATGAGAGTCAGGAGCTAAGTGTAAAGGGTTTTACAGACTCAGATTATGCAGGTGACTTAGACAACCGAAGGTCTACGTCAGGGTATGTCTTTACATTGGCTGGTGGAGCAGTATCATGGCATTCTAGATTACAAGATTGTGTTACTCAGTCTACTACATAGGCTGAATATGTTGCAGCATCAGAGGCATGCAAAGAATCAATTTGGCTTAATCGACTAGTAATAGATTTGGGAATCAAAGAAGAGATGCCTGTGTTATATTGTGATAGTCAAAGTGCTATACAATTGGCTCGCAATCCAGTTTATCACTCAAAGACAAAGCATGTGGATGTGAAGTATCATTTCATCAGGGAAATGCTCGAGGATACGCAACTTCAGCTTGTCAAAGTTCACACCATAGAAAATCCTGCTGATCTACTTACAAAAGGACTTCCCTCAGAGAGCTTTGCGCATTTTCGCAAGCAGTTAGGTGTAGGGTAGTACATCACTTCTCTACATCTCTTGTATATTAGCTTGTATAGTAGCTTCTCTCACACTTAAAGTACCACATTGGACTTTAAGTGGGAGGTTGTTGGGGTATAAAGCCCAATGTGGTCGCCCAAGTAAGTGGGCGGGCCGCCAGGTATGTACACATATTCTTTTGTTAAAACCTAATAAGAACTCACTATGCTCTACACATTACAGTAGAGCGAGTTCACCATATCGTCGTGCTCTTCTTCTCGCACTCTCTCTCGCGTCACACTTCCGCTCGTACTCCTTCACATACCTTAGTTGAGTAAGCATATTTTTAGCTTCAAGTAGGTTTAGGTGTTTTTTAATGTATTCAAATTCCAGAGAATGAAGGTAAAGATAACACCACATGGGTGAGCAAGCCAGACCCATTGGTATCCCATTGACTTGTCTAAAAATCATGCCCTTGAATTGTATAAGCATGTTGTTAATGATCCATGAGTTTAGGTATGACAAATCCCCTTTAGTGAAGGATAGCCCATTTTTATACTTCTTTTCTGACCAGAACCCTATAGAGCACGATGATGGAGAAGTTTTAAAAGATAATAATTTGTGTGTGTTATGGTCAAAAGAAAAGGTAATGAGCTTGTTAATGTGGGTAGAGAGACCATAAGGCCCTCAGTGTGGGATGTTTTCATAACACTTCTTAATGTCGGTAGAAAATAGTGAGTGGGCAATTTTTGGAAGATTAAGAACACAATCAAAAACCGAGTCAATAATCCACCATGACTATATGTGGATGTTATGGAAAAGTAGGGCCTTTTGATTAAGTTTGTGTGTTCTTTCTTTAAAAATATCTTGACAACTTTTAAGAGCACATGCCATTAAAAGGGACTAGCTCACGTGACCCGTCTTCGTTGGGTCTTGCTCGCTCTTAGCACGGCCACTACGCGGTCAATGATGGCCGGGTAACATCCCATATTTACTACCTTAGCATTCATGCCAACTCATAGACATGCCTTTGATGGATGAGTCCATCATCAATGGGTAAATTTAACTTTTGAACTCTCCCACTTGTATCCATTAAAAATCCTCGCTCTCTCTCTCTCTCTCTCTCTCATATAATTTCAATTTGGAGAAGTGGCCTTCTAAAGACTGTTGTGAGAAGAACTTTCATATTAATTTCTTTTAACTATAATTGTTAAATTTGTATGCAAAACCTTTGAAAATGAGCAATTTATTTCTCAAATAGTGGTGATGAGCTTGAATGCCTTTGCACTTCAGTTTTTCTCCACTCTACATTACACATACACACACACACACACACACACACACACACACTTTGTTCTCTGCTTTCCTCTCTCTCTCTCTCTCTCTCTCTCTCTCTCTATGTCTCTCTCTATCTCTATGGCTATAGTTTTGTCTCCTTCTCTTCTCCTATGTGGTTATGGTTGTATGTGTCTATCTCTTGGCCATTCCATCTCTATCTCTCTATCCATATGTCTAAGTCTCACGTCTTTCTCTCTCTAAGAAGGTTATTATCCTTGTTTTTTAACTCACTTTGTTGATCCAAAAGTATGATTTCTTGCTTACCTTTTTCCATACGAATTATACCTATAAACTCTCGATCCTTCTCTCCCTCTTTCTCGTGCTCTATTTATAAACCCTTCTCAACATCAACTTATGCCCTCTGTATTTACTAAAAATGTGATATGTGCTCTTTCTTGTCTTTTATATCAATTTCCCTTCTCAACCCTTGCTACCAAGCCTATTTTTTGACGTCGTAGTTCCCATTCTGGGATTGTGGAATGTTAAGTTAGATATCTCCACCATAAAAACTTAGCTAAAAGTACACTAAAAATATACATATTTTTAAATGGATATAAAGTACATTAAAAATGTTTTCTTTTTTTTTTTCCATTCTAGAGCTAGCATTGAGCGTTCTCTCTCTCTCTCTCTCACACACACACACACACACACACACACACACACACACACACACACACATTGTCGTTAAGTTGCTCGCTACACAATCTATCTTAGAGTGCCTCTCCCTCACTCACTCCTTGCCATAGTTGTACTAAAATAATCAAATCTCTCTCTCTCTCTCTCTCTCTCTCTCTCATAGTCTTGAAGATATCTAATAGAATTTTATGTTTTTCAAAATGAAAATGAAATTTTTAATGACATCATGCTAATAATTTCTATCTTCTTGGATCATTTACAACTATCCGACTCTCTCTTTCTCTAAAAATATCACACACTTTTTCTCTCTTAGAGTGTACTCGCACGAGGAAGGGTGACCTATAACTGAGCTTGGGTTACTCTGCCTCTCATACACTCTCATGTTGTTTGGGGGGGGGGGGGATAAGTATAATTGTGCCTCCCCTTGCATTTTGAGAAAAGGTGGCAAGCTGTAATTGATTTTTCTTAAATTTTATTTATAGGCTAAAATCTATTTCTTTTCTTTTGAAATGTTGAGTAACATTGTGTGTGAGTGTGCATGTCTATTATGTGTAAAATCTCTAATAGTAAATTTGAGGGGGTAACCAATTATAGGTTACCCTTTCCCACGAGAGCATGATTTTATTTTTTTCTTCTTTCTTTTCTCTCTTTTCTTTAAAAGATCCAAAAATATCTATCTTTTACAAATCAGTACTACCTAAGGGCTTTAAATGAGGAAAGCTTTATCTTTTGATTGAATCTTGCAATGTTTTTTTCTGCTCTTTGCTGCATTTTCGTACGCAGAGTTTGATCATCTTTTCTTGCAAAGCTTGATCAATGGTGATGGATTAGGGGGTGATTGTTGTAGAGGTGCCATGGATAGTGAAGGTGTAGAAGGATTTTGGCTTGCAGGATGTCTTTCTATGCCGGTTGCGGTGCTCTTATGGGGCAGCCCCCTTGTGGGACTAAGGTAGGATGTTATGGCCAACGTTGGAGGGTGGGCATGAGCTTAGGAGCGGGAGCGCTGTTGCACCTCCGGGTACAGGGGATCGCTTTGGGGGGGGGGGGGGGGGGGGGGGGAGGACACTTGACTGTGCCCGCCCAGTTGTTTTCGCCCTTCCTGACGGTTCATTGGACGTGCAAAGGTGCCGATCTGCGGTCCGTTTTCCTCGAATGTGGGTGGTTTTTGATGTGGATCCTTGGCTCGATATGGGCATGCTACAATCATGTGGCAGGTGGTTGTGGCATGGTGGCAGCATGTGCCAATGCTTAGGTGGTCTCGATGTGCGATGGCGGCTTCTCGAGGCTCTCTTTAGGAATTTACTTTTCCAGAGTTTGATTGTGTGTGTGTGTGTGTGCGCGCGTGCACGTGCAGGCATGCACACATGCATGTGTTTATATGATGGTATAATACCCATTTAGCCTGCTCTAAGGATTTTTCAAAGCTATTCTCTCTTTTGTGAGAAGTAAGATTGTATTAGATGTGAAGTACTTATGTAACTTCCATATTTATAGGTCGTTCAAAATTTGGGCAAAAATAACATCTATGGCACTCACACACACTAGGCACTAGCATGTGAGTGCTATGTGCTAGTGGAAGAGCATCCACATAGGTAGTTCCTTGCTTGAGTTTGATTGTGTCTAGGAATCCTAGCGGCCTTGCCACCTGGCCGCCCATTTTTAATGATCCCCTCTTTCAGAAAGAGAATCAGATGGGTCAAAGCATCCAAGCATCCCCCATTACCAATCCCACTTAGGGGTTCTCAATGAAAGCGTGGCACTTAGGGTCGTGCCCCGCGCCCGCGCCCACCCCCACCCCCTCTCTTTACTTACATGAATACAATTCATTTTTTATTTTGAAGGACACAAGCTCCCCTAAGTTGAAGCCACTTGAGGTGGTACATTTAGACATATGGGAGCCAAAAAAGATTGCATATATGCATGGATGCATATACTTTTTTTTTGGCCTACCCAAAAGGCAAAGTGTTGGGGTATAAATCCCAATGTGGTCGCCCAGGTAAGTGGGCGGGCCGCCAGGTATGTACACATATTCTTTTGTTAAAACCTAATAAGAACTCACTATGCTCTACACATTACAGTAGAGCGAGTTCACCATATCGTCGTGCTCTTCTTCTCGCACTCTCTCTCGCGTCGCACTTCCGCTCATACTCCTTCAACTGGTATTAGAGCTCAGATCCAGACTCGGGGCAGCACTGCAGGAGGCTAGAGTCACCAGCTCAGATTGGAGTGAAATTCGACAGGCGAAGACACGGCCCCAAATCCTGTGTGTGTACCCGAAGGACTCGGTGTTCTCAGAATTTCATTCTGAGGTCATCTCGGTCACCGTTCGGCTTCGACAAAGGTCTGCGCAGGCCATTTTCGACTACGTGGTCTCGGCGGGTGTAGATCCGACTCTGCAGATTTGGGGTTTTCGGCCTACGACTGCACGTGCTGAGGATATCGACACTCCCAAAGTGTTGATTCGTGGCTGTCTACACATCGAAGGACGGCTCACAGTTCTTGGAGGCGTGTCACATACGACACGGGCGCATCTACACACAGTCTGTAGGCGACATCCACTAGTTCATCAGGTAGCTTGTGTTTGCTGCTTGATATTCCAGATTTCATCCTGACATTGCAGGTACTTCCACATGGGATGTATTGTCAGAGATGATGCATGTCTGTTGAGGGTTTGCTGGCTGTGAGTCACGCAGCAAACAACCGCCGCAGCGGTTACAGCATACAGTGGGAAATTTGTGGATGTATGACTTTGTGGGAAGTCTATGTACTGTCAGATTTACTGCAGCCTTTGTTGAGGGTCGAGTGAGGTTTTATTGAGCTGGGGGATTCTCGAATGTTGAGATCCTTTCGGTGATACAGGTCTTGGAGCGATCCCTCGAGCACCCTTAGATAGGCAGCTAGGATGTATTGATTGTGAGTTAGACAGTTGGGATTGCATCTTTGCTTTACTGCCGTTGAGGCATTGTCGCAGTCTATGCTTACAGGACAGTGACAGAACAGTCAGAGACAGTACAGGTGCAGGACAGGTTTACCCGCAGCTTACAGTGTCAGAGAGACAGTGTTTTTGAGCTATTTTTTGGTCTGTTTTTGAGTACACCAGAGCCATTTTACAAAGGAGACTCCGCCGAAATTTATGCAAAATCTGAAGCTTTTTTGGTTCATTTGACAGGTTGATATTGGTTCAGAGGTCAGTTTACAGGGGAAACTCTGCCGAATTTTTCCCAGGAAAGTAAACCACTGTGAAGCGTAGCTATGGCTGGATCACATGACACTGCCCTTTACAATATCAAGAAGTTGGATGGAACCAATTTCCCATTGTGGAAGAAGCAGATTTGGCACGTGTTGGTACAAAAGAAGCAGATAAAACCTATAAAGCTCAAAGGGATAAAACCAGAAGATATGGACGAAGATGAATGGAGCGAAATGGATGAATTGGCACTTTCTACCATTATGCTGACTTTGGCAGAAAGCGTTTACTTTAATGTAGCAGACGAGATGTCGGCTTATCAAGCATGGTTAAAGCTGAGTGATCTTTATGAGAAGCAGAGTGCAGCTTCATAGGTATACTGGCTTAAGAAGCTTGTTGACTTGAAGATGAAAGAAGGGACACCTATGTCCAATCATCTAAATGAATTCAACACAATCTATAGTCAGTTGTCAGCTCAAGGTGTCAAGTTTGATGAACCTGTTAGAGCTATGTTCCTGTTGATCACATTGCCGGAAAGTTGGGACACTTTTCGCACAGCTTTGAGTAATTCTGCACCTCCAGATGGTTTGAACATAGCAGGTGTAGAAGGAAGTCTGCTTACTGAAGAAACCAATAGAAAGACAATGGACAAAGGCAAAGGAACAGCCTTAGTTGTCAGGGGAAGGACCAAAGAAAAGTACAAAGGTGGAAAGAGGAATCTGTCTCGTAGCAAGTCCCGCAGTGCTAAAGGCAAGAGTGACATAGAATGCTACCATTGTGGCAAGAAGGGTCACATGAAAAGAGACTGCAGAGAATGGAAAGTAGAAAAAGGCAAAGAGAAAGCTGAAGACCATGGTGAGAAGAACAAGTCCTCAGTGAAGATTCAAGAAATAAATGTGACAAACACTGTTGCAGAGGATGACAGTCTAGTGTCAGGAGACATCTACTTCTTGAAGAATACAATGGACTCAGCTCTTCTTATAGCATCTGATGGAAATGCACTGAGTGACTGGATTATAGACTCAGGGGCATCACTTCATGTGTCTCCAAACAAGGAGTGGTGTACCTCTTATGTGACCACTAAAGATCATGTTCGGCTAGGCAATGGGCAGACATGTGAGATCTTAGGTGTTGGAGATGTTCAATTGAAGTTTCAGAATGGCTCTTCTTTCACGATGAAGAATGTGAGACATGTTCCCGCAATTACAAAGAGCTTGATCAACACAGGTTTACTTCATGATGCTGGCTACGTCACCACTTTTGGACAGAACATGTGGAAGATATCCAAGGGTTCTATGACAGTAGCATATGGAGTAAAGTCTGGAGGACTTGACATGATTTATGTATCAAATGTCTCTAAAAATGTAATCAATGTAATCGAGCAGCCGAACGTTTCTTTGTGGCATAGCCGGTTAGGACATATGTCCAAGAAGGAAATGGAAATCTTGCCTCGTTCTGGTTATTTGCCTGGCTTTTCATTTAATGATTTTTAATTCTGTGAACATTGTCTGTATGGTAAGCAAACACAGCAGCCACATAAGCATAGAAGCAGTAGAAGAGATACACAGTTGGCACTTGTTCATAGTGATTTGTGTGGACCTATGCCTAACCCATCTCTAGGGGGAGCTTCTTACTTTATGACATTTATAGATGATTACTCGAGGAAAGTATGGGTTTACTTTCTCAAGCACAAGGATGAAGCGTTTAGTGTTTTCAAAACGTTTGTGACACTTGTGGAGAATCAGAGTGGCAAGAAGCTTAAATGCTTACGCACTGACAATGGTGGAGAGTATGTTTCAAAGGCCTTTCAGGACTTTTGCGAGTCAAAAGGTATAAAACGTGAACTTATTGCTCCTTACAATCCTCCTCAAAATGGTGTTGCTGAGAGGATGAATAGGACCATACAAGAGAAGGTCAGAAGTATGTTGTCTAATGCACAACTGCCAAATGGGTTTTGGGCTGAAGCTGTATGAACAGCTGTTCATCTTGTAAATAGATCTCCTAGCTTGGTTTTGCAGAAGGATTTAGTGCCAGAGATGGTATTGTCAGGCAAAATGCCCTCATACAAACATCTCAGAGTCTTTGGCTGTGAGGCATATACTCACGTTCCTAAGAAATTTAGGAACAAACTTGAGCCAAAGAGTAGAAAGTGCATCTTTCTAGGCTATGGTAATTCTGGTGAGATGGGGTACAGACTTTGGGATCCCGAATCCAGAAAGGTTGTCCGCAGCAATGATGTTCACTTTAATGAATCCAAATATCATTCTAAACAAGAGAGGGTTGAGGAGATTAGAAGAGTTGTCTTCCAAGAAGATGGACCTGCATGTGCAAGACAAAATGTCACGGCTCAAGAGGAGCAAGGACAGGATAGAGTGGAACCACAGGTTGTGGCTGAGCCTGAGCCACCTATTGTGCTTAGATTTGGACGTGTCACGCGACCTCCTGATAGGTTTGTTCCATCTATGAACTATGTCATGTTGACTGATTGCAATGAGCCTTCATGTTACAAGGAAGCAGTGCAAATGAAGGACTCCGGGAATTGGCAATTGGCCATGCAGTCAGAGATGACAGCTCTGCATAAAAACCAGACATGGAAGCTAGTTAAATTACCACGGGGCAAAAAGGCTCTACCTTGTAAATGGGTTTACAGGTATAAGATCACCGCTCATGATAGTCAGGCAAAGTACAAAGCAAGGCTTGTTGCCAAGGGCTTTAGGCAAGAACAAGGCATTGACTTTGATGAAGTCTTCTCTCCAATGGTCAAGATGACTACATTGAGATGCTTTCTTGCATTGGTTGCCATATTGGATTTGGTGTTGCACCAAATGGATGTCAAGACAGCGTTCTTGCATGGTGATTTAGATGTGGAAATTTACATGCAGCAGCCAGAAGGGTTTGTTGAGAAAGGCAAGGAAGATTTGGTATGCCAGTTGTTAAAGAGTCTTTATGGCTTAAAACAATCACCGAGGGCATGGTACCATAAGTTCCACAAGTTTATGCTTTCTCAAGGCTACAAACGTAGTGAGTTCGATCACTGTCTATATACAAAGAAGGCTAAGGATGGTAGTTGACTGATCCTTATTTTGTATGTGGATGACATGTTGATTGCTGGCAAACACTTGGAAGAAATTTCACCTTTGAAGTCAAAGATGGAAAAATCGTTTGACATGAAAGACATGGGTGAGGCAAGTCATATACTTGGTATGCGCATTGAGAGAGACAGATCAAAGAAGTTGATTTGGTTATCTCAAACAGAGTATATTGACAAGGTTTTGCAACGTTTCAATATGGAGAAGGGAAAGGCATTGAGTGTTCCATTGCCACCATATGTGAAACTTAGCAAACAAGATTGTCCTGTGTCTGAGGAAGAACAGGCTGAAATGGATAAGATTCCATATGCGTCTGCAATGGGTAGTTTGATGTATGCAATTATTGCTACTCGCCCAGACATTGCATTTGCAGTGGGAGTAGTAAGTCGATACATGTCAAACCGAGGCAAGAAACATTGGGAGGCGGTGAAAGGAATATTGAGATACCTGAAAGCTACAAAGAGTATGCGTATATGCTATGGGAGTCAGGAGCTAAGTGTAAAGGGTTTTACAGACTCAGATTATGCAGGTGACTTAGACAACCGAAGGTCTACGTCAGGGTATGTCTTTACATTGGCTGGTGGAGCAGTATCATGGCATTCTAGATTACAAGATTGTGTTACTCAGTCTACTACAGAGGCTGAATATGTTGCAGCATCAGAGGCATGCAAAGAATCAATTTGGCTTAATCGACTAGTAATAGATTTGGGAATCAAAGAAGAGATGCCTGTGTTATATTGTGATAGTCAAAGTGCTATACAATTGGCTCGCAATCCAGTTTATCACTCAAAGACAAAGCATGTGGATGTGAAGTATCATTTCATCAGGGAAATGCTCGAGGATACGCAACTTCAGCTTGTCAAAGTTCACACCACAGAAAATCCTGCTGATCTACTTACAAAAGGACTTCCCTCAGAGAGCTTTGCGCATTTTCTCAAGCAGTTAGGTGTAGGGTAGTACATCACTTCTCTACATCTCTTGTATATTAGCTTGTATAGTAGCTTCTCTCACACTTAAAGTACCACATTGGACTTTAAGTGGGAGGTTGTTGGGGTATAAAGCCCAATGTGGTTGCCCACGTAAGTGGGCGGGCCGCCAGGTATGTACACATATTCTTTTGTAAAAACCTAATAAGAACTCACTATGCTCTACACATTACAGTAGAGCGAGTTCACCATATCGTTGTGCTCTTCTTCTCGCACTCTCTCTCGCGTCGCACTTCCGCTCGTACTCCTTCACAAAGGCTATAGAGATCACTTCTCTTTTTGCTGACTAAAATATTTTTTATTTTTTTATGTTCATTTTGTGGTTTTTAATCAAGCACCGCTTTGTGGCATGATTAAAGTGGTGGGGAATGTGGCCACTATGCGCACAAAATGGGTATCCTAAGTGGTAGGTAGAGGTAGGGATATGGATTGCCGATGTGTAGCATTTTTATTGGCTTATGATGATCTTCGGAGGGAGTGATAAGGCACGCTGTTTAGGTTTTCAAGTAGCCCATCATTTGGATGCGTAGTGACGTTTCTTTCTCGTCTGCAACCACAGCCGCAGAGGGATGGCGAGGTCAAGAGGGTTGCTTGGGTGCGCATTCTTGTGAAAACCCCGTCAAGGCAGTCAGGCCCATGATCCTGCCATAGCCGCACATGCGAATAAGCTTGCTACGCGATACTGCTTTCGCCTTTCTGCAGCCGCTATGCCCTCGCTCACACAGAGATCAAGGTATCTCTCTCTCTCTCTCTCTCTCTCTCTGCTTTGGCTTATGTGTTCTTCTTGTATCAGGTATTAGGTATGGGGCTTCTACACTACGATGGGCGTGCACGATGTTAGCCCCTCTACTTTCGCTTGACAGCTTCAGCGTGTGTATAATCTGCTGTAGAAGCTGCCTTTCGATGCCAAGAGAGCTCGCCCATCGTGTGCAGAATCAGCCAGCGTGTGTAGAATTCGCTGCTTTCCCATTGGGCCTTGTCTCCCGCCGCTTCCACAGGCCTGAGTTTAATCCGTATTCATGAGCCTGTGAAGTGCATCTCAAGAGCTTGTGTTTGAAGATGGTATACTTCTGATTTGGTTGATGCGCATACTACTGGCGAGCTATTTGCATTTATTTTTCCATTCAATGCGCCATGTCTATCTTGCTTTGCTTTTGCTTTCTTATTTTGTGTTTGTAATTGTTTCGCATTGCAGGGCAGTAGTAGCTATACAGTTGGCTGCTGAGACACGGCTGCTGAGAAGGGCCGGGACGCAATGCGAGCAAATTTCATTTGGATGTTAAGTTCACTAATTATTGCCTTTAGATAATATCAAGGTTTACATAATGTTGAGGTTTACGTATAGTTGAGGTTTTGGGTATGGACTGGGGCCGGATATCTTTGTCTTTACTTCATGTCCCTTTCTTTATTTATTTACTTCTGCTTTGGTTGTTCTTCTTAGTGTTCAAAGTCTTGAGTACATTCGGATTTGATTATTCTTGTTATACCAACCGTCTGCTTTGACTCTGCAGATCCGCTGATGAAAACTTTTCTGGAGTACCTACACACATGTTGTCGATCTCAGGCCATTAGCTTGGCTAATTGTATAGCTCTAACACCATGTTCAATTCTGGTTTGCGGCTGCTAAAGAAGCTCAAGGCTTTTCTTGTATGCACCAGTTGCTAATATCCAGGACTGTTTTTTGATTAAGTTGAGTGACAAAAAGTATTTAAGTAATCAAGATTTCCACTTTCATCTCTCAGTTTCGCAAGGCAAATCTTGGAACAGTAAAAAAAATTTCCTTTTAGACTTCTATGAGCATCTTTGATGCTTAAAATTGGTTATGTTTTTTATATAATTACTTCTTTCATGGTGACGTGAGATTTAGTAGCCTTGTTTCGATCCCCTGTTGTCTTGTCCTTATGGTTAGCTTTGTATGTAGTATGTGTCAAGTTCCTCTGTTGTAAAGTATTTTTGTTATGCCTCTTCAGTCAAAGGAATAGGGCCTTTTATCTACGGCTTGCTCTCAGTGTATCGGGGATTTGCCGTGATGTCTGCTCATTTGCTATTCATCTCTACATGAATAGAGATGAAGTAAAAATAGACTGAGCATTAACACGAATGGTACTATTGGATAAGCTGTGATGATGACTATATACCCAACTATGGATTTACATCCTTCATGTTGGGTATTCTGTTATGAGCTTATGGGATAAGGAAAGACAAATGTCAAGGCCGAATTTAATTGCTCTTGTGGATAATTTTGTTTAGTAATTTCTTATGAATTCTATTTTGTTGCTAATTTGTTTTCAAACTTAGTATAGAATCTTTAAGCAAAATAGTCTCTTTGGTATTATAACTTCCCATTAAATATTGATCAAAACTAAGAAAATATTATTGTACACAATCTTAATTTTAATATTATAAAGCAGACAGGTTTATATTATTTTTGAGAAACATGTTTTATTTATTGAAAGATTAGGGTTTTGAATAGAACTAGGTTCTTTTAATGCAGTCTAGAGCTTTTAATATTATAAATAATAATTCTAAATTTATTTTTTTGAAACTTTTGATAATTTTAAAATCTCCATAGTTAAACATGTCGCCCATGATAAATGCACCATCCTAGTATATATTTATTGACTATAATGTCATTTTATTCGGATTTATTATGAGATATTAACTTGCTCTTTTAAAAGAATAAAATAATTACAGCTTACTTTCATTGCCACCAAGACGCGTAATAAAGTTGCCCTCCAAAAACGTGCTCTCTTACTTTGAAAACGTGAAATGATATCTTCTCATTTAATATGAAAAGATATTGTATCATTTTATTGCAATCTCTCTTGTCTTGGCTTCTATGCTAAACGTGAGGCATTGGCTCTCATTATAGAAACACATGCACTACTCCTCCTCTGCCTCTCATACAGCTCTTATATATATAACTATCTCTTGCACAATATACATATGCTTTTCCTAAGGCCTAAGCTCTTCTTGCTCATAGTTGCTTGCAATTCTAGCTTTATATACCTCATACAATGGATACTCCCATGAAGGGTGAGTACGTTAACAAGATTTTATTTGAGTTGTGATTACCTTGAGCATGTGATCTCGAGCATTGACATGAGTATATGTTTGTAGATCTTAGTTTTGATGAGGCATTGTCTGAGCCCGAGCGTGTAGAAGCACCTTCGTTGCAAGTAGAGCTTCTTGAGAGTACGAAGTGTAGCACTGCTGCTGCTTTTTCACCTTTGTCTCGAAACCCCAATCAGTTCTCTGAATATTCCTCGCATAGCAAAAAACTTAGCCCAAGAGGAAAGTTGAATAAAGCCTCTTCTTCAGCTATAAAAAAGGCTTTGCTCGCAGTTAGAGGTAATGTTTGCTGTTTTTTCTATTAATCGATAGAGTATTTTGCTCACACTAATGGTTTTTTTTCGGTAAGGCGACTAGGTGCTTGGCAGATACCTCATTCTCGTCCCCTTTGATAAAAAATATAGGCGAAGAGAAAGATGAGCTTAATGTTGAATCTTTCTCCTCACAGCTAGCCATAACCCCTGCCCTAAGAAACTTAGCTCTCTCCGAGTTGTCAGAGACTGCAAATTTTAGATTTGCATTGGAAGGCAAAGTGCTTTGTAAGTATACCCAAGTCTAACTTTGGTATATACCTACTTCGCCATACTGTGACTTTTGTTGTGACTGAGATATACCTCTCAGACTTTATTGAGGCCTTTGTTGTTCATGATTACGTGCGCATCGAGGGGGCATGTGTAAAAAGGGCTGTTGCAAAATACGGTGGTACCTGTTTGTGGGCTTTGTATGCGGATGCAACTACTTTGGTTGTTAAGGCAGAGCCTTTTGAGTGTTGCCTTTACCTTTATCCAGAACAGAAGATCAAAGAGCTGTTGGCACAAAGTTCTAATGCTAACGAGTCGGTGGAACCTATTGCGTTCATTGTCGTCAAAATAGAGAATGCAACTAGAAGTGACAACACTTCTGGTTTTCGATTGACTATTGCTGATGGGCCGTCAACAAGCGATCGAGCTAGTGTAAGTGTTGGCCAACCTTTAAATTTATAGTGCGTGTCTTTTACCTGAGATTTGTTTTATGGCAGCTTCTGTTTGTCCCAACATGGCGCCTCGACTATCAACTTATGGTCAACGAGGTCGAAGAAAAGGGATTCTACACTTGTGTTGCTCGTAACATCAACGTCTTCAAGCACCTGTCGAACACTCTAAGTGTCGTTGATGCTACAATCTTGTGTCCATTGCCTCCTTCATTGGCTGATGTCTTTCAAGAATACTTGCATAAACAAGTCTCGAATTTAGGCTTTGGGAAGAAGGTAAAATTTTTATTGCATATCAAATAAAAATCGCTATAATCCTCATTGGTAATGTGAAATTCGTAGGTGTTTGGAACTTTGGAGATTGTGAGTGTGAACAGCTTGGATGTGGAGTTCTTTTGTGGCACGTGCAAAGGTTTGAATGTAAGCTGCCAAGCTAGCAACCCATTTTGCTACTCATGTGGGAGACAATCTACAATCAATAAGCAACCAGTGTTACCTGCCAACTTATATCCTCAAGATGGAGAGGTTGTTGGTGTTATTTTACAAGGTGCTGTAGTCGACACTGTGCTTGGATTCTCTCGTCCATTTTTGCATCTCTTTGAGCAAAGCTTGGTGGATTTAAAATCTTCACTCTTGAACTTTAAGAAGGCTGGTTGGTTCACTATTGACAAGTCGGGTCAGGTTACTGATTTCAAAGGTGCTTAGTTGTGTGTCCTCTTTGTTACGCTATACTTTTTGTAAAATGGCAAGTGATCTCATTTTGTGGGTAGAAAGTAAAAGATTGTACCTTGATCCCATATTTATATGTAACTTTCTGAGCAACAAAGATGTTTTGCTAAGCTTACTTCATCTTTTTAACTTGAGCCTCTCGTTGCAATCTCTTGAGTCCAAAGTTGTTGATGTTATTGTAGAGCAAATCGTATTAACAAATGAAGACATTTTGAAAATTTGAGTGCAGCCTTGGATCATAAGTCTTCAATCGCCCTCCTTTGATCAAAGGAAATTTATAATATCTCTCTTGTCTAGTCGCCAATCCTCAATGATGTTAAGCGTACACTTGGTTGGTATAATGTGCATGATGTTTTCTGCTGCGTGTAAACTTTACTTTTACCAAGGTGAGGCTATACGTGAAGCTCGCTCCTTTGTTGCACATGATTGTCCATCTTCATCCACTTTGCCATCTTTGGTCGTACTGAGTTTGCATGGTGAATTTTTATGGTTTCCTGGTGGTTTTGACCGACCTAAACGTAGACGATGTGTATGGACTAAAGAGGCTAGTTTGTCTCTAGCTACTCTTGTTGACAACCATAATGTTGCTGTTTAGAAAATTGCATCTATTTTCTTGAGCCTATATCCCAACACCTTTACGCTTAAGCAAGTCACAACCAAAATTTACAATATGTACTCCAAGTCATCTCAAAAACATCAAAGAATCTCTACAATTTCATCTAGTAGAACTTCACAATATGCGAAGATCATCGAGGATACCCCTTCTTTTGATTGTGCTTCATGTGGTTCACTTATGTTTCGTCAAAGTTTGCATGGCATGTCAAAGGTGGAGTTATTGCTTCTTAAAAAAATAAAATCAATCACGGTGGTTGATGATAAGGTGCTTCGAGTGTGTCACCCGTGCAAGGTCGCATTGAAGAAACAAGAGGAACCACTATTTTGCATGAGAAGAGAGATGACTTTTAGTGTCAAAATATCTAGTGTAGAAAGGTTGAATTCAGTAGAGAGTCTTCTTGTATCTTTGCGCATACCATTCGCACAAATTCGAGAACTCAACTTTGAAGGTCAATTTGGTTTACGCGGAAGCATTGTGAATGTAATGGCAGATTTGTCACGAGTACAAAGAGTGTTGCCACTCTTCTCTAGTGATCAAGCTTCAATTCTAGTTGAGATAAAGCGTAAGCTTGATTATGATCATGCCTACTTGAGTGGCATTGTGCGGCCAAATTGTGTACTTCAAGCTTTGGTTGACCTATTGAGCACTTCCTTGTACATTGAGCATGGTGTTTCTATCGATATGTCTTGGTCATCTAGTTCCACAATCCATGCAGATGTGTGTCGCACTCCACACCAAGAATATCTTGAAGACGATAATGATTCTACGGACACTTTGGTGCATGGTATCTACTCCGCTCAACAAGTTGTGGACCATAATTCACAAGTTGCAAGTATAGCGCCTTGTGAGGGATTCAGACCTCTGAGCATTTTCGATGATGAATCTTGTGAGGAGTTGTCATTCCCAACATTGTTTTTTGGTCAAAGAAGAAAGTACCATGTGTTGCCGAAGAAAAAATACCAAAAAGTAGCACAATGGGAGCTTAAAAATGTGGATAGACGATTTGCAAGCAACATTGAAAATTTGTTCTTCAAAACAATGAAAATTATTATTGCGAAAGTGCTTGGATCTATATGGGTGCGCTTACGCAAGGGAAAACTTTGTGGCAAGCAATTACAATCAAAAGATGTTCAAGCTAGCACTAACATAGAGCAGCTACTTTCATCCGAGCTAGGGTACCACGACTTCCAATCACTACGCACTTCAATCGATTACAAGGTGAAGCTTAAGCGAAACGTGTTTGCAACCATTCGTCAATTGGGCCAGCCGACTTTCTTTGTAACATTTTCATGTGCTGAGCAAAGATGGGACCCTTTGAAAAAATGTTTGTGTGCATTGAATCCTCATATTAAAGAATCAAATTACCCAACCAAAGCCTCATTCATTCGTGCACTTGTACGTTCTGATCCTGTAACAACAGCGCGATACTATGTCCATAGATTTCAAGCAATGAAAACGGAATTGAAACGCAACAATGCCATTCTTGGTGAGTTGATATATTACTTTTTTGTGACCGAGTTTCAAAATAGAGGAAGTCAGTATGATCATAGATTGCTTTGGGTAAAACATGCACCTCTCTTTGGTGTAGCGCCGGATAATGATACAATACATTTTATCGACGCACATATTGCTACCGACAATAATTTGTTAGAAGAGTCTCTTAGAAGCGTGCAAGCCCACTACCATCGTAAAACATGTAAAAGCTTTTTCCGGTTTGGTTTTCCACGTCCACCCTCTCGAGAAACTATGATTCTATATCTAGCCACAGTGGCACAAACGGAGAAAACCGCATTGTTAGCCTGCAAAAAGTGCATTGACGATCAATTGCTTGCTCTTGGACATGATTCAGAAGTGTCATATGATGAATGGTTGGCCTTTTTGGGAATGACTGAAGAAGTGTACATTAAGTCCCTTTTGGTGAGCATCACAGAGCCAACACTACTCTTGAAAAGACATTTACACAAACAATTTCAACAAAGAGTTGTGTAGTCTATGGGATGCAAACATTGACATTCAATTTATATTCAATGGCCATTGTGCTCCTGCATATTTCACATCATACATGACTAAAAACGATTCGATCACAAGCCAAACAATCAAGCACATATTGCAAGATTGCAAGAAGACAAGTGTGTCAACGTTGGATCGGTTGAAAAAAATTGGCGGTGCTTTGATCAATACACAAGAGATGACATCACAGCAAGCCACATACATTTCTCTTTCATTGCCTTTACATAGTGCGAGTAGACAATTCGTGTTCTTCAATACAGATTTCGAAAGCCAACGCACATTGTTGTTGAAAAGAAGAGCTGCATTGAATACTTTGAATCCTGATGATTCTAACATTTTCTTTGACGATATTGTCACCAAGTACACCCATCGTCCAGACAACCTTGCACACATATGTTTGGTTGATTATGCAAGAAACTACCGGTGTGTGCGTGGCTCTGGGTAAAAGCATGTATAGGTGGAAAGATATTTCTGCTATTATATAGCATAGCACAAAAATGGGGGCATGGTAAATTTTTTACAAAATTTTTCAAAACTTAGCGGAGTGTATATTTTTAAATTCTACTCTTCAAGACCTATCCATTGATATATAACATGATGTGAGCTCATTGTACCCTTATATAGAAAAAATAGCACCATACTTTCATAGTAAGTGTCTGTGGACACCAGTTATGTAGACACCATTACATGCTTTTACCCCTCTACCCGCAAGTCTAAGAACCCTCGAGTCATACGATATGCTAACTTCATTCTGGAGAAGGATGCAGAGAGGAATTTTCATGAGATTTGCTTATTGTTCCCTCCATTTACGGGCGATGAGAAAACCTTTGGGACAAGTGTTGATTGTTGGAAAGACAAATATACCACAAACTATGCAATTATAGATGACAATCGTCAAAAATATTGTAAGCTAGAACTTCGCGCAGCAACCTCAAACACACTTTCATTGCCCTCATCCTCAAGATCTAAGCCTGGTGAGTCATACAAATATGAGTTGGCACTTGATATTCAACCAAGCAAACCCACTACAAGATCCTTACCAACATTTCGAAAATTGGCATTGTGCAACGAGGAGTATCACTCACTTGTGTCCAAGTTGAACATCGAGCAACGTTCCCTTTTTGACGACATTATGATTAGAAAGCACTTGCAACCAACTCAACCAATCCATCTCTTTTTGACTAGTGGTGCAGGAACGGGGAAACTTTCACTTTGCAACCAATCTTGCAAGGCTTGATTCGTCACTACAATGCCTCCTTTGAATTAGATGTACATCTTCCCTCAACATTGCTAATGGAATATACAGGAAAAGCAGCTTTCAACCTTGGAGGGACAACGATTCACTCAACATTGCGTTTACCCCTTGTCTTCCAACCAAATGTTTCTCTTTCTTCTAAGAGCCTTGCCAAGCTCTCGCAACTGTATAGAAACCTCAAGCTTGTTGTGTTTGATGAGGCATCTTTGATTGGGAATAGACTCTTGCGTATCATAGACACAAGGCTGCGATCAATTAAGCACAATCACATAGAGCCATTCGGTGGTCTAGATGTCATCTTCTGCGGTGACCTGTGTCAAGAAAGCCCGGTTCGAGATCGTTGGATATTTAGGGAGCCACAGGATTCTCTGCAACTGCTCTCGCCTTCATTCTGGCTTACCCATATAAAATGCCACGAGCTCACAAAAACAATGCGTCAATCAGATAATGACTTCATTGCCATTCTCAATAGAATACGCAAAGCAAAACACACAACCGAGGATTTGTTGCTCTTGAATACCAACCATACCAACAAGGTCTTTAGCAAATTTACAACACCCCATTTATGCTTCACCAATAACTTGAAAGACTCACATAATCGACTTGTTTTTGAGGAATTGCCTACTCACGCATACATAATCCATGCGAGAGACAACCACCATAAAACTTGCTCAAAATACCTAGTTGTTCCAAACAACCCACAAAACACAGCAGACTTGTCCTCAACCTTGGAGCTCAAAGCAGGAATGATTTTCGAACTTTGTGGTGGCAATATCGATATTTCCGACGGTGCTGTGAATGGCACAGATGGAATTCTGAAGCTTGTGGACAGTAGAGTTAACTGCGCTATTGCATGGATAGAGTTTTTTGATTCCTCAACAAGCTGCAAACAACGACATGTGAACCAACACCTCAATACGATTCCCATTGGCCCTCAGTGGACACCAATTTGTCAAACAACAAAAGAATTTCAAGTTGGTAAAAATGCATTAAACACTGTCTCTCGAACTCAGTTTCCAATACCAGCAGCGAATGCACGCACTATCCATAGGTCACAAGGCTTGACAATGAGCATAGTAGCCTTTGATCCAACATCAATAAACTCACATGGATTGGTTTACACAGCTCTTTCTCGCATCAAAGATCCATCAAACCTCCACATTCTCAATCCGATTCATCTAGCTCAAATCAAAGTCGACAAAATTGTGCTTGATGAGCTTGACCACCTCAACAATGATGCCAAATGGGAGTATTTGACAAAATTTCTATTCGCATACAAACACACACATCATATCATTCAATCATTGAACATCGTTTCTAGTCAGAAATATCTCAAACATATCAAAGACGATTTGAATTTTACAAGTTCTGACATTCTATGCCTCCAAGAAACAAAGCAAAAAAATCCTTCCAATGATCTTGCACCAAAGTTTCATCATGTACATCACCACAACAAAATAGGTGTTTCAATCTACTACAAGCCTAGCATCAAGCTCCACTCTGCAAAAAACATTTCTAGCTCCAGGAATAGAAATCATTCAAGTTATATTAGCCATTCATGAACACATTGATTGGGAAATCAGATGCGTCTACAAATCACCAAACACATCTTCAACCGCATTGTTCACACAACTCTATACCTTGCTGCAACAATCCCCAGAGCCTTCGCCAAGATTTTGAGACTGAGTTCAGATTGTGATTGGCCGCCAATGCTTGATCTCCTCAAGATTCCCCCCCCCCTCCTTGGGGATAAGAAAGATCAATCCCTCTGCAATACTCTCAGGCAGTGAGCCTCATGCAGTGAGCCTCTGTCCATCACCTCTTGGAAGGCAAGCTGTAGCCCCTCTTCCAAGATCTCCCAATAGCGAAGAAAAAATCAAGGCATTAGTCCGTCCTTGCCGGGGCAGCTGTCATGAGCCAGGGCGCGAACTGCATCATGTAACTCACTACCCGAAAAAGGCAACAACAACCGTGCACGCATCTCATCTGCCATCACTGTCCTGCGCACATGCCTCAAAACACGCTGTCTGCACTTTAAGCCCCCAGGAGGGGGGATCTCCTTTGTCAATAGGGTATGGTCAAACTACGTAGCAATCTCCCTCAACTCCTCAGTCTCTAAGGCTGTAGTGCCGTCATGTCGTCTAAGTCTCCTCACCCCAATGTGAGAATGCCGCGGTCCAATAACTGCAAAGAACTCTCCTGTCACTCTGTCCCCCACCTGAGTCCACTGAGCTGTCCTCATGTGAAAAACGAAGTCATGTCGCCGCTCCTTGGTCTCTCGGAGCTCCTGCTGAGCCTACGCAAGCTGAGTGCCAACCCACTGGCAATCTTGCTGGTGCTGTAGTAAACGTTGCAGGGAGGCAACGCTCTTGTGAAGTCTACGCTCGGTCTCGCGAATCAGTGTGAGCCGCTGACTCGACTGAGAAAGGTACTGATATGCAGGAGGCCCTCTGCAAGACACTCGGCTCGCGCCCAAGCGAATCCTGAGAAAGCTTCCAAATCTCCTCAACTCGCTCAGCAAGGCTCTCATCAATCTGCACACTCTGAGGGATGCGGAGAGACTGAGAAAAGCATCTGTCCCCAACGGCAAGAACTAACACAACTAGAAAGTGATCAGACATGCATGTACCAGCCATAATACCAATAGAGCCACCTCGGTCCCCGAGCATGTCACTGATATACATCCTATCAATATGAGAGAGATTAGTCCCTCCGATGCGTCTGCCGGACCGCGTGAAAAGGAGACTATCCCTCTCTCTAGCAAAACCCTCATGATGCCATACATCTGAAAACCTCAAAGACATACATAAATTCTCCCAAGTTGCCAACTCTGAGCCATGATTGGTGACCTCATTGCCTCCAAGTCTGTCCTCTGGTGCTTCAATCATGTTGAAGTCACCACCAACGCACCACTCATTTGCATCAGGTAAAGCATCATGAATCTGTGTCCAAAAGATCCCTCAAGCGCTCTCATGATTTGGGGCATAGAGGTTCAGAAAGCCACATCTGACCTCCCCCCACTACAACAGAATCCACTGGGCGTGGCCAGGAACAATAATGCCTCTGTCGATGATGGCCGATTGCCATGAGTCCGCAATAGATATACATACTCCCCACTGAGTACCAGAGGGGCCAAAAGCAACATACCAAAACACCTCACTGTGTCTATGCGCATAAGCTGTCCACAACGCCGAGTGCGGCTATCTGACAATTGGTGCTCCTGAAGCATAAGAATGTCAATCTGGCCCCCAGTCAAGCATCGCATCAACTCTTGGCGCAACCGGCCTCTATAACGCATGAAGTTTGGGCCTCCAAGACCCTGTACATTCCATGAGATCACTCTCATGGTGACTGTGAAAACTAAGAGGCCGCCACAACGGCGGCAAGTCTCACAATCTTAGAGGCCGGTTTGGACGGGGAATAGTCCGAGTCCAAACGCCCCCTAAAAAAGGATAATCACTCATACATGGCACGTCGAAGGCAAGCCCAAGTCTGAACTGCATGCTCTCTAGCCACCTCCTGCACAATCTCATCCTCATGAATATATACATAGCAAGGCAATATCCTGGACTCCACAAACAAATACATAATCACCTGTCTCTCTACTGCATCTGGCATGCCAGGAACCAACATAAATCTGGCTAGATCCCAAAAGCAAGTAAATACATCGATGCACTCCATATCTCCCAAGTGATGAGAGAACTCCATAACATGTGCACGCAAGAATCGCATGGCCGAGCTGTCAGTCCACTCCTCCTGAGAAGTCCCACATAGTGGAAAAGAGAAAGCCACTACTGAATCAACCGCATCAGGTCCCCATGAGCCTAATGCCAAGACATGGACTCAAATGCGTGTGGCTAGCCGGCAATCAACCGCATCAGGTCCTTGTGAGCCCAATGCCAAGACATGGACTCAAATGCATGTGGCTGGCCTGCAATCATCCTGATCCCCAAAGAAGCGGGTGAACTCGTAGACAAAGTGCTCCCCCCTATGATGATAGGCAAAGCTAACAAGGCCAGGGGGAACCGCAGCCATGGGTGAGGTACTGACCACAACAAGAGGGCGGGGAAAGGCAATGCCCTCCTGAGCAGTCGTGCTCGCTGTAAACGCCCCCTGTTGAGACCGATAGGCACTACGAGGAGCAGGATCTGGAGAAGAACGAGGAGTCGAAGGCATAGTCCTGGGAGTGGAGACAGGGCAAGGGAGAAGGTGACAGAGCAGGAGGAGGTGCGGCAGTAGAAGCGGTGTGAGTGGTGGAGGTGCGCGCAAGAGGAGAGGCGGAAGAGGGAGGTGTCTAGGCCGCTGTCAAAACCTGAGCGCTCGGCTCCTGGTGAGATGAGGAAGTCCCCAAGGAGTCTCCACTCGGCTCCTCGTGAAGAACACTAAAACGGTTCCCAATAGGAACCCACTACTGCTGAGGGGCTGAACGACCTCGATGTCTTGGCTCCCTAGCCCCCGAAGCTGCCTGGCGACGCTGAGGAACCTGCTGCCAGTCGGGGGGGGGGGGTCTGAGAGTCTGGTGCCTGAGGCTGTGCAGTCCCGGCCTCCTCTGGAGTCTGGTGCGGGACGGAAGATGTCTGCTAGGCATCCGTACCTTGCCTAGGCCCAAGCCGGCCTCCACGCCCAGCCCGTCTCAGTGTGCTCTCTGAGGGCAAGCTCGAGCCAAGTGACAGACCTGCCAGCAGACAAAACACTGATTCGGAATGCCCGAATACTCAACTCTCTGAGTCAGCCAACCATCTGCAAGGGATGGCAATAAAATCTCCTGCGGTAGCAAAGCAGGGTCCGAGATCAATACGCGTACTGAAGGAATGACAGCCGCCTTGGCGACCACTCAAGCCGCCGTAAAATGCATCTCAATGTAGGTCCCAATGGCCTTCCCAATCTGAGTAAGGAGATGCACATACTCGCGTCGAAGGCCAGGGAAACATGCTATAACTGGAACCCCTCTCCGCCTTCGGGATGAAGAAGCAAGAGGAGTCTGTTGTTGGGTCAAAGCTCTGGACCCAAGGGCGAAAGAAGGCTTCGGGCAGATTGAAACGCTAGAGGAGATAGCTCAAGTACCCGTGCGAGTGCCGACTGGTCCTCAAACTCGACCTGGTAGAAGCCACGACCGAGAAGCTCCACATCTGTAATCTTGCCCACCTCAACAAGCAAGCGACTTTGGAGTAGATCACGCAACTCTCCTCTACTACGTCGGCTTCCGACCACTTTGTTGATGATAGAAAGCATTGGAGCCGCTCTATTTCAGCAGCTAGTCTCGCTCTCTCTTCATCGGTGAGAGAGAGTCGAATGGGGGAAGCATCGGGGCCGGGCGAGGGGGCTTCAGCGGAGTCCCTTTGCGAATGGGATGCTTCCTCCATCTCTGTCCGCTACCCAAAGAAGGGGAGGATGGAAGGGATGAAGCAGGCGAAGAAAGAGAACAACACACCCATGCACGGGAAGCAGAGGGCGAAAAGAGGGAAAAAAAAGGGAGGGGGGGGGGGGGGGGGGGGGGGGGGGGGGGGGGAACGGGAGGAGGAACAAGAAGAAGGGAAAAAACGGAGGGGGGGTTGCGCAACAGCAGGAGAGGGGGGGGGGGGGGGGGGGGGGGCAGCGAGGGGGAGTAGGGAGGCAGCGCAGCAGAGAGGGGGAGGTGGAGGAGTGCGAGGGAGGAGCAGGGGGGCGCCGCAAGCTCAGGAAGAGGGAGGAGGGGGAGAAGCGCAGAGGGAAAGGGGGGCGGAGGGGAGGAAAACACACAAAAAGGGGGGGGGGGGGGGGGGGAGGGGGAGAAGGTGGGAAGCACAACAGAGAGGGGGAGGCGGAGGAGGAGGAGCGCGAGAGGGGAGCAAGGGGGGGGGGGGGGGGGGGGGGGGGGCACAAGCTCAGAAAGGGGGGGAGGGGGGGAAGTGGAAGGGGATGCAGAGGGTAGCACCGGGCTCTTGTATAGTAAGTCTTCATGGATGCATATACTTAATTAATCACAATACGAAAGTGTGGACGTCCACTCACTTCAATAATTTTAGGTCTATGATTGAAAAGAAAATATATTTGTAGATTAAGTATATATGTGTGGATGCATATACTTTATTAATCACAATAGGAAAGTGTGGACGTTCACTCACTTCAATAATTTTAGGTCTATGATTGAAAAGAAAATAGATTTGTAGATTAAATATATGAGGTTAGATGGAGGGCTAGGGTACTTCTCAAATGAGTATAATCACTTGGAAAAAAATCAAATTCAAAGGCAATTTACATGTACATATAATTTGTAGACAAATGGTGTTACTAAGAAGAAAAATAGGCATACTGGGGAGATTGTGCATGCATTGAGAAACTTGCCTCATTTATGAATGGGCTAAAGCAGTTTCAAATGTCTTTTAAATTATGAACAGGACCCCCATAGTGGTTGTACATTGTGTTACACAAGAGGAAAGATTTACAAGCACAAAACTAGATTTATTATTACACTTGAAAGGTTTTGCATGTATTGCTTATATATACATTCTAAATGAGTTGTGTAACAATTTAGCAACTTTGTGTATAATGATATAAGTGATGTTTTAATGACACAAAATAAAATAGGCTTGCTTACTAAAGTGATTTACAATATTCCAAATCATGTCATGCTTACAAATAGTAAAAGGAAAATCAGTGTGATAAAATCCATTCAAATATGTTTCCAAGGTCTTTCGGGAATAGGAAGAGGGTATAAAAGACCTAGTTTCTTACCCATGTATGATTTAACCTTTTGATAAGTCAAGCATGGAGACACAAGTTGTTTGACATCTTGTTTCATGCAAGAAAGACATCCTGATAAATATTTTAAAATATAGCAGCAATACCTCTACAACTTGCATATGGGGCAATATGAAATTCTTCTAAAGAAAAGAATTGAGTGACATACAACTTTTTCTTAAAATAAAGAAAATTATCAGAAAGGGCATAATTAACCAAAGATTATGAGTGATGTGCATGCATTTCAACCATGTATACCTAAAATCTTCATCATGTACATATGTGTCAGACATATACACAAAATAAATACCTTTAACAATAGATATGTAATTAAATTGAGGCATTATTTTCAAAAACTCAACAAATACAATGAGCATGATATTGAAGAGTAAGCTGAAATATTTAATTAAAATCGACCCAATTAAATAAATCAAAGGTTGTGATAGCAAATGCTTAATGCTTTGCTGTCAAGTTTTATGAAAAATTCAGAATCCATTAAATACTTGGGGGGAGTTTTACTCTGTCAAAACTTATTATATTGTGTGTGTTCAAGGCCTATATCAAAATCCCTTATCTATGAATTTTTTAATGAATATAATGTATCATTATCTATTCAAATCTGTAAAAGAATTTGAAAATATAATAAATAAATCTCCTCTTTAAATATATTTTTATAGGTTTCTAATATCTAAAATGTCCTTTTATTGAACTCTCATGATAGGCACATTTTTTGTAAGTGACCCCTTCCAAAGTATTTATAATAAACAATCAAGTTAAATAACAATGAATATTATTACTAGTACTATGAAGCATGTAGTAGTTATCCGCTTTCCCCAAATGTAAAGAGCATAAATAACAATGGACAGTTTCTTTTCATATGCCCTTTACTTAACCTTAGTTGGTTTAAACTTACAAAACTCAAATGCCAAAGTATAATTATCCTACATCAAGTCAACACTTAAACCTTTTCCACCACTAGCATCAACACAATAACAACAAAAAATGATTGATGAAAATTAGGAAGGTGCAACCACAATGGTTTATGTGTCAAAGAATATTTGAGTACTTCAAAAGAAATCACTCCAGACATGTGGAGTAGTTTTGTACAAAAGCAATGTGAGATAGTGAGCTTTATGGGCAAAATTACAAAGAAAATTTAGATAATAGCTACACAATCCCAAAGTTGATCACAATTCATATGTCTAGGCCAAATAAAAGCTTTGATTCTCTTAGGATCATTGTGAATTCCTTTTTTAAAACCTAATTGGCCTAAATATTCAATTTCACTTTGAAAGGATGTGCTTTTCTCAAGATTCAAGAAAAGTTGATTCTTCTTGAGCAAATTGAAAACAATATGAAAACACAAAAGTAAAATCTTGATTACAACTCATCGTGCATGTGAAAGTGCCTAGTGTATTTGTTAATCAAAGGGCATAACAAAAAATTCAAAGTGCCACGTTTGTGTCTTGAAAGTAGTTTTATGCACAATATCTTCTATTACTTTTACTTTGATGATAACCAGAATTTAAATTAGTTTTACTGAAAGCAATTACCCCCTTCAACTTGTTCAAAATATCATTTATAAATATTATAAGGAACCTATTGTTAATAGTAATATTATTAATAGCACAATTGTCAATACACATATGGTAGGTGTCATTCTTCTTTTTCACAAGAACAACAAGTGCCCCATATGGTAAACTATTGGATTGTTTGAGCCCCTTGTCTAATAAATCCTTAACTTGAGATTGAATCTTGCCTTGTTCAAGAGGATTTACTTGATAGGTTGCTCAACAAGGTGGTGTATTACATCGACAAGAATAAAGTAACCCAGGATGAAATTCATACATTAAAAAGTACTGAAATTGAGATAAAATTATATCATTACATGCAATACATGGTTAAGCAAGGATTTCATTTACAAGCATAATTTTTTTATTGCCCTCTTAGCTTATGTGTGTGTGTGTGTGTGTGACAAGAGTGGATATTGTCACTTTCAAGTTAAACTTTGAAACACACATGCTAACCATTATGAGTAAAAGAAAGAGAACAAGTGTTGTAATCAATATGTGGATTGAAATCATGATAAAATGGCACCCTAAGAATAATATCAACTCCACGCAAACCAAAAACGTGCATGCTTGTATGTAGCTAGCCATGGTTAATTTCAAATTTGTTAAAGTGGAATTAACCTTGTACTAAGAAGTGGCTTTGGGAATGGCAATCATATGTGCATGACATGTAGAAATGAAATCATGGCTACTACCATATTGCATTCTACATAAAGTACTAAAGCGGCCATATAGTACAGTGGCTAGGTAGCAAAGTGTTTTGAGGCCTTGTTGGTTTATGGACTTCTAGATAAAAGACAAGAAAGAGACCGAATTTTTAGCAGCCCATAGAGGGAAAGTGCATAAACAAATTGATCAAAACAAACCATCACTTCTTCTAAGTAGGTAGGCAGTGTTCAACAAACAAAAAAAAACTATATGTAGGGAGCATTCAATTGAAGATAGTGAAAGAGTAATAAGTTCATTTCTTACAAAAGAACAATATGTGTTATTTACTAGTAATCATTGTCTAAATTTTTGTATCTAGCATCAAGGGGAGCATTCTTACAATATAGAAGAGACTTGGTTTAGATTTTTTTTTAAAAAAAATCACACCCTATAAAAGAGTCTTGGTTTAGAAAATTGATCAAAACAAATAATTAAGCCTTCTTTACGAATGAGTTAGGTCGAAGTTGTATGCTCCAAATGTGTTGAAGAAAGGCTTCCTAAATTATGAACTAGTTATGGTACTAGAGAGATATAAAAGCTCTACATGTATGAAAAAGGCCTTCAAGTGAGAGGGATGATAATACATTTCATACACAACAAAAGGATGAATTATTTAGTTGTAACAAATACCTAATATTAAAATCGGGTTTTGTTGGTAGAACATTTCGTTGTTAACCCCAAGATTGTGGGTTTGATGGACCACCCCAATTATCACCTAACATGAGGAGGATGGGTGTGGGTCTATTTGTGTGTGTGTGTATTTGCTACTTTGATAAGGCAGCATCGATGCTGGAATGGGGAGAAGTAATTCGCTATTGTAAAAACTCTAGCCCACACTGGTCTCCATGGCTTTCCCTTATTGGCGGATGGTCATTGGAGGCCTTCTGGTGGTAGGAGGTTGCTATAAAGCTTAACAACAATTGGCTTACGAAGTTGGCTCATCTTTGGGACGACACCAATTTTGTTTGAAGGCGTCATTTTAGTGCCTAACTAAAGGGATGTCCTCGAGGAGAGTTTGGTGGTCATTTGCAACATGGGGAAAAACTACGACCACCATGAATGGAGAATGGCTCTGAGCTCTGTCTCTCTCTCTCTCTCTCTCTCTCTCTCTCTCTCTCTCTCTCTCTCTCTCACAGAGACATTGGAGCACAATATCCTAATGATACTGGTTGTATGGATTAGCAAAATGAATGCCACATGCACAAAATAGATTGAGCTTAATTTAATTAAATTTCTTATCTTTCTAGAAAAAAAGAGAGAGAGAGACATTGGAGCTCAAGATCTTAATGCTACTGGTTGTATGGATTGGCAAAATGAATGCCACATGCACAGAATAGATTGAGATTATGTATTTTTTCCCCCCTAAAATTTTGGTACAGAATAAGATAGCTAGAGAATAAAGCGGAGAATAATTTTGGTACAGAATAAGATAGTTAGAGGATAAAGAGGATAATAATTTTGGTATAGAATAAGATAGCTAGAGGATAAAGAGGAGAATAAATTTGGTACAGAAAAAGGGGGGAGATCAACCCCCGCCTCAAGTACAACCATCAATCAGAGGCTACATACACCCTTCTCATTACAAAAATTTCTTTAAGAAAAAGCCTGGCTTCAAAGGGAGCCATGCCGTGCTTACAAAGTAAACATCAATATCCTTTCTTTAGTCAAGCACCTACTTTTAAGGGGGCTGAAGCCACACAAAAAATATAAGGGAGCCATGACCTCCAACAAAATTCCCATTGCATCACCTAATTCAAAGCCACACGAGCAACATAAGTCCTGGCTACATCAATCTTCACTCAGCAAGAACCTCTTTATCCACCACCACAAATCCAAACATGAAATAGTACATCACAAACTTCTAGTGCATCATTTAAAAGCATGCACAAAGTTGTCCACATGCTGCTTGTGAAATCCATAGTCTATGAAGGAGGCTGAAGCCACACAAAAAATCCCCTGCTACAAGGGAGGAGCTATGACCTCCAACAAAATTCCCATGGCATCACCAAATTCAAAGCCAGACACCAGAAACATAAGTCCTTCACTCAACAAGAACCTGTTTATCCACCACCACCAACATAAGTCTTCACTCAACAAGAACCTGTTTATCCACCACCACAAATCCAAACGTGAGATCCATCATTTAAAAGCATCCACATGCTGCTTGTGAAATCCATTCATTCATTCAACAACATCTACCGTCCATAAACTACACATTGCCTTGCTGAACTATCAAAAGCCTAAGAGCTGCTAACCATTGCCAAATCTGTCCACACTGCTTGTTGCACTCTAAACTAGGAGTCTTTAACCTCTCCAACTGATCCTCTATCTACGACGCCTACGAGCGACTCCCAACGTGCGGCACAAATCCGTCAACGATGTGTCGAGCATCTGTAATCTCTTGTATTGAGGTGCATCCTGCTTGAACTTGGAGGAGAGTCGAAGATGGCACCGCCTCACTTCCATTCGCAATGCCAAATCAGCCGGTGACGCCGTTGGAGTAGGCTCACAGATCGCTCGCAGGAAGTTGGTGGAATCCTCAACTACACACACACATACATTGTCAAAAACCCTCTAACATCAAACAACTTTTTACACAGCCATGAAAACAATAAGAAACATTCCAACATTCTACACACCAAATGTTCAAGAACCATAGTTGCATCTGTACTAATTACCTAATAGGTACTTTAGGTACCATACCTAGAAGTTGTCAGTACTAAGTTGCAAAAACATATATTAGTTATTTATTTAATTTAATGTGTCTTACGTTCCTTGCGCACCATACCCGTACCTAGCTACCTAGTCAAGAACTAAGATATATCCAACTCACTAGTATCCACTCGACCAAACATAACCAAGCTCGACCACGCAAACTTCGAAACACAATGCACATAAGCTGAATAATATAGAACATGACACTAACTGAAGTCAACCATAGAAAAGAAAGATGGAACCACTACTCCCACTAAATCAAAGAGTACAAATAGCTCCATTGGCTTGGCCACACACTGCTGCTATGGTGAGATAACAAATAGCTCGATTGGCTTGGACACACACCGTTGCTAGAGGCCTAGGGTGAAGAGGCTCCAAGTGCAACTACTGAGCCCAATGGCCAAAGACCACCAAGGGCGAATCCAATGGTCCAAGTCCACCAGCTAAGGACCACTCGGTAGGAACCACATACCACCGAGGAGGGGCTACTGGACCGTTAGCTACCTGTGGCCCGTCACTAATCCATTTCCCATCGTAAGGAGAAATAGAAGAGAGGAGCATATGTAAAACATAAGAAATAAAGTCATACCTATCCCTATATAAACTGGAAGAGGAGATATCACTCAAGTGGGGAGAGCAGGTGGATGAGGCCTCCATGAAGGAAGGTGAGGCTCCTTCCAAGGAGAGACTTGGTGGGAGAACTAGGGCTGGGGGTGATGGGGATGGAGTGTTGATGATAGACCACCAGATGCCACCCTAATAAAGAATCCTACTGGGATCGAACCTCCATAAACTCCACAGCTTGGATAGTGAGATGATGGCGAAGCTCGGTGACCATGTTATCCTAGACATGAACCGCTCGACGAGCCTGTGCTAGTTCCATGGTCAAGCAGCAAAAGGCACGAGTTTGCATGTTGTAGGTGTGGCTGAGCTCTTTGAGACCCTCCTAGTTCAATGGTGTCATCTGCGTAGAGGTCTCTGCCGTATGAAGGTTGGAGTGGCAAGACAAATGGGTGAAAGTGGGTGATGTGGTAAACAACACGAGAATAGAATCCAGAGGCAAGGGGGATCTCCATAGACTCTATGGCGTGGAAATGGAAGTGGGGGGTTCCATGGTCATCAGGCAGCGAAAGGCACATGTGGCTGAGCTCTTTGAGACCCTCCTGGATGGATTCGATGGCACGATTTGCAGAAAGGTCTCTGCCGTGTCAAGGTTGGAGTGGCAAGACGGACGGGTGGAAGTGGGTGGTGTGGTAGACAACAAAAGAATAGAATCCAGAGCCAAGGGGGATCCCACAAACTCTATGGTGTGGAAATGGAAGTGGGGGTTGTCAATATAGCCGATGTCAAAGATGTGAAATGCCAAGTGCCATGTGTGAGCCAAACTACAAACGAAACTGCCAATGAAGGATCACCAACAGTGTCCTCCAAGGGCAATCAAGGGAGGATGATCGCATGGGGTAGAGTGGACCCCAAGCTTGTAAATGGGAAGCACGATGGCAAGGGTTTCACACATGAAGATGGAAGACAAGGAGGTTTGATGTAGGGAGCCGAGTATTGCTTCTCTAAAGAGGGGCTAAGGCTCAAGAGGGAGGATGGATCCTAAGTCACTTTGGAAAAATTGGCGGACAGCGAATGGAAGAGCCCTAGACCGGCAGAGATTATCTGCAGGGATAGAGGCCAAAGAAAGCTGCAAATCAGGATAAGAGGAGTGTGGAGTAGCAATGAAGTATAGTACACTTTGGTTTCCCGTATCGTTGTCAAAACCAATTCCAAAGAAGTAAACATCAATTGGTAGGGAATACCACGACATAGGCACTAGAAAGAATCACACAGTAAGGGGTGGGGTTGGATTCATTGGGTAGCTCCTACACAAGAAAGGAGTAGTGTAGCAAGGCGTAAATGCGGTTGTGACGAAAAAATATAGGTTGCTCTGTGTTAAGCAAGGTCCAACACGCCGCAATGATGGCCACCTTGTCCAGCGTAGAGTAGGTGAATGTCGCCACAAGAAGATAGATGGGCTCTAGGCCCAATGCAATCGATAGAACAATGGGTGTCAAAAATTCAGATGGGACAGAGGAAAAATGGCGGAGCAAGTGGTGGATAGAGTCGGGAAGGGGAGTTGATGGGAGTGTACCTATAGACAAGGATGATAGCCCCAGGGTGCGGAGCTGGCCTAGGGAAAACACCTCCTGAAGAGAGAAAGTCGGTAACGGTTGCGAGAAGTGAATATAGAAATCTTCCCGCCGACACACAGGTGGTGGTGTTGAGGTGACTTTCTAGAGAATCGGGGAAATCAACGTGGAATCTTGATATCACCATCGGCATTAAATACCATAGTCTTTGTCCTCCTCGTCCTCAGCTAAAGAAGAGCAGGTTGAATCTGATTCATCCTACATGTGAGCATCTGTATATACCTGGGCTTCCATACATAGCAGTGGGGTCATATGGAAAAAGCCAAAAGGATTAGAGAAGAGGCGACAAGCGCGATCACCGGAATAGCGTGAGCTGTGTGAGCCGTTGTATGGCCTAAGGGAGGAGCTGCTGCTGCAGCACGCAATTGCCACATGCCCATAGGATGAGGCACGAGGGTAGAAGCATGAAAAACCTAACTGCATCCCTAGTGTCATGTGGGGTCCGAGGCTACCATTCATGCTGTAAGGGGGTGCCTTTGTCATGGATTGAAAACCTAAGCCTCCAAAATAACTGGGATAAGTTTGTGGGGCGGGAGTTGGAGCGTAAACGTATTGATGAATATCTAATTCCAGTGTATAAAACCGGGCTTCTATACCTAGCGGTGGGGTCGTAATGGTAGAACCCAAAAGGATAGAAGAAGAGGCGAAATGCGTCATCACCACAATAGCGTGAGCTGGGCGAGCTTATGTACGGCCTAAGGGATGAGTTGCCGCAGCACGCAATTAGCACATGCCTGTAGGACGAGGCACGGGGGGTGGAAGCACGAAAAACCAAATTGCATCCTTGGTGTCATGTGGGGTCTAAGGCTACCATTCATGTTGTTAGGGGGTGCCTTTGTCATGGATTGAAAAACTGAGCCTCCTCAAAATAGCTGGGATGAGTTTGTGGGGCGGGAGGTGGAGCATAAAGGTATGGATGAACAAGACAATTATTGCACTCGCGCTTTCCACTCCTTCATCTTTTGAGGAATCGGTCCACCAATAAGACCAAAAAAATGCCCCAAGAGTTTATGCAATTCTTGTTCCTCGGTGGGTCCATCAAAATCTACAGGTTCCTCTACTTCAATCTTCGAGGTTTCTTTATCGGTGTTGTTCTTGCTATTCCACTTGTCTTCTCCAAAAGACGCAATCTCCTCTTTGTCATGCTTTAAAGAAGCCATCAATGTGATCAACACAACATGCTTGTCCTCTTAAAGAAGTTGGTGAGGGGTCCCATTAATGGAAACTTGAAACCGGCCTTAAGAGATTTGAGGGGCAGTAGGCGATGTTGAACACTTCACACACGATCCAACACACAAGCACAAAGAGAGATGGCTACGAGTTTAGAGAGAGGGAGCGGGAGCTAAAGCACTCATACACAAGAGAGACGTTTGGGCCCCCTCCAATATTTCTTTATTTTCACCAAGCTCGAGTGCAAGTACAAGCTCCGCGAGCCTTGCACAAGGTTGCTCTTGGTCTCAATCAATCAAGCATTGAGTTGAATGCCTAAGGGGAGCCAAGGCCTTGTTTATATAGGCGCCGAGAGGAAAGCTCTCGCTTTTCCTCCGGCAGTCGAATAAAAGAAAAATAAAAGTAACGCTTTTATTTTTAGCAAATACCTCTTAATCCTAGCTTTTTAAAGATAGTGAGAAAAAAATGATGCATATGATGAGAGAGTGAATAAAAAGCATGTGCGCCCAATAAAAATGCCAAATCAGCAACTGCCACATCATCAAAATGCATGCCACATCAGCAGTACCATGTGTCATCTGCAGATTTGCACACTTCATGTGCTGCCGTACAGCATGGCTTATTTCTTTCCATGCTTTCGCACCCTTCACACTCTTCATAAAACACAGTGCCATGTGCTGCTCCATACTATGCACTTCATGCATGCAAAGAGCACACACATCCACACACTTAAACCATGGTGTTCACATGCAGCACACACACACACGTGCACATGTCATGCACACATACATGATCATGCTCATGCCTTCAACATACATACGGTGTGTCATGCCCATGAATTACTAAGGCTTGTAACATCTTCTAGAACACTTTCTGTAAAAGGTGTTGGAAGACCATCTTTGATGGTAGACTTATTTAGTACCCAAAAGTCCACACACACTCGGATCTTGTTGGATTTCTTCTTTGGAGAGATGACCATGGGAGATGGCTTCTTTCATCTTTTCTAGTTTAAGTTTGACCGCCTCTAGATACTTGGGATTGCTGTGGACCGGTCAAGTGCAATCCACCAAGGGAATCGTGTGAGCCCCTATTTCAGGTGGGATGCCTTCTAGATCCTCATATGACCTTGCAAAAACATCTTGATAAGATTTCATAAAGGAGATTACTTGATACAAGAGGTTGGGCTGATCCCAAAGCCATGAAGCAAGCAGGATGGGCTTGGGCTCTTGTGTGGTGCCAAGGTTGACTTCTTTGACCAGGTGGTGACAAGAAGTTAGTTGTAGATCTTCACTGCTAGTGCCGCCCTTTCAAGTGTCACATATGGGCAAGCTCCTCGTCTATAGAGAAGTCCCCATACCTCTCTTGCAACCACCCAAGGGGTAATTCATTAAAAGGTAGATCACTGTTAGTTGTAGGTGATGATGGTGAAGGTGACTAGACTTGAAGGGGAGGAGAACATGAAGAAGATTGGGTAGGTATATCCGTGTGAAGAGGTTTTTTGCCATGCCTAGGATCCTTGATGGGATCTCCAAGACCAATTGTTTCTATGAGCTCGGTGTCCATTGGATCAGACTCAATGGGTTGGTCACAATTGAGTGGGTGTCTATGGGGTTCCCAAGTTGAGACCCAAGTGAATCGGACCCATCGCCAGGCTCTGTGATGAGTACCATGAGACAAGAAATGGATTTTGTCACCTCCATCCAATCTAGGAGCTCAGTGTCCTCTAAATGCTCAGGCACTAAATCTAGATCACGACTGCTAAGATGAATGGTGAGGGAGAAGCCCTACGCACCGAGATCTATGCCTCCGTCTTGAATGGTTCCTTCCGGGGTGAGCCTTGGGGAAAGATGTCACAATCGCGGAGGCTAGATGGGACCAAACTTAGCGCATAAAAGAGTAGATTAAATAGATTCATGTAATCTTTAGATAAGATATGACATATGAATACTAGAAATTGAAAAGAGCAAGAGAGGGAGAGAGAAAATTAAGAGTCGACACACTATTGGGGATCGAAGATGGGCTGGTCCCCCCCTTTCAGAGATTTTCTATTAAGAAAATGAGGGTATTTTATTACAAGCACGAAGTCGGGAACGCAATTAGCCCCGCTAATTGCTTCCACTCTATCTAGGGAGTGCCTCGCAATATCCCCTTGCTATGGATTGAGAAAGAAGATGCCCTACACCTCTTTCGCTATTCAACGATGCCTTGCACCCTTCTTCCAAGCCTTCCGCTCCGCTTGAATCTTCAATTCCCAGCGTTGTAGAGCTCTGACTTGAGTGCTTTCAGCTTTGCCACGATCACTAATGAAGCTATTAGCCTTGGAGAACCTTTCTCCGTACTTCCACGCGATGGAAACCTCTGAAATCTGCAATTTCAGCGTGCTGTAATTTTTTGCAGCACCTAAAATTAGGGTTTCCACACAAGGAAAACCCTTCTCTATCTACTCTCTAATCTTCTCTATCTGAAATTAGGGTTTCCACTCCGAACCCTCTCTAATCTTACACACTTAGTTCTCCAAGATCCATCAAATGTGCATACTAAATACATTACACATGTATTCTTCTATCTACTCACCAAATAGTTAACTCACATTTAGAGACAACTTTAGAGGGTGAAATTAACATTAGCTAAAATAGCTAGTCATGACTAAAAAGTAACATTTTTCCTCACTTTTATTCAGTTGCCCTCAACTAAAAGGCTTCTAAATAGTATGTACATGATGGGAAAAGTTAGTTAGTTCTTGGGTATCCATCCACTTGGCATCCAAAGGAGAATAATTCTTAAACTTGACTAAGAAACGGCGAGTGTTTTCCTCCCTTGAGAACACGATCTTGATGGGCAACTATCTGCTCAGGCTCGAGAACTTCTTCAATTTCATCAACATTAGGAGGATCTTCCATAATGGGCTCCAAGGGTGGTTCACTAGCATAAGGCTTCAATAAACTGCTATGAAAGGCATTATGTATTTTCCAAGTAGCTGGAAGAGCTAAGTGGAATGTAATATCATTAATGCTTTCAATGATCTTGAATGGTCAGGAGAAAGTTTAATGGCCCTGCCTTCTTTCCCTGCTATTGTCTTAAGCCTTGCTCGGTGAAACTTAAGGAGCACCCATTGATCTTTGGCAAGAGTCAACTGTCGTCGATGCTTATCCACTGCTTTCTTTTGCTTCTCTTGAGCACGAGAGATAGCTTGCTTTACTTGTTGATAAGCTGTGTCAATGTCGTGCACACAAACTCATCAGCAGCAAAGATCTTTTCTTTTGTACAAAGAATGGGAGGTAGAAGAGGCTTTCCATAAATGATTTCGAATGGTGCGTTTCCCGTAGAAGAATGCGTTGTATTATTGTAGGCAAACTCTACAAGTGGCAAGTACTTCTCCCATTCTGGTTTCTGATCTGAGACATAGCATTTAAGCATGTCAAGGATGGTTAAGTTTGCTATCTCACTCTATCCATCAGTCTCTGGATGATAAGAGGAGGAGAAATCAAGCCGTGTGCCCATGTTCTCGAATAAAGCTCGCCAAAAGAGACTAGTTGTGTGAGGATCCCAGTCCCCCACAATGGATTTCGGCATCCCATGATGCTTGAAAACTTGAGCTAGAAAAATCTTAGCCATGTGATCTGGCTTTATTGTCTTTCGCACGGGCAAGAAATGCGCCTGCTAAATTGTGTGCGAGGAAGACCTGTAATGAAATCCATAGCTATACTCTCCCAAGGAGCATCTAGAATAGATAATAGATGGAGTAACCCTAAAGTCTTGTGTCGATCAAATTTGACCCTTTGACACACTAAGCATTCACGAACGTATTTCTCTATGTCCGCTCGTAGCGAAGGCCAATAAAATACCGTTCTAATGCTGAAGTGGTCGACATGATTTCTCTATGCCCCGCATAAGGTGGTGCATGCGACTCATTCATCACTTTTGTGCATAACCGCGTTACTACACAAATAGCCTGATTATGATAGAGGTATCCATCCCTGATGGAAAAAGGTGGGGCTGATTTTCCCTCTTGCAAGGCAGCCCACACTTCTCTAAAATCCTCATCGTTTGCATAAGCATCATGCATACTACACAAATCCTGATGATGGATTGTCGTAACGGCGTTGGACCTTTGGTCTCCTAGACAAAGCGTCAGCCACCACGTTCTTATTTCCAGGTGTATGCATAAAATGGAAATGGAACATAGAAATAAAATTCGCCCCCCAGTGTTAGGATTAAAGCCCAAGTGGCCTCTTATACGGATATGGCCGCCCGCCTGCCTAACTCACTTATCACTAAATCTTTGTATATAGTCACTTATACCTTTGTGGATAATAAGGTTTGGGAGATAACCCTTCAAAAAACGATTCTCTGCGTACTGTGTATCTCTGTGTGTGTGTGTGTGTGTGAGTCGACCCCTTCTCGACTTCAATTGGTATTAGAGCTTGGTTCAGTGCGGTTTTGCGTAATCGCGCGCGCGCACTTTTCAGGCAGATTCTGGATCTGGAGATCGAAAATTCACACTCGGCGTTCCGGGAGCATTTCCAATAGGTGACTTGAAGTTTTACCCCCCTTTCGAAGTCGTTTATGCCCTCAGAATTTCGTTCTGAGCACTACATCAGAAGATAGGTTTCAGCCACAAAGAAACCCGTCTTGTGTAGATTGGCAAGCAGGAGGTGGTCGGCATCAATATCGGCATCGACATACATCACTCATCAGTCTTCAGAGCATCATCTATAGACCAGGTACACATATATATCATCAGATATATATATTGCAGTCTGCATTGCTACTTCTTGTGCTTGCCAGGGTCCAGGGGAGGTGTGGCCATACGACGGCTTGACACCACTGGCATGTATTGCAGATTGATGTACTGTGATTGTGGGTCTACTAGTTGTGAGTCACGCTAGCAAACAGACCGCCGCAGCGGTCATAGGACAATGATTGGTCTATTGTAGGATGTATGCTAGTTCTGGGCAGTTTGCTGAGCCATCTGTGAGGGTCGTGTGTGAGGTTTTTTGGAGCCAAGCACTGGGGGACTGGGTTACCCAGTGTGAGGTGGATTAGGTTGATGGAGTTCCCCTCTACACGCATCCTCTTCGGCGACTTTTATCCCATAGGATGTATGACTTTGTGTAGACACTAGATTGCATCTTATGCGTCAGGCCGTTGAGGCATTGTTCAGGGTTCAGTCTTGAGACAGATACAGGTTCTGTGATCGCCCAGACAGGAGACAGTGATACTTATAGCACAGCATATTATAGAGATTTTTAGATTTTTCAGTGGTCAGCTATTTATGATTGTTTTTTGATCTATCTTTTGGTTTCCAGAGCTCAGTTTACAAGGGAGACTCTGTCAAAATTTTTCAAAATACTGACAGTTCTTGAGGAGAGGTGTTCAGCTTGTTGTTTAAAGCTTGTTTATTGTGTACAGAGGCCAGTTTACAGGGGAAACTTTGTCGGATTTTTCCTAGGAGTAAACAGTTTGGCAGATATGGCATCTTCTCAAAGTGAGACTCTTTACAACATAAAAAAGCTGGATGACACAAACTTTCTATTATGGAAGAAGCAGATTTGGTAGGTTTTGGTGCAGAAAAAACAAGTGAAGCCACTGAAGCTCAAAGGGGAGAGACCAGAAGGTATGGCTAAAGATGAGTGGGAAGAGCTTGACGAGTTAGCTTGTTCCACAATCATGCTGACACTGCAGAAAATGTTTACTTCAACGTAGCAGAAGAGACTACAGCGTATGGCGTATGGCAAAAGCTATGTGGTATGTACAAGAAACAAAGTGCTGCTTCTCAGATTTACTGGCTCAAGAAATTGGTGGATTTGAAGATGAAGGAAGAGACAGCCATGTCAAATCATCTCAATGAATTTCACACAATTTTCAGCCAGTTAACAGCACAGGAGATAGTCTTTCCAGATTCAGTGAAGGCTATGTTTCTCTTAATCACTTTGCCAGAAAGTTGGGATACTTTTCGTACAGCGTTAAGTAATTCTGTCGTGCCAGAAGGTCTTACAAGTGCTAATGTAGAGGGCAGCTTGCTCACAGAGGAAGTGAACAGGAAGAACATTGACAAAGACAAAGGCAATAGTGCTTTGGTCGTTCGAGGGAGACAACAGTCTAAAAAGAAGAAGGGTAAGAAGGCACAAAATCGAAGTAAGTCTCGTGACTCGAAGTCAAAGGATGACATAGAATGCTACCATTGTGGCAAGAAGGGTCACATGAAGCGAGACTGTACGAAGTGGAAACAAGAAAAAGGCAAAACAAAGAGTTCTGAGCAAGATGAAAAGAAGAGTTCAGTGAAGATTGAAGAGGTGAATGTCACAGGATCTGGTTCAGACAGTGATTCTGGTATAGCAGCTGGTGACATCTTCCTCACAAGCAATCTTGATTCTGTTTTCTTGACTGCAGAGGATGGACATGCTATGATTGATTGGATTATTGACTCAGGGGCATCTTTACATGTTTCTCCGCACAAAGAGTGGTTTACATCATATGTGGCTACTAAAGATTATGTCAGACTTGGCAATGAGCAGGTTTGTGACATACTTGGAGTGGGAGATGTGCAGTTGAAGTTTCAGAATGGATCTTCTTTATGGCTCAAGAATGTCAGACATATTCCAGCAATCCGAAAGAGCTTGATCAGTACAGGGAAGTTGGATGATGCGGGTTATGTGACAGTTTTTGGGAACAGCGCTTGGAAGATCTCCAAAGGTTCGATGACTGTAGCACATGGCAGCAAGTCAGGAACTTTGTACACTTTACATGTTTCAGAGATTAAAAACCATGTAATTAATGTGATTGAGCAGCAAAGTGTGTCACTGTGGCATCGTAGGCTGGGACATATGTCAAAAAGAGGAGTGGAAATACTTTCTCATTATGGTTATTTGTCGGGCTTTTCATTTCAAGATTTCGAGTTTTGTGAGCATTGTGTTTATGGTAAGCAAACACAGGAACCGCACAGATCAAAGAGGAATCGTAGGGACGAACGGTTAGTTCTTGTGCACAGTGATCTATGCGGACCAATGCCTAGTTTGTCACTAGGGGGAGCAGCGTACTTTTGTACATTCATAGATGACTATTCTCGCAAAGTATGGGTTTACTTCTTGAAGCACAAGGATGGGGTGCTCAAGGTCTTTAAGACATTCTTGCAGCTTGTGGAGAATCAGAGTGGTCAGAAGCTGAAGTGCTTGAGAACTGACAATGGTGGAGAGTACGTTTCCAAAGCTTTTCAAGACTTTTGTGAAGCAAAAGGGATTAAGTGGGAACTTACTGCACCATACAATCCTTCACAAAATGGAGTTGCAGAACGTATGAATAGGACCATACAAGAGAAGATCAGAAGCATGTTGTCAAATGCTGAGTTGCCTAATGGATTTTGGGCGGAAGCACTGGCTACAGCAATCCATTTGATCAACAGGTCTCCTAGTAGGGTTTTGGATAAGAGTGAAGTGGCCGAGATGCTATGGACAGGCAAGGCACCTTCGTATAAGCATCTCAGAGTCTTTGGTTGTGAAGCTTATAGCCATATTCCTAAGGAGTTCAAGAATAAGTTAGAACCAAAGAGCAAGAAGTGTATATTTCTTGGCTACGGAGAATCGGGCGAGATGGGTTACCGGCTTTGGGATCCTGAGTCCAGAAAAGTTATTCGTAGCAATGATGTGCATTTCAATGAAGCCAAGTTTCATGCTAAGCCAGAGAAGACAGAGGAGATCAGAAGAGTTGTCTTCAAGGAAGATGGACCTAGTGCTAGCACATCAAGACAGCATGGTCAGGCTCAGGAACATCCTATAGTGGCTAGAGAGGCAGAATCAGTTGTGGTGAGATGTTCTGAGCGTGTCTCCAAACCACCTGATCATTTTGTGCCATCTCTAAATTATGTCATGCTCACAGATTGCGGAGAACCATCTTGTTACAAGGAAGCATTACAAGTGGTTGACTCGAAAAAATGGCAGTTGGCCATGTAGTCAGAGATGACAGCTCTGCATAAAAACCAGACATGGAAGCTAGTTAAATTACCACAGGGCAAAAAGGCTCTACCTTGTAAATGGGTTTACAGGTATAAGATCACCGCTCATGATAGTCAGCCAAAGTACAAAGCAAGGCTTGTTGCCAAGGGCTTTAGGCAAGAACAAGGCATTGACTTTGATGAAGTCTTCTCTCCAATGGTCAAGATGACTACATTGAGATGCTTTCTTGCATTGGTTGCCATATTGGATTTGGTGTTGCACCAAATGGATGTCAAGACAGCGTTCTTGCATGGTGATTTAGATGTGGAAATTTACATGCAGCAGCCAGAAGGGTTTGTTGAGAAAGGCAAGGAAGATTTGGTATGCCAGTTGTTAAAGAGTCTTTATGGCTTAAAACAATCACCGAGGGCATGGTACCATAAGTTCCACAAGTTTATGCTTTCTCAAGGCTACAAACGTAGTGAGTTCGATCACTGTCTATATACAAAGAAGGCTAAGGATGGCAGTTGGCTGATCCTTATTTTGTATGTGGATGACATGTTGATTGCTGGCAAACACTTGGAAGAAATTTCAGCTTTGAAGTCAAAGATGGAAAAATCGTTTGACATGAAAGACATGGGTGAGGCAAGTCATATACTTGGTATGCGCATTGAGAGAGACAGATCAAAGAAGTTGATTTGGTTATCTCAAACAGAGTATATTGACAAGGTTTTGCAACGTTTCAATATGGAGAAGGGAAAGGCATTGAGTGTTCCATTGCCACCATATGTGAAACTTAGCAAACAAGATTGTCCTGTGTCTAAGGAAGAAAAGGCTGAAATGGATAAGATTCCATATGCATCTGCAGTGGGTAGTTTGATGTATGCAATGATTGCTACACGTCCGGATATTGCATTTGCAGTGGGAGTGGTTAGCAGATATATGTCAAATCCCAGCAAGAAACATTGGGAGGCAGTGAAAGGTATCATGAGATACTTAAAACATACAAAGAGTATGCGCATATGCTATGGTAGTCAGGATTTGAGTGTCAGAGGATACACTGACTCAGATTATGCAGGAGACTTGGATAAGAGGAGATCTACATCAGGCTATGTTTTTACATTGGCTGGAGGTGCCATATCATGGCGATCTCGATTACAAGATTGTGTTACACAATCTACTACTGAAGCTGAGTATGTTGCAGCAAATGAGGCATGCAAAGAAGCTATTTGGCTTAGTAGATTGGTAGCAGACTTGGGAATCAATGCAGATATGCCAGAGTTATATTGTGATAGTCAAAGTGCTATACAATCGGCAAAGAATCCAGTGTTCCATTCGAAGACTAAGCATATTGATGTGAAATATCACTTCATTAGGGAAGTACTTGAAGACAAGCAGATACAACTGCTGAAGATCCACACCAAGGAAAATCCTGCTGATCTACTCACAAAGGGACTTCCAGGAGAGGGCTTTGTGCATTACACAGTGTGGCATAAGTGCGAGTCAATCTCTCGGCCTTCTTCCTTGGAGTCTCCTCTTCAGCATCCTCTTCCCATTGGTCCTCTTCAAAGGAAGGAGGGAGTGTTTGCCCAGCCACTACTTCCTCCATTTTGCCTTTGCCTTTGTGCACGCGCTCCAACGCATCACGTACCTCCGGAATGGTGAGGATACCCCGTATCTCACCTAATTCTCCTCGGAGGGCTTGAACTTCCGCTTCGTAGCTTGGATTTGCAGCCATGCTGAAAATTTTCCCAGGAAAGCTCTCTCTTTGAGAAAAGAGAGAAGTAGCCTGGCTCTGATACCACTGTCACAATCGCGGAGGCTAGATAGGACCAAACTTAGCGCATAAAAGAGTAGATTAAATAGATTCACGTAATCTTTAGATAAGATATGACATATGAATAATAGAAATTGAAAAGAGCAAGAGAGGGAGAGGGAAATTGAGAGTCGATACACTATCGGGGACCGAAGATGGGCCGGTCCCCCCTTGTGAGAAATTTTCTATTAAGAAAATGAGGGTATTTTATTACAAGCACAAAGTCGGGAACGCAATTAGCCCCGCTAATTGCTTCCACTCTATCTAGGGAGTGCCCCGCACTATCCCCTCGCTATGGATTGAGAAAGAAGATGCCCCGCACCTCTTTCGCTATTCAAGGATGCCCTACACCCTTCTTCCAAGTCTTCCGCTCCGCTTGAATATTCAATTCCCGGCGTTGTAGAGCTCCGAATTGAGTGCTTTCAGCTTTGCCACGATCAGTAATGAAGCTATTAGCCTTGGAGAACCTTTCTCCGTACTTTCACACGATGGAAACCTCTGAAATCTGCAATTTCAGCATGCTGTAATTTTCTGCACCACCTGAAATTAGGGTTTCCACACAAGGAAAACCCTTCTCCTTTGTGTGGGACCGCTTGGGGATCGTTTCTACATGAAAAGGGGCTGTTTCGGCTAAGAAAGAGGCTCAAAACCACTACTGAAACTGATTTACAGCAATGGAGAGCTTGGTGGAGATGATGATGGAAGCTACCATGAAAGCTTGAGAGTGAGCAAGATGATGGGTGTGTGTGTCCAAGTGAGAGAATGAGTGCCTTTATAATGTTTCCTCCTTCTCCCTCTTCAAAAATTCGCCATCTTGATGGAAGAGAGACATGTGTGCATTTTCTAATTTGCTAAGATGAGAGGTGGCACTTGCTTTAAGTGAGTTTTTAAAAATAAGAGGTGGTTCCCACGGTTTTGGCTCGTTTCATTAGGAATTGGCCTGGAATTACTTCTAGAACTCCGAAGCTCATGCCGACTGAGCCTATGACCCTGCACAACTCAACGCATGGTTAGAGTGCTTACAGGCAACATGCCTATCACATAAACTTACTATTTCGGGCATCCCCGGGTGCATCTAAACGTGAAAAACACATGTACTATGCTATAAGCATGCGTTAATCATGCCATACATATGAACTACTTCTTGTAGAGTCCCATCTTAACTTCTGTGCTTGTCTAGTATCTGTATCACGGATACTTTCTATTTTTAGTAAGTATCTGGCTCTTGTAGATCCATCAGATACATTCTTTCTCTAGAGTATCCCGGGCTCTTAGGTCCCACACCTGTCGGGTTCCCAACCCCTACTTAATCTTAGGGTCCCTGACCCTCTTAGGGTTCCAAACCCTAATTAATTTATGGGTCCCCGACCCTTAGGGTTCGAAACCCTTTCTTAGGGACCTTGACCCTTAGGGTTCCAAACCCTAAACTATTCTTAGGGTCCCTGAACCTTAGGGTTCCAAACCCTTATCTATTCTTAGGGTCCCTGATCCTTAGGGTTCCCAACCCTTATCTATTCTTAGGGTCCCTGACCCTTAGGGTTCCGAACCCTCTCTAATCTTACACACTTAGTTCTCCAAGATCCATCAAATGTGCATACTAAATACATTACACATGTATTCTTCTATCTACTCACCAAATAGTTAACTCACATTTAGAGACAACTTTACAGGGTGAATTCATTAACATTAGCTTAAATAGCTAGTCGTGACTAAAAAGTAACAAAAGATCCACATTTGATCACTACCCCGGTCATGAACTACCTTGGCATGCCTTAGCCATGGACAATCACTGTGAGGAGGAAAACCAACGGGCACCTTGGGAAGGCATACTGCCACAAAATCCAACAAGAAAGTGAACCCTTGAATCTCCAATGAGACATTTTCTATGCCTAGAGGAGGAACCCTTTGTTGATCCACCGAGGTGACTGAGAAGTGAGCAAGACAGTCAGTTTGAAGACCAAGAGTCACCATTCTGTACTCTAGCATAAAGTCGATACCAGAGCCTCCATCCACTATGGCACCTTGCAAGATAGTTCGTGAGACACACATAGTCAAACGGTGACTTTTATTATCTGTCAGTGAAGAACATGGCTGAACCACCAGGCAACTAGAGCTCATGGACACCCTTCCACCAAAAGGAGTGGTAGGTGCCCGCCACTAGACCCCACTATGGAAAGAGATTGTAGGACTTTGGCAGTGTCTTCTAAGGTCAAGCACATTAGATCATAAAGCCTAAAGGGCCATGCTTCCGTAGGTTTCTTTGAAGGCTCAATGGAGAGAGGAGCTAGGCCTTCATGAGGATCCATTCGGTGAAGGTCTTGAATGGCATCGATGAATGCTTCATTAATGCACCCAAGGGGGGAGGGGGAGAACTTGGGTGGATTGTGAGATGGCTCTTGGAGTTGCCTAGGCAACTCATCCAAGCCGAGTCCAACAAGTCACTCGTTGGGCTCTAGTGAGGACTCCCATGGTAGAGGGACTAGCTTGGGTAGAGATAGCATGGTAGGAGGGAGGGTGTTCCAAAGAGGAGCTACTCATAAAATTAGATGGGATGTGGGAAATGTGAAATCCACTTAGGGAGGTGGAGAGGATGTAGTGGGATATTGCTTAGGAAAATCCCTAGCTTCTCTTGAAGGAGGGAAGCCAACTCGTCTTGACCTTCAAAAAGTGAGTTTAAAAAAAAAAAACTTGTTCTAACTTATGAGTGTTAAAAAAAACCCATCACCATTCATGGATCAGAGTTGGCAGCTCGGGAGAGATTATGTTTGTCTTTGCGGATTTCCCAATGCGTACTGTATTTTTTTCTTGCTGTCAAAAAGAAATTCAGCATGCGTGCAGAGAATTGACGCTCTGCAAAAACATAATGTGCTTTTTTCCTTCTTCTTTCATGCTTTTGGGCGTTCCTACAAGCTCTGAGAATAGCATTTGAGTTTTTCTCACAAGCTCCAGAAGCCCACCTGCATAACCTCGGCAGGAGTTAGCTCTGCTCCATGCACTCTCTATCTCTATTAAACTAGGCTGAAATCAGCCCGCTTTCCCACAAAATCATCACACGCACATTCACCTATATGCTTCATACTTGGCAGGCATAGAACCAAACAATGCAAGCATGAAGAGAAACTTGAAATAGACCTACCGGTTGAAATCTAACAACCATGGTACTTGCATATGAGAGTCGTTGTGATACCAACTATCACACACCCATCAGGACTCACCCTCCTAGCCACATCTCCACGCCATACGTCCACAAGATCCTGCAAAATAACCGCATAACACATGAAATTGTAGGGGGTGCAGGCTTGACTCACCTCCCAACCATTCGATGATCCCATGCCGTAGCATGATTGGACAGTTTTGTTTCTAATCGTCTCTGCAAAGTGGATACCGTTGGTCTAAGGCAAAAGAAAAGGCTGACGCATATTACATTGGTATCAAAGTAGGCAGAATTTTTTTCTCTAAGCAAGTTTCTTACAGCAAATGGCCACCCTCGAGGATTTTGACGCTCTCTTTATGCAGAGCATGGCTGACCTAACTGTCATGTGCATACCAAAGTCATCCATGTACAGTAGGGTGTCTAGTGTAGGTCAGGGGAGGCTAGAACTAGACACAGGCAGATTGGTAAGCTAAGCTTGGGACAACCTAATGGACGGGTAGCCGCTTTTTGGACGCCTGCTTTTTAGACTCCCACCGTTAGTATATAAGGGTGGGTAGATCATCAATTGGAGATCAGTCCAAGTGCAATCTTATGCAAAGCAGAGCATGGATGGGACAATCATGGAGCCTAGATTTAGCGTGGATGCGCCTCTGCTACCAACAGATAGTCCTGGGCTCTAGTGGAGCACTCGTGGTGGTATGGGACGACGCAGGGAAAGTATGGGCTAGTCGGATGTGTGTGCTAGAATCCTAATTAGTGGCTCAAGGCTCGATGATCCATGATCATGCTACAGCATGCGATCATCGAATGGTTGGGAGGTGAGTCAAGCCTGTACCCCCTACAGTTTCATGTGTTATGTGGTTATTTTGCAGGATCTTGCGGACATATGGCATGAAGATGGCGGCTACGAGGGTGAGTCCTTATGGGTATGTGATAGTTGGTATCACAACGACTCACGAACCATGGTTGTTGTGAGTCCTTATGGGTATGTGATAGTTGGTATCACAACGACTCTCGAACCATGGTTGTTAGATTTCAACCGGTAGGTCTATTTCAAGTCATCAGAATCAAGAAATGGGAACGGAAACGTTGGACCCTAGGAAACGTGAATCGGGTGTTTAGTAGGAACTGGGACCAGCTAGGAACCAGCTGGTCGAGTTAGCATGCACCTCAGCTCCTTGTATTCTTCCACAACACTTGCACAAGGAAACAGGCATAAGTCCATTGCATTTTTTCTAGCCTCTATGAAGAACTTCTTTTCTTGGGACAGCAATGCAGCTTATAAGAGACAGTAATGCAGCTTAAAAGAGACAATGATACAATCATTCCTAACATTCATCATGAATGGCATATCTTCATACCAGCACATTGTCATGCATGGCATAGGCTACAAATCGAGTCATAAAACACATAATAACAATGGCAATACTACTTCTCACATGCAGGTACAAAATTTAGTTTCCACTCCTCTCCCTTTCTCTCTCAACTTCATCTCACCCCTGCTTCCAACCTCGCCGTGAATTGTTTTTCCCTTTCTTAGTGCGGAAAATATTTTTCCTAAGAGAGCACTTAACTCCTCTTGAGGCCCCTCCGCAAACAGAATGGCCTGCAAAAGTACTTGAAAACGGGCAGGCTCCATGTTTTAAAAAAACGGCAGACTAAAAAAACGGGCATGCTCCACGTTAAAAAAAAACGTAGTAAAGAAAACAGGCTCAAACGAACCATTAAAAAAACCTTTAAAAAAATGTGACGCGTGGCACCCGTTTCAGCACAAGGAAACGTGTATTGTTCTCGTTCCATCCCATTTCGAGTGTGAGAAACGACCTGTTCCAACGGCTCCCATTTTTCGAATGTTTCCAACGTAAGGTAAAGCAAAATCGTCGTTTTGACGATTCCAAGCATGGAATCGTCGGGTTCCTGTGACTAGGAGCTTTTTCGTTAAAAGTAGTTGCACCCAAGTTGGATATAAGTGTGCACACCTTAGGGGTGTACTCAAGTCTCAGGGACCTTTAGTGTGCGTTCCCGAGTCCTCTTTTCGAGCTTCTCTCCCGTGACAATCTTCCAGTCTAGTTTTCTGTTTTCGCGCGCTACCTTCAACACACGTCATCAAGGCATGGTGTCAAGAAACGGGGACTCAAAAGCAAACCCAATTGAGGCTGATCCCACGGATAAAGATCTTACAGCCATAGACTTCGAGAAGATTTTGAAAAGTTTACCACATTCTTGGAAGCCAAGATTGAGAATCATATAAAGCCTCTTCTCGAGGAGATCCGTCTTCTTTTGACAGGAGTGTTCCTGCACTTCTTTTTGTAGTTCGAACAATTAGCCTCTGCTTTTGCACCAAATATAATGCCATATCAGTTCTCAGGAAAGAAAAAGGAAAGAAAGATGTTCGATGCAGCGGAATGAATGTTGTATTTTCTCAAGATTAGTGATCTTTATTGCTCAAGGTTCCTTTTAGTTCTTAGAGAAAGAGAGAGCTTTCCGTCTTATAGAGAGTGCTATGATCACGAACAAAGTGAGTGGATATTGTGCGTGCAAGTGAATGAGACTGAGAGAAGGAGAGAGAAGAGATACGACACCCGAGACGTTGTAAAACCCTCCTCCGAAGGCCCCACTCTCGTCGGCAAGAGTGCTCTACTTTGATTGCACAAAGGTGTACAATGCAAATGCAATGGACTGATGCAATGGGACTATGCCGACGACGACGACGGTGATGACGACGACGACGACTTGGTGGCTGAAATCTGTGGTCTTCAAATTGCTGAATTCGGGGACTGTTTCGGTGGCTGAAAATGACTGTTTTGGCTGCGTTTTTATGGCTGAAAATGGTGGATCAACTTGGGGGAATTTGCTACCTTGCTAACTGCTGAAAACCTGCGTTTATCACTGCTGAAATCTGCAGCTTTCTTAGCGTTAGTAAATGGGCTGAAAACGCTGGAGAAGTGCTGAAGTCTTGCTGGCGTTTTTGGCAAGAAAAACGCTGGCTGAAGTGTAGCGTTTTTGCAAGAAAAACGCTGGGCTGAATGGTACTGTAGGGTAAACGCCAGGCAAACAATGTGATGGCGATGCTGAATGCTGTGGGGAGATGCCAAGGAAAAGAATGGAATGGCGAGGCTAAGTGCTTGAGGGAGGGGTACTGCTGAGAAGTTGCCTGTTGAGCGGGAAGCTCCTGCTGAGAAGTTGCCTGTTGAGCGGGAAGCTCCTGCTGCCTCTTCTGCAATGGAGTGCTAACTTTGGGTTTGCTTATATATTAACTTACCCAATTTTCTCTACTGACTACCCAACAAAAGTCACTTAATAAATAAGTGAAAAATGTCAAAAATAGGGAAAAATGGGATAAAGTCATCTAAAAAATCCCCTAACTGATTCTAATGGATTTCGAAGGGAATACTGATGATCATGCTGCGTGCAACCGGAGGATAGCATCTATACTGAGTGACTGAACCGGAGGATATGCATCTATACTGAGTGACTGGGCATGCACGGTCTACGAATAGACTCACAAAAGTGCCAGATCACTGCTAATCTAGACTGACTTGACTGATGGGAACCCTGCTATGGTGTAGCTTGTCCATGGACACATAAGGTTGGGATGTGTCACGTGACATCCTCTCCTCACAATAAACTCATAAAGACTAAAGGTAGTGCGGAATGCGGTCTTGTGAATATCTTCCGATACGATCCAAATTTGATGATAAGAGCTATTGAGATCTATCCTACTAAAGTAGGAAGACCCTTGAAGCTTATCAAACAAATCTTCTATCCTTGGAACCAGAAAATGATTCTTAATTGTGTTCTTGTTTAGTGCACGATAGTTCACACACATGCGGTATGAACCATCCTTCTTTTGCACTAATAACACGGGTGAGCAAAATGGAGATGAGCTTGGACGCACCATCCCTTTTTCCATTAGCTCATTTACTTGAGTCATAATCTCCTCTTGTTGTGCAAGAGAGACCCTATATGGTGGTTTGTTGGGTGAAGAGCTTGCTGGAATAAGCTCAATTCTATGGTCATCTTCTCTCCTTGGAGGAGGTAGTTCCCCTGGGATAGAATCGGTAAAACAATCAGCATATTCATCAAGAAACAACTTTAAATTTGCTGCTTCTTTAGATGAATCTTTTAGCTCACATGGTAGAGAATTAACATCATTCAAAGAATCTTTGACAAAAATTAAGTAAGCGGAAAGAGTAGACTTTATTGATTTATTCAAAGAATCAAGGGATACAATAGGGATAGTGTGTTCCTTATCATTAACATCTAAGTTAATGTCTCTACCTCTATGTTGAAAAGAAATAATTCTATCAAGAAACTTAAGATTGGCAACCATACGATGAAACCAAGGCGTGCCCAACAAAACACCTTGATGCTTAAGAGGAGAAATGTAGGAATCCTCTTGGTCCACATATCCTTGCACATGTATGCAAAGCTTTTCAATCAAAGGAGTGACTGGGACCGCTGGAGTATCAAAAGCCCCATCAGCTTCTAGCGAATGTCCCATCTCATGTGCATGAATTCCCAATCGACTTGCCAACTCCCTTGAGATGAAGTTGCGATTGGAGCCTGGGTCAAACAAGATAAGACAATCTTGGTCACGCACTTTGCCCCATGCATAGCATTGGCGTGATTCATCGTCTTCTTTTTTCTTATCTTGCGTTGTAACCAAAGATGCTTGTGGCTTGTCATTCTTAGTTGTCCGTAAAGGACAAGCTCTATATGCATGACCTTGTTCTCCACACTTGTAGCATCGGTTCTCTTTACGGTAGCACTCCATCTCTTCGGGAGAAAGACGTTTCTTGCCTTTGTAAAGGCCTTTGTCATTCTTCTTTTCCTGATTATTGTTGGGAGGTCTCTCCCCGTTTGGTGGCCTTTCTCTACGTTGGTTGGATCTCACCATCGTCATTGTAGTAGCTATAGGAAAGATCTTGGCAGTTACAATAGAGTGGTGTATCACGACGGAGATCGTTTTGGGACTTTGAGCATTAATATATGCTCTCAAATCATCTGGAAGCCCAGTGCAATATTGTTGCTTTTGTTCAAAGAATTCCATCTTGCTAAAGACAGTGGCTTTGAGATGTAGATCCCAAAACTTATCAAGGTGCTTTTGGATGGTTTCTCCCTCTTCCAGCTTGAAGCTTCTCCATGCAGTTAAGACTTCATCTTTAGTGCCTTCTGGGAGAAATTGCTTCATGATGGAAATTTGGCATTCCTTCCAAGTCCTTGACACTAGACGTTAAGCTCTTATAGTAGCCCACCAATGCCTAGCTAGCTTTTGGAAATACATTGCCATATGGCGTAGCTTAGAGCCTTCTGTGAAATGCTCACCTCCAAAAGATGCATCAAATTGTTGAATAAAGTGTAGTACTATATTCATATCACCATATGTCCCATCAAAGGAAAGGAAAGTAATGCTTTTTCCTCCTTCCTTGAACTTTTGGAGACGGCAAGACTTTTTCCATGCTGGATGCACACGTATATGCCCTCTTCCCTTTCGGAGTGGTGCAGAGGAGCTAGCTTCTTGTGCACTCGCATCGTAGCTAGAAGAATTGGGTGAGGAAGAAGAAGGAGAAGGGGAGGCCGAGTCTATGAGGTCGGCCCCCCCTCGAAAGGCTTTTGTATTCTTTGTGCTCCAAGCTCAAAAAGAGTCATTGCTTGAGCATAATACAACATAGGATCTTTGTACATAGAATCTCCATAGCCATAGCATCATAGGAGCTTAGGAAGACTTAAGCTCCCCCGTTTTCCTCTTCTCAAGTCCTCAAATACCACATAGGTAAAGAGAACTAGCGGAGAAAAGGAGTAGAGTTCATGTATATCAAGATGGAAGCTTGAGAAATGAGCTTCATAGACTAAGTAATTACATAGCTACCAAGGGAGGCAGCATAAGCAAGATGAATATATGAAAAACTGAGTAGATGAGAGTGTAGAGGACATGAGAGCTTTCACCAGCACTCCTCCATGCTCAAAATTGGCCAAGCATGCAAGAGATATCCCCTCCTCAAGCTCACATTTTTTCATGAAGCAAATTTAGCATTCAAAAGCACTTTTCTGCTATTTTTAGTAGCTAGAGAGAGAGAGAGAGAGTGGGCTAGCTTGTGGAGCAAGAAACAAAATGCGCCTCTTCCTTTTCTCTCCCCTTTTTGCATTGGCCAACCCTTTTTGGACATGTGTATGCCCTGGTTCCCACCTGCAGTCCCTCTGCCCAACTCCCAACCTTCCCGTAAGCGGTATTTTGCTCGTTTTGGCCCTCCTCCATGCACAACCCGTTTTTAACATTTTTACACATTCTCTCTCTAGAATTCTAGTGAGAGAGTGTCTGTTTTGCACTTGTAAAGGTTTATTCTTTTGACTACCATAAACTAGAGTCAAAATAAATCTTTTTACAAATCATTGCATTTAGCCTATGCTTACCTGTGCTTTCTCTCTCTAGATAGCTACTTTTTAGAGAGAGAAAAACCTGTGAATCTCATAAAATATAAATTTTATGACACAGAGTCTACTCTGTTTACTCTCTCTCTCTCTCTTTCTCTTACAAGTTTTATCTCTACTTCCTCTTATACCTATACTTCTACCCCACTTACCTTTGTCACTTTGTTACTGTTGTGAGGACAAGGGTCCTCTAGACAAAGGTCTAGTCATGTAGGTCAGTGGGCATAACTAGTGTGAAACCCGGTTAGGTGGTGATTAGCATGACACATTCACTTCTCTTCTTCAGACCTTACATTCGTATCAGAGCATGGTGTCGATGCTTCGACGAGGGGAAGGAGAACCACTAAGGTGAGGCTGTTGTTGCAGACACGGATGCCATGGAGAGAGAGAGTGCATCTTCTTCTCTTCTTCACTTCTATCATCTTGCTCGTCAAAAGCTTATGCATGTGTGAGTTTTTTTTTGTGTGGCACTTAGGGAAGAAGGAGCGCACGAGCAAGGAGGGCACTATGGCTAAGGTGAGAGCGCACAAAGCCATAAGCTAAGGTGGGAGCACATGAGGCCATGGACCAAGGTGGGCAGCGCTCAATAAAGGGTGCATGGCATGACGGGCACAAAGGCCATAAGTCGGTACACGGGGGCACAGCCTAAGCCATGCAATACGTGTGGTGCACATGCCATGTAGAGTGGCAATAAGGGCGCCATGGCACTGGGCAGGGGCCAAAAGGGCCAGTGACTACCACAAAACGGGCCACAAGGGCCAAGCATAACATTAAGGCCTTAAAGGCCATGGTGGGCACTCAAGAGGAAGGCCATGATGGCCAAATGTGCACAGCCGAGAGAAGCAGTGCAGGGCGCATAATGGTAAAAGCCACAAGGACTACAAGATTGGTAGCACGGTCACCCGCCATCAAGAGGCATGGAGAGAGCCACAGGGTGGCTAAGGCTGACCCCTAGGCCATCCAAGGTAGTAAGTAGCCAAGGGCCATAGCCCTGTAGGCTAGCCCATGGACCAACCAGCCCATAGGCAGCCATGGGCCCCAGCCACGGGCCAACCGTGTCACCGAGAGAGAGAGAGAGAGAGAGAGAGAGAGAGAGAGAGAGAGAGAGAGAGAGAGAGAGAGAAAGAAAGAGAGAGAGAGAGAGAGAGAGAGAGAGAGAGAGAGAGAGATGAAATTATATATTAACGTCTTAAAAAGGCCAAAATGACCTATGTGACCAATCTGTTATCTGATACCATGACTGGATACAAAAAATGAAAATGAAAGTGAAACTAGAAGACTAGTGCTACTAGCTACGACTGTGCGGGCGGGAATGTGACAGCTGATACCATGAATGTCTAGTACAGTACAGTGGGTGATACAATGGTAAAGACAGTGACAAGTCATAAGAAGATCCTCCTCATCTGTGCTCTGGATGTGGAGATAGAATGGCTCGGATCCTCTGCTGTAGTCTCCGTCGTCGATGCTCTGTAGCTTCTCTCCTTAGTCGTGGGCGTCTGTCTCTCCCTAGCTCCAATGCTCGGTTGATGAGAGTGCCGCTAGTGTGTATATGGACTGAGCCCTACAGTGGTGGCTGCTCCTCTAGTTGTCTCGTATTTGGGGTAAAGAAATCTGTAATCTGTCTCTGGGACTGCACTCCAAGTCTCCTCAATAGACTCTCTCTATGCTTGTGTAGCTCAAGTAGATACAGTCCAAGACATCTCTGATCCTGATAACTCATGACTCTGGAGAGCAGTCCAAAACCCTCCGTGAATAAACAGTGGAAGCACCCCCGTATCTCATAGTACACTATGTAGTGACATATATAATGCAACTGTGTCTCTGGCTCCATATGGCATAATCAACAAATCCTGATGTTTGTTTATATCCCTCTGAATCTACTAGTCTCTATCTCAAGCTGGTGCGAAGATGTACGTATCTGATCGATGGCACACCGTAACCCATGAGATAAATGTGTGTCCATATAACTAGGTCAAATCACAAACCCATCTCTTGTGAGTTGGAGAAGATGCTCTCTATAGAAAGCCATCTTCCGTCCCAAATCCTGTGTCGGCTCTATCCATGTCCTCTTGGTGCCAATTGGGTCAGGTCCTGTGACAAAAAAGTCTGGTAATCTCCACCCGTGTAAAAGGCAACGAGGGTTAATCTAGGGAGTACTAGAAGGGGGGCAGTCTGTCCATGCTGAAGCCATGCATCTGGAACCATGATGTCATCTGTGCATACCGGCATGATGTGTCCCCTTGTAAAGCTAACTATCTAGAAGACTGAAGGGCCAATCTAGTATATCTGTCTCTGGTAGTATCCCACAAGTTATGCATAAATGATACTGATCTGGTAAGCATCTCTATCTCCATAGGGGTGGCGGCAAACTCCGCTCGAATGATCTCATGTGGTACGGAGGCTTTAGTCCTAATCAGCCGAGAGATACCAAGGGCCTCTCCATACATTTCCAACCATCCTGACCCACAGAAGGTCCCCAAACCTGAACCCCATAATGCATAGATGAAGCTACCAAGGTATCAAAGAGCCATAGCTTTGTTCGAGGTTTCTGGAATTGAACTTACGAACATATCCTCTATAATCCTCCCAGTGCCGCATAAGCCCTGGTTAGTCTAGTCTCTGGTGCTCTCCTCAAAGAAAACCTCGGTCCAGTGAAGACTACCCCAAGGTAAGTGTATGCATCCATATACTTCACAGTCTCTTGACCATATGTGAATGTAGGTGTTGATCTCTTGATCCATTGTGACGTGGTGTTGAACACCATAGCCTTGGTTTTACCAAGCTTTACAGACAGTCCACTATCCTGCGCAAAGCTATGTAATGCATCCAAATGTTGCTGCATACCCTTTGGTGAGTCAGAGATCAACACAATATCATCAACATATAACAATGGGATCCATGTCCCTGCCAACTAGGCACCTCTGTCACCCTCTCTGTCAATGTAACTAGAAACCTCATCAATATACATACCAAATAAAGTGGGGGACAGTGGGCAACCCTGTTTCACTCCAATAATAGAGTAAACTAAGTCAGATGTGCCCTCAGGTGTGCGTACATGTCCCATCACTGATTCGTATAGAGCCATAATCCCCCAAATCAACTCTATGGGCACCCCCATTTCCTGTAGTCTGCGCATCAATCTGGCTCTAGGCACCATGTCAAATGCTTTGCAGAAATCCACAAAGCTACAATAAATCCGTCTCCCATGTGCCCTACTCTCCTCAATGATGGCTATGAGTGTCAGAATATGGTCAATTTTCAAAAGCCCCTCCTGAAACCGGCTTGTCTTGTTGCCCATATGCCCTCACTCTCTACCCATCTGCACAACTGCTACTCCAGAATGGATGCATACAACCGTGCTAATGTGTGTCCACCCAACCATAATAGTACAGTAGTTCCCAGGCTCGGTAGGATCACCTGCCTTGAAGATAGGCACAATAGTAGACTGTCTCCAAGTCTCAGGTAGCCCCTCACACATGGCATGATTAAACATCACTGCAAGAACCTCTGCAAGCATGTCTCTGGCATGTATAAAGTGCTTTGCTACTAGACCATCATGATCATATGCCCTCTTGGTCCTCATCCTGTCAATGGCCCTCTTTACCATCTCAGTGGTAAAGAAGGTACTCGTAGGTGGGCATGACTCTGGAGGCTCTGGAAGGGGTGCCTGTCCAGGGACCTTATATGAGGATGCTGCATATTGGCTTCACACATAAGGAGAAGTAATCACTGGGGGAGGGGAGTGCTCATGAAAGAATTGACATGCCTCTCCTGAGTCTCTACTAAAAAACAACTAGTATAAGTCTCGCTCCATTTGAGCCAGGAACGCTCGCTTCTTCTCTCGCACAAGGCACCGGAAGGCAATCCGGGACTGTCTGTAAATGATGACTCCTAAGAGAAGACCCCTCCGAAGCTGCGCTCTCATCTCCCTGCACTCCTCGTCATACCAATTGTTCTGGGGCATGCTCCTAGAATGCCGTCTTTGATTGGGCCTAGTGTGCCTCAGATGTTGCACCATGCAACATCTCTGTCAGTAAAGTGGTGAGCTCCTCTAGAGAGAGTCCTTCAAGCCCTGCTCTTCATCTTCTTCTTCTTCTTCTTCTTCTTCATCAGGAGGATTGGGAGGATGATCATGTCTCCTTCTTTGAGTATTCGGTTAGGAACGGTGACAGATAGAGCAGTGCGCAAGGCCAACTCGTCTCCACGCTTGGCTTCATGTCGGTCTTTCCCATGAGTCTCTCTCTCACTTTTGGACACACATTTGTGAGGTTCACATTTCTCGATGCATTATGTATTTTTTATGGATGGTTGCTCATGTTGGCTGTTGGCACTTGGGTGATGTGCACAAACCATGATCCTACTTTTGAGGTGTCACTAGGATGTTCCAGAGTCACCCAAACATTTCTTATGGGCATGCCGCAGGCACATGCAGTTTAGAGAGTAGTATGCCTTCTGATGACTACAACAGGATTGCATTCAGGAATCAGGGTTTATCACCTGGGGTTTGCTTCTTCATGATGTGGGTCCTCATCTTACTTTTGAGGGGGAGGATGAGGATGAGGATGAGGATCCTGGTCCTTTTGCTTACATCTATAGATTATCGTCGTGGTTTTTTGAGTATGCTTCCAGCTTCAGCTCTTCGTACGTGCTGAGGCTGTTCGGACTTGCTGTTTGATGTTTTCCACCATTGCCAGCATTACTGCTTGGACGTGTATTTGGAAGGCTCTTTGTTTAGAGGTTCTAAGCAATGAGCCTGCCTCGACTATGAACACCTTGGCTTGGCTGTGGTTTGGTAAGAGCTTGGAGTACATGGAATGCTTCAGCAGGTTCTTCGAGGGTGGCAGAGCAGCGTCGCTCAGTTTTGATGTTTTGAGGAATTCTCTTGTATTGTAATGGCAGCGGATTTGAATCTACAAAGCAAGTGCGAGCGCATCTTTGGAGTGTAGGGATCTACAAGGACTTGTTAGAAACAATGAGGCAACTCCATGAAGCAAAGAGCTTGGACGATTTTGTGTGTGAAATGTTTAAATGTTGGAGGAACCAAACCCTTATTTCCACAAGTTGGGAGCACTTCTATGAAAAATTGCTTACCAATAGGAAAACTTTGTTGGAATCTTATTTTTCCAACATACAATCCACATAGGAAACATTTCTACCTAAGAAAAAAACTAACATAAGGAAACATTTTCTTAGTGAGAAACATTTTCTTATTATGAAACATTGCCATATATATTATCCTACATTACTTGATAGCTGGCGATTTTTTTGATGCAATCGAGAGAGAGAGAGAGAGTAACCTTTATCGTTGATCCTTATTGGCGATTTTTTCATGCTGAGAATAGCATGGTCTTTTGATTTTTGATTTTTGAGTTGATTCACACGCTATCTCCTTGCTTCTCTCATGCGCAGTTTCGAATCCCTCTGGCTTCAACGTTTTTGATCTCTTTTCCATAACAACTGTTGCATAATTTTTGCAGAGAGATCAAATGTTGGCCCATCAATTCTATCTAACTATATTGCTTGTTTGTAGGACCATCGCCTCATATTGACATTGGTCCATTTTGATAAACAAGAGAAGATGACATGCCTCGGATCATTCTTACTATCCTTTATAAATGTCCTGCTCCCCCAAGCGGTTAAACTTGCAAGTGTAATACTGTAGAGTTGGATTCAGAGCATTTGAGGTGCTCTTTTTCACCAAAAAGAGCTCAACACTTTTCTAGTAGACCTGGGTGACTGCACTCAACAAAAAGCACACAAGCGCATGACATTGGCTCTGGAAGGAATTCCTCACACTGCATCTCTTCAAAGCATCGTGTACAATTTAATCATACAGAGTGGTATTTGTCACTTATTCTCCACCCTTTGCTCTGCATCTGTATCCGACATAGGCTTCCTTGTTTTAGAATTTGACCCCATGCCATCTCTTAATTCCCTTTGGTGTCGGTCCTTGCACAATGCCGAGCTTCAATGCATGCAAATGAACTCTTGCAATTCGAATTCACCCAAGGGTTTCAACATCTTTTTGATCTGCATTCATTCTCAAGAGGAGCTTTAGGTGATTTGGCACCTTGATCATTGTGGTCGTTGCATCCCCTTGAAGGCTCTTTGACTACACTGATCCTGCTTTTTTGTGCATCACTTTCAAAAGTTTTCCACTGTTTTTGATACCGATAGATTGCATTGTGCTACCTACCAACTTTTATTGACCTTGCTCCCCCCTTCCTAATGTTGGTCGTCTTGGCCAAAGATGGTTGAAAAAGTTATGGGGAAGTATTCTGATGTTGACCTGTTATTTGTGCACCCTCATGTGCATGGGTTCTAGAAAAGTGTTTAATGCATGTATCTTTAATTCAGATACCCTAAATGCATTCACAGCCAATGCATGTCAAAGATATCCAGTGTAAGAAAAGACTAAGGGTATTTGAGACTTTAACTGGCTTGACTAAGTCAATCTAACCATCAAAGGGTCAAGGGACATTTGCTGTAGAGGTTACCGCACTCAAAGCTCACATATATGCCCTCCCTGCTCCAACTCCATCCTCAGATAATTAGACTTAGACTTAGACTCTTTTGCCCATCGTTACCCGCATGAGCGACACGACATAACTAAGCTCAACTCTCTAGCTTGAACTTAATTCACACCAAATGAGAAAAATGAAAAGAAAAGTTTAAGTACATGCAAACCATACGCAGAGAGTATATATGACTTGAAGCTTTAGGATTAACCTCTGAGCGTGTCTGCTGTAGAGTGCCCTACTGTGACCCTTATGCCCACAACCTGAGTTGTGAACTGACTTGACCTTGAAAGTCGTAATCTGGAAATAAAGAGCGATTTATAGATGACATACCAAATAATTGGAACTGCAAACGGAATGCCCTTTCTTTGATGGTGAGAGCATCTATTTTGGGATCCCTAATTGGAATGTACAATCGCTTAGGCACTGGCACTAGAGCAGGTACCGATAAGCTCACTTTGGAAGTGAATTTCTGAGTGGTGAGAATTGTAGAAGTTGATGCGGTTTCCACTCCTTGAGAACTTTTTTCGTTGATTAATGTGAGCCGTGGTACCCACTTGCTTTTTTCTGATTTTTGTTGAAACTGATCCACCAATGGTTGTTCTGACTTGTTATTTTGCATTGGTCGGTGCTAAGACAAAATTGGAGATGAGAGTGTGGTGCTCTGAGGTACCACTGTTTGCTCTATTATTGGCAACCATAGAGAGGTAGCTCCATCATAATAGCCTTGTGCTCGAAGAACTCTCTTGGACACCCATCTTTGTGTTTTTGTTTGTTAAGGTTTCCATTGTTGACGACTTTGTTGGTATTTTTACAGTTGCTTTAGTGGAGTGTTGATAGTAGGCATTGTTTGCTGATAGCAAACAGTTGGTATAGGCTCCATCATCCGTGAACTCTTAGGAACCCACCAGTAGAGCTGAGCTCCCCCCTTCCATAGCCTGAGTAGGGGAATGGAGGAAGCTTTTTTCATATTTTTGCTCAACTAAGCAATTCAAAAAAAAAACCTCCCTCCAAAGCTCCCTCCGTACCTCAATTCTTGGAGCGAGCTTTTCGGAGGGAGATTTGTGTGTGTGTGTGTGTGTGTGTGCGCGCGCGCGTATACATACATATATACATATATATATACAGCTGTAACTATAACTATAACTATATATATATATATATATATATATATATATATATATATATATATATATATATATATATATATATATATATATATATATATATATATATATATAGTTATAGTTACAGCTGTATATATATATATGTATATATATGATATAGTTATAGTTACAGCTGTATATATATATGTATATATATGTATATATATATATATATATATATATATATATATATATGTGTGTGTGTATATATATATATATATATGTATATATATGTATATATATGTATATATCTATATATATGTATATATATATCTATATATATGTGTGTGTGTGTGTGTGTGTGTGTGTATTCCAGTCTTTCTCTCCCCCCCCCCCCCCCCCCCCCCCCCCCCCCTCTCTCTCATATGTAAGTGGGCACTAGACCCTAAAACATTAGTTAGTTGGGATTAATGTATTTCAAATGCAAACACAACATTATTGTGTGAGAAACTTCTTAAAAGTATATTGCATATGAGAAAGAGAGTGAGACCAAGTTGATTAAAAACATCCAAGTCTCACTCTCTTTCTCATAAGCAATATACTTTTAAGAAGTTTCTCACACAATAATGTTGTGTTTGCATTTGAAAAACATTAATCCCAACTAACTAATGTTTTAGGGTCTAGTGCCCACTTACATATGAGTGAGAGAGAGAGAGAGAGAGAGAGAGAGAGAGAGAGGGGGGGGGGGGAGAGAGAGAGAGAGAGAGAGAGAAAGAGAGGAATATATATATACACACATACACATACCTATATATATATACACACACATACATACACACACACACACACACACAAAGCTCCCTTCGAAAAGCTCGCTCCAAGAACTGAGGTACGGAGGGAGCTTTGGAGGAATCTTTGGAGGGAGTTTTTTTTTTTAATTGCTTAGTTGAGCAAAAATATGAAAAAAGCTCCCTCCTATAGCTCCCTCCATTCCCAACCCCCCATAGCCTTCGCTTTGGAGAAGTGTTTTCTTTACTAGCCACCCAGATTGTATATGTTTTGAACTTGTTGGAATCCATACTAATGGATCACTTGAAACTTTGTTGGAAGCAGTAGTGTGTAAAGATTTCTTTGTCTTGTAGAAGATCCTGTACTCCAGAGGAACTTGGTCCTGTAAGGGTACGAGAATTTACCTTGATGGTGTATCGACGTTCATCCCAATCCAGATGACATTTGGTCACCTTCATCCAATGCTTGCGCACAATCACTCCTTCCAAGCCTTCGCTCTTGTTAGCCACATAAAAGACAACATACATTGGTTCATCCTGGATTCTTGTTTTCAAATAAATGCATCCTAAACATGCGGTCTCTGTCTGTGAGAAACTCAGAAAGTTTAGTTTGGTAGAAATAAGTTTAGTTTTCAAATAAATGCATCCTAAACATGTGGTCTCTGTCTGTGAGAAACTCAGAAAGTTTAGTTTGGTAGAAAGAAGTTCAGGTCGGCCTAAAGCATCCCAGACTTCCCATGACAATACATTCAAGTCTGCTCCAGAATCTATAAATGCATGCTCTAAGATGATTTTTCTCAGTGAGGAGTTCTAAAGAGATTCGGAATGGCTCAATGAACTCATCTTCATCTTCACAATTTATTGTAGCAATAGGAAACATTTTAGCTTTTATTTTACGTGCCTTGGATTGCTTAGCCTTCTCAAATGCTTCCGCCTGTGCTTCTTGCTTAAGCAACTCCACTTGTGCCTTTCTATTTTTGGCAGCATGCATTCTTTCTAGCATTTATGACGTTAGAGGTTCATTGTACTTTTTAAGGCGACTTCCATTGATGAAATTAGACATAGGTTCACCGTCCAAAGTTTCCAGTCATATAGCACCACTTGCACTCAACTCATTGATGATGAATGGTCCAAGACCCCTCATTTTCAACTTTCGCTTATGTTTTTTCAAGGTGTAAAGGAGAACTAAATCCCCTTTTTGGAAACAATCAGTTTTAACATGAGTATCATGCCATTGCTTTTGTCTTCTTTTCTCAGCATAGATGCCCATTACGGCAATCCGTCTATCTTCATCCAACTTTTCCAAGTCATCTAGGGATTCAGTGAACTCATGGCCTGTCCATTCCAATTGCATAGCTACTCTCAAGGTTGGAATTAAGAACTCCATGGAGAGAATAACATTCAATCCAAAGACTAAATTGAATGGTGTTGTGCCAATTGATGTCTTATACGCTGTGTGATACGCCCATAGAACAGAATGTAACTTCTGTTCCCAGTCAGTTCGTGAGTTTTCAACTATCTTAGTTAAAGCTATGCAGAGGGTTTTATTTGTGCTTTCAGCTTGTCCATTTGCTTGTGGTTGATAAGGATCCGACTTATGGTGAATCACCATAAATTCATCAAGTACAAACTCAATTACTTCATTTATGAAATGAACTCCTCTATCGCTCACAATCTCTATCGGCAAGCCATAGTGGGTAAATACAAACTCATAGAGAAATTTAGCAGTTGTACGCGCATCATTCTTCATAGTAGCTTTGGCTTCTACCCACTTTGTTAAATAATCAGTTGCCACAATAATGTATTCGGCATGCGTATGACGAGCCGGAGGCTTAATGGGACCTACAAAGTCTATTTCCCATTTAGCACAAGCCCTTGTCGCCATGACAGGTCTGAGAGGCATGTTGTCACTCTGGATAGGATTTTTTGTTCTTTGGCATTGATCACACCTTTTAACATACTCTTGAGCATCGCCAAAAAGTGTTGGCCACCACATCCCTGACCAAAGAATGATCTTGGCTGTAGTCTCACTAGAGAAATGTCCACCTGCTACACCTGTATGAGCATGACTAAGAATAGAGAGATAGTCTATCTCACAAACACAAGTCCGTAGATTCCCATCTCTTCCTCTCTTAAATAGTTTCCCTTTAATCAGAGTGTAATTTGCAGCTTCAACCTCAATGGCTTTTTTCCGATGCTTGGGTATATTTTCACTTTCATGACCAAATTTTAAATATCTTTCAATGTAATGGCTCCAATTTGGGTTCATCTGGGTTCAATAGAGAGTAATGTATTGAGGTGGTTCCTTCCATCTACAAACAAAACATTCATGTACAAACTCTTCTGAATCTTTGTGGACTGTAGGCCACCAGTACCCCTCATACATCACTCTTTTGGCAGTGTTATCTCAAGAGTAATGGATACATTCTACACTAAGGTGAACTGATGCTAAGATCCGTGTGTAATCATCGAGATTAGGAACCAGACAAAGTAAACCATCTTTTCCCAACTTGTATAGCCGCCCTAAAATCAATTGATATGGTTTTTTTTTCCTCTAAGAAGGCTATCTTTTGAGAAACAGAATCTGTTGTTTCTAAAATAACCCCTGTAGACAAGAAGGTTATAATTGATCTGGACCATCTTGGTGCAGTCTCAATCTCAAACAAAGTGGCATCTGGAATATCATCGTCTACTCCTATGGGATCCTCACCAGAAGTTATCCTAGAGAGATGGTCAGCCCACTGATGGGTGCTTCCCTTTTTCATAGCCACCGTGAAATCAAACTCCAAGAGTATGATAAACCATCTTACAATTCAGCCTGAAGCACATGGCTTGTTAACTAAGTAAAGAAGTGCTTGATGGTCAACAAAAAACACGAACTTGTTTGCAAGCAAGTAGTGTCTAATTTTTTTTACTGCATAGACCATTGAAAGACCTTCCCTCTCAGTCGTAGTGTAATTCTTTTCAGCACTGTTCAACTGGCGACTTGCATAGGAAATTAAAAAATCCATATTTTTCTCACCAGGTTGTGCTAGAATACACCCTATTACGTAAGCTGATGCATCAATAAGCACATGAAAAATCTCATTCCAATTAGGTGCTCTTAGGATAGGAGCAGACACTAAGGCGGTCTTCAATTTTTCAAATGATAGCTCACAATCATCACTCCATTCAAATACTACCAAGAGTCCATATAAAGGTTTAGCAATTTTAGTATACATGTAGATGAATCTATGATAGTAGCCGCAATGACCCATGAATATCTATACCCCCTTGGCATTTATTAGTCTTGGCAATTCAACAATGACCGCAATTTTATAAGCATCAGTAGAAATGCCATTTTTTGAAACTATATGGCCCAAAATCTTTCCTTGCCTAACCATAAATTTATATTTATTAGGGTTTAAGCAAATCCGATAGACTCGACATTTCACACACACACACACGAAGCTTCACATTCTTTTTTGCACCACTACAATAGGGGAAACCCATTCGGTATGCTTAATCTCATAAATGAACTCAGCATCTAAAAGCTTATCAAGTTCTTCCTTGATTTTCTTAGCAAAGTTTTCATTGTATGTGTACGGCCATAAGACTCGCCTGGAGTTTCAAGTTTCTCACGGATAGGTTTTTGCAACACTATCTTTCGGTCCTGTATAGTGAACTTCTTAAAGTTGTTAGGAACACTCACCACATCCTCCTCACTATCGGAATCATCATTGGTAGATGACCAAGCAGCCTTTAAAAATCTTTTTCTTTCCTGTAACAATGCTCTCCTTTCTACCCTGGTCATCTTTGAGTGGATGGTGCTCACTGAGGAGTCCACTCTGCTCTTTGCTTTCCTATTTCGTTTCTTTTTAGGGTTTTCATTTTTCTTATCATTGAGATTCTTGACTAGTTGGAAACCATATCTCCATTTGACCTCATCCTTGATACAGTCATTGGCTCCCACATAGTATAAAAATTCATTCTTTCCTCGTAACTCAGGAGGAATTTTTGGTGGTATAAAGTGTTCTTTGTCGATCTCCTCGAGATCCCTCTTTTGTTTCTGTCTCTTTTCCCTCAGAACCTACTTTTGAAATTTCCTATGACTCTTACAGAACTTACGTTTTGGTTTGTCATGAGAAATTTCTACAGCAATTTCTTCCCTGCCTCGTAGAAGCATTCTCACTTTTTCAAGTTCTTGTTTAGGGACTATGGAGTCATCAGAGTCATACCCATCAGAACTATCAAAGTTCCCTTCATCCTCACCACTCTCGGTAGTGTCATAATCAGATGGGGTTAGATCTCTTACTGAAACCATATCTCCATGAAATATCTATTCATTAGCTTCATAGAACTCCTCTTGCAAGGGCTCATTTTGAGTACAGTTTTGACCATCCTGATAGGGACTATGTCATAGCCATCCATATCATAGAATTTTGTTTGTTTTAGGAAGCGCACAAGTTGTCAATGTGGCAAGAACATGGATCCATTCTTGAGATCAATCAGGTATTCTGGGAAAGGCATCAGAATATAAGCCTCATCTTTGATATTCCTTTCAACCACAATCCCGTCTGATCTCATATTTTCATATCTATAGGATGCTCCACAAATCCAAAGTTTAGTACCTTTACCGATAAAATTTTCGATGTCTTCGGAAGAAGCTGAGTCAAACTCTTCAACTGAGGAATGAGTTACATCCCAGTACTCATGATTCCTCAAGTTAATTCTGGTTATAACTCCCTCATGTCTAAGATACAAGTAGTTATATCCCCAATCTTGGATCATTTTGAACATGGACGTCCAAGAGTCACCTCGTAATTGGCATTCTTTCCAAAATCTACAATTGTAAATGTATAAAGGTACTCAATACCACAAGACTTTACTTTTACGTTCTCTAGTAAGCCGACTGGGCATTCGAGACTTCCATCTGCTAATTGCAGACTCATCCTTGTTCTTCTAATTGCAGGCTTTCCCCATTAAGACACTTAGCCACATGCTCCCATAATTCTGGTTTGACCTTCAAGAGTTCAATCAATGGAAGTGTGCATGTCACAAGGCTAGTCATCAACGCTTGCAAATTTGCTATATCACACTCTTTTCATTGAGCACTCCAAATTGAAGGGACCTTCAAAATTACTGATTTTGTCTCATAATCCCCTAGATAAGATGGCATGGTTTTTAGAGTCTGTTTACTTGGAAAAAAATCTTCCGAACCTTGATCATCAATATAAGGCATGGTTCTTCCATCCAAAGATAATCTCTCTATGAAATCCACAATTAAGAAGGGTGGGGCTCCTGAAGACGATAACTCATCATGAGCTTTTTCTCTAATGGCTTCCCATTTCTATGGCCTCTTCAATCTCTGGAATTTCATCACCTAAATCAGCTGTGGTCAAAGGCCTTTCTTTAGGTTCAGGCTCTTGAGAGTTATATGCCTGCAATGACTCTCTACTAATAGAAGGAACAACTAGTTTGCTTCCAAGTTCTACACTGGAGTTTACTTCGTGAATTGCCTTGAGCAATGGTTGGAAAGGATTTGGTCCTTGTAAAATCGTCTTTGGTGGTCCTTCTAACATTGCCTGAGTCTCTCTGATCTTTTGCTGATGTATAGCTAGATTTATCTTTTCCTCACAAGGATTGGGATAATCTTACAACTTTTTAGGGATTTTCGTCATTGCCATGATGCAACTATCATAACCTTTCTTCATAGCATCAAATGGCTCATTGACTTTTTCCACTAGAATTGAACCCCCCACACTCACTTCAGAGACGCTGATATCATCAAAGTACCTCCAAGTTTGGCTGGGTTTTTCTTTTAGGATTCAAATTTTGAGCAATACTATCAACAGAAGGTTTGGCACTTTCTGAGGATCCCTTGCTACTTGCTCTTTGGCTCCTAGGTCAAAGTCTCCTTGTTTTCTTTTTGTTTTTTTCTTGATGTTATGGTTCTCCAACTCTAAGGCTCTTCTCTTTCATTTCCTCCATTTCTTTTGCACCTCGTGCTTGAGCTCGAGTCACAACTCTCACTGGGACATTTATAGTTTCTGTCTCCATTTTCGATGTCTGAGGTGAGGGTATCACATCAACAATATTTAACGTGGTCTTCCCTCTGGCGTTATCACTCCCTATTGGCTTCATTGGGTAATCTTTTACAAGGTGAGTGATAGAACAATCCTTGCAAAATCCTGGAATCGAAGGAAATTGGGTAGTAGGGTTCTGGTCAGGAGTTCCTTGAGAAGTTCCCTCTTGCATAGGTCTACCTCTGTATGGATAATCTTTCACAAGATGTTCACCACCATAACCATAGCACTTAAGAGGTAGTCTAGCTTGATACATTCTCTTCTGTGGTTGTTGTTGTGTTTGGCCATAGCCCCTATTTCCTTGATTGATAAAGTAAGAATTGATCTATGTCTTGACTGGTGTATAATGGTTGTTCGGGTTGTATGATTGGTGTTTCTGAGCTCAAATCTATCAATGGTGGCTCATCCTCTTGGAAGTAAGATTGAGTGGTCACCATTTCTAAGTTTTGCTCATACTCACTAGCTCCCATGTACCTTAATGGAGTAGTTCCAGGTGCAGGAGGTTGCGCTCCCAACACTGATCTAGCTTGTTCCTGGCCTCCCATTTGGGTAGGTACAAGAGCTCTTTCAGCATTTCCCATTTGTGGTCTATATTGTGGAAAGTTGGAATAGCCTTGTTCCCGTTGAATACGTGCTATGCGGTTACAGTCTTTGGTTACATGAGTGTAATTCCATCGATAAACATCACACCACAATCCCGAAGGTGTATTTCTTGTCATAAAATCTAATATCTAATATCTAACCAACCCAAATGATTTTCTCATATTAAATTGATCACTTAATGTGGGAGAATAAACGGGAACAAGTGGTAAGATATAGACATGTGCTTATAGATCTATCTCAACACGGGGCCAATGATAAAGGGGCCCAAATGAGAGATGGTCTATCAAAGAGCAAGGCTAACAAATGGAGCATAAGACCTTAGGGTTAGATTCATTGAAGACCTCCAATAATGTGTGTAAAAGGCCTTTGACCTTAGGTAAGCTAGGACTGAGCTTGAGGAGCGGGAACCCGACCCAGCTCGAGGTGCTTGTCCTGCTTGTCATGCTTGATGACTAAGGTGCTTGAGGTGCTTGATGATTGAGGTGCTTGACATGCTTGAGATGCTAGGGTTGCACCTGAGGTGAGAACCCAGCCCAAGCTTAAAGTGCTTATGAGCCAAGCTTGTGGTGGGAACTGGGCCTATGCATGAGGGGCTTGAGGTGTCAAAAAGTCAAAGATTCAATCCCTACAAGGAGGGGGCGAGCCCTATATGAGGGGGGATGAGAGAGAACACCCATACACTCATACAAGGCATGCATGGTACAAATAAAGCAAAAGGGACACTGGTCAAGTTCCTCCTCATGTTGCCCTCATGGTGTGCCTGAAGCCTATTGGTTGGCCCCCAAGGGGTCCAATATTAATTTAGGAGATTTAATTAAATGATTTAGCATTTATCTAGCCCTCTCTCTCAAAGGAAAAAGGGGGACACTTGTCTCAAGGCTACCCTTGCTGCTTGTAATGCCTCCTGCTTGTGATTGGCTAGGCCTGGAGGGGTCCAATGAGCTTCAAGCATGAGCTACAAGGGGGGTCGACCCAAGCAAGCTAGGGGGTTGCTTAGGGGGTATACTCACCCACACACACTCACAAACAGTCTCATTGTGTGCTATGCAAAGTGCAAGAGCTCCCTCTCCTTCTCCAAGCAAGTAGAGGTTGAGAGACTACACCAACACTCTTGGATATGGAGTGCAAATCCAACCAAGAGCCATGCTTCAATGCTTAAGCTTTCCATATCCTTCTTCTTCATTACTATGCTATTATGTATGCTAGCAACAAGAGTTATGATAAGTGAGGAACTAATTCTTTCTCCTACAAAATGTTTCTTCTTCCTCTTCCCTACCCTCATTCCCTGCTAGCTCTCTCCACCTTCGAAGGTGTTTGAGGTCTTGGGACTGAGGCTTGGGATAGTTAAAGCTTTCTTCAAGTTTATGTTATGTTTGTGATGCATGAAGATTTCCATCTTCATTGCATCACCTAGGTGACAAGGAACACAAAGATTGTATTGTAACAAGTCTCTCTTAATGGGAGAAATCATAATACAAATTCCTATTGGAGGGGGGACCGGCTCCACATAAATCCGGTCCTCAACTGTTGTCATGTTCTCTAAATTCTCTCTCTTGCAAAAGTATTGTTCATGCCAAGTTAGCTAATTGCTATGATTATGTTTCTATCTTCAATTATGTTCACCCGCTATGTTCACAAAGCCATTTCTCAAATGTACTCTCATTAATTTCCGCTACTCTCAAATTAAATAGGCCAATTCCATTACATTGGTATCAAAGCATTTGGTTTCTCTTTTCTTGCTTAAGAAGAGAGGTCCTTAAGTAGCCTATAAATGGTTGATGTTGTTAATTATATTAGGGTAAGTGGAACTGGGATCTATTAGAGGTTTTCTTGAGCCCACTATGTGGGGGATGGTGCACACCTCGGGAGCTTTGGACTTAATAATGGAGTCTTTTTAGACTTGCCTATGGCTTTACCATTATTGAGCCATAAGAAGTCCGAAGGGACCTAGCCCTCGTCAGAGTCTGCTATGTTAGACCTACTCCTCTACTGTCTATAGTTAACCACTTCGAGCCGTGGGTGTAGATACTTAAGAGCCGATTTTCAAAGGCTAAGAGGAGTGGCAACTAAGGTTTTGAATTTCCAAAGCATACACTAAGTACATACATAAATTTTGTTAACATGGCTGACAATAATCAAGAGAGTAGAATAAACATTGATAGCTTTGATTTTGCACATGAAGGTGCTAATGATGATGCTCCCATGTTTGTGAATTATCTCGTCACTAGGTTGCAGCAAGCTATGGGAAACCCTGCTTTGCAAGCTGAAGTTACTCAACAACTTCGTGCTTATGGAATTTCCCTTCCTCTCCAAGAGGAGAGAGAGCTTAGGAGGCCTCTTGAAGAGACCTCCAAAAGAAGACTCTCTCCCATTCGAGAGGAGGAATCCAAAGAGCAAGAAAGCAATGAAAGTTTAAGCTCCTCTGAAGATGTGGCTCCATGAAGACAGCGGTCTAGACGACCGCCCACTCCTCCCAAGAGGAAAAGATCAACACATAGTCCTCACTCTGAAAGGCACGAGAGGAAACAAAGGAAGAAAAGGGCTAGGAAGAGGTCACCCTCTTCTCCTTCTTCTTCACCTTCCTCCTCTTCCGACGAAAGTTATGGCTATTTGCCTAGAGAATACAAGAGGGGAGGACATCGCAAATCATTTCCTGCATGGCGAAGGTCACAAAAGCTAAAGAAGTTCAAGGAGGGAGGAAAGAGTATCTCTTTTCTCACGTATGATGACACCTTTGGTGCTACCAACAAAGTGTTGGCCTTCATCCAGCAATTTGATGCGTCCTTTGGAGACGAGGGCTTCACAGAGTCCTCCAAGCTACTCCATGTAGCTATGCACTTCCAAAAATCAGTTCATCAATGGTGGGCTAGCCTTCGTGGCAATGGTGAAGCCCCAAAGACATGGAAAACTCTACGAGTTTCCATCATGAAGCAATTCCTTGCAAGCGATGCAAAAGACAAAGTGCATGAGTCTATCCACAAGTACGTAGACAAGTTTTGGGATTTACATCTCAAGGCTACTGTCTTTCAAAAGATAGACTTTGCCGAGCAAAGGCAGCAATTCTGTGCGGGATTACCTGAAGAGATGGCCAAATACATCAACTCTCAACGGCCTGGTACTATTAGCGAAGTAATCCATCACACCATGGTTGCTTCACGCATCAATTTCCATCAAGGGGCTAGACGTAATGTCAAGCCCATGGAAAACAAAGAAAAAAATGATGCAAAGGGGAAAACCAATGTTCAAGAAACTTCCCAAGTCACTTCCAGCAACAACAACAATCGGTCCAAGGAGAAGGGAGTTTACAAAGGTAAAAACAAAATCTCTCGTGAAGAGCTTGAAGCTTTTCGCAAGGACCATAAGTGTTTCAAGTGTGGAGAGCAAGGACATGGCTATCGTTCTTGCCCCAAGAAGAATACTCGCAATGAGACTCCTAGGGCTTCCACCATCGAAGCTCCAAAAGCGGATGCTCATTGCAAAGGATCATCACTTTCCTATGCTTGGGGAAAGGTAAGAGAGCATGATGCCTTCATCTTGTTTGACCCTGGCTCTACTCTCAACTTCATATCAATGGAGTTGGCCACCAAGTTGGGCATTCAAGCTTTTGAGATGGGAGATATAGTAGTGGTTGATGCAGCTTTCAAGGGACAACAAGCCTCCGTTACTCCCTTGATTGGGAAGTTGAGGCTTCATGTCCAAAGCTATGTCAACAAAGAAGACTTCTTCATCTCTCCTCTCCAACATGAGGATGTTATCCTAGGAGCCATGGTTTGATCGCATGGCTGCCAACATGAAGTTCCCTGAAAGGAGAACCTACTTCACCTACAGGGGAAAGAACATGTATATAGATGCTAGTGAGCGTGGTCGTACTATTCCACTTGTAAATCCTCTCGCTTTTGATAAGTCAATGAAGAGCTCAGTTTGTGCGTACATGATTTTTGTCAAAGAGTCTCTAAAAGATACTAATTTTTCATCAAATGTAAATGGTAGGAATCAAGAAGAGTTAAACTTGTCTAATTTTCTAAAAGGATTCCAAGATGTGTTCATCGATGATATCCCTATGGAATTACCTCCAAAACGAGGGGATGATGACCATCGCATTGAGCTCCTTCCTGGAAGCTCACCACCTAACAAGCCTCCTTATCGAGTCTCACAAGCTCAACAAGAGGAGATCATGAGGCAAGTACAAGAGCTGGTAGACAAAGGGATGGTGAGGCCTAGTTCCTCTCCCTTTTGTTCTCCAGTCCTTTTAGTGCAAAAGAAAGATGGTACATATCGTATGTGTGTGGACTATCGAGCACTAAACCATATCACTATCAAAAACAGATTTCCGTACCTCGGGTAGAAGATCTCTTTGATAAGCTACAAGGCTCTACCTACTTCAATAGGATTGACCTTAAGAGTGGCTATCATCAAATAAGGATAGTGGATGAAGATATCTTAAAGACCGCGTTTTGCACAACGTTTGGTCTTTATGATTATCTAGTCATGCCTTTTGGCTTGACTAATGCACCAGCTATGTTCAATCGTTTGATGGAGAAAATTTTTAGACCATACCGCAAATTCACTGGAGTGTTCTTTGATGATATCATCATCTACTCCAAGTCTTTGGAGGAACATAAGCAACATCTCCAAGTGATTTTTCAAGCATTGAGGGAGAACAAAATTTTTCTCAACCAAAAGAAAAGCGAATTCTTCCTTCAAGAGATTCAATACCTAGGTCATATTATCTCTAAAGATGGTATCCGAATGGATCCATCAAAGTTAGAGGTGATAAAAGCATGGCCTAACCCAAGAAATCTACATGAGCTAAGGAGCTTTGTTGGTGTGTGCGCATACTATAGACGCTTCATAGCAAAATTCTCTCAAGTAGCAGGACCACTACACGACTTAACTAAGAAGAACGTTAAGTTTGTATGGACTGCTAAGGAGCAAAATGCTTTTGAAAAGCTCAAAGAGAAGCTTACTTCCCAACCAGTCCTCATGCTTCCGGATCTCTTAAAGCCATTTGAGGTCCAATGTGATGCTTGTGGTGATTGCCTTGGAGCAGTTTTGCTTCAAGAAGGGCATGCCATAGCATGTGAGAGCCAAAGGCTCAATATTGATGAACGAGTCTTGGGAATTTATGAGAAAGAGATTTTAGTTGTTCTACATGCCCTAGACACATGGAAGCACTACCTATTGGGGACTCCATTTATCCTACGAACCGACCACCAAAGTCTCAAGTATTTCATGACGCAAACCAAGCTTTCCGACAAACAAATGAGGTGGGCGAATATTCTTTCGCAATTTAATTTCGATATTGCTCACATAGCTGGTAAGCACAATCAAGTGGCCGATGCACTTTCACGACGAACCAAAGTTAATGCGGTGTCTATAGCTACTCACAATGATCTATCCTCTATGATAGATGAGTATGCTACTGACCCTGACTTTAGAGACATAATGTCAGCCCTTGCTTTGGGGAAGAAAGGGGAACCATTCACCTTGCAGGATGGTTATCTTCTCCATGGCAATAGGCTATGTGTTACCCATTCCCTTCGTGAGAAAGTTATGTATGAATCCCATGCTCCTCCATATGCGGGGCATAGAGGTATTCAACCTACTCTCTGAGAGGAGTAGAGACGTACTTCTATTGGCCTACCATGAAAGTGGACATACAAGAGTATGTTTCAAAATGTGCAGTATGCCAAAAGACCAAGTATGATAGAGGGAAGCAACCTGGATTACTCCAGCCATTGCCTATCCCAAATTTACCATGGGAGAGTATATCCATGGATTTCATCTTTGGATTACCCAAGTCTATCCATGGGAATACAGGAATATGGACAATAGTTGACAGGTTTAGCAAGCAAGCACATTGTATTCCTGTCAAAAAGACTATTAAGGCACATCAAATGGCAACTCTCTTCATATCTCAGATTTTCAAGCACCATGGATTACCCACATCCATCGTGTCAGATAGAGATCCTAGAATGACCAGTAATTTCTGGAAAGGTCTCTTTGAAAATCTAGGAACAAGATTTAATTTCTCTTCAGCCTATCACCCACAAACGGATGGCCAAAGTGAGATAGCCAATCTTACGATACTCGATCTACTCAAGACTTATGTTACCGAAGTAGATCAACGCTCACAATGGGAAAAGTACTTACCTCTTGTAGAGTATGCCTACAATAATACTGTACATACTTCTACGGGAAAAGCACCTTTTGAGATCATTGAGGGAAGACCTAAAAGTCCCTTGCTACTCAAAGTACATGGGAAGATCTTCGCCGCCGATGAGTATAGCCGTGACGTACAAGAATCTTTTCAAAAGATTAAGGAGGCTATATCCATATCTCAACAAAGGAAAAAAGCTGCTGCTGATAAGCACAAAAGAGCCTTAATGTTCAAAGAAACTGAATGGGTCTTACTCAAGTTTCCTAAGGCTCGATTAAGGCAAACGACGGGCAAAAATCCTACGGGCCATCAAAAGTATTATGCTAAACTAGCAAAAAGATACTATGGTTGTTTCCAAATCTTGAAGCCCATCAATGAGATGGCTTATCAACTCAAGTTGCCCAACCATTGGCTCATACACAATGCCTTTCATGTAAGCCTACTTAAGCCCTACAAAGGAGAGCCACCAACTGAACCAATTATTGAAGACCCTCCCGAAGTTGAAGACCAAGAAGAGGTGCTACAACCCGAAGCTGTCCTTCGGTACTACGACATGGTAAGATTATCCGACGGTATCTTATTAGGTTCAAAAATTATCCTTTTGAAGATGCTAGATGGATGCAAGGAATACAGCTTAAGCATAGTATGAACCTTGTCAATGCTTACAATGCTACATTAGAGTAAGCAAATGTACAAATTTCTTTTAAATGACTCATGTTTTTGTCTTATAAGACTAGTACTCTTTTTAATTGTGCACAAATTTAACTAGTATGCATGCTTAGAATCATGTTTGTGATGACGACGTCTCTCAAACACCAAGTAGAATTTGTCACTCTACTTTGGGAGAATGAAATGGACCAAAGAGCAGACATGCTTGTGGCAGCTATGTCTGCCAAGCACCAAATGGATTAGTCATCCATCTTGGAAAGATGTCGTAGGGTAAAAAGGGATCCTCTACCCGCTAAGTAAAATTGACTAATAACTAAGGCTTTATCTCTTCTACCTCATTGTCAAGGACGACTATGATTTCAAGAGAGAGGTAATGTCATAAAATCTAATATCTAACCAACCCAAATGATTTTCTCATATTAATTGATCACTTAACGTGGGAGAATAAATGGGAACAAGTGTTAAGATATAGACATGTGCTTATAGATCTATCTCAACACGGGGCCAATGATCAAGGGGCCCAAATGAGAGATGGTCTATCAAAGAGCAAGGCTAACAAATGGAGCATAAGACCTTAGGGTTAGCTTCATTGAAGACCTCCAATAATGTGTGTAAAAGGCCTTTGACCTTAGGTAAGCTAGGGCTGAGCTTGAGGCGTGGGAACCCGACCCAGCTCGAGGTGCTTGTCCTGCTTGTCATGCTTGATGACTAAGGTGCTTGAGATGCTTGAGGTGCTTGACATGCTTGAGATGCTAGGGTTGCACTTGAGGTGAGAACCCAGCCCAAGCTTAAAGTGCTTATGAGCCAAGCTTGTGGTGGGAACTCGGCCTATGCATGAGGGGCTTGAGGTTTCAAAAAGTCAAAGATTCAATCCCTACAAGGAGGGGGCGAGCCCTACATGAGGGGGGATGAGAGAGAACACCCATACACTCACACAAGGCATGCATGGTACAAATAAAGAAAAAGGGACACTTGTCAAGTTCCTCCTCATGTTGCCCTCATGGTCTGCCTGAAGCCTATTGGTTGGCCCCCCAAGGGGTCCAATAATAATTTAGGAGATTTAATTAAATGATTTAGCATTTATCTAGCCCTCTCTCTCAAAGGGTAAACGGGGACACTTGTCTCAAGGCTACCCTTGCTGCTTGTAATGCCTCCTGCTTGTGATTGGCTAGGCCTGGAGGGGTCCAATGAGCTTCAAGCATGAGCTACAAGGGGGGTCGACCCAAGAAATCTAGGGGGTTGCTTAGGGGGTATACTCACCCACACACACTCAAAAACACTCTCATTGTGTGCTATGCAAAGTGCAAGAGCTCCCTCTCCTTCTCCAAGCAAGTAGAGGTTGAGAGCCTACACCAACACTCTTGGATATGGAGTGTAAATCCAACCAAGAGCCATGCTTCAATGCTTAAGCTTGCCATCTCCTTCTTCTTCATTACTATGCTATTATGTATGCTAGCAACAAGAGTTATGATAAGTGAGGAACTAATTCTTTCTCCTACGAAATGTTTCTTCTTCCTCTTCCCTACCCCCATTCCCTGCTAGCTCTCTCCACCTTCGAAGGTGTTTGAGGGCTTGGGACTGAGGCTGGGGATAGTTAAAGATTTCTTCAAGTTTATGTTATGTTTGTGATGCATGAAGCTTTCCATCTTCATTGCATCACATAGGTCACAAGGAACACAAAGATTGTATTGTAACAAGTCTCTCTTAATGGGAGAAATCATAATACAAATGCCTATTGGAGAGGGGACCGGCTCCACATAAATCCGGTCCTCAACTGTTGTCATGTTCTCTATCTCTCTCTTGAAAAGTATTGTTCATGCCAAGTTAGCTAATTGCTATGATTATGTTGCTATCTTCAATTATGTTCACCCGCTATGCTCACAAAGTCATTTCTCAAAAGTACTCTCATTAATTTCCGCTACTCTCAAATTAAATAGGCCAATTCCATTACATTTCTTGTGGGATACACAGTGCATTGTTCAGTTTTATGATCTCCTCCACACTTACCACATCTATAAGGTCCTTGTGGAACTGGTTGAGTGTACATTGGTTTGACAAGAGGATGATATGGTTGCCCCATCCTTTTTAACACCAAATCAGCTACCACGTCAGGATATACTTCTTTGGTTGATGTAGCACTAGTGTCAGAACTCTTCCCAGGGTTTTGTTTCTTCCCTTTATAAATCCCTTCGCTAGATTCACTACCATCGATGTCAAACTTATCATCATAATCCATGGCATCAAGGTAGCATTCATTAAAGTTCGTATGTTTCTTTGCATAAAGATGTGCATGAAGCATTTTGTTGATCAACCCTTCCAAAAAGATTGAAATTAATCTTTGTTGGCTAGGTTTCTCAATGTCAGGGCATCTTGCAATATATTGCTTCATTCTATTTGCACAATCCCTCTCTGTTTCATATTCCGCTTGTTTGAAGGAATGTATCTTGGCAACTACATTGTGCTTGATTCCCATCTTAGAGAAGGCAACAACAAAGTCTTCCTCTAAGCTATCTTATGTTGCCTTTACACTTGGCTCTAAGGTTTAAAACCATGATAGTGCCTTACCCTCTAAGGTTAAGCCAAATCCCTCTATTCTAGTGTGTGTGTGTTCGTGACTTGTTCGGCATGCACAACCTATCTGAATGAAGCTATGTGGTCGTACGGATCCCCAGATCCATCGTACTTTTTCACTAGCTTTTGTAGAGTAGAACGTCTCACCTTGCAAGAGTACACATCATCATTTCTTCTTCTTGTTTCTCGTGTTCTAGTGCGATGAGGTTCCTCATACACTCTAGTAATTGGCCCAAGTGGCTCCGAAATAGCCGTATGGCTCGCTAATCTCCTATCTACATACCCTCTATGCCCAAGCATGGGGTAAGGTTCTATTCTCATTGTTATCAAAGTAGGTGCACTGGGTTCAAAAGTGGGTCCTCTTGCTGTAGTTTCAAAAGAGAACTCTGGTCTTTCCCTTTCAAGTTCAGGCTTACTTTTTCTCTCAATTACTTGAGGCTTGGGAGCTACTGTCTCACCAAAGTAAGAAGTATCTTCCGGCCTAGCCGTAGCTTTTGGGGATAAGTCAACAAAAATAGGAAGTGTGTTATAGGTCAAATTCATGATCTCACCCCAATCCAATTTTGTGTATTCATGGTTCATGTTATCCTTGTAGTTTGTTTCGGATCCTACCCATGTTTCCCCAAACAAAACATGTTTTTCTGGAAGTTCATCCATAGGGTGTTTAGGGGTTACATAGTAATTTCCAACACCATCATGGTAGACTTCCCTGTCCATCCAATCTTGCTGAACTTGATCTACTTGGATAACATCTACTTCAAATGCTTTTCCCTTTCCCCTATCCTTTTCTTTTTCAACTGCTTTTTTTCTCACATGAAAAGGAAAAGATGCTTCATTTAGTTTCGAAAACAACGATTTCTTACCTGTCTGTCTTACTTCTTCTCTTGCAGGTTGATCCATTGATGTGGCCGCTCGACTTGGCTCGACCAAGCATCCCATATTGTTGATTTTCCATGGCTCATTGGTCAATATGTATCTTGCTCCATCTGTTCCCATGTAGGAGTCCTCTTGAAAATTCGTCCATGGTCTCAGTTCAAAAGGAGTTATGATATCTGCATGCTTGACACAAACCCTTTTAAAGGGATCCTTATAAAGAAGAGCCCCATGAGAGTTAGTAGTCTCAAATTTTAGCCTTACATCATAATCCAATTCTATTGGTGTTTCTGTGAATGGATTTACAGGCTTCTTCCCTAGGTCATTTATTATAGGGTCATGCATGTCTCTGGATCGTTGAGACATGGATTGTCTCAAATCCGTTCTTTGTGAGTTGTCTCCTATCGACATCTCACTTTCTGTCTGTGATTGGAGGTCTGAATATGTGTCGGAGGATAAATCCTCACGAATGGTCTCTAAATTTCCAACCGACCTTGTTCCACTGCCTTGAGTAGGTACCCTTGAGACAGTCTCGGACCTCAAGTCGGCGCCAAGATGTCGTCCCGATCTCAAATGCATATGCCTCTTTATATATATATATATATATATATATATATATATATATATATATATATATATATATATATATATATAAAATAAATCATCCAGATAATGTGTTTGTGATGGTCAAATGGTTTCCCCTTCAAAATAAATGCAATATGCAAAAATGGCGAAACTTTGAAAAAATTCTTTAAATCTGGACCACCCTACACAGGCCAATTTTTAGAGGTGCAAATGATAGATTTTTGAAAATCTTGCTCTCACAAGAGATGTAGGGCTACTCACAAGCTCAAATCCAATAAAAAAAGTTTTGAAATCGGAGTTTATATGTGAAAGTTATGCCCTAAATACGATCGCTAGAATTTTCTTAAAACATGGTGATTTGACATTTTCCAATTTTTTCGACAAAAGTTCAAATGCCAATTGCAAATTTCCAAGGTGATTGCACTTGGCGGTGATTTTTCTTTTGCTTGATGATTTTTCAAACTTTCCCCGCTTGGTGATTATTTTTGCAAATTTTTAAATTTCCAAAGTGTCAAAATCTCCAAAATTTTTTGTTATGCGTCAAAATCGCCACTGACAATTTTGACAGTTTTCAAGCTTAAAATACTCCATTCTCCCTCATACAAACTCGGAATCGCAAGACCCAAGTATCGTTTTTGAAGTTTTTGAGCGTTCTGAAGCTATTGGCAATGTCAAAAAGCTCAAAAAGAACTTGGATTTTTCAAAATAGCCCAAATCTACCCTCGCGATTTTAGGCGTACGTCGAGAGATTTTCACTCGAATCCTAAGGCAAAGCCTAATTTTGCTATTCTTATGTTTCAACACCCATTGTGCTTGGTGATTTTTATAACTCAATGGCTATTAAAGTGTCCAATTTATAAAAAATTTGATAGCATAATGGCGCTAAACCACATAAGCCACTTTATGCACGGAAATTTCAAGAAATTTCGGTAGCATAACAATGCAAAATGTATATGCGTTCACTCCACGGTGTCACTTGTGAGTGAGAACGCGCTTATGGCCAAATTTCCATATGTTTCTCAAGCAAGCTCAAGGGTATAATGTGACATGGTACCTACTACCATATGCAGTTTAGAGCCATCTACAGGCCTCGGCTAAGCCGGAATGTAAGCAATACTTTTATAAGCAATAAATGTGGCCTCCAAAGGCCCTTACCTTACTCAAGTGGATGTGTACCTACACCTATAAAATAAGACCTCTTTGTCAACATACATCCATGCACATGAAAATGTTTCCTAATCCTACTCCCAAATGCAAAAACTAATGAATGGTAAAGAGAGTTTGGGCACTAAGCTCAACCACGATATGGTATGTGAAATGAATATCCACACCCGCACAATCTTTTCTTTCCTAATCTAGCCTAATTAGCCTAATTTAGCACCCTTGGGATCAAACACCCAATGCCTACACCTAATCCTATCCAATGGTTTTGTAACCAAATGGAGCTAATGGTTTTGGTAAGCATACATGCTTGGCACTCGGCTAACCATAGGGATTTCCTTCCCCGGAAGCGGCGCCAATGGAAGACCCTCAAGTCTGTGGGAAATCAAGAACTCTCAACCAATGAGTTTTGCAACTCTATCGATCCAAGGAACTCTAACCCCGGTCAGCGCGTGGAGGCAATATCAAGAATGAGATGAATGCGCTAGCACATACACTTAACTCTCTCACTCACACACTCTACTTCACTCATACAATGCAACATAAGAAAGTATCTCACATGTGATGCACACACATGCAAGCACACCACTCTCTCCATCTCTAAGTTAAACAATCAAACTTAAAGCTAATCAAATGCGGGATTCACATCCATACTCAACCTTCCTAAGCATGCATTAATCCACTCAAACCAAGCAAGCAAGAAAAGAATGCTTTCCTACACTTCTACTCACAAGTGGCAAGGGATATACACATACATTCACCATAAAGCATGAAATGCCAAACCGCATTCAATGGGCAAGAAAATCGGCAATTTCTACTCTAAATCTAAGCTAATTTATGCTAATTACTCAAACCCACAAGTGATTCAAAGCACATACACACACTATGGAGATGGGAGGTTAGGGCTTATCACTTCATGCACACATGCTTGCAATACACATACACATAAAGCAAGAATCTTAAGCTACTTCAACAAACATAAGATTAACTAAGAGATTTAAACAAAGAGAGAATGAATTAGCATTTCCATTACATGAGGGCTTCAAGCTTAGAGTAGCTTAAGCTCATGGATTACAATGTAAAGAAGGAGAAGTAAGGAGAGGACTTGGAGCTCTAGAGTGGTCTTTGCAAAGCTCTCAATAGAATGCTCACACAAGCTAACCACACAACATTGCATTCTTGAGCTATATACTTTTGCACTCTAGGTTTTTTGGCTTCACACTCACTTACTCACTTGACCGGCCAAAAGCCACTTATTTACGGGCTTGCACTAGTTACAAATTGGAACTCCAATGAGCCCACCGAAAATAGGAGAAAATCCCATAATAATATTACAATGTATTTGGCTTTCATTTGAGTGACGGAAATCCCATGAATATTATCATATTTCCTGTATCACAGACGGGTAAAATTCCTATTGGTAGCTTGGTAATCCATTAGATGAAGTTGAGTACTTGAACTGAAGAGGTTGATATAGGCTTCACAACAATGAATGAACCCACATGTCCATTAGACTCCATATGCTCCACTTTTACCTAAAAATAGCTAATTTCTGTCTAATTCTCTTATTCTGGTGCTCTAATCTCTAATTACAGTGCTCTTGTGCTAAAAAAGACCAGGTTGAATCACACTTTACCATGGGTCCGCTCCATATTTCATCGAACTTCCATACTGACTAAAAATAGTAAATTACTAAAAATAGTCAGTACTCTGAAAAAATCATATACTGCTCTTATCATGCTTCTCAACTCCTTGTCTTTCATGATGCACCAAGCTCTTGTTCCAGCATCCTCAAAACACGCTACTACGTGGCAGTGAATGTAGGTGGGGGATCAACCAGACTGAGCTTGATATCTCAACACTCCCTCTCAAGCTCAATGACATCTCTTGTACTCCAAGCATCGCTCAAAATTGCCGCAACTTCTCTGCTCTAAGGGCCTTCGTGAAGATATCTGCAACCTGCTCATCTGTCCTCACATATGTGAGGTCTATGTCGCTATCCAAGACCCTCTCCTTGATGAAATGGTAATGCACCTCAATGTGCTTTGTCCTTGCATGGAACACTGGGTTCTGTGCCAAATGTATGCTGCTAAGGTTGTCACAATGAATGACAACCGGTACGTGCACTTGTATCCCCAAATCTGTAAGTAGCATCTATAACCATGCTACCTCACATGCTGCCACTACATCACCCCTGTACTCTACATCTGTACTCGATAAAGCAACCATAGGTTGCTTCCGCTGGTAGATCGTCGATCACAAGCACTACAGCCCAAGTTGTGTTTGTGTATCCATAGAGCTGCAACTTCGTGCCAGCCTCATAGAAGAGTGCATAATCCAAGGTAGCACTCACATAGCGCAATGTGCACCTCACCGCATCCAAGTGTGGCTTCGTGGGAAGCTGCATAAACTGACTCTCCAAGCCAATTGTGTAACTCAAATCCGGCCACGATATGGTCAAGTATATCAAACTACCCACAACCTGCCGATACATAGTAACATCATTAAGCACTTGACCCTCATCAACCCTCAACTTCAAATTTTGATCTAAGGGCATAGCAATAGGCTTACAATCAGCCATACCGTATTTGGATAACATATCCAAAGCATTGTCTTTGTGACAGCCATATGCTCTCTTTTGTGCGTAGTATTTCAATGCCCAAGAAATACCGCAGCTCCCCCAAATCCTTCATGTCAAATTTCTGCTTTGAGAGAGTCTTTACATGCTCTATCTCAGCCACATTATCACCTCCAATAATCAAATCATCCACATAAATGCAAATGATGACAATGCCATTCTCATTCTCTTGCACATAAAGTGAGTGATCTGCATCAGCCATATGAAAACCTATGGAGACCAAGTATGCCACAATTCTTGCATGCCATGCTCTTGGCGCTTCCTTCAGTCCATACAAAGCTTTCTTAAGCTTGCATACATCATGGGATGCCTCACATCCTCATAACCCTGTGGTGGCTATTCCATATACACCTCTTCTTGCAAGGTCACCATGCAAGAACACATTCTTCACATCCATCTGATGCAACATCTAATATTTTGATGTAACCACTGCAATAATAGCACAAACTGTAGTCATCTTAGCTACGGGAATGAAAGTCTCCTCATAATCTATCCCATAGGTCTGTGCATAACCTTTGGCTACTAATCTAGCTTTGTACCTGCTCACACTACCATCACTATTATGCTTCACCTTGTACACCCATTTACAACCAATCACATTCTTGTATTTTGGCAATGACACCAAATACCATGTTTCATTTGCATCAAGTGCAGCCATCTCCTCATTCATGGCTTTCTCCCATTTTGCCTCTCCAACAGCATCCTCAAAATATGTAGGCTCAATAGCCTCTACAATTTTGCCATATATATATTGTGGTGTGCTACATATCCATCATACATCAAATGTTGCACGGTCTTCTTGACTCTAGAAGACCTTCTTAGCTTTGTATGCATGTCTTCCAAAGCCTTTTTAACACTAGGTGTCTTCATAGACATAATGTCAAGCTCTTCATCAAGAGCCACTCGACTCACCCCTAACAACAGAATGCCCTATAGACGTGTCAGAAAAAGGCGAATCCCTCATCGAATTTCTCTTTCCCTTTCCAAGATACATTTTTTGAACCAATATAATTCGTTTGATTACGTGTTCTGCCACTCTCTCTCCATGCTGGATATGACCCGAGAGAGAGAGAGAGAGAGAGAGAGAGAGAGAGAGAGAGAGAGAGAGAGAGAGAGTAGAAACAACTTTAGTCCAATAACTATGCGGTATATTCTTCTCAGCCATCAATGCACGCACAATTTTAGCAATGCACCTGTTCTTTCGCACGACAACACCATTTTAGTGCGGAGTCTATCTACATGAAAATTCTCTCTGGATTCCATTCTTGCACAAATAACTAGAGGACTCATTGGAGATGTCCTCTCCCCCTCCATCTGACCTCAGACACTTTACATGCTTCCCTGTCTGCTTTTCAACCATAACTCTGAAATTCTGAAAATGAGTGAACACTTCACTCTTCTCCTTCATGAAGTAAACCCACACTTTCCTTGTGTGGTCATCAGTGAAAGTTACGTAGTATTTGTAGCCACCCATAGACGTGGTCTTCGCAAGACCCCATACATTGAGAGTGCGCAATCTCAAGTGAATTTCTACTCACATGTCTATCTTGTGGAAATGCATGCTTCGCTTGCTTTCGAAGCTGACAAGCCTCGCATACTTTGTGCATGTCTTCAGCCTTCAGCCTAGATAGCCCTATCACAATTTCTTTCAACTGCATCAATTTCATTCTCTGCCCAAATCCTCTTATGCCATATGTCCACATGTGCGACAACTCCTGCACCATGTGCAAACATAGCAAATTTGACTTCAGGCATATTTACATTGGATTACATCCAATGTAAACATTCTACATGATCTCTTGCCTTTGACAACCAACCCGCACCTGTTTTCAAAGTCTTCAACAAAATAGCCATCGCGATTGAACCACACTTGTAAAACTTGTTCAACCATTTGGCCAATAAAAACCAAATTTTTAGTAATCTAGTACATGCAAAACATCAGCAAGATACTTCACCTTGCTATCCTGCATAGACAATGGCACATCTCCAACATGAGCAATAGGATGGGCTGTGTCATCGCCTGTTTCTACATATCTTGGTCTTTCAAGATCTTTCATCTACTTGAACCACTCACCATGACTTATCACCAGTCATGTGATTCGATGCGCTTGAATCCACATACCATAAATCTTCCTTACATGAGGCCACATCAGCAAACATAGAGTTCACAACATGTTGCATAACAAACAACCTTTTATTATCATGAGGTAGATACATAATTGTTTTGCAGCCTTCTACCACCCTGATTTCTTGATGGACAGTCACATTCAAAGTGACCTGCTCCTCCACAACCCTAACATTCTCTGTTATCATTTTCTACATGATTTCTCTCGAAATTTTTGCGACCTCTCCCCCTGCCTCTGAATTGTCCTTACCTACGTGTGTTTGTTCCTTGTGTATCATTATACTATTGTTGTTGTTGTTGATTCTTACTCTGGTTGCCATGGCCATGACCTCGTCCTTGGCCTATACCACGTCCTCTACCTCTACCTCTATTCGAGTACAAGGCCTGCTCAGAACTTTTTTGGCCTTGTGAAGAAGATGAGTCTTCACCAAGGTTCTTTTCCTCAACAACCAGCATAGGGATTGAATCTACAAATTGGGAATTTTTTCCTTAGTCTAAATAGGGATCTTAAACTGCTTATATACAGGCATCAAGCCACATAAGGATACCTCAACCTTGTCATCATCCTCGATTGTTACACCAATAGAGGTAAGATATTTGCATATGCCTTTGATCTTCAGAGTGTAACCATTGATGGTTGGACAGGTTCTCCTTCTTGATTGTATTTAGATCATTCTTTAACTACAACTTTCTTACCTTTGTGTTAGTAGTAGAGATAGCCAATGTATTACCTTCCTTGCTCCTTGATTCCAGTCCTTGAACTCCTTTACTTGCGCAGCAGTGATATTCTCCTCAGGTAGCTCTGGTGCATCCTCTTGGTCACCTTCTATATATTCCCAGTAGCCTTTATCCATGACCATCAAGAAGTTGGTCATTTTGAACTTCCATGTATGAACGTTGTTCTTATCCAACTTCTCACTGACAACCTGGTTAAGTCCATCATTGGTAAACATTTTTGCAACTAGTCAAAAACCTGCACAATCCAAATAGCACCTGCAACACTCCTATGTAGTGCGTGCACTGTCTGTTTACCCAAATATGATGTTTGCACTCCAAAAATAAAAAACCTACAAAAATCCAAAACTTACCCGGGAGCACACGAACACACTATATCTCAAAAACGGATGCCAAAATATGCCTAAAATAGAAAAACACTCCCAAAAATAGAAAAACACTCCCAAAAACATAGACATCACAACTCCAAGCTGCACATGCATGTGAAGGAAGCTCCTCAATATGAGCTTCTTGCAGGCGTCTCCTGAATGACCACCACCAAGGGTGTAGTAGGGCACACAGGGGAAGAGATGGTGATGCTCTTGCCCTAGCTCCGCTTCTTCCGTTGCTCATGCTTGCTTCTCATAGCTCCTCAGCAACACTAGGCTCTGATACCATAAAGAGAAAGAGAGGAGAAGAGAGCTTGAGCTCTTACAAGCGCGCGCACACACACACACACACACACACACACACACACACACACACACACACACACACACACACACACACACACACACACACACACACACACACACACAAAAGCCTAGAATGGAGTACACAAGAAAGGAGGCTGACATCTTCTTCTTCTTCTTCACCACTTAAGAAAGTGATAGAGAAGGTCTACAAACATAAAGAGAGTACAACATGAAATAGAATGGATGTACACCTGTCAATGTGAAACCACTAGTGAGTGAGCTGGCAAGATAGGTGTGCCATCGGTAGGTAGATCCTTCGATGAAGTCGACGAGCTATAGTATCACTGGCAAAGATCCTCATATCTGCTACCATGTGCAGGTGATGAATGTAGGTGGGAAATCAGCCAGGTGGACCATGGGCTGAGCTTGATATCTCAACAAGTCATAGACCCTGAACAGCAAAGGAAGCAACATGAGCTTCATACTACTTTGAGGTGGAAGAATTTGCCACAACCTACCCCAACAATGATCAATAAGGACATCATGGATCACATGGACCGCTTAGAGGACCCAACGTCACAAATTTGGGCAAGGGAGGAAGGTGCCAAAGTGCAAGACCACCAAGGGCCAGATCTTCACTAAGGGGCACAGCTCGGTAGCCACCAGGGGGACCTTTACCAGATTTTTGGCTCCATCTTAGCCAACTCAACAAGGACAAGGACTGCCAAGGTCACCTCTTTGCTCGAAGAGGAGGACAAACCTTGGGCAGTGGTAGTGACACACACACAAAGCCAGGACCCTCTTGAGCGTCAAGCCAATATGTGTGACATGGAGTAGACACGGGGGACTGTTTGTGAGAAGATTGGAGATGCATGAAGACTAAGACGAGAAGACAAAGGACAAGCAAGGAAGAGAAACAGTCGCGAGATGGGACGGGAGTGGTTGGAGTAGTCACACGAGAAATGAAGACCCGCATTGCCGGAACATATTTTAACTCACTTTGAAGCCAAAGTGTAAAGAAATATTTTTTGGGTTAATATGGGCTCTATTATGGAGTTTCAAAGATGTATTTAGCTAAGCCAACTCTTTAGTTTGTCTGCCCATGTTTAAAAAGGGCCAAGGATTAGTGGCTTCTCTATAAAACAAAGATTAACAAAAGCAAAGGGGCTCTTTTGCATGTTTGCTCTTTGAAGAGCTTATCAAGTGAATGAGCTCTCTACTCTCTCTTATACTATAAGCTCTCATAGCCTTCCTCCCTAGTTTTGGGCTAGAGCATTTGTATTCATCAATGAATCAATGGCATGAATGAAGCTTCTCTTTCGTGTTCTTTAGTCGCTATTCTTGCTGCTTTCTTAGTATTTGCTTGTGTGGGATCAAGTAATTGATTAATGGTTGCATTCTTGCTTGAACGATCAATGTGTGCTAATGAGAATCAATGTGGGCTTACCTATTGAGTGTTTGCTTGATTAGAATGAGTGCTTTGGGAGTGGGAATGAAGTGCTTGCTTGTTCTTAATCATTTTGTGAATTCTTGAGTGATTTGAGCCAATGTGGGAAAGTAGATGCATGCTCTAAACACTTGGGAAGTGAATGTGGGTAAGGGCATTAGCTTGTGGGTTCATCATATGGACCATTGCGTCTTTTCTTTGAGTTGTTGCACCCGTCTTGTCTCCTTGAGATCTGGTGACTATTAGCTTCAGCTAATCCTTCCATTGATTTGCTTACACGTGTTCTCTCTTCATTCACTAGTGCTATTGTTTGGACATCAACTGGTCTCTCATTGACCCTTCTCACCTCTACGTGTTTCTTCTCTTGGTGCCTTAATCTCAGTGTGCAATCTTTGTTAATGTGTCCAGGTACAAGAAGGCAGTAGTAACACAACAATTCATTTCTATCCATGGGGTCACCCGGCCTTGTCCTCTGCCATGCTATCATCCCCTACCTCTTTGGGTTGGGTAGGCTGTTTCCTGGTGTCCTTGAGTTTCTTCCTGTTTTACCACATTTTTTTCCTATTTCTCCCATCTTGTAGCGGCAATTAACTATCGTGTGATTGTACATCAAACAAATTGCACATGTGGACAGCGTGGTGCATTCCTCCTCCTTTAGGTGGCCTTCTACCTTACATTATGCACATAACATCTTCCTTCTACTTATTTCTCTTTTCACTTCTCTTAGTTCCTTTATTAGAGCCTGCATCTCTTCCTGTGAGGGTTTTGCTAGTGAAGCTCTTCATTTTCCTATCCCTTTTCTCATCTTCACTTTCTAATTCTGATGATTCCGAGGAACTTGATTCTTTTGATGACGATGACGATTCTTTTGGCTCCTTTTTCCGCGTACTTGTGCCTCTTTCTAATGCTCTTCTTTCAGCCACTTTTGCTTCTAGTGCCAGAGCATCAAAATCTTCTTGGGTTTCTACATTCTTCGTGTTGACTACTGCTACGTGACATTCCGATTTTAGCCCTCGGATAAACCATTCATCTACTTGCTTTATGGATGGTCTCAGCTATTCCTCTACCCTTTGCCTCATGCTAAGCATCTTTGATGCATATGCGATCACAGGGTTGTGAGCTGGATTTCTCTTTTTGAAACCTTTGTATAAGAAGGATGTCGTTAACTGCTCATAATTTTGGAAATGGTTGTCTTCATACCGGGAGACCCATTCTCTGCCTCTTCTTTTGAACGTGATTACAAAAGCATCTTTCTTTAGTTTATCATAGGCATTGGCAGCCAGATTGTGTTGTTGCAGGCGAGCCACATTCCAGTAATGTTCAAAGTTCTTTACATGGAGGTCAGCATTTTCATATTTCCTTCCTCTGAATAAGGGAAAATTCTTTGCTAGTGCCGCCATTACTGCTACTTCCTAGTCTCCTTAGTGAATTGGCCCATGTGGAGGGTCCTCAATTTGTTCCTCTGCAGCTTGTTCCTGTGGTGGTTATTCTTGTGGAGGCTCCTCAACTTGATTCTCCTGGGGTTCTACGGTTTACTCTTCTATTAAATACACTATCAGGTGTCGCCCCCGGGAATTCTTCCTCTGGTTCCCCTTGCTGGTGTGCAGTCTTAGCTATGTCTTTATTCTGCTTAGATGTTCTATGTGTTCTTATGAGCTCCAAGGTGTAATACCCCTTGCAGGCTTAGTGTTGAGAAATATCCCATCGTGGTCACAAAGTGTTGCCTTCGGTTAATTGCGAAGTAGTTTCCCCGGGTGGGAAACACCCTCTGAGTTCACTCAACTACCCTCCTCTCTCTCTCTCTCTCTCTCTCTCTCTCTCTCTCTCTCTCCTACTCTCCTACTAGCTCATGTAACAGACACAGTAAGATGGACAACTCCAGACAACACTCATCAATGCACACTGCGGTGAGCTTCCCTAGAATGAAAATGTCTCACTTACCATTCATCACCATACACCCACACACTCTATTATAGACAGAGATAGGGAGGAGAAAAAATACACCATCTTGGTATCTCAGAGACACCTTTCATTGATCATTCCAGAGAGCTTACAAAAGATGGCAAAGCCATATATATAGGTATGATCCTCATGGTTTCCATTCCTTCAAAAGTTGTAAACCACGAGTCACTTCACTCGTCAAGGGCGGTTAATCGTGGTGGGTCCTTGAGGTGATCTGGCCTCTTACACGTTAAGGGGTTGTTTCTACTCCCCTGGGTTACCAATTTCCAATCCAAGGAAAGAATGCAACAGCCCTATGTCTGTCATCTCAAACTCCATCTTCAATGTTGATTTCACCTTTTGGATATTCTTTGGACTACCACCTTTAATGATAAGGTCATCCACGTACATAACAATGACCGTCGAAAGGCCATTTTCTTGGTGACTATACAGATTCAAGTTTGCAACAGAATGGTGAAAACCTGTACACCTAAAGAATGCACCAATCTTCTCATTCCAGGCTCTAGGAGCCCGCTTAAGCCCGAACAAAGCTTTTCTCAATATGTGGACCATCCCCTTGGACTAGCATTGCTGGAGGCCTAGAGGCTACTCAACAAAAACTTCCTCTTTCAGATCACCATTAAGGAATGTGGACTTCACATCCATCTGATACAAGGACCACCGCTTCTTGCTAGCAATGGCAAGAGTAGTCAGCTTGATAGTCGCCATCTGAGTTGTAGGAGCAAAAGTATCATCATAGTCGATGCCTTGACATTGAGCATAACCCTTAGCTACTAATCTAGCCTTATGCTTTTCAAGAGTGCCATCACTCCGATACTTGGTTTTGAAAACCTACTTGACTCCAATAACCTTCTGTTTTTCTGGACGAGGTATTAACTCCCATGTGCCAACATCTGTAGGCTCCTAGTCCTCAATAGCACGAGTCATCAACCCATAGTTGACATAAAGAACCTCACCAGTATGACTCCACTCTCGAATCTGATGAGATCATTGTGGGCCTTCTGTATCCTCCCACTCTGAAGGAACGCCCTCAATGCCGGAGTCGCGCACTATCTAATGAGTCCAAATAGGAGGTAGTCTGTAGGACTCCCCCTCCTCATCATAACCAACGTGTGGCTGATCCACATCCTCTAGAATCTCCTCAACCACCTGATCCTCTAGATCCGACACATCTTCTGGAATGGCTACTGGAGTAGGGGTCGCTTCCTAAGTAGATGATTGCCAACTGTCACCTGTATCTCCTAGAATAAGTGGACATCCATGCTCGTGAGGTTGACTCTCTTGAGGAAGAATCCCCCTAGGCACACTCTTTTCATCAAACACAAAAACCCCAATGAACACCTTCCCTTTCTTTGCCTAAAGATGCTGAAGACCATCCCTCAGTGGCGTCATGTGCTTCGAAGTACCACTGTCCACTATCCATCACTCTCCAGAAGGTCTATATGCACGAAGGCTGCTGGTCAAGCCACAGTGGCAATCGCCTTAGTCTCCTTCATGTCCTTCTGTAGATTTCTTTTGGCAATTGTGACATACGTGGCCTACCTCGCCACAATCAAAGCATGTCACCTCTTTCTTCGAAGCATCTTGCTTTGCATCGTCCTTGGATTGTTGTTTCTTGCCTTTGGTTTGTTGTTTCTTCTTCTTATTTTGGTTCCTCCAACCTTGGCCAGTTAAGCCAACTATGCCCCCTCTGTTTCCTTGAACCATTCCTCCTAAACCAAAACCATGGGAACTAACTCTTCCCACGTTAGATCAGTCATCCAAAACCATGGGAACTAACTCTTCCCATGTTAGATCAGTCATCTGCCCCGAAGTAATCAAAGAAGAATAAAAATTACTATAGCTGTCAGGAAGATGAGACAAAAGAGTGATTGCCATATTCTCAGATGAGATGGTCTTCTCAGTTGCCTGCACATCTTTTTGCATCCCTTGAAGCTTATTGATGTGGTCCTGCATCTAAGCCAACTAAGCGGGCTTGAGCGTCTACATCTGGACCTCAATTTCCACTCTCTTCATCGGGTCATCCGACTATACAACAATCCTAAACGTAGCCAGATATCTCAGGCTCACGTCATTGTCTTTATGTGCCCAATCATGGATGGTGAGAAGTTGAGAAAGATGAATGACCGAATCTTGGCATTCAATCAATCCCACTAGCTAGCCTCCTTTGTAGAGGCAATACAAAATAAAGAAGAGGATGATGAAGACTATCCTTCTCCTGTCTTTACTTCTGGGCGGGGACATTCCTAAGACACCATCAATAGAATATCATGTGTCTCGAGTACCGACTCCATCAACACCCTCCAAATGCCATAGTTACCCTGCCCCTATAACTACCGACTCTTCGGAAACTGAGGAAGAACTGAAATCTTCCTTTCCATAACTCTTGCATCACATATAAACTTCATCATCGTTGTCAACCAGATCCTTTCCCTTCCGTCGCTCTACCATTGTGTCTGGGAAACCCTTGTGTAAGGCTCTGCTCCACAACTGACTCACTGAATGAAAATGAGGACTGAGGCAAACTATTTATATGCCACTAATTGCTTTGGTAGGGCAATTTGTAGGATAGGCAATAAATAATAACGACCTCCAAAAATAGTAGACGACCTCTAAAAATAGCTCTAAGACTGGAAAAAATACCAGTCGGAATCCTTAAAATACTACAGGGCATCTGGACATTGCAAAAGCTAGCTTTAACACAGTGGGCATAGTACCCATGGGATCCCCCTTATCCCACAAAGTAGGGGTAGTGGTATACCTAATGATATCCCTATTTTAGAGCATTATATGCTCTAAAATAGGGATATCATTAGGTATACCACTAGAGAGAGAGATTGCATTCTTGTCATTTTGGCTTGCATGTTTTATTTATCATGCTATCCTATATATATATATATATTAAATTGGAAGAGTTGGTGTAGGAGAGAGTAGAGTTACCATTGAGCTTGCATTGCCAACTTTGAGAGAGAGAGAGAGAGAGAGTCAAGCCTTTGAGCATCCAGGTCCCTTCACTCTCCTGCTCTCTTTGAAGTTGCTTTTCTCTAGCATTGTCTTGCTTGTCTTTCAAGTAGACGAAATGGTCATCTTGCCAAAAGGCATGCCTTTGATATATGCTAACTTTCCCATGATGTGTGTCTATTTCAAGTTAAAAAAGCAACTCATCTTGCCAAAAGAAACACGCCTTTGATGTATGTGTGGTAAATTTTGAACTATTTCAAACAGTGATACAAAAGGCTTATCTTGCCAAAAGACATGGCTTTGATGTATGGTGAATGTTATAATCACTTGGGTACACTACCTGGAATGTTTCCCAACAATGTGTGCCTATTTCTAAAAAAATAAGATAAACACTCCTTCAAGGCCCCACACACACACACACACACACACACACACACACACACACACACACGTGTCTATTTCTAAAAGCTCTGGTCACTTGGATACACTATATTATTATGATTTTTTTTTAAGTATGTAAATTTTAAAATTTGTGTGGTTGACCATGGCTATTTCTAAAAGCTTTAGTCAATTGGATACAGTACATGGATTTAAGTGCCTCATTTTGCAAAAAAAAACCTTTATTTCTAAATTGGTGTAGTCAATTGGCTTCCATGATGCCATTTTCCCTTTCAATGCAACAAAATAAATTTTTGTTCGTTGTGTGCCTATTTCTCAATGAGACATTCCTTCACACACACACCTTAGAGCCATGCCTCATTTGATGTATGTATGGTAAATTTCAGACTACTTTAAGTAATACAGAAGGCGCATGCATATATGTTTGTATTTCTATATGTGTATATATATGTAAACATTTATGTGTGTGTATATGAGTACATGTTTATATATGCATGTATATTTATATGTATTTGTGTATGCATGTGGATTACTCAAGAGCAATCTCTCCAAATAGGTAGTTCTAAATTATCTAAAAGCTATATTTCGTTGGATACACTAGCTGGATTGTGACCCACCAACAATGAGACCTTACACACAAATGTCTATTTCTAAATTTTCTTAAAGCTATAATCACTTTGAATATTGTAGCCACCAGTGTGAACTCCATCTAGCTATGGCCTTCCACCCTCACCTATGGACACCCCTACGTGGCTTACTCTTACCACTTACCATCTACCACCTACCATCTAACTCTTATCTCACTAAGTGGGCGGTAAAGACATTTCTTAATTTTATAACCTATTTTCCACCACCCACATCTCACCACGCATATCTCACAAATATACACTATCAACTATCATCATCTATCACTTGGTGAGCTAGCAGTAGTATTGCTAGTCTCTACTCCCAGTTGTTAATTAGCTAGTGTTACTTTGTTCCCTGTGCAACTCTATCCATGGCTATTGTATGTCTATCACTCATTGTATGTTATTGAAAAAGTGATTTTGAGTTATTATTTGCTAGTCTATTCTTGCCTTGTCTATGTTGCGTTGTCAACAAAAATAGGTTTCTTCTTAATCACTTCTCCTCCCTAGACATCCACCATCCCACCAGTCCTTCCACAGTTCCACTAGTGACTGTGCTGTCTCACATGGTGAAACTGCATGCCAACTTCCCCTTTCTGCACTGCCTCACATGGTGAATCTGTGCGGGGAAATCCCTTACAGTCTTTCATTGTCTCACACGGCGAATCTACGGACATACATCCTATGCTGCCTCACACGGCGAATCCACATAGTTAACCCACGCTACCTCACGTGGCAATCTGCCTGGTCTATGGTGATGGATCACTTAGTCCAAACAAGAGAAAATAGGCTAACTTTGTTCCTATGTGGTGCTGCGAGTTATCTAAACTAGGGTTCTTTTTTCTCTAGTGTAAAGCATTCTACTTCCTTGAAATTTGATTCCTTATAGTTCCTATTTTACTTCTTAGTTACAAACAGGATTTCTTTTGTTCAAGACTACTTCAAGTGCAGTGATAGTACTCGGACACAGGGCCGTGATTTCCTTGATCTAGCCCTATGTTGGTACGGTCTCGACTACTCTGCCATTCATAATCGCACCCACCACCGTAACCGTTAAAGGAAATACACTTCCTAGGGTCGTTACCCACCCGAAGAACCTGAGAGAGAAGAAGAGAATTAGTCTTGTTGCTTTTGAAGAAACCACTTTTGACCTAATCACGGAGCTTGACAATCCTATTCGTAGGTCATAAATAGTAGTCGCTCCGAAGAGTCCTTTGTGTCTTAAGCACTTTTTAGGACTTCTCCGAGCCGTCCTTGGTTCCTACCCAACGCCTTTTTTCCCCACATTGAAGAGGCACGTCCCTAAGACGAGAGTCTAGCAATACTATTGGATAGGGACTCTGCGATCCCGCCTCATAGCTGGGAGCGAGACCTTGATTCACTCACACCTTTCCTACCATTAATCGTCCTCGCGTTCACTCAGTCAATAGTTACCTTGGTGTAGACCGACCTCCCCAGGAGGTATTCCAAGTATCCACCATCAACGATTCGTTTTCTACCCATACTTAATTAAATTTTTTTCCCGTCCCATTCAAGTTCGTTTCTTTCATTTTCAGGAGCCCATCTCCTCTACAACAGACCTTGACGAGGTCTTATGAGCAAGAAGAAAAGAGGCTAACTCATTTGAAAGTAACCTACTTTAAGCAACTTTTATAGATACATAAACCTCTTTATCATGCAACCAAGTGATTCTTTCAAGTATATATGCACACTTTGTACCCTTTAACACCTTCAAATCTACTTAGGCTCCCTTAAATGATTTGAAGGTCCTTGCTATTCTTCACTTTATACAATCATACTAATGGCTTAGGCTCATGGGTGGCAAGATTCCTTTCCTATCTCATTACAAAATCATTATGCTTCCCTCATTCTACTTATGATCTGAAGCTCCTTTAGCAAGACTCTCACTCTATGATCAAGGTATCAATATTTTATGTTAACTAATCTTAATGATGATGGTTCTAATATCCTTACCCTCTTCCCTAATACTAAGGTTCATAGATTACTATAAGCTTAATGACTCAATAGACTAAGCATCTATGAACAAGGTCTCACCCTCTCTTTCAATGCTTATGAGCTAAGAGATTTAAACAAAAAGACTTAGGAATCATTCCTTCTTTTCAAGTTTCAAGCTCCCCTTATTCTAGACTTTGATAAAGGTTTAATGCTTCTCTTAGGTTATGCAAGAAAACTTAATCCTTTTCATTAACTAGGGTGCAAAAAATCTATTAGCTCTTACCTAAAAAGATTAAGGAGTAGGAAGCTTAAGCCTTGAAGGGGCATCAAAGGAAAGAAGGGGGGTTATGTTGATGAGGATCAAGATGAGGCTTCTCCTTTACTTAAGGGAGTAGCCTTTGATGCTTCTCTTCACCTTGGAGCTTGGAAGGGAAAGCTTCTTCTTCAACCTTGAGAGCTTGAGGAGGGAAGCTTCTTCTTCAAAGGGAAGCTTCTTCTTCACCTTTGAGAGCTTGAAAGGGAAATCTTCTTCTTAACAAGAGAGCAAGAGAGGGCTTTGATTCACGAGGAAGAGGGAAAAGCTCCTCTACTTAGCTATGGAGAAAGAGGGAAAAGCTTCACTACTTAGCTATGGAGAATGAGGGAGAAGCTTCACTTCTTAGCTATGGAGAAAGAGGGAGAAGCTTGGAGTATGGCTATGGAGATTGTTGCGTTCAAGAAAAATAGCACGAGGGAGGAGGCCTTCTAAAATAATACAAATGAGCATGGCAAGAGCTAGCTTAAGCATGTTCTCAAAAGAGGGCCAAAGGGCTCTTTATATAGGAATTCTTTAGCTTGCAAAACCATGGATTCAAGTAAAACTATGGATACAAAACTAGGGGTTTTATAAGTAGCTTCTCTTATTAACTTGTTTATCAAGTTAATTGCTTGGTTATCAAGCTAGTGGATAAGTAGTCTCTACTTTTCAAAGTCAAGGATTCAACATTTCTATACAATTCACTTTTCTTGTTAAAGGAACAAGAAATCCATTCAACTTTGTAGTTAGCTTAGTTGAAGACATGCTAATTTTACACATGTTCCTTGCCTCTTTTATGCATAAAGATCTTATAAGAGGCTTTCCCATGGGATGTAACTTCTTTCGCAAAGGCACTAGAACCACACTGCCTAGAAATAATTTGATTGAGCGAATAGAAAAATAGACTATTTAACCAATTTCATTAATTTAGGAGATCCTAGCCCAGGTTCACACCATTAGTCTTGAAATGGTCCCGAAAATGGCACCAAGTCTCGATAATTTAACTCTAGATCACTTAAACCAACAAACTTTGCCTTCAACGTTGAAGCTTTGCTTAGTAAAAATAAATTTTTCCATTCAAAAATTCCATTTATAAGGGTGAACTTCCTACTTTCAATCCAATTACACGAGGTAGAGGAAGAACTTAGTCTGGGCATGATTTAGGACTAAAAAGGGGTGGGGGAGGCCCCTTACAAACTCCCCAACAAAAAGAAAGAGTTGTCCTCAGCTCGACAAGGTCCTCTTCAAGCTTGGTCTAGAAGGAAGTTTCTCCTTTAAGCTACTTCTTGATCAAGCAGCTTCCCGTCTATGCTAAGGGTTCCTATAAAATCAGTTGGCATTCTCTTCTTTCGTGAGAATATCAAAGTAGACCTCTCTCCTTTCTTTACTTCTCCTATGCTAGATTTTTCCTATTCGATTCCTGAGAATCAATGGTAGCATGGAGAGGAGCATTAATCTTGTCTATAGGGTTGCGACACTTAGAGCAGGCAAGTGAATGTGTGCGTAGAGCCTTCCTAGAGAGATACAAGCAACGTTTGTTTCCTCAACCAGGGTGTTGTAACGCGCAAACTATATGGAAGACAAGGCACAATATTACAAGGGTGACTATCTGGGAGAGCATTTTCGAAACAATGTGCACCTGCCTTCGCCGCAACAAGACCTTTACTTCATTTTTACCAACAAACACAAGAAATTCCCAAACTTCCTTAGAACTCAGCAATCCATTGTCCTTCAACAGTAGCCCGCAAACTCGCTTACTCTAAACTCTTACGCTGCTCCTTAAAATCACTCTGTCAACCAAACCTCGGGGAAGATAGATCAAAGCATTCCTACTTAAAACCATCCATAGCCCCCAGAACTAACACATGGATCTGCTTTCTCTAAATCCGAGATCTCATAGAGCTCTTGTAACTCTACCAGGTCTTTTTAAACTTTTGCGATCCGGAAACAATCATATACGATCCCTTGTCAATAACCAACCCTTTGACATCCCTTTCTGGAGGTCAACCATCTTTACATGAAGAAGCATGCTCCAAAAATGAGCCATACAAAACCATATCTACTCCAAGCAAAGCACACAGGAGAAAACTAAGTCAGACTATTCAACATCCCAAGCAATCCAACCTTATCCAAGGAGTACCACCAACTCCAGTAAAAATCATCATCAAATCATACACATGATTCCACAACACTTCTAACTTTTTGCTGGGGGATAACCATAAGATCCTCATTCCAATAAAAATCCTCCCACTAGAGTCCAATCAATCAGGATGAAACCCCACACTTGGGTTTTCCACAATCAAGATGAAGCTCTTCAACTCAACCTTCCACATCTGGAACCCAACATGAATTCCCACATTCCAAAATCCATCAACAACAAGAATTTTCACACATAGAATCCCAATTCCGGATTCTTTGATTTCAAAATCATCTTTACCTTTCATCCCATCTGTGAGAAGGATAGCATCGATCTCTTTCAAAACCCACAGATCGATTCCAACCAACCAACTAACCCAGTCATGAGTGACTCCTGATGAGACTAACCTGGCCACAAGTAGTATCTCAGGTCAGCCTAACCCGGTCCCACGGCACTCGTGATTAGTACGGCCACTTACTCTGCTATCCTATCTAATGGACTAACAAGTATCAGATAGGTAGCTCTCACACCAACTACATGTTTATTTCCAGGATAGGAATGCGTCGATCATTAAGTCCATGGGTGCTCAGTCTGAATCCCCAATTACCGACTTGTTCCTCCAAAAACCTACACTCTGATACCACTTGTGAGGGCCATGCCTAGCCATTCCCAGTGTCCCTCTCGCTTGTGACAATCCATGTACTATATCCAACATAATATAGCTATTAGAAAATTTAGAAATAGACATTTATTTGCACACATCAAAGGCATATTGCCTCATTTTGAGACATTTACTTCCACACATAAATTTTAGAAATAGGTATGTCTCTAATGTCTCATTTTGCTAGGCGACAATCCATGTAGTGTATCTAAGTGATTATATAAGGCTTTTAGAAAATTTAAAAGAGGAATTTGTTTGTACACATCAAAGCCATGCCTCATTTTGAGAAAATTTTATTGCTTCCACGCATAGGTAAATTAGAAATAGGCATGTGTATAAGGTCTCATTGTTGGGCAACAATGCATGTAGTGTAACCAATGGAATATAGCTTTTAGAAAATTTATAAATAGAAATTTATTTGCACACATCAAAGGCATGCCTCATTTTGAGGCATTTGTATTACTTTCACATATAGCTTCTAGAAATAGACATGTTTGTACATGGCCTCCCCCACCTCCTTTTTAGTCCTAAATCATGCCGAGACTAAGTTCTTTCTCTACCTCGTGTAATTGGATTGAAAGCGAGAAGCTCGCCCTTGTAAATGGAATTTTTGAATGGAAAAATTATTTTTGATAAGCAAAGCTTCAACGTTGAAGGCAAAGTTTGTTGGTTTAAGTGATCTAGAGTAAAATTACCGAGACACCCGTCGGGGTCATTTTCGGGACCATTTCGAGGCTGCAGTGTGAACCTTGGCTAGTATCTCTTAAATTAATTAAATTGGGTAAATACTCTATTTTTTTATTCCGTCAGTCGAATTATTTCTAGGCGGTGTGGTTCTTGAAGGGGATCGGAGAGCACCACAGACGGAGAGTGAGAGAGAGAAGGAGACACACGACACACAGATATGGGTGGGGAGACTCAAAGAGTGAGCAGCCCCCTATACACTTATGCTATGTATAAGGTATACAAGGCAGTGGGCGCCCAGACTCTGGGGGGCCGGGCAAGGCACAGGCGCCTATACCCCAACAACCTCCCACTTAAAGGCGACTGTGCCTTTAAGCAAGAGAACCTAGTCTAAAGACTACAAAAGGCAAGAGAAAATCGCTCTCAACCGATGCCCACTGGTTGGCTGTGATGTGCATCCGGCTGTCCTGCTCCCGTGTAACTCCATACACCACCAGACGTACCGCACACGTACTACAAGTATGTATGCAATACCTGCATATCTCCCTCGTGCACTATGCCATCATCAGTCAACAAACGACTGACAACCCCAACTGCAAATGCTCCCACTGCAGTTGCGATATCCGGTCTCAAGATCAACATCTCATACATGAGACCATCAAATGCTGATGCAATGCTAGCGGGCCCTGCTAGCTCTATGGAGCATGCATCAACATATATATCCCTGGCAATAGGCATCTCTGACTGACAAGGCATGTCAGCCACATGCATCTCCTGACTGTCTGCAAAAGACGCATCAACCTGCCGTGCAACCTCAGAGCAAACCAGCTGCTCTAGGTGTCTGCTGGAAGACATATCCTGCACAACTATATCCCCATGCTCACTGTCGAGCATAGAAAGGAATGACTGCATAATCGCTGACATCTCAGCCTCCTCTGCAATCATCCACTGCAAACATGACCACTCAATCTGCTGTGACTCACTAGAGATCTCATGCTCCAACTCCTTATGCATAGACTCTTGCACAACGTCCTCCTGTCGTGACTCACTAGAGCAAGACCGCTCTACCTGTCTATCCTGCATAGAAGTATCTCGCACAACTGACTCTCTGCTTTGCTCAGTCACTAGCAAAGCATGCATGTCTGAATCTGTCACCTCTCTGTGTGACTGCTCAAGTCGTGCCCCAACTGTGTGCACAACGAGCTCACTACTCTGCACTCCATGCAAAGCACTCTGCAATCCATGAGCAAAAGAGACTTTTCGGGTCTCTCGCTCTCTGCATGGTTGTAACAAGATGGAGACTCGACCATCTTGCACCAGTACTACGTGCAATGGGTACCATGTGCCAACTCTAGCACCTCTCGCAATCACTAGCGAACCCAAATGCAACGCAAAAGATCGCTCAAGCAGTGATACCCGACATCCACTATCCCGTAACTGTCTGACTGAGATCAAATCCCGTCTCAGATCTGGCACACAACGCACATGACGCAGGGTAAATCTCATACCACTGGGCAAGGACAAACATACGTCTCCTGCACCCTCAATGTCATACACAACACCATCAGCCATGTGCACACAACCAAGTCTCCCACTAGAAAACGTGATAAACCACTCACGATGCGACGTGACATGGAAAGTAGCATCTGAATCTAGTAAGCAATGTGAAGACAATGTGCAATCCGATATGCAATCCGTAGACATAAGATCGTATGAAGACAAGCTAAATGTAAATGTGACATCGCCATCACAAGCATACTCAGTAACCACCGTACTGATCTCACTAGCATCTGTCATGCCCAAATCTGCATCTCTGTCGCCTCCGTTGTCGCAAACGCCTAAAACATCGACGCCTAATGTGTCCTCTATGTCCACAATGCCAACATGTCAAGTCTCTATGCCGTCGAGACTTGCGTGTGGGACCAATCTCTCCCATGGACATAGAAGTGAGACTAGACTCCCCTGTAGACATGGATGTCGTGTACATAGCATGTAAACTCTGCCATAAAGCATGAGTTGTAGTCTCCCTCGAGACCTGCCAGTAAACAGACTCAACCAGATGCAAATGAATCGTAGACATGGCTAACTCATCAAGATCCTGCCAATCATCATCATGCATAGACTTGGGCTTCGCCGATAAACCACGCAAGGGTTTATCCTGCACCAAATCCGCCAATGCAACAAGCATATGCTCCTTCCAAGCAACAAAATCTACACCATCAAACTGTGTCAGACCATAACGTTGAAAGTCAAATGAAAAATCAGCCATAATGCTCGCAAAAGAGCAACCAACAATGAGTAGCAAATGTCAACCAAATCAGCTCTAAACTGGCTCGAATCGCATCAACAAAAGTCTGCAAATATGGCTGTAAAATATGGCTGCAAATAAGCCCCAAAACAGCCCCAAAATTCAGCTCTTAAACAACTACATAAACAAGTCACAAATGTGTCCCAAATCAGCCTACAACTGAGCCATACATGGACATCTGCAAAGAGGAAACAATGGCTGAAAATTCAGTGCCCAAATAAGCCCTCAAACCTGCCTGTAAACTTGTAAACCTGTAGCTGAAACCTGTTGAAAAACCTCTAGCAATTAGTGCTCGAATCCGGCTACCTAGCTCGTAGCCACACAAGCATACATCACAACATTCACTCCTGTGAGTGTGCCAAGATAAATGTACGCCTGTCAAACCGTGAGCTAATCACCAAGCCCACACTGTGCGGTATCGATGCATACACATGCACAAATCTCCCACCTGCAGAGAACACCGCACGCAAATGCTGAGTGCAACCCGCAATCTCTACATAGATCGCATAAATGATGCGCATAAAACTACTGAGAAAATTTCGCCAGAGTTTCGTCAGTAAAACGGCCACAACCAGTAACCAAACTGACTGCACGCTCAAAACCATGAGCAACCAAAGCGCATCAAACTGCACTCCAAATGCATGCACCAATCTCCACACTTTGCATACATAATTGCAAACACCTGCAAATCTAGTACACAAATATCTGCTCTACCTGTGACTGCCAAAAAACATGCTCGAGGCATACATTGCCGAGCTCAAAATGTAATCACATTAGTCTCCCTGAGCATCAAACCACATAAGGCATACATCGTATCCTCCCACCTGTGAGGAAACTTGCAGCAAATATCACTCTCACATCTGAGAGCAAACCATGCGTGGAATCCTCGACACACAATAAACAACTGCTGCTTCAAAAAATTCAGCGTTCAAAATTTTAAAATTCTGATATGACGAGCGCGTCTGGAGCGTGCCAAAACCCCAAGGTAGACTCCTGGATCACATGTATCCGAGTCCGAGTGTGAAAGCTATGCCAAAAACCTCTATTTCGGCCCAAAAAATGCAGCATAAACTGCCAAAAGAGGGCTGAAAAATGCAGCTCCTCAACCGTAGCTTGAATGAGGTTTCTGATGGCTTGAATGGCTTCGAAAGGGGGGTAAAACGTCAGAACACCTGTTGGAAACGCTCTCGGAAAGCTAAATTTGTCGATGCCGAAGTCGAAACCCTATTTACACTCTTGAAAGTGCGCGCGCACGCGGACGCGAAAACATCAAGCACAAAACCTCGCTCTGATACCAATTGAAGGGGATCAGAGAGCACCACAGACGGAGAGTGAGAGAGAGAAGGAGACACACGACACACAGATATGGGTGGGGAGACTCAAAGAGTGAGCAGCCCCCTATACACTTATGTTATGTATAAGGTATACAAGTCAGTAGGCACCCAAACTCTGGGCGGCCGGGCAAGGCACAGGCGCCTATACCCCAACAGTTCTAGTGCAAAAAGGAATCCTCGCCATAGAAACATTTACAAAAGAAGCTACATCCCATGGGAAAGCCTCTTATAAGATCTTTATGCATAAAAGAGGCAAGGAACATGTGTAAATTTAGTATGTGTTCAACTAAGCTAACTACAAAGTTGAATGGATTTTTTCCTTAACCTAGAAAAGTGATTGTATAGAAATGTATCCTTGACTCTGAAAAGTAGAGACTACTTATTCACTAACTTGATAACCAAGCAATTAACTTGATAAAGAAGTTAATAAGAGAAGCTACTTATAAAACCCCTAGTTCTGTATCCTTGACTTTGAAAAGGAGAGACTACTTATCCACTAGCTTGATAACCAAGCAATTAACTTGATAAAGAAGTTAATAAGAGAAGCTACTTATAAAACCCCTAGTTCTATATCCATAGTTTTACTTGAATCCATGGTTTTGCAAGCTAAAGAATTCCTATATAAATCTCCTATTGGCCCTCTTTTGAGAACATGCTTAAGCTAGCTCTTGCCATGCTCATTTGTATTATTTTAGAAGGGCTCCTCCCTCTTGCTCTTTCTCTTGAAGGCAACAATCTCCATAGCCACACTCCAAGCTTCTCCCTCTTTCTCCATAGCTAAGAAGTGAAGCTTCTCCCTCTTTCTCCATAGCTAAGTAGTGAAGTTTTTCCCTCTTTCTCCATAGCTAAGTAGAGGAGCTTTTCCCTCTTCCTCTTGAATCAAAGCCCTCTCTTGCTCTCTTGTGAAGAAGAAGCTTTCCCTTTCAAGCTCATGCCAAGAGTGTGTCGATGTAGGCTTCTATCTCACAAGCTTGGAGTAGGTGATGAGCTCTCCATTAAAGCTTGGGAAGAGATAGTCTTCTTTACTTCACACATGAGATTGTGTGAGTGTGTGTGTGATAATGCCTTGCAAAAATCAGCCCCCTCTCTCTCTTGGGCGTGCCCTCTTGCTAATTGCTCTTGCTATCCTCCCATTGGACCTCCTCAGGGCTAGCCAATGACTATTAAGCAGCATAAGTGATAGCCTTCTGACATGTGTCTCCCTTTCCCCTTTTGTGAGAGCTTTAGGTAATTTAATAATTCAACTAAACTCTCATTGGACCCCTTTGCCTCCTGGCCAATAGGAATCAGGCAAGCCATTGGGCTGCTGAATGCTCATTGGAGCCCTTGGGAGACTGTCCAATAGTCTTCTAGAGGACTTAATTCTCATTGGTTCTTTTATTAAGTGTTTTTAAATTAATTGAACTAGATTTACTCTAGCCTAATTCTCATTGGTCCACCTCCAAGGCCATCCAAAAGGAATTGGGTACACCTTGTGGGCATATGGCCTAGGGAGCTGACATGTGTCCCTCATTCCCTTTGTGTAAAGGGAGCTTGTGTGTGTGTGTGTGTGTGGCTTTCTCTCTCATCCCCTACATGCTAGGCTCGCCCCCCCCTCCTATGTAGGGATGTACAAAGACTTTTTTGGACACACACAAAGCATCCAATTCTCCTATGGTTGACCTTTGGACACAACCTTTGAATTTTGGAACCTTAGCATTTTGGAAGTCTTAATGGGCTGAGCCTTAGGGTCTTTTTAGCCCATTGTTGCACATGGCTCTTTTGCAGATGGCCCCCCCTTTGGATCCCTACTGTGGCCGGTCTGCTAGCTTAACCAATATTCTCGCTTTTTCTCCCCTGGCACTTTTCCATATTAAATGATCAGTTTAACATGAGAAAATCATTTAGGAGAATTAGATATTGATTATTATGACACGACACACACTTACAACAGCAGTCTTTAGTGATGATATGATAGGTATTTCTCGTGTACATACATACATACATGCATGCATACACACACAAACACACACACACACACACATACATGTATATATATATATATATATATATATATATATATATATATATATATATATATATATATATATATATATATATATATATATATATATATGTATGTATGTATGTATGTATGTATGTATGTATGTATGTATGTATGTATGTATGTATGTATATATATGTATGTATGTATGTATGTATGTATATAGATATATACATACATACATACATATATATATTTATATTTATATATACACATATATATCTTTCTCTCCATTCTCCCTCCACTCTCTCTCTCTTTCTCTTTCTCTCTCTACCACACACACACACACACACACACACTCTTCACCCAAGGAATGTGAGCATAGTCTTGAGAATGTGGTGGTGTGCGTGCAAATTTGCAAAATGGAGATGCAAAATAACAAAAAAAACATTCTATTAGTACCTGGCAGTGCTGGCACCTGGCAGTTGGATAAGGATATGGCGGGGAAGCTTCTGAGCTCGTGTAATCAAGCACGTCTCTTTCACTGTCGCTTGTCGGTCTCCCTCTCTTACTTTGTCAAAAAGATTAGCCCTAAATTAATTTTTTAGCCCTAAATTAATAACCTAATGGCCTTACTTGCTATATCCATGTAATAGGCCCGCTAGGTAAATGGCTCTTGCTCAAGACATAGCCACGTAGCACATTTGTATGATGTGGCTAGCGTCTAGAAAAAGCGCATGCAATGTATTTTATTTAGCCACATAAAACATCCATGATACATGGCCCAATCTATTGATGCCACGTAGCACGTCTGTGCTATATGGAAATGCTCGTATGCTTATGTAGCATATCTGTGGTATGTGGCCCTGTCTTTCAATGCCACCTAGCATTGGAATTGCTCGCTTAATTATTTTTTTTGATCAATTTTCTAAACGAAGTCTCTTCTATAGGGTGTGATTTTTTTAAATTTTTATTTATTATAAATTAGCAAGGTCTTAAAACCCTTTAGTTCTTGCCCACTTCATGTAAATTGCCATCTTTGATTTGTGTAAAATAGTAACACAAGGGATAGATCATGGCTCTCATGTTGAGTCTTGATCTAAGTGACAAGCCTTTGCTTGAGAATGCACCCTTAATGCACCCTTGATGTTAGGTTCAAGTAGTTCTACTACTAGAGAAACTAAGTTCTTCTTTGAACCCTCACTAGAGAAGGCACGCATACTTGTTAATGATCAAATTTTCGATGCACCTATGTTTTATGGAATGCTCAAATTTCTATTTCTTTTTGTCAATTAACAAGGTCATAAAATACTTTGCTCCATGCACAATTCATGTAAATTACAATTTTTACTTGTGTAAAATTTACATAAAGTAGTTTTATTGATGGCTCTTGTGTTGAGGCATAATTGAAAAAGATCTCTTATCTTTAAGTTTATCATGATTAAAACAAGTCCTTTCCTATTCAAATCTATATATAAAATCCTTTAGATGATACCTCTTCATGAATAAAAACATCTCAAAAACAAAATTAAAAATGTTTGTATAATGGTCTCATACAAACCATGCACTTATCGTTGTGAATGACACCCCTTAGATGGGGACGGTTAAGGAACGAGCTCAACGAAACCAGCTTTGGAGCGAGCTTTTTTTTTTTTCATCCCACCACCACTACCTCCCATTGCCACCCCTTAGCAATCATCACCACCCACCACCCTAACCCACCACTGGTGGTTAGTGGTGCTAACTTACAAACCATGCACTTATCGTTGTGAATGACACCCCCTAGATTGAAGATCACTGTAAGAATGCCCCCCTTGATACTAGATACAAAAAATCAAGACAATGATTACTAGTAAATAACACATCTTTTTCTTTTGTAAGAAATGAACTTATTAATCTTTCACTAGCTTCACTCGAATGCTCCCTACATATAGTAAGGGCTAAGTTTTTTTGTTTGAACACAGCCTACCTACTTAGAAGGAGTGATGGTTTGTTTTGATCAATTTGTTTATGCACTTTCCCTCTCTGGGGTCCTAAAAAATCAGTCTCTTTCTTGTCTTTTATCTCTTTCTTGTCTTTTATCTAGAAGGCCATAAACTAAGAAGGCCTCAAAACACTTTGCTACCTAGCCACTGTACTATATGGCCGCTTTAGTACTTTATGTAGAATGCTATATGGTAGTAGCCATGATTTCATTTCCACATGTCTTGCACATATGATTGCCATTCCCCGTGCCACTTCTTAGTGCAAGGTTAAAACCACTTTAATAAATTTGAAATTAACCATGGCGAACTACATACAAGCATAACAAATTCACTAGCCACTTTCACATGCACCATGAGCTGTAATCAAGATTTTGTTATTGTGTTTTTAGATTGTTTTCAATTTGCTAAAGAAGAATCAACTTTTCTTGAATCTTAAGAAAAGCACATCCTTTCAAAGTGAAATTGAATATTTGGGCCAATTAGGTTTTAAAATAGGAATTCACAATGATACTAAGAGAATCAAAGCTTTTTATTCTTGCCTATTCTTAAGAACCTATATGAATTGCGATCAACTTTGGGATTGTGTAGCTATTATCTAATTTTTCTTTGTAATTTTGGCCATAAAGCTCACTATCTCACATTGCTTTTGTACAAAACTACTCCACATGTGTGGAGTGATTTCTTTTGAATCACTCAAATATTCTTTGACACAAACCATTGTTGCACCTTCCTGATTTTCATCAATCATTTTTTGTTGTTATTGTGCTGATGCTAGTGGAAAAGGTGTAAGTGTTCGCTTGATGCAAGATAATTATACTTTGGCATTTGATATTTGTAAGTTTAAACCAACTAAGCTTAAGTAAAGGACATGAAAAGAAATTGTCCATTGTTATTTATGCTCTTTAAATTTGGGGAAAGCGGATAACTACTACATGCTTCATAGTACTAGTAATAATATTCATTGTTATTTAACTTGATTGTTTATTATAAATACTTTTTTTTTTTTGGGGGGGGGGGGGGGGGTCACTTACAAAAAATGTGCCTGTCATGAGAGTTCAATAAAAGGACATTTTAAATACTAGAAACTTATAAAAATATATTTAAAGAGGGAATGTATTTATTATATTTTGAAAAAAAAATACAGATTTAAATAGATAATGATACATTATATTCATTTAAAAAAAGGGGGCTGCCCGCAATCGGCACGAGCAAGCCAAAATCCTGCTGCACCTTCACTATCCAGGGCACCTCCACAACAATCACCCCTAATCCATCACCACTGATCAAGCTTTGCAAGCAAAGATGATCAAGCTCTACCCACGAAAATGCAGAAAAAAATTGGCCGGCACGAAGGCACGAGCACACTGCAGTCGGCAGGGAAGGAGGCGAGCAGGAAAGCAAACAGGCTAGTGCAAACTCCAGCACAGAGGAGCCTCACAGAGCTTCCTGCGCTCCCTAACCCTAACCCGCTCGACATGTGTAAACATCGGCTAAGTTAAGGGCATCGATATCCTTAAGCAAAAGAACAAGACTTAGCTAGATTTGCGTAGTCCCAAGTCCTGGAAGTCATATGCATCTAAGGTCCGAACAGACCATAGCATTGGGCCGGAAGGGAGTTGATCGCAAGCCCAAAGACCACCAAGCATCTGTGGTCTGGTCAGGAATCTGTAATGGGTACCCAAGAAATTGCTTCAAGCCCAAGGCTACAACGAAGGGTCTGCCAACCTTTGGCTGCCAAGATGAACTCTTTGACTGCATCACTTAGAAAAGATGGTACTTTGCAAAAAGTCTACACAATCCCATGAGCTTAAAGGAGAGCATGATACTCTGCAATTGCCTAAAAAGATTGGCTATCAATGGGGACCAATCATTATGGAACAGAAATAGGAGTCATTAAAGGCTACTTGGGGAGCTTTGATGCCACCACAAATTTGGGAAAGTAGCAAGCCGACCAACTCATCAAGGCTGACAGTAGTAGACAAAGACAAGGAGTGACTGCTCTGCAAGCCTGGAGCCCACAACGATGGAAGAAGAACACTAGCAGATTGAGATGCCTAACCCAGTCACACAGAAGGGTAGGTAGATCCAAAAGAATTCGAAGCTGCTATGAAGCTCAGCAAATCTGACATGGAGGATTTGATAAGCGAGGCCATAGGCACAAGAAGCAATAGGCACAAGAAGAAATCCTGAGTGAGGCCTTGACGTCGCCAATGCTCTGCCGCCGCAGCTGGGGTGGCCGGTCTCCTAGCTAGAAGAATATGCCTCCCAAGCCTCGCTGTGTACTGAAAGGGATAGGAGGACTCTCAGCTGAAACGAAAGGATCTCTCCACCTCCACTCCTCTGGATCCCACTGCACACGGGTCAAGGGGCGAGACTCCCAAGCCCAAGTCGCCACTCGGGAATGATAGAATCAGGGTCTGGATCTGTCTACCAAGCCTTGTCGCAAACTCCAAGCACTCTAATCCTCTGAAAAATACACTCTGCCACAAGATCTGCCTCTCGATGTACTACTCTGTGAAGCCGACCCCCTTCTTCTACCTCGTAGAAGAGAGTGGTAGTCTCAGTGCATCCTCTCACTGCAATCAAGATCTATGTGTGGGTAAAGGCCCCCATCCAAGTAACTGCCCCTGCTCACGGATCTGAGACCAAATCTCTGGAAACGCCGACTCAATGTCGTTGATCATCTAAGCTGCTCCTCGCATACCAACAAGTCGCGTGCTCTGCTGCTCCTCTGGTTGTCTAAACTGACACCACTCGCCTATGCTACGAGCAGGCCAAGCCGCCATAGCACTCCAAGAGACATGCTGTCTAGCCCCCATCATATGGCCTCTCTCAGTCCGGATCTGTGGGTTCCAGACTAACGGCTGGTGCAACACCTCCTCAAGGCAGGAGGGAGGAGTCTGAATCAGTGCCGGTCTCAGCTTCTCCCATGTCCTCAAAAGACTACAAGCAAATCTGTCCTCAAGTCGACAAGAGAATCCCACTCTGCGCATCTCAATGAAGAGCCACCTGAGCTCAAACTGCCAAGGTCCTCCTGATGCTGGTAAGTATGCACTCAGTCTAAACAATAGGAGCTCTTTCAGGGTCTCTGCTCCTGGAACAAGTCCACGCACCATAAACTTGCCCAAGAGGGCTCTGCTCTGGCATGCAGGGTCAACAATCCCCAGTCCTCCCTGAGTAATCGGCAATGTAATGACTGGCCATGCAACCTTGGCCCTAGCCGGCCCTCCATCTCTCCCAGACCACAAGAAGCTCGTGATCAGTCTCTGGACCTGACTAATACACGAGCTCGAGAAGATCCAGCAGGAAGTGATGTATCACATAGTAGCCAGGAGCACCTGGTTCGCCACCACAACTCTCCCTACCAAAGAAAGGCGAGCTGAACTCCAAAAGAGAAGCTTCTGTCTAATACTCAAAAGCAAAGGCGCAATCTGCTGCTCCGAAGTCAAGTCCAACCCCACATGACAACCAAGATACCGCACAGGAGTGCCAGGGGGAATCCACTGAAACTGAGGACCGTGGGAAGAGTTAGTGCTCCATTGCGACATCGCCGGATACCCCTTCGGGAATGGTGTTTGGCATATCTATGCCGCCTGTAGTAGCTTCACCGGGGATTTGGTCGTCATTCTGCACTTTTCCCTCAGTTTGAGCCTATTGTTGTATCAGGAGGGTTTTTCCCCGTTATGCAGTCTGTACTACTTTGTAATTTCAGCCTCTTGGCTTTTAGTAATATGAAGGGTACAAGCCCAGTGGTTACTTGTAAGAGAGAGAGAGAGAGAGAGAGAGAGAGAGAGAGAGAGAGAGAGAGAAATGAAATGAAATGATATATTAACGTCTTCAGAAGGCCAAAATGACCGATGAGACCAAAAAGTTTTACAACTGGTGATTTTGGTACAATGTCTGTGTGCTAAAAGAAGAGACTAAAAACTGAACTGAACTGAAATGCTGAAAACTGAAATCTGAAATCTGAAGTGCTGAAATCAGGGTCTTAAGATGTTCAACATTGGTAGTTGGCGAATCTCATCAATGTCCTCCATAGTGAGTGCTCTAACTGGACGTCTCCCATGTCGTGCCAGAATAGTCCGGACCCTCTGATGCAGCCTCCATCGACGTTGTGATGACCCTTGCAGTCGTGGGCGTCTGGATCTCCCAAGCTCACTAGCCTTGTCAGTCAAAATACCCTTGGTACAGTTGGACTCTGAAGTCTGTTGTGATGCCTGCTCATCTGAATGCCGAGTATGTGGTTTGTGTGTGTGAGAGAGAGAGAGAGAGAGAGAGAGAGAGAGAGAGAGAGAGACGTCACACAACTACCTTCGGGCAGATCTGCGTGCGCATTCTCCAATTCCTGTTGCTCCCCTTTCAGTGCCGCGTGCGGCCCCTTCCCTCTGTGCGCCCCCGTCTGTCTGCCCTGTCTACCTACAAACGCGCGCGCTCTGTTTGTGTGCGTGCGCACGCGTTGTTCGTGTGTGTGTGTGTTTTTGTGTGCTTGCATGTTTGTGTGTGGTTTAGGGTATGGGTGTGTGTGTATGTAGGGTTTGGTTGTTTGGGGGGTGGATCTAGGGTTTTTCTTTTTCTGCTTGCTTGTATGTTTTTGCATGGTTGTGCTTGGTGTGGTGCCCTGTGGCGGGTTTGGGTTGGGGTAGAGTAGTGTGTGTGCGTGTGGTGTGGGTGTGTGCGCTCTTTTCCCTTCCTCTTGGCGGTTTCATGGCCCTTGGGTGGTGTGGCCTTTTGGGCTTCCATGTCAGATTTGGTGGCTTCTTCCTCTACAGCCCGAACGTCTTTCCCTGGGGTGGACTGAAGTTGCTGGGACCTTGCGGTTGGTGGCGGTGCTTTCCTTCCCAAAATTCTTCTCTCCCTGCACCTTTTTTTTGTTGCTCTTGGTCGGTGGTAGCTTTCTTCATGCGGATTTTCCTCTCCCTACTCCTTCCTTTCGTGGTGATTTCCTATGGATGTTCCATTTTACTGCTCCTGTCATGGGCTTCTTCAAGTGTGGTGTGATTGGCTGGAGCAAAGCCCGTTCGGTGGGTCGTGGAGAAGTCTTGGACTACACCACTGCCCCTGCGGGAATGGTGGTCAGCAGATTTATACAGTTTGTTGTTCGGTCGTCGACTCATCTCTTTGCAACCATCTTTTGGCTCCTATGATGGGACGGGGGTTCCCCTCCTCTTGTGCTTCCTATTGTATCTTGAGGGGTTTTTTCCCTGTTATGCAGTCTTTTGATGTATTACTTTGTAATTGCATTTTTGGCTTTTGGTAATATTAAGGGTTTCAAGCCCAGTTTCCTTCAGAGAGAGAGAGAGAGAGAGAGAGAGAGAGAGAGAGAGGGAGAGAGAGAGAGATCGGTATTAAAATCATTATCAAATATGCCTGCCTACTCCCTTTACCACAAACCACTAAGGTGCATGGTGGAAAATCTGTATTGATACATTCTTCCATTCTTATCTTTATTACCGGGCAAAAGATGATAAATTCAATGGTTATTCTGAAGTCATCTCAAACCTCAATGCAAACTTTATGCCAGCTTCTTTTCATGCAAGGAGATGGGAGAAACTTTGAACAACCCTGTCAGTATTTGAACATCATAAGTATCGACCCCTCGACAGCTCAGATTCATCATGGAAACTCTTTGGAGCGGATGTTTGAGATGTTCAAGGTAAAAAACTAGAAAATGCTTCCTTAATCGGCTCGACATTCAAGATTGTGAATGTCTCCCCTTTGGGGAGAGGCTGTTTTAGAGTTCAGCTAGAGACACCAGGTCAAGCAAATAAGGTTCTTGCACAAGGTGGATTTTTTTTATGCTTTGCACACTTGGTATGGACCTCTCTAGGCTCATAGTGACCGCGAGGCTTCTAGGGCTGCTCCCAAAATTTGTGCCTCATGTGAAGGAGATAGTAGATGTATTCGGTGGTTGGTGATGTAATCCTAGACCGCACCATTATGATGAGGATGATCCTTCCTCCATCCTTGGTCAAGGAGCCCCCACAATTCATTGTTCTCCCAAATTTCCATGGAGGAGATTTTTTTCAAGGGGTTTTCTTTACTGGTCTTTCTAGCCATTATTTTGTGTGTGGCAAGAAAGGCCATATGGCCGCCAGGTGTACCTGACACAAGGTAACTCCTTATCAGAGGCAGTCATCTCCTTATCAAAGGTAGTCAGCTGGTAATGGACGGGTTAAATAGAGATCAGATGTAGAAGGAGCAAGAAGAACGGAGGCAAAGAAGAGGTGTATAGGAGGATAGAGGCTTTGAAGGTTCTTAACAGGCGCAAAGCCTTTCTTGTTGTCCTTCTTCCGCTCACCTCTCGGTATAGTTGACTTGGAGACTCAGGCCCAAGGCTCAAGTTCGGATTTAGCCATCAGTAGCAACTCAAAAGGCATTGCATATAATTATGAAAGACGCTTCCCCTCCCTTATTCAAGCTAGTAAGAAGGTTCCTCTGGAGCCTAGAAGATCATCTAGGCTTAAATGTAGCCTTGTATTCAAGGCAATCCCTTAAGAGCTACAAACTTGAGATTTCCTTCCCCCACCCCCTTATTTTTGGTGATTAGTAGTGAAGTTGCAATGCGGGAGCGTGCAAGAGAGGAGTGCGTGAAGGTGGAGTGAAGAAGAAGATGAGACATAGATGTAGTGGACTCACTCACAATAGTGAGCTAGGGTTTGAGTCCTTATTGTTTTGTATAGTATGAATGGTCAATGTTAGTGTCCGGCCGCCCAGTTACTTAGGAGAAAGATAAAGAAAAGAAGCAGGAAGGAAGCAGAGAAAACATGGAGAGGGGGAAGGCATTGAGTACTCCATCACCTCCGTATGTGAAACTATGCCTAAATGATTGTCCCAAATCTGATGCAGAAAAGGTTGAAATGACAAGGCGTCATACTCCTCTGCAGTTGGTAGCTTGAGATATGTACACGACCGGATATTGCTTTTGCAGTGGGAGTGGTTAGTCGATACATGTCAAATCCTCGCAAGAAACATTGGGAGACAGTGAAAGGAGTCATGAGGTATCTGAATGGTACAAAGGAATTATGCATTTTCTTTGGAAGCAAAGTCACTATCATTGATCGATTTTCACTACGCATCTCACTATCTCTGATACATTGTCAATCTAGGCATACACATAAGAGTGTATCAATGCCTCAATGGCTAATTAGCAAGAGCATACCATCACTGAACTACCTCATAAACATACATCCTAGACTCGATGCAGAAAATGGGATTGTCGGGGAATCGATCTAGTACCATCCACCGAAGCCGAATGACCCAAATGTGCAGAAAATGCAGAACCTGCATCTAGTCGACAAGAGACGAAACTGCCTGTGTAGCACTTGCACAGTCAAAACGAGGCGTGAAATGACCTCAGATCAAAAAATAGGGTTTGAGTCCTTATTGTTTTGTATAGTATGAATGGTCAGTGTTAGTGTCCGCCGGCCGCCCAATTACTTAGGGCTAGCACATTGGGCTTTACCACCCCAACAAGTAGTAGCTCGGAAGGCATTGCATCTAATTGTGAGAGACACTTCCCAAGCTAATAAGAAGGTTCCTCCGGAGCCTAGAATACCATCTATACTTAAAACGTAGCCTTGTATTCAAGGCAGTCTCTTAAGAGCTACTTGCCTTTCCCACCCCCCTTATTTTTGGTAATACCACTCATACAAGCCTTTGTTGTAACCATCTCATTTTGTATTTTGCCTTGGGGACTATGCCCCTGGGTGTTTTTAATATAATGTTTTTCTTTGCAGAAAAAAAAATTTGTAATTTCTCTTCCAAATTCTTGTGGGAAAGACATTCTATAACGAGTTTTCTTCATTCGTCTTCCTGCCATTCTTTTGTTTGTGGCAATAAAGGCCATGTAGCTTTTGATTGTACCAAACGCAATGTAACTCTTCACAGTAGGCAGAAGACCCAACATGCATGACAAGTGTTGGTGGGTGATGGACAAATGAAACAAAGATCGAATACAAAGAGAACAAGATAAAGAGAGGCTAAGAAGCGGCATAGATGGCTTCAGAGGATAGAGGCCCCAAAGGTTGTCTACATATGTAAAGAGAGCAAGATAAAGAGAGGCTAAGAAGCAAGGTAAAAAGAGGCTATAGATGGCTTCAGAGGACACAGGCCCCCAAAGGCTGTCTACATATGCAAAACCTCTCCTAACATCCCTTCTTCTTTGGCTCACATAGACTCTGAGACAAAGGTGCAGGGCTAGAGTTTGGATTTAGCCATTAGTAGCAGCTTAGAAGGTATTATTGCATCTGCATATTCCCCTCCCTTGTTCACGCTAATAAGAAGGCTCTTTCGGAGCCTAGGAGGTCACTAGGCTTAACCATAAACCTTGCCTTGTAATCTAGACAATCCCTTAAGAGCTACAAGCCTCGGGGTTTGTGTACTTTGGGGTATTTTGAATAGAATGATTTTCGTTCTGGGAAAACAAAATGAACGAAGTGCTAGAGGTGTTTTCTTTGGAAAGGCTTTTCTACAAGCAGGCGTATATTGCCATCACATGCGCAGGTACATCTTTGTACATGCTATCCTCATTTCCCAAAAGATAGCAATCTAAAAATTTCCCTATGTACAGTTAAGCTTCTTTAGACAGAGGTGCAATCAAACACTAATCAGTAACCCTAATCACTTTCATTTACAATAAACATTGGTTTAAAGACCTCTTGCAAAAGTTGGTCTGTAGATCAGGATGGAAAAATTCTCTTTAAGTAGAAATAGCTCACAAACCCTGTACTTGCAAACGCCTTCAACCTACAAACTCATTGATGACCAAATTGCTTTTAAAAGATTGAAGATTGCACCTATAAGCAGCATACTAGATATGAACAAAAAACATTTTATTATATTTGATTCCACAGAATTAACAATTCCCATATTCATCAGCAAGCTTTGCTTAGCCTAACAATGTTCAATGAAATCCTTTTCAATGGCATACAGGATCCTGATTATTTTACTTGTAAGTTACCAATCACCTTGTAGTCTTGCATAAACTCGTAAAACTGTGTCGGCATCATCACTTGCCAGCTGCAGAAACTTTTTCAATCCTTGCCTACAGTCATTGTCCACTGACACTCAAATGAATAAGGTCGACTTGCCAAAATCTTATTTTGTGTTTGTCAATCGTACAAAAGTCAAAAAGTTGAGAAACTGACCACAATTAGTTCCCAGCAAAATGAAGCTTTTCTAGCCCTAAGTGCTTCTCCATAGATCTCAATGCTGATACACAGAAAAAACAAAAATTACTGCAAAATATTCGGTTCTGTATTCTACAACTTCTGTGCAAGCTTTGCAAGGAGACAAATCACATATTCAAAAACTAGATAATTTATGAAGTCCCATGGCATGCAAGCACAATGAAAACCTTGACAGAGACTAAACAACAAAAAAAATTGCAAAAAGCATCTGCATTAAAAAAAAATAAAAAATCATGCTCCCTAATGAGGTTATCAAGCCATTTAAAATCCGTAATTGATTTTCATCCTAACAACAAAAAGCTTATAGGACATGTCTCATTATGTTTTTTGAAAGATTTCTATGATTTTAAATTTTTTTAACTAAGCCATGCATTTCTCTTGCTATAACCATATATACCTAGAGAATCCAGGAACATGCCCAAATTCACCTTATAAGAAAGAAAGTGCAAGTTATAAACTCATGATAATCATCCACAAGACCATCTAACCATCAACTCCATTATAGACAAGATCCTTTGACACCACCACTAACATCATCAGTGCCCAATAGTTGGTGTAGAACTTGGTTATGCCCACGCTCCCCCCCCACACCTGGCACACACACGCATATAATTCTCTTGTTATAACCATGTTATTCATGTAGCCAAATACAAACTTCACCGTTTAAAGACTTTAAACTTCACCGTTGAAAGTCTTACATTCTTCTTAAAAAACTGCTATCATACACGATTTCTTGGAAAAATTGGCATTGACAGCCCCAAGAATTCTCATTAGTGCAACTTTTTCTAGTGGATCTAAAAGCAAAAACTTCATAAAGGATGTTCAAGCTCCAGGATATCAAAAACGAACTTCAGCAATCGGTTCTCCAGTGGAAAATCAAATTACCAAAGTGAAATCAATGGTGGAAAAATGCAACTTAAAAAACCCACTAGGCTACTTGGAGAAATCTAAACATTTAAGTTCCCCCCTTAAACTATCCCATGGCAACACCAATAAAGCATCTCACTCACCTAGGCATGAAACTAGAATATGCAAGGGAGTGCAACAAGGAAATTGATGTGCAGCAATTTATGTCAGGAAACTCAGTGATGAACAAAAAAAATTAGTAATCAACAAGAGTCTGATCAAATACTTGGTACATGTCAAACACATCTCAATATCAAACTTAGACTATTGGCAATTCTAAAACATAAGAAAGGTTCAACATAGCAACTGTGATGTCCTAGGGCCAATATTAGCAGGTCCTCAAAATCATCAAATGCACCCGCACAATGTGGATTTTGTGCCAACAAAGACCTTAATATTGCATACTTGGATGTCATCGTTGTGTTAACCTTGAACGTGAGTATTGGAAAAGGTTGCAAAAATGGTTTGAGAATATGACCTGGTATTAGCAGCACAAAGAACCATACTTGGCTGGTATCATGCCTAGTCTAAGCAGACACCCTTACGCTAGGCAAAAGTCACTTATCCACCTCACTTGAAAAAAAAACATTTGGTGCTAAATCTCACCATAAATCTGCTTCATTCCATACAAAACCAAATAGATTTGAGACACCAATCTGTCTCATTTTCCACTTGGATCTCTTCCTTCGCATCATTAATCAAATTTACAAATCAAAGTGGCTCTCCAATTGTTACATTTTCAACCAGATTATCACTTAGACTTTGCAACTGGGAAAAACGAGCGATGCCTTTCCCTGTTTTGATGAAAAACTAGTAAAAAATGAGACCAAATTTGAACTTCAAAACTAGCAATGCCTTTCCCTATTTGATGGAAAACGAGCAAAGTTTGAAGTACTACTACAAAACTGTACTCACAATTTGACTATGCAACAAGGGTCAAAACAAAGACATGTGGCCAAGTAGGCCAATCTAAGCAGGGCCGACGCTCAAAGCAACGGTCTTCTTTGGGCATTAGATCAATGTTCATGTGGAGACAGAGACTGAAAGAAAAACACCAAGTCACCACATAAGATGCATAGCAAGAAAGACAATAAAACAGTAAAAAAATGCATTCTGATATGGATATACTTCCACCAGACTTTCACCAAGATTCTAAGAAACCAATGTGGAATTTAGATTCATTTTCATTTAATCTGTATTGACTCAAACACATGAAGAAAAGTACTACTTTTTGTCTCCCATTGAACCTGCGTTTACAATTGATATAGCATCTTTCTTGCCTGCTTGTCTTCTTTTTCTCTCAAACGTATGATCTCTCTCTCCCACCCATGCCCCTTTCCTTTAACCTTTTTTGTCATTTTCTTTTTTCCCCAAAGCTTCTCTCAATGTGCTATCATTTCTGCACTTTCAACAACAACTAGTAACACAGTCTTTTTTATCCTATATAAAAAAAGCCCTTAGTTCAAAATTTTTAGATACTCACATACTAGGAAAAGCCAATTAGAGGCCCACATCTGCTACAGCTATAAGAACCAGTAGAGATGTGTGCAAAAAGAAAAGCAAAACCTTCGAGATGTTTGGCAGGTGATGTGGAAGAAAGCCCAAAGGACACAGACAGCACATGACAGGGTAAACATAAAGAAGACTTGTAGCATTAGAGTATGCACAACATAGTCTTCCTGGTCACAATCAATCATCTTCAACTGAAGAAACCATGACAAGAGCTATTTAGCAACAAGAGCTGCAAGATGCGGTGCTTGATTGCACACAAAGTAGAAGAGGCACATCCATGTAAGAGAGGTGCAATAAACGGAGTACACAAGAAAGGGAAATAGCCATTGTCTTCAATAAAACATTGGGCAATGAAATAGAACCGACAGATAACAATTGTGAAAGAAGCAACCAAGGAATCTCCATCACCAAAGCAACTGAGCAACAAAGAAGATGCAAAGCTTCATAGCATGTCAATTCAAGTGTGAGATTGGCTATGCCCAAAGCAGTGTTTGTGTCGATTTGGACATACCTAGATGAATTCAGAACATGCCCAGATTCACCTTTTAGGAAAGTGCGAGTTATATACTCATGGTAGTCAACCACAAGACTATATAGCTATTAACTCCATTATGTGTAGCATGGACTAGTCGTCATCAGTGCCCAATAGTGGGTGTAAAACTCTGTATCAAGATAAGATCTCACACATGCGCCCCCCCCCCCCCCCCCCCCCCCCACACACACACACACACACACACAAAAGAGCATACATTCACACAAAGGCCTTCGTACTGAGTTTTTGCCAGACCTCCGGAGCTGCAGGGTAGACTCAGCCATAATGAAGCCTAGCACTAAGGGAAGTAGCAAATATAAAGAACCACTCTCATCTTTGCAAATTTCAAACAACCAACCTTGGCAGCCTGTGCAATAGACGAGGTCTTTGCATGGACCAAGGGAATCCAATGCTCAGTCACTCTCAAGATGATTGTCAAGTAGAACCTATGAAATGCCCACCTACAAACCACAAAGACCCTACATGAGGGGTACACTTGACTCAATAGCCGCTCACCTGCACTGCCCAAGCAGAGAGCAATCCTGAGTGATAGCTCTTGCCTAGCATGTCTATCTATCAAATCCAAACTCCAATCATCACCACATCCAGAGAGCAAGAAGTGCAATGCCGATATAGCCATTTGTGTTATCATGGACAATTCCCTCCCTAACTGTCTCACCACAAAAATCCTAATCTCTAACCATATGGCCCACACATCATCATCGCTACTCCAAGGGCTAAGTTCCATAAATGCCTTGAAGAGAGGAGGCTTCACATCATCATTCCTACTCCAAGGGCCAAGTTCCATAAATGCCTTGAAGAGAGGAGGCTGGATAAGCTCATCCACCACCTCAACCAAAGTCTCATCTCTAGGGGCCCAATTTGAACAAGGAACTACATGCTCAACCATTGCCTTGTCCAGAGTCTCAGCATTTGCATCCACAAAGAGTTACACCCAAATAGCCATCATCACCATGCTCAATCATCACTGCCACAACCAAAAAGTATTTAATGAAATGGAAGGAAATATTCACATTTAAAAGCTATCAACACACCATCCACAATCCTAAACAATATGAACAAAATTGCAGTTCTACATTAAGTCTTATATTTAAAACCAAACATATGAGTTGAATTATACTCGGGAAATTATAACATAACTGATAGACTTGTTAATGGAACAGATGGATAATTTCAAACAATTACCAAAAATAAAAACAGGTCAATACTATGGATAGAATTTTGCAACAAACAAATCAATGAAAGAACACGAAATAAACACAAACACCTTTACAATACTAAAATATCACTTACATGGACATGTATCTTTTCAGTTACTAAAGAATTCAAAATAACTTTAAAAAATCCAAGAAAAGTCACACGCACACAATTTCCAATCCAACAAGCTTCTGCACGAACTATACACCGTTCACAAGTTTAGAAGCTATGGCATTTTCACCCAACAAAACAAAGACACATGGATTGGTACCCAACAAAGCAACGACACATGGATTGGTGTATTTTGTGTTATCTCGAGTCAGAACAAAGGAAAATAAAAAATCTTGAACCTTTATCTACCAATAATACAAATTGAACAACATAAACTTTTCACATAGTACAATGGAAATTATATGTTATTGACTTACATAACACTCATATAGATGTAACATACCCAGGTCGCTAAAGACTCGTACACGTTGATAGACAACCAAGGCTCTCGACCTGATCCCACACAAATACTTCCCAGACCCCTGTTGGATGGTGGAAAGCGAGTGTATGAGAGAACCCTGGCCCTATCTCGCGGGGGAAACGTAGAGATCTAAAAATTCACACCTTGCTCCCCACCATCAAATGCAGGGAACAGCCATGAGCTCTTTCCCCTAAGATCCACCCTTGGTTCATAGAACTCATCGCCTTTTTCCTCATCAAAAGTGAGGCACGACCAAGAATTCCTTCCCCTAAGGTGAGGTATTTCCTAACTAAATGTTTGGAAAGTTACCCGACTCAGCCCCTAAGATCTACCCTTGGTTTATAGAACTCATCGCCTTTTCCCTCATCAAAAGTGAGGCATGACCGAGAATTCCTTACCCTAAGGTGAGGTATTTCCTAACTAAAATGTCTGGAATGACCGAGAATTCCTTACCCTAAGGTGAGGTAATGTCTGGAAGACATTTTAGTTAGGAAATACCTCACCTTAGGGTAAGGAATTCTCGGTCATTCCAGACATTTTAGTTAGGAAATACCTCACCTTAGGGTAAGGAATTCTCGGTCATGCCTCACTTTTGATGAGGGAAAAGGCGATGAGTTCTATAAACCAAGGGTAGATCTTAGGGGAAAGAGTTCATGGCTGTGCCTTGTATTTGATGGCATGAATTCCTTGAACCAAGCGTCATTTGGACGGGATATTTGACTATCCTGAGACCGTAAGGCTGTTAGATCTCTACATTTCCCCTGCGAGATAGGGCAAGGGTTCTCTCATATACTCGCTTTCTAGCATCCAACAGTGATCTGGGAAGTATTTGTGTGGGATCAGATCGAGCCTTGTTTGTCTATCAATGTGTCTGAGTCTGTAGTGACTTTGGTACGTTACAATAGATGACATTATTATTAGTATACCAAATGCTAGATCACTTTTGAAATACTTCGAAGACGTTAAACATCATCCTCTTATAAATAAAAGTCGCAAGAAGTTAATACAAATACCAAAAAAAAATCAGCAATTAAATCCAAATTTGATGACATCTTCAAGCAAATACAATTCATCTCTTCTCTATCACCCAATGTTTACAACAATAAACACACAAATATTTACATTATGATTTTATTCTAACTACCTTGCAAACTCATGGCCAAATAACAATACACATATTAAATGTATATCGAAATCCAAGTAATGAGCATTTTCAAGAATTCTTTGAAAAACTTAATGAAATACTGCACATACACACTACACAAACGCTTATAGTCATTAGCGATTTCAAGATTGATATGCTCATAAAAAACAAGCAACAAACAACATTAGAAAAACTATTGAAATCTTACAACATACATATTGCAAACAAATTTTAAATGAAAACTTATTTATCTTTACTTGATCATCTTTGGACAAACACACTCCAACGAATCAAAGCAACAAACAATTTTCAAACATGTTGGTCTGACCATGATGTTGTTCATATTATCTTTGGACAAACACACTCCAACGAATCAAAGCAACAAACAATTTTCAAACATGTTGGTCTGACCATGATGTTGTTCATATTGTACACAATACAAACCTCCTCAAAACTTAAACAACATAAAGAAAAAGCAAAGTACCTTTTATTTCCCACAAACCTTGCTCCACATTATAAATAATGATGGCAATCAACCTAGCTTACATGTGGACAAATAGAGGTTTGCCTCCTCAAAACTTCAACAACATAAAGACAAAGCAAAATACCTCACAAATCTTGCTCCACATCATAAATAATGATGGCAATCGACCTAGCTTACATGTGGACAAATAGAGGTTTGTAGTGGCGAGAGTAATAAGTATTGGCTCAGGTAAAAAATACACTTGCACTTCAAGTTTGAGAAGTCGAAGAATCATAAATCAAAGTAAATTCTAGTTGAAACTAGCTTGCTCCTAGAGAAAGTATACAAGGAAGAAATCACATCTAGTTGAAACTAGCTTGCTCCATGAGAAAGTATACAAGAAAGAAATGTGATTTGTTCAACAAATCAACACGGCAATTTCACCTACATGGCCTCTTGATAAAAATAATCATTGGTGTCAAGATTAATTATGGGAATCTCCTTTCCCATCCATGCATCCATGGTTTCCTTGAGCCAAGACCTTGGTGAGGACTTGTTACGTAATGTTACCTTTGCTAAATTGCTACCTGGTGTTAGAGGCAAAGCAAAGTACTTGTATTTTCACAGGCGTCCTTGCAATAAAGGGATAATACCCAAAAATCTCGCTCTGTATCATAAACAATGATGGCAATCAACTTGGCTTGTACAATACAAAACATATGGACAAATAGAGGGTTGCACTGGCGAACTATAATAAGTATTGGCTCGACTAAAAAGTACATATTTTCTCGCCAATAATGGCTCTCTATTTGGACCAAGAGCTCAAGGAATCTTGCCCACACTTGGTGAGGCATCATAGCACACGCAATCATGTCGATCAACTTGTCACCCAGAGAAGTTTGTGAATCTACAGTGCTCCTATAAGAGTAGCATATCAACATGTGCCATAACCGAGGCATCTATATCTTTTATGAGAGAAAGCTTGCACTGACCACCAACACTAGCAACTCTAGTCTCAAGCTTGTTAACATTCCATGAGACAATGTGTAAACTCATGAGGAACTAGTGCCTGCGGGCGGTGGAAGTTGACCCGATCGACCAAAAAGAAAATGGGTAAAGAAAATGATTTGGCATCATATAAGGATTGCTGAACCACTCTCATCTTTGTGAATTTCAAAAAACCAAGCTTGGCAGCCTACGTAATAGACGAGGTCTTTGCATGGACCAAGGGAATCCAATGCTCAGTCACTCTCAAGATGATTGTCAAGTAAAACCTATGAAATGCCCACCTCCAAACCACAAAGACCCTACATGAGGGGTACACTTGACGCAATAGCCACTCACCCATAGGGCCCAAGCAGAGAGCAATCCTGACTGATAACTCTTGTCTACATGTCTATCTATCAAATCCGAACTTTAATCATCACCACATCTAGAGAGCAAGAAGTGCAATGCCAATATAGCCATTTGTGTTATCATGGACAACTCCCTCCCTAACTGTCTCACTACAAAAATCCTAATCTCACTACATTTGAGTCGGGTAACTTTCCAAACATTTTAGTTAGGAAATACCTCAACTTAGGGTAAGGAGTTCTCGGGCGTGCCTCACTTTTGATGAGGAAAATGGGGATGAGTTCTATGAACCAAGGGTGGATCTTAGGGAAAAGAGTTCATGGACATGCCCTGTATTTGATGGGGAAAAAGGCATGAATTCTTTGAACCGAGGATCATTTGGACGGGATATTCGACTATCCTAAGACCCTAAGGCTGTTAGATCTCTACGTTTTCCCTGCAAGATAGGGCTAGGGTTTTCTCATACACTCACTTTCGAGCATCCAACAGTGATCTGGGAAGTATTTGTGTGGGATCAGGTCAAGCCTTGTTTGTCCATCAATGTGTCCAAGTCTTTAGTGACTTGGGTACATTACAATAGATGACATTATTAGTAGTATACCAAATGCTAGATCACTTTTGAAATACTTCAAAGACATTAAGCATCATCCTCTTATAACTAAAAGTCGCAAGAAGTTGATACAAATACAAAAAAAAAATCAGCAATTAAATCCAAATTTTATGACATCTTCAAGTAAATACAATTAATCTCTTATCTATCACCCGATGTTTACAACAATAAACACACAAATATTTACATTACAACTTTATTCTAACTACCTTGCAAACTCATGACCAAATAACAATACACATATTAAATGTATATCGAAAACCAAGTAATGAGCATTTCCAAGAATTCTTTGAAAAACTTAATGAAATACTTCATATACACACTACACAAATGCTTATTGTCATTAGCGATTTCAAGATTGATATGCTAAAAAAAACAAGCAACAAACAACATTAGAAAAACTATTGAAATCTTACAACATACATATTGCAAACAAATTTTAAATGACAACTTATTGATCTTTACTTGATCATCTTTGGACAAACACACTCCAACCATGATGTTGGTCTAACCATGATGTTGTTCATATTGTACTCAATACAAACAATTTTCAAACATGTTGGTCTGACCATGATGTTGTTCATATTGTACTCAATACAAACCTCCTCAAAACTTAAACAACATTCTCTACCCTTCATATTATGGAGTTCCAAATTCTAAGCTTCAAACATCGAAAAATGTTGCTACACTACTCAAAACTTCAATGCTAAAGAGACAAAAAACAAAATTAAAAAAAGGTATACCTATCAATCTTTTTTTTGTTGAAAATCATATGCATTGAAAAAAATAAAATTATTTTTTTAAGCACTAATTTTTTTTCTTCTTCTCCATTTTAGATCTCACAAAGAGAGAATCCCTCTATGATTCATCTTTTAAATATATATCTAAGCAACTAATAAGAAAAAGATTAATTTCCCAATCAAAATATTTTTTTTCTAACATTTATATTTAATGGGAAACAATTTCTCTTTTCCAAAACACTAATCTTTTCTCCCTTGTCAATTTCAGAACTAATGGTGAAGCCGATTAACTCAGCAATACACACACACACACACACACACACACACACACACACACACACACACACACACACACACACACACACACACACACACACAAACACAACACTATCAACAAAGATTTCCTTCCAGCATCATTATCTTAATATAACACTTAAAAAAAATTTGCGTTATGTCTAACACGCTATTCTCTTCACATGTCCTTCACTTTGTACTTCTTTCTAAATAAAGATATTCAAATTTAACTATACAAGAAGGCCATTTGCCTTGTTAAGGTTATACAATGACCTCTTCATAAGAAAAGTGTTATTATCAAGAATATTCTCGAGAATCTCCTTTTTTTTCCATGCATATGTGGTTTCCTTGAGCCAGGACCTTGATAAGGACTTGTTATATGATAATGTTGCCTTTGTATTGCTAAAATACTGTTTGGTGTTAAAGACAAAGCAAAGTACCTTTTATTTCACACAAATATTGCTCCACATCATAAATAATGATGGCCATCACCTAGCTTACATGTGGACAAATAGAGTTTTGTAGTGGCGAGAGTAATAAGTATTGGCTCTGGTAAAAAATACACTTGCACTTCAAGTTTGAGAAGCCAAAGAATCATAATCAAAGTAAATTCTAGTTGAAACTAGCTTGCTCCATGAGAAAGTATACAAGAAAGAAATCACATCTAGTTGAAACTAGCTTGCAACATGAGAAAGTATACAAGAAAGAAATGTGATTTGTTCAACAAATCAACACAGCAATTTCACCTACATGGCCTCTTCATAAAAATAATCACTGGTGTCAAGATTAATTGTGGGAATCTCCTTTCCCATCCATGCATCCATGGCTTCCTTGAGCCAAGACCATGGTGAGGACTTGTTACGTAATGCTACCTTTGCTAAATTGACATCTTGTGTTAAAGGCAAAGCAAAGTACTTGTGTTTTCACATGCGTCCTTGCAATAAAGGGATAATATCCCAAAAATTTCGCTCTACATCATAAACAATGATGGCAATCAACCTAGCTTGTATAGTACAAAACATATGGAGAAATAGAGGGTTGCACTGGTGAACTGTAATAAGTATTGGCTCGACTAAAAAGTACATATTTTCTCGCCAATAATGGCTCTCTAGTTGGGCCAAGAGCTCAAGGAATCTTGCCCACACATGGTGAGGCATCATAGCGCATGCAAACATGTCGATCAACTTGTCACCTAGAGAAGTTTGTGAATCTATGGTGCTCCTATAAGAGTAGCACATCAACATGTGCCATAATCGAGGCATCTATATCTTTTATGAGAGAAAAATTGCACTGACCACCAACACTGGCAACTCTAGTCTTAAGCTTGTTAACATTCCATGAGACAATGTGTAAACTCATGAGGAACAAGTGCCTGCGGCAGTGGGTTGACCCGATCGACCAAAAAGGAAATGGGTAAAGAAAACGATTTGGCATCATATAAGGATTGCTGAACCACACTCATCTTTGTGAATTTCAAACAACCAAGCTTGGCAGCCTACGTAATAGACGAGGTCTTTGTATGGACCAAGGGAATCCAATGCTCAGTCACTCTCAAGATGATTGTCAAGTAAAACCTATGAAATGCCCACCTCCAAACCACAAAGACCCTACATGAGGGGTACACTTGACACAATAGCCGCTCACCCATAGGGCCCAAGCAGAGAGCAATCCTGACTGATAACTCTTGTCTAGCATGTGTGTCTATCAAATCCAAACTCCAATCATCACCACATCTAGAGAGCAAGAAGTGCAATGCCAATATAGCCATTTGTGTTATCCTGGAGATTTCCCTCCCTAACTGTCTCACCACAAAAATCCTAATCTCTAACCATATAGCCCTCACATCATCATCGCTAATCCAAGGGCCAAGTTCCATAAATGCCTTGAAGAGAGGAGGCTGGATAAGCTCATCCACCATCTCAAACAAAGTCTCATCTCTAGGGGCCCAATTTGCACAAGGAACTACATGCTCAACCATTGCCTTAGCCTGAGTCTTAGCATGGATTTGCATCCACAAAGAGTTACACCCAAATAGCCATCATCTACATGCTCAACCACTGCCACAACCAAAAAGTATTTAATGAAATGGAAGGAAATATTCACATTTAAAAGCTATCAACATACCATCCACAATCCTAAACAATGTGAACAAAACTGCAGGTCTACACTAAGTCTTATATTTAAAACCAAACATATGAGTTGAATTATACTCTAGAAATTATGACATAATTGGTAGACTTGTTAACGGAGCAGATGGATATTTTCAAACAATTACCAAAAACAAAAACATGTCAATACTATGGAAAGAATTTTGCAACAAACAAATTGGTGAAAGAACACAAAATAAACACAAACACCTTTACAATACTAGAATATCACATACATGGACATGTACACTGAAGAATTCAAAATAACTAAAAAAAATCCAACAAAAGTCACACGTACACAGTTTCCAATCCAACAAGCTTTTGCACGAACTATACAACTTTCACAAGTTTAGAAGCTATGGCACTTTCACCCAACAAAACAAAGACATAAGGATTGGTACCCAACAAAGCAAGGACACATGGATTGGTGTATATTGTGTTATCTCGAATTAGAACAAAGGAAAATATCTTTTTGCTTGAACCTTTACTTGAAAATAACTTCTCATTAGATCCAATATTACAAATTGAACAACATAAACTTTCCACACAAGCACAATGGAAATTATATGCTATTGACTTACATAACACTCACATAGATGTAAGTACCCAAGTCACTAAAGACTTGGACACTTTGATAGACAACCAAGTCTCGAATTGATCTCAAACAGATACTTCCTAGACCCCTGTTGGATGCTAGAAAGCAAGTGTATGAGAGAACCCTAGCCCTATCTCGCAAGGGAAACATAGAGATCTAACAGCCTTACGGTCTCAGGATAGTTGAATATCCCGTTTGAAGGACCCTTGGTTCAAGGAATTCACGCCTGTTTCCCCATCAAATGAGTCAGATAGCTTTTCAAACATTTTAATTAGGAAATACCTCACCTTAGGGTAACGAATTCTCGGCCATGCCTCACTTTTGATGAGGAAAAAGGTGATGAGTTGTATGAACCAAGGGTGGATCTTAGGGGAAAGAGTTCATGGCCGTGCCCTGCATGTGGTAGGAAAAAAGGCGTGAATTCCTTGGACCAAGGGTCCTTCGAATGGGATACTTGACTATCTTGAGACCGTAAGACTGCTAGATCTCTACCTTTCCCCTACAAGATAGCGCCAGGGTTCTCTCATACACTCGCTTTCTAGCATCCAACAGTGGTCTAGGAAGTACGTTACAATAGATGACATTATTATTAGTACACCAAATGCTAGATCACTTTTGAAATACTTTTAAGACATTAAACATCATCCTCTTATAGCTAAAAGTCGCAAGAAGTTAATACAATACAAAAAAAAATCATCAATTAAATCCAAATTTTGTGACATCTTAAAGTAAATACAATTCATCTCTTATCTATCACACCCGATGTTTACAACAATAACCACATAAATATTTACATTACGATTATATTCTAACTACCTTGCAAACTCATGACATAACAATACACATATTAAATGTATATCAAAAACCAAGTAATGAGCATTTCCAAGAATTCTTTGAAAAACTTAACGAAGTACTACACACACACTACAAAAATGCTTATAGTCATTAGCAATTTCGAGATTGATATGCTGGAAAAAAACAAGCAACAAACAACATTAGAAAAACTATTGAAATCCTACAACATACATATTGTAAAGAAATTTTAAATGACAACTTATTTATCTTTACTTGATCTCATCTTTGGACAAACACACTCCAACCAATCAAAGCAATAAACAATTTTCAAACATGCTGACCATGATGTTGTTCATATTGTACTCAATACAAACCTCCTCAAAACTTAAACAACATTCTCTACCCTTCATATTATGAAGTTCCAAATTCTAAGCTTTAAACATCGAAAGATGTTGCTACACTACTCAAAACTTCAATGCTAAAGTGCAAAAGAGACAAAAAACAAAATTAAATAAATATACCTATCTATCTTTTTTTGTTGAAAATCATATAGATTGAAAAAGTAAAATTATTGGTCTGACCATAATGTTGTTCATATTGTACTCAGTACAAACCTCCTCAAAACTTAAACAACATTCTCTACCCTTCATATTATGAAGTTCCAAATTCTAAGCTTCAAACATTGAAAGATGTTGCTACACTACTCAAAACTTCAATGCTAAAGTGCAAAAGAGACAAAAAAACAAAAATAAGAAAAGGTATACCTATCAATCTTTTTTTTGTTGAAAATCATATACATTGAAAAAAGTAAAATAAATTTTTTAAGCACTAACTTTTTTCTTCTTCTCCATTTTAGATCTCACAAAGAGAGAATCCCTGTCTACTATCGTCCATATTCCCGTATTCCCATGGATAGACTTAGGCAATTCAAAGATAAAATCCATGGATATGCTCTCCCATGGTGAATTAGGGATTGGCAAGGGTTGAAGCAATCCAAGTTGCTTCCCTCTGTCAAATTTTGTCTTTTGGCATACCACACATTTGGAAACATACTCTTGTATGTTCACTTTCATGGTAGGCCAATAGAAATATGTTTCAATTCCCTTTAGGGTAGACTGAATCCCTCTATGCCCCGCATAAGGTGGAGCATGATATTCATACATTACTTTCTCACGTAGTGAGTTAGTAACACATAGTCTATTGCCATAGAGAAGATAACCATCTTGTAAAGTAAATGGTTCTTCTTTCTTCCCTAATGCAAGGGCTGAAATCACATCTCTAAAATCGGGATCAATAGCATACTCATCTATCATTGAAGATAGATCATTGTGAGTTGCTATGGAAACCGCATTCACTCTCGGCCGTCTTGAGAGTGCATCAGCTACTTGATTATGATTGCCAGCAATGTGAGCAATATGAAAATGAAATTGCGAAAGGAAATTTGCCCACCTCATTTGTTTGTCGGAGAGCTTGGTCTGCATCATGAAGTACTTAAGACTTTGGTGATCCATTTGCAGAATGAAAGGAGTCCCCAATAAATAGTGCTTCCATGAGTCTAAGGCATGTAGAACTGCAAGGAGTTCCTTTTCGTATATGCCTAGAGCTTGCTCAACAGGGTCGAGCCTTCGACTCTCATAGCCGATGGCGTGCCCTTCTTGGAGCAAAACAGCTCCAAGGCAATCACCACAAGCATCACATTGGACCTCAAATGGTTTTGAGAGGTCCGGTAGTGTAAGCACAGGTTGAGAGATAAGCTTTTCGAAAGCATTGTTCTCCTTAGCAGACCATGTATACCTAACGCTTTTCTTTGTTAGGTCATGTAATGGTCCCGCAATTTGTGAGAACTTTTCTATGAATCGTCTATAGTATGCACACATTGTAATGGAATTAGCCTATTCAACTTGAGAATAGCGGAAATTAATGAGAATACTTTCGAGAAATAACTTTGTGAGCGTAGCGGGTAGACATAATTGAAGATAGCAACATAATCATAGCAATTAGTTAACTTGGCATGAACAATACTTTTGCAAGAGAGAGAATTTAGAGAACATGACAACAGTTGAGGACCGGATTTATGTGGAGCCGGTCCCCCCTCCAATAGGCATTTGTATTATGATTTCTCCCATTAAGAGAGACTTGTTACAATACATTCTTTGTGTTCCTTGTGACCTAGGTGATGCAATGAAGATGGAAAGCTTCATGCATCACAATCATAGCATAACATGAACTTGAAGAAAGCTTTAATTGTCCCAAGCCTCAGTCCCAAGACCTCAAACACCTTCGAAGGTGGAGAGAGCTAGCAGGGAATGAGGGTAGGGAAGAGGAAGAAGAAACATTTCGTAGGAGAAAGAATTAGTTCCTCACTTATCATACTCTTGTTGCTAGCATACATAATAGCATAGTAATGAAGAAGAAGGAGATGGCAAGCTTAAGCATTGAAGCATGTCTCTTGGTTGGATTTGCACTCCATAGCCAAGAATGTTGGTGTAGGCTCTCAACCTCTACTTGCTTGGAGAAGGAGAGGGAGCTCTTGCACTTTGCATAGCACACAATGAGAGTGATTGTGAGTGTGTGTGGGTGAGTATACCCCTCAAGCAAGCCCCTAGCTAGCTTGGGTCGACCCCCCCTTGTAGCTCATGCTTGAAGCTCATTGGACCCTCCCAGGCCTAGCCAATCATGAGCAGGAGGCATTACAAGCAGTAGGGGTAGCCTTGAGACAAGTGTCCCCCTTTCCCTTTTGAGAGAGAGGGCTAGATAAATGCTAAAACAATTAGATAATTCATGTAATTTATCATTGGACCCCTTTGAAGCTTAGCCAATAGGCTTCAAGCAACACATGAAGGAAACATGGGTAGGGGCCTGACATGTGTCCTTGCTGCCTCTTCAAGTTGGGGCTTCCCTTGTGTGTGTGAGTGGGTGTTCTCTCTCTAGCCCCTAGGAAAAGGGCTCGCTCCCCCTCTTGTAGGAATGCTTTTGACTTTAGGTGATCAAGCACCTTACTCACCAAGCATGACAAAGCACTTGAACTAGGGGGTATTCCCACAAGCACCTCAGGCAAGCATGTCAAGGCATCTCAAGCACCTTAATCAAGTGGCAATTCAAGCACCTCAAGCATGGAGCAAGTCAAGCACCTTAATCAAGCACCTCAAGCAGGACAAGCACCTCAAGCACGACAAGAACCTCAAGCAGGACAAGCACCTCGAGCTTGGGCTGGGTTCCCGCCTCAAGCTCAGCCCTAGCTTACCTAAGGTCAAAGGACTTTTACACACATTTATTGGAGGTCTTCAATGAAGCTAACCCTAAGGTCTTATGCTCCATTGGTTAGCCTTGCTCTTTGATAGACCATCTCCCATTTGGGCCCCTTTACCATTGGCCCCGTGTTGAGATAGATCTATAAGCACATATCTATATCTTAACACTTGCTCCCGTTTGCTCTCCCACATTAAGTGATTAATTTAATATGAGAAAATCATTTGGGTTGGTTAGATATTAGATTTTATGACATTAACTCTCTCTTGAAATCATAGTCGTCCTCGACTATGAGGTAGGAGAGATAAATTCTTAGTCATTAGTCAATCGTACTTAGCGGGTAAAGGATCCCTTTTTACCCTACGACATCTTTCCAAGATGGATGACTAATCCATTTGGTGCTTGGGAGACATAGTTGCCGCAAGCATGTCTGCTCTTTAGTCCATTTCATTCTCCCAAAGTAGAGTGACAAATTCTACTTGGTGTTTGAGAGACGTCGTCATCACAAACATGATGTTAAGCATGCATATTAGTTAAATTTGTGCACAACTAAAAAAAAAAGACTAGTCTTATAAGACAAAAACATGAGTCATTTAAAAGAAATTTGTACATGTGCTTACTCTAATGTAGCATTGTAAGCATTGACAAGGTTCATACTATCCTTAGGCTGTACTCCTTGCATCCATCTAGCATCTTCAAAAGGATAATTTTTGAACTTAATAAGATACCGTCGGATAATCTTACCATGTCGTAGTACCTTGTCTTCATGCCGAAGGACAGCTTCGGGTTGTAGCACCTCTTCTTGGTCTTCAACTTCGGGAGGGTCTTCAATAATTGGTTCAGTTGGTGGCTCTCCTTTGTAGGGCTTAAGCAGGCTTACATGAAAGGCATTGTGTATAAGACAATGGTTGGGCAACTTGAGTTGATAAGCCATTTCATTGATGGGCTTCAAGATTTGGAAAGGACCATAGTATCTTTTTGCTAGTTTAGCATAATACTTTTGATGGCCCGTAGGATTTTTGCCCGTCGTTTGCCTTAATCGAGCCTTAGGAAACTTGAGTAAGACCCAATCATTTTCATTGAACATTAAGGCTCTTCTGTGCTTATCAGCAGCAGCTTTTTGCCTTTGTTGAGAGATGGATATAGCCTCCCTAATCTTTTGAAAAGATTCTTGTAGGTCACGGCTATACTCATTGGCGGCGAAGATCTTCCCATGTACTTTGAGTAGCAAGGGACTTTTAGGTCTTCCCTCAATGATCTCAAAAGCTGCTTTTCCCGTAGAAGTATGTACAGTATTATTGTAGGCATACTCTACAAGAGGTAAGTACTTTTCCCATTGTGAGCGTTGATCTACTTCGGTAACATAAGTTTTGAGTAGATCGAGTATCGTAAGATTGGCTATTTCACTTTGGCCATCCGTTTGTGGGTGATAGGCCGAAGAGAAATTCAATCTTGTTCGTAGATTTTCAAAGAGACCTTTCCAGAAATTACTGGTCATTCTAGGATCTCTATCTGACACGATGGACGTGGGTAATCCATGGTGCTTGAAAATCTGAGATATGAAGAGAGTTGCCATTTGATGTGCCTTAATAGTCTTTTTGACAAGAATAAAATGTGCTTGCTTGCTAAACCTGTCAACTATTGTCCATATTCCTGTATTTCCATGGATAGACTTGGGTAATCCAAAGATGAAATCCATGGATATACTCTCCCATGGTGAATTTGGAATAGGCAATGGCTGGAGTAATCCAGGTTGCTTCCCTCTATCATACTTGGTCTTTTGGCATACTACACATTTTGATACATACTCTTGTATGTCCACTTTCATGGTAGGCCAATAGAAGTACGTCTCTACTCCTCGGAGAGTAGGTTGAATACCTCTATGCCCCGCGTATGGAGGAGCATGGGATTCATACATAACCTTCTCACGAAGGGAATAGGTAACACATAGCCTATTGCCGTGGAGAAGATAACCATCCTGCAAGGTGAATGGTTCCTCTTTCTTCCCCAAAGCAAGGGCTGACATTATGTCTCTAAAGTCAGGGTCAGTAGCATACTCATCTATCATAGAGGATAGATCATTGTGAGTAGCTATAGACACCGCATTAACTTTTGGTCGTTGTGAAAGTGCATCGGCAACTTGATTGTGCTTACCAGCTATGTGAGCAATATGGAAATTAAATTGCGAAAGAAAATTTGCCCACCTCATTTGTTTGTCGGAAAGCTTGGTTTGCGTCATGAAATACTTGAGACTTTGGTGGTCGGTTCGTAGGATAAATGGAGTCCCCAATAGGTAGTGCTTCCATGTGTCTAGGGCATGTAGAACAGCTAAAAGCTCTTTCTCATAAATTCCCAAGACTCGTTCATCACCATTGAGCCTTCGGCTCTCATATGCTATGGCATGCCCTTCTTGAAGCAAAACCGCTCCAAGGCAATCACCACAAGCATCACATTGGACCTCAAATGGCTTTGAGAGATCTGGAAGCACGAGAACTGGTTGGGAAGTAAGCTTCTCTTTGAGTTTTTCAAAAGAATTTTGCTCCTTAGCAGTCCATACAAACTTAACGTTCTTCTTAGTTAAGTCGTGTAGTGGTCCTGCTACTTGAGAGAATTTTGCTATGAAGCGTCTATAGTATGCACACATACCAAGAAAGCTTCTTAGCTCATGTAGATTTCTTGGGTTAGGCCATGCTTTTATTACCTCTAACTTTGATGGATCCATTTGGATACCATCTTTAGAGATAATATGACCTAGGTAATGAATCTCTTGAAGGAAGAATTCGCTTTTCTTTTGGTTAAGATAAAGCTTGTTCTCCCTCAATGCTTGAAAAATCACTTGGAGATGTTGCTTATGTTCCTCCAAAGACTTGGAGTAGATGATGATATCATCAAAGAACACTCCAGTGAATTTTCGATATGGTCTAAAAATTTTCTCCATCAAACGATTGAACGTAGCTGGTGCATTAGTCAAGCCAAAAGGCATGACTAGATATTCATAAAGACCAAACGTTGTGCGAAACGCGGTCTTTAAGATATCTTCATCCACTATCCTTATTTGATGATAGCCACTCTTAAGGTCAATCCTACTGAAGTAGGTAGAGCCTTGTAGCTTATCAAACAGATCTTCTACCCGAGGTACGGGAAATCTGTTTTTGATAGTGATATGGTTTAGTGCTCGATAGTCCACACACATACGGTAAGTACCATCTCTCTTTTGCACTAAAAGGACTGGAGAACAAAAGGGAGAGGAACTAGGCCTCACCATCCCTTTGTCTACCAATTCCTGTACTTGCCTCATAATCTCCTCTTGTTGAGCTTGTGAGACTCGATAAGGAGGTTTGTTAGGCGGTGAGCTTCCTAGAAGGAGCTCAATACGATGGTCATCATCCCCTCGTTTTGGAGGTAGGTCCATAGGGATATCATCGATGAACACATCTTGGAATCCTTTTAGAAAAGTAGACAAGTCTAACTCTTCTTGATTCCTATCATTTACATTTGATAAAACATTATTAGCTTTTAGAGATTCTTTGACATAAATCATGTACGCAGAAATTGAGCTCTTCATTGATTTATCAAAAGAAAGAGGATTTACAAGTGGAATAGTGCGACCACGCTCACTAGCATCTATATACATGTTCTTTCCCCTATAGGGGAAGTAAATTCTCCTTTCAGGGAACTTCATGTTGGCAGCCATGCGATCAAACCATGGTGCCCCTAGGATAACATTCTGATGTTGGAGAGGAGAGATGAAGAAGTCTTCTTTGTCGACATAGCTTTTGACATGAAGCCTCAACTTCCCAATCAAGGGAGTAACAGAGGCTTGTTGTCCCTTGAAAGCTGCATCAGCCACTACTACATCTCCCATCTCAAAAGCTTGAATGCCCAACTTGGTGGCCAACTCTATTGATATGAAGTTAAGAGTAGAGCCAGGGTCGAACAAGATGAAAGCATCATGCTCTCTTACCTTTCCCCAAGCATAGGAAAGTGATGATCCTTTGCAATGAGCATCCTCTTTTGGAGCTTCGATGGTGGAAGCCCTAGGAGTCTCATTGCGAGCATTCTTCTTGGGGCAAGAACGATAGCCATGTCCTTGATCCCCACACTTGAAACACTTATGGTCCTTGCGAAAAGCTTCAAGCTCTTCAGGAGAGAGTTTGTTTTTACCTTTGTAAACTCCCTTCTCCTTGGACCGATTGTTGTTGTTGTTGTTGGAAGTGACTTAGGAATTATTTTGAGCATTGGTTTTCCCCTTTGCATCATTTTTATCTTTGTTTTCCATGGGCTTGACATTACGTCTAGCCCCTTGATGGAAATTGATGCGTGAAGCAACCATGGTGTGGTGGATTACTTCGGTAATAGTACCGGGCCGTTGAGAGTTGATATTGATGGGGGCTTTTCACAAGCCAAGCTCCCATACCCCTCTTCTCTCATCCCCACCCCATGAAAACCCCCTCTTAGGGAGGGAGTGATAAAAGGCATTGGAAAAAGTAAGAAAAAATAAAGTATGATTATGTAAATATATGAGAAAGGTAAAATAGGCCACCTCATGCCTGCGGGGCAGCCCATCCCCACCTTGCCTCCTTTCTCTTCACTGTTGCCCCGTCGAGTGTCCCTTTTCCTCTCCTCCACTCAAAAGGTCAACCCCCTCTCTCTTCCCCTTGTCCTTTCTCCTTTCTCTCTCCCCTCAAGCTACCCCACCTCTCACCAATAATGCATTATAACTCACCAATAATGCACCCTAACTCACATGCAACTTACCCTATCTTCCAAAATAGTATACCCCACCCGCTCTTTCTCTCTCCTACACTCTCCCATGATCCAAATACCCCCCTCTCTCTCTAAAATTCGAAATCTCTCTTGTCTTGTAGCCAGATGGCCTCCCCCACACTCACACACACTCAGTTTCACTGAAAAAGGTGCCCACAGACCCATCCCCACCCAGTGGTTACCTGATTTTCTTGTGTTCACACACATCTGCACACAGATTCACCTCTTAACACACTCCCCTCTCTCCCCTCTTGTAATTACTTTATTCTCCATGTCACCTCTCACTTTTTTTCATCAACCCATCTCTCTCTCTTAGTCTCTCTCTCATGAGACTGCTGTTCTGGCACATATACACACAGCCAGACAAGTGGGACCCACAGTCACATGGTTTGTGTAGATAATGATTTCTTCATTTCTAAATTCTAGAATTTCTCCCCCCTCCTACCCTATATAAAGAGGGGTCACTATCACACTACACACACACACAACATCACCAAAGAACACACTATGCACTGTGTGTGCCTAGTGCGCACACACACACACACACACACACACACCCACACCATCACCATCACCGCAATCACCATGCTTGTCTTGAGCATGACCTCTACTCCCTTGGCTATGGAAGATGAAGGGCAACTAAATGAAGGATGATGGCCATAATCCTCGTGCGAGTCTTCGCCATCAACTCCCACCTATCCGCCATGTGCTCTACCACTCTCTCCCTTCTCATTCCCCTACCCTATGCTCTCCATTTCATCGCCTAATTCTCTAAATAAAGCTTGAGGTTTTGTGAGTATGTTTTCTTGCAATGTTTTGCCCATGTGAGGTGTGCGGAATCGCCACCTAGTCTTGTGTTTTGGAGTGAGCTTGTGTATGTGTGAAGGGTGTGCGGATTCGCCATCCTCTTGTGATGCCTAAGTACTAAGCCGCTATACCCCCTCCCTCACTCTCTCTCTCTCTCTCTCACTTGATCTCATTCCCTTTCCTTTTCATCATTACTCCCAAGCATCCATCTCTCTTGGATGAAAAACTTTGTTATGGTGGTGTGTTGTTTGCGTCCTAGCCGCTGAAGCTAGGTGGTGCCCCATGTTTGCTTTCCCATGACAGGCTCGAGGCGCTCCATTCGGTCCCCGGTGTTTTAGAGGCCGTCGGGGGTTCGGGGTTCGCTTTGCTCCCGTCATTTGGTGCCCCCACTGAGGATCTTTTCATGAAACCCTTCAGTTTACAAGATTGAAACCCCTAAACTATTGTGAATGGATGAATGGCTAGCAGGATTTGCTAATTGGACGACAGAAGAAGAAGAGCTCCAAGCACAAATAGACGAACTCCGCATCTCCATCGAAGCTCGAGTGCCAGGCGTAACGGTAATCGATTTGCAGTGGAAGAGTCAACCAACACGCCAAACCCAGTGGATATACATAGGCCAAGTGCCAAGAAGAAGAAGGAGAAGGTCGAAACCATGTCCGCAACCTACAACCAACCAACAACAACAAAATGGAAGGAGCTCTGCACAATAGAGAATCAACACTATTCTACTTTGAGAATCGGGTAACTCAAGTCACCGAGGTAATTATCACAGTCAGTTTTCAAGTCGCACCTGATGCTGCAGCACAGATAACGGAATCATTGGCTCACAATCTCACTAGAGAAACTAGGGATCTACTGAGTTTGTTTTAGGAAATAACTCCACCCTCTCCCACAAGCTTGGACAGTGACTAAGCACCTCTAAGCTTCACATGAATCAATGCAACCTACCTCAAGATGGATCACAAATACCGACACGTGTACGCTCAATCAAGGTAATACTGGACTTGAAGGCTCACTACTAGCACGTCATTGACACCGTGCTGGGTGGGGAGTGATTTTTTGAGGTTCTGGCATCAGATCAGCCATTTGTCTTACCTTTGGTACAAGGCAATGTACCGTTTGAAGTTTTAATCTATGTCCTAGTATAAGAGGGTATACACGCCTCCTTGTAAAGAAGAAAAAAACTTTTGCAAGTTAAGAAGTGTGTCTTTCTAGCTCTCTCTCAGTAATCATGGCAAGTGTAGCATTTCCAACATTTAAAGGAAAGAAGGGGGAGGATTTGGTAACAGACTTCCTAGATGACTTTGAAGTAGCATGTGTAGTGAGCAACAAAGATACGGATGAATCCCGGGTTAGAATCTTTAAGCATCTCATGAAGCTAGAAGCTAGATCATGGTACAATGCACTTCCACAAGCAACCAAGGATGACTGGGAACCCTTAAAAACCGCTTTTAAGAGGCGCTTTGGGGGAGGTACCACTTCAGAAAAGTTGTGGGACAAGTTGAGAGACTTGAAGCAGGAGGGTCTTTTAGAATATTCCACCTATGAGTCCAAATTTGTGGATTTGTGGGAACGGTGGGTTGATTCACTGGCAAGGGGGGAAGCCGCACCCGATTTCCTAAAAAAAAGGTCGGTTCACGCATGGCTTATGGCCGCTTCTCAAGGAGAAGGTGAAAGGTAGATTCCCGGCTACGTACGAGTTAGCCGTTGAGATTGCTCGCCTTAAGGACAAGAAGCTGCGAATGAAAGCCAAAGAAACCGAGTCAACAGAAGCAGGAACATCGCGTCGACCAACAACTACGGCAACCACCATACCACCACCACCGGCTCTTGGGGTAAGAGATGACCAACAAGATATGTTGGCCCATATTACTGACCAACTGCAGAATTTGTTTGTCCACTTAATACAGCAAGGGAGGAGTCAAGAAAGAGATCAAGACCCTGGAAGAGCACGACGGCAAAACAGGGAGTATCATTGCTACAACTGCGGAGAAGATGGTCACGGTATGTACTACTGTCCCAAACCACGACAAAACTATAATAGAGGAGGTAGGAGAAACCAATTGTCACCCCCTAGAGAAAGAACACCCCCACCCCAAGCACCAGCCCCACCAACACAAATTCTACGTCCGCCACAATCACCACTTACAATCATCCTACGCCCACCACCAATTGGTACCCGCACACCAAGTATCATTGGTCTTGCAGAAGAGGTCAAGATGAGTGTAACAGAAGAAGGATCAAGTAAGAAGACTATTCAAAGAACTCAAGCAGTGGAACAAGAGGTTAAAGAATCAAAAGATGCTACCCAGGTGGGGGAGGTAAGTCAAGAAAATTGTGTTACAAATGTGAGTACATCTTTAACCTTGAATGAAATAGGCACCAAAGCGATCAATCGACAACATTGGGCAGTAAGGGTAAGAAGGTGTAAAGTCTTGATTAGTCCTCGTCAGAGTAAGAGGAATGCAAAGGGCATGAAAGATACAAGAGAAGAGGAAGACCAGCCTGCTAGCAAGGCTTTGCAGAAGGTGGACAACATATCAAGCAAAGGGGAGGGCTTTGAAAACGGAAGCCTGTGCACCACCATGGACCCAGGACAGTGTAGCAAGCTAAAGGAATCTTGCATTGATAGCCGTTTTTCGGCTCTATGTAATTGCCACAGTGAGTTACCTCACCCTACCAAAATCACCCAAACACTATGGCTATCCCTACCATTTCACTGTACATAGGCGTGCGTGAGTCACGGGACTTTTCCCATATCTTCTTAAAAAAACCCTCAATTAGCTAGTCATTGGGCTGGTTGAGCCAAAAAAATTAAAATAAATAAAAATATAAGTATATTATGGCCCATGCGTATGTAAATATTTCTTTGTATATAGGGCCTAAATAAAAGTTTTTTTCATAATTATTTTGGTATTTATTTAAATATTTCTACTTAGGTGTGTGTTATTTATGCTCTGTACATTGCCTCACCATTACCACAATTTTTTCTTTCCATTTTTCATACTCTTTATTCCATATAGAAATATTTTCATGTAAGCTTCTCTTATATTTGGTGTAACTCCACCCCAACAAAAATCCAAAAAAACTAGTTTTATTTATGTGTATATTTTTTCACTATTGTGATTTTTCCCTTCCTACATCTATTTTGTTTTTTTTTCTAAAAAATTAGAACACCAAAAATATTTATCTTTTTATGGTAGCCTCATAATGAGAGAGATTTCTTTTGACCCCTTTATATTTTTTCCACTTATATTATTTATATTTGACATGTACATATTTTTTAGACCCCTCAATATTTGATTTTCTTAGTTGTACTATTCACTTATATCATAATCTCAACAATATCTTCAATTATAGACCTACCAAATAAGGTCAAGGATAGGTGGCATGCATACATGCACTATGGAGGGCTCACTCTTGGAGGTATTCAAAAGAATCATCCAAAGAAGGACCCCACAAGGACCTTGTGCAGTGGAAAAAAACGGTCGGTTTTGCTGAATTTTTAAAGTTCACTTGCTCTCCGAATTTGAAAAGGTGATACAAACAAAAGTTGTAGCTCGTGGGCTGAACTTTTGCCTCAAATTTTTTCATAGTTTTTTGAGCTACAAGTTGTGAGCTATGATTTTATTAGTGGACCCCAGTTTTCCCATGCTATGCAGCCACACTCTCTCTTCCACTTTATCATTTTCCTCTTTCACACACACTTCTCCACTCATCATCCCCACCTCTCTCACCACTCCTCTCTGCACCCTACTCACCTTCTCCTCAACCTTGAAGAATAAGAGAAACCGTGGTGAACTCATACCACCCACACACAATTCCATTCCAAAATTGACCACCTAGTCTCATTTTTCCTCCTCCAATTTACCCATATCTATCAAAAAAACCACAAAATTCAGCCTCTTCTCTTAAAAGACAGCATCATGGTGGTTGATTACTCAGCTTCAATTACCTTGTCTCTCAAGGAAGGTCAAGAGTGGAGAAAAAATGTACCGTCAAAGCTAGTGGACCGTCAACAAGCGTCAAAAATTGGCCCTACTCAAGACACTTGGAGCATCAACCTTGTAAGAAATCCACCTTTTCTTACATCTTAAGAGTTTTTCTTCCTTATTTGTATCCTACATGGATACTCCCATTGTAAATATCCAATTCCATTTGTAAATTAATACTAACTCTACTAACACTAACCCACTATGAAAAGTCCTATCACCTCCATTTCTCTCCTCTCTCTTTCCCCACCAACTTCTTGATAATTCCAAGCAAAAGAAATTAGATAAATTGCGGAAAATCTAACCCAACCATGGTTAGAGGAGTAACCCTAGCCTTCAAAATTGCTATAAAAGGAGGGTGTAGCTAGCACAAAAAAGGGGGAGCCATAAGCAAGAGCACTATGCTATAGCTTGAGAAGCCAAGCTCAACCTCTCTAGAAGGAGCTCTTGAGTGGAATCTCATTGTCTTATGCATGTGCATGTGTTGTAATAGGGGATTAGCAAGGGAACTCTATGCCATTTGTAAGAGAGAGAGTGTTCATTCAATTGAGAGTAGGAAATCTATCATTTCTCCTACTAGTGTAAGCCCAACATTTGTTGAATCAAGGAGGGTGGATTTGGACTAAGCTTGGATACTTTGCCTCCCTTCCAACGTGAAGTAATGGAAAACAATGATGCGTAAGTGTCTTGGTGTTTTTTGTTAAGTTCTTGATAGCTTCTCTCTGGTGTTGTCATCAATCTAGCCATAAATCCCACATACTGTAAGAGGGCGACAGGGTGGAGAGGACTCCCCTGGCCTTAAGACAGTGATTGGGGTGGTTTTTCTTGTGATGCGTTGTGGTGAAATTTACGCAAGCTATGTTGAACAAATACTAATCTCACTTTGATTTTTCATGACAGATTTGTAAGAAGGTATTAATGCAACAAGCACCCTCTCCCCCTTTTTCTCTCTTTCTTACATATATATATTTATGTTTGCTTGATCATTAACGATACACTTCAAAGCAGCCCGAGCACCATCTCTCTCTCTCTCTCTCTCTCTCTCTCTCTCTCTCTCTCTCTCTCTCTCTCTCTCTCTCTCTCTCTCTCTCTCTCTCTCTCTCTCTCTCTCGTGTTTTAGTGTGTGAGAGTATTCCATTGGTGTTAGGGTTAGTGTAAATTCCTTGCTTGTTTGTGGGTTACTCTAACGATTCTCCTCTTTTGCGTCCTAGTTCGCTCTTAAACTAGGTGGTGCCCCTTGTGTAGTTGGGATTTGGCTGGGGGTTTGTTGTTTTGGTTTGTGTTGTGTTGTGCCCCAACCCCATTGAGCAGCACGGGAGCCTTGAAGGGTGTCTAGAGGTTGCTCTTCTTGTTGCCCGCCCCGGACCGCCTCAGCATCAAGGCAGTTTCACTTGAGGACCATAACGAAGAGGTAAGTATGACTGAAGGTTTGGAGTTGGCTATTGCTCCAGAGGCTTGGCAGCCGAGCAAGACTTTATTGTGTAGTGTTATAGACTTAGAGATGGGTAATGCCTCTAGTCTACTGAAGGGTGTTATAAACTTGGAGATGGGTAATGCCTCCAGTTTATGTGAGGATGTTCATAGTAAGTTTGATGATCAATATGTTGCCAACCTTTTAAGGATGTTCCAAACTCCTCCACAACACAGCATTGTGTTTGCATGGGATGCATCAGAACTATGGCTATGGCTAGCCGCTATAACGTATAGAGAGAAGATCAGCATGGAGATAAGAGAAAAGGAGCCATGGATAGACAAAAGCCTGATAGAATGGAAGAATACAGACCTCATCTCCAAACGCTCATCGAATTGCTGGATAAAGGCCAAGACTTTGTCCGTAGCACCAAAGGTACCATCATAGGTAAGGAAAGAGATGCTCTTCCCTCCCTCTTTGAATTTCTTCAGCTTGGACGACCTCTTCCATGTGGCATAGGATTTCCTATGGCCTCTTCTTTTTGATGGTTCAAAGGTTGCACCATCACTTTCTTCAGAAGGTGAAGAATTTGAAGAAGGTGGAGAAGAGGGTGACCTCTTTCTCGCCTTTTCTTGTCTTGATCTTTGTCGTCTTCACCATAGCTTTCATAAGAGGAAGAGGATGAAGAAGATGGAGAAGAGGGTGTCCTCTTTCTCGCCTTTTTCTTCTCTTGCTTGTTATCATCCCTCTTTGAATTGTGGTGAGGAGAAGAATACGATGGTCTTCTCTGCTTTGGTGGTGATGGAGAGCGTTTAGCCCGCCGTCTTCGTGGAGCCATCTCCGCTGAGGTGGCGGGAGACTCGCTTCTTTCTCGTTCCTTCGGTGGAGGCTCTTGAGTTCTCCTTTGGGAAGGAGATGCATGATCAAGAAGTAAATTCTTGAGCCCTTCATAATGATTCTCTTCTTCCTCCCGAATCGGAGAGAGACCTCTTTTGGGAGTCTCACAAGGAGGCTTCCTAGGTGTTCTCTCGTCATGGTGATTAGCTTGAAGAATCCCGTGAGCACGGAGCTGCCGTTCCACTTCACTTTGGAGAGATGGATTGCCCATGGCTTGTTGAAGCCTAGAAACAAGATAGTTAACAAGCATCGAAGCATCATTGGTAGCTTGCTCATGAGCAAAATCAAAGTTATCAACATTAATTTCACTCTCTTTACTATTGTCAGCCATTCTAACAACTTTTAGGTGTAAACTTTTTAGGTGTACTTTGGCACTTCAAGCCCTAGTTGCTACTCCTCTTTACCCCTTTAGAAAAAGCACTCAAGCTATTGTACCCGCGGCTCGAATACCATTAATCGCAAGGAATGGAAGAGAGGGTCTTTCAACACCAAAACAGCACCGGCTCCTGTCAAGCTTCTAATAGCTCAATAGTGGTTAAGCTGTAGGCAAGCCCCGTAGGACTCCACTATTAAGATTATAGCTCTCGACGGTGATGCCCCGTTAATTGCACAAAGGCAGGCGCACTGCAAAGCTGAAAAATCCCTATTCTACTTACTCACAGGCAATTAATAATACCAACCATTTGTAGCTAGCTTGAGGACCTCCCTTCTTGAGCAAGAAAAGAGAAACCTTGACCTCTGATACCAATTTAACATTTAATGGCCTAATAACTTATGTGTAGCGGAAATTAGCATGAACATAGTGGGCATTTCATTAGAATAGATTCCTAATGAGAATTACAAGAGTGCTTGGGTGGAGAGAGCAACAAAAAGCATAACACCTAGTTAGATAGCATCAACAATACTTTCAAAAGAGAGAGAAATTAAGCTATTGACAACAGTTGAGGACCGGATTTTCATGGAGCCGGTCCCCCCTCCAAAAGGCTTTGTATTATGGTTTCTCCCATCAAGAGAGACATTGTACAATACAATTCTTTGTGTTCCTTCAAGACTAGCTGGTGCAATGAAGATGGAAGCTTCATGCACTAAGCAAAACACTTAACAAACACAACTTGAATTATCCCCGTTCTCAGACCCAAGACCTCACACACCTTCGAAGATGGTGAGAGCTAGCAAGGTATGAGAGTAGATTGAGAGGAAGAAGGAGTATCTTAGGAGAAAGATGTACATCTCCTCACATAATCACTCATATTAGCATAGCGTAGCTTAGTAATTAGCTTGGTAGAGGAGATGAGCATGCATTGAATCTTGGCTCTTGGTTGGATTTGCATCCACATGCCAAGAGAGTGTTGATGTAGGCTTCTATCTCACAAGCTTGGAGTAGGTGATGAGTTCTCCATTAAAGCTTGGGAAGAGATAGTATTCTCTTTCTTCACACATGAGATTGTGTGAGTGTGTGTGTGATAATGCCTTGCAAAAATCAGTCCCCTCTCTCTCTTGGGCGAGCCCCCTTGCTATTTGCTCTTGCTGCAGCCTCATTGGCTCTCCCCAAGTCAAGCCAATCACAATTAAGCAGCATAAGTGATAGCCTTCTGACATGTGTCCCCGTTTCCCCTTTTGTGAGAGCTTTAGGTAATTAAATAATTAAACTAAACTCTCATTGGACCCCTTTCGTCCTGGCCAATAGGAATCAGGCAAGCCATGGGGCTCCTGAATGCTCATTGGACCCTTTGGGAGACTGCCCAATAGTCTTCTAGGAGACTTAATTCTCATTGGTTTCCTTTATTAAATGTTTTTAAATTAATTAAACTAGATTTACTCTAGCTTAATTCTCTTTGGTCCATTTCAAGGGTCATCCAATAGGAATTGGGCACACCTTGTGGGCATCTGGCCTAGGGAGCTGACATGTGTCCCTAATTCCCTTTGTGTAAAGGGGTTGTGTGTGTGTGTGTGGCTTTCTCTCTCATCCCCTAGAAGAAGGGCTCGCCCCCTCCCATGTAGGGATGTGCATTGACTTTGGAGAGCACACAAAGCATCCAATTCCCCCTAAGCTTTAACCCTTTGGACACAACCTTTGAATTTTGGAACCTTAGCATTTTGGAAGTCTTAATGGGCTAAACCTTAGGGTCTTTTTAGCCCATTGTTGCACATGGCTCTTTTGCAGATGGCCCCCCCCTTTGGATCCCTATTTTCCCTCCTTTGGATCCTTACTGTGGCCGGTCTGCTAACTTAACCAATATTCTACCTTTTTCTCCCCTGGCACTTCCCCACATTAAATGATCAGTTTAATATGAGAAAATCATTTAGGAGAATTAGATATTGATTATTATGACATCTTTCGTCTTAGAATAGACCAAGATGTCATCGAAGAAAACCAACACAAAGTCATCAAGAAATGGCCTGAAGATATCCTGCATTAACCTGTTAAAAGTAGCAGGTGCATTTGTCAATCCAAAAGACATAACTGTAAACTCAAAATGCCCATAACGAGTATTGAATGTTGTCTTTGGGATATCTGACTGTCGAATCCTGATCTGATAATAACCTGATCGAAGGTCAATTTTTGAGAACATCTTAGCCCCATGTAAACGATCAAGAAGTTCGTCTATACGAGGAATAGGATATTTATTCTTGACTGTTACAAGATTCAATCCTCAGTAATCTATGCATAAGCGAAGACTCCCATCCTTTTTCTTTTGAAACAAAAATGGCGCTCCCCATGGGGAACTACTTGGTCTAATAAACCCTTGTTCAATAAGCTGCCTTAGCTGCTCTTTTAGGTCTATAGCCTCAGGAAGTGACATCTTGTAAGGCCTTTTTGAGACTGGTTCGCTCCCTGGAAAAATCTCTATCTCGTGATCGACCTCTCTAGAAGGAGGAAGGTTAGAGAGCTCTTCAAGAAACACGTCTGAGAATTCATGTAACCACGAAGTATCTGAGTTGTCTTTAGGTTCATCTACCTTGTTTAGCTCGACGACGAAAATTTTTTGTCCAGCTCTAGACCCTTTTATCAGCCTACTAGCCTTCACTAGCTTCGCCCTGGGAGCACTGTTCTTCCCCTGAATCAAAATAATCTTTCCTTGCTTATTTCTATAAGTTACCGTACCCTTTGCACAATGAATGCTAGCTGAATTTTCTATAAGCCAATCCATTCCCAATATCACATCATACATTCCTATGGGTAAGGTTCTAAAAAATGCAGAGGTAGGATTTCCCCCCAATTCGAAGTTTAGATTTCCTACTGCATAGAGAGATAGAGCTTCCTTCCCATTTGCTAACTCAACCACTAAGGGTTTACTTTTAATCTGATTCAGACCCAACTTCCTCAAACATTTAGGTGATAAAAATGAATGAGTGCTTTCGCAGTCAATGAGAAGTTGAAACTTAATACCTTGATGATTTGCGGGAGTCTGAATCACCGCATACTGCTGACGAGCTCCTGGCTTATCAATAGCTCATGTAACGTCGCCCGTTCATAATCTTCATTCTCTAGGGTAGGTTCTTCCACAATTTGAACACGGGCAGCTCGGCCCCTTCTACGTCCCCGAGCTCCGGCTGCTCTTCCGCGGCCTCTGCCTCGGCCTCCACCACGTCCCCAGTTACGCCCTCCTTGGGGATTTTGCGCAGCTTGCCCGGCATTTGGGGCATTGCAAACTGCCGCTACTTGTCTTGTGAGCCTAGGACAATGGTTACGATAGTGACCCAGCTTGTTGCATTCAAAGCATCTTACATTCTCAAGAGATCTATTCCCAGCATTGGATACTCTTTCTTGCATTCTAGGGTGTTGTCTGAAAAAGGTTGGGTGGTTATTCTGTCTACCTCCATTATTTGTAGTAGCATTGAATCGACTGCGATTGTTTTGTTGCCTCTGTTGTTCCTTTGCAAGAGGTTTGGCACGGATCAAGGCATCATGTAGAGAAGCAGGTCTCATTGCCTCCAATCTAGTATCTAAGGGAGCATTCAACCCTTGACACAATTGAGTTACCTGTTCTTCAATAGATAGCTTGGGTGCATAGCGCCTTAGGGTTACCAATTTTGAATAGTATTCTTCCAAAGTCGATGTATGCTGACGTAGGTCGAAGAATTCATTCATCTTTATGGCCCTATGGGCAGGAGGAAGGTATCTTTCCGTTATAGCTTTTTTAACATCTTCCCACTCTTGAGTATTTTCATTAACTCCAGCATCCTTACAATGTTGCTTCCACCAAAGCTTTGCATCACCAACCAACTTTAACATGCCCAGCATGGCACGATTTCTGGTAGAAGTGTGAGCAGTGTTAAAGTAATCATCCATAGCTTCCATCCATACTTCAGCATCCCTTTCAAAATCCTTTCCTTCACCCTTGAAGGTAGGAGGTTGTATTTGTTTGAGGAGAAGCTTTTTTTCTGAGCTGCAGAGTAGAGAGCCATATTCTCGTAATTCAAAAGGACAAGTTTTGCTAATTAATATCGTGTATCATCCATTTATAGTTTTTCAATTATTATAGTTTAAGAGTCAAGACATATTGCAATAATCACTTTATTTATATACAAATCCAAGCATATTTCTTAGCATTACAATTCCTATACATCTTCGTCATCCGTAGAAACTTCTGGATGAGCATCAGTATATTGATGAAATTTAAAAGCTTTCACTCTCTTAAACTTAGGAGGATTTGCTGTTGGCTCTAAAATATGGTACACATTAGGAAGAGTAGGCAAGGCACGAGTAACAGCATTTGGGTAACCCCTTCTACCGGTTACCGTCACTCTCTTGGGAGATACAATTTTCGTTACAAGATCATAAACCCATCTGTTCTGAGAGATGGTTTTGTCACCAATAGTCTTCATTTGAGTTGGGTTTGTGAGATAGATAGTGAAAATCCTCACAACCTTCAACTCATCCGCCCACCGTAGTCGGCGTAAGTCGACATCAAGGTACTCCACTGCATCTGCCCTGATAGAGAAGAAAAGAGAATCTCGGCACCAAAATTCTTGACGGTACCATCTCCACCCTTCACGCGAATAGGGATGTGGCGGTCCAGTTAAAGTATCCAGGATTGTCACCATGGACTCACGAATGCTAGAGAGGAGGAGTTACAAGCTTGTAGAAACATGATCTGGAAAATCATGTACTTGGAGTACTCCTTATGGAAATCTTCCTAAGCAAGGAATTTGATCCAATTAGAATGCCAACTTAGACAATTTAATACACACTTTATAAAGAAAGACATAGAGATGTAGACCAAATGATCACTTTATTCCATATATACAAGTTATTATCCAGTCCTGATCAATCCATTACAAATGTTAATCATATTCATTCTCTACATCAACATCAGGATGATCATCCGCATAGCAGTGATACACACAAGCTTTAACTTTCTTATAAGTAGGAGGATATTTATTTTTTTCTAACATACGGTACACCCTTGGGAGTACTGGGAGATCCTTGGAAACAAGAATTTCTGTAGCTCTTCTTCCAAACATTGCAATACGGTCCCGTGGTAACACTGTGAGAGCCTTCTCATATACCCAGCAGTTTTGAGAAATCTCCTTCCCATCCTTAGTTATCTTCTTTGTTGGATCCGTCGGCCAGAAAGTAAAGATAGAGATGATTTTAAGGCTCTCTGCCCACTTTACGCAACGTAGATCTAGATCAATATAATCTATGGCACCGGCTCTGATGAAGAAGAAATAAGCATCTCAATACCACCAGTTTATATAGAACCATCTAGATGAGATGGGATCAAGCTGAGGTAACATCAATGAGTTCAAAATGCTCATCATTTTCTCCCTGAACTGAAGTGACGGTGAATCACAGGCCGTCAAGAACATAGTTTGAAAGACCATAAATTTTAAGTAAGGGTCCATTTCACCCTGAAACCAATCAAATCAATTTCCCATTAAGGATGAGTAACATATTTTCCTTACTTGGGTTTACAACTTTTCAAAATCCAAGTATCTTCATTTCTTGGAAGCTTTCTACTTCTCAAGCACTATTTCACTTAGCAGCTAACCGCCGCATCAAATTTTCCAATAGTTACCCACTGTTTATCAAAATCAAGCAGTTACCCACTGCATTCAATCGTTGAAGGACTCATCCTTCTAAAAACAAGCAGCTACCCACGGCATCTACCAATTGTAAATGTTTATTTATGAAAGCAAGGTAGCTACCTACAGTACATAGAAAACAGATTTCAAGCATTCGAGCCATTCAATTGATGCTCTGATACCACCTATCATGTCCCCTATCCTTACATACAAGGGATCATGTTAACAGCTACTAGGAATTCTCTAGAATTCCAATGGACGACACCTGACCCTCGCACCGAGTCCAGAGATACGAGCCAAAGGAGTCTAATCCCTAGTTCCATCGTTGATTCTAACGCAGTCTCCTAAAAATCAAGCCATCTAATTCCCATCGACGCATCCTCACGTGCTCCGAATGCACGGGATTGCAGAGGTACTTCGCCTTAGCCCGAAACATACTCGGCTCCCCGGGGCTCAAAGTAGGATCTGGACAAGACGACACCCTTGGTTCAAGGTTCAAATCTCGGCTCCCCGAGGCTCAAGGATTCCGTCCCCTAAGGTGTGGTTATTACTGCTACGTCTTAAAGGTTTTAATGTGAGGAAGCCACGCGACTTATCGCGTCCACCCAACCATAGATAGCTACCGTCGGGGTAGACTATCTCCCACTTCCCGTGTTCCAATCCCACACAGAAAGACAGATTCCTTAATTTAATCCAGAACAATGGTCATTAAACCAGCCCTTCAAAGATTCTTTTCCAAGCAGTATAAACAATCTTTTATTTCATCAAACACATCACTTTAAACTTTTACTCGTTAATATCATCATCGCTTTGCCCCACCGGCATTTATAATTATATTCAATTACTTGTGGCTTAGCCAGCCCACAAGTCTGTCAGATTATCTAGAATTTCTAACTCTCAACTCAAGCTACCCACCTGAGTGAGACTCTCGCTCCGGATGCTGCACTTTCCGTTCTATGTGATCTTGTTGCCAAACTGTCCCTCCCAACAAGTCAAGGAACGTCCATACAGATTTGACCATGTGTTGTCGTGCGGGCCCCCCTATCTTGATTGCCTTCAATTATTTGCTTATGGTCACAGCTGTGCAACTTGAAAACACGGAACCAATTCTGTTCACAACTTTGGATCCTGCATTCAATTCCTTGAGGAATCTTAGGATGAATGTCTGTAGCTTGGCAACAGAAATCTTTCTGCAGATCCCTTCATCCACAACTTGAAGGTACCTAAAAGCAAGAGAAACTTAAGCTAGCAAAACTACATTCACTCAATCCCACTAGAAGTCCCTTTAAAAAATCATCAACAATATAACTTAAACAACAATCATACCTGCAAATGTCATTAAGACTCTTCCATACGATAGGCGATCTGCTTGTGGGGCTTGCAAAGAACATGTATGGCTCAACGCCTTCTGCTGAAAGCTGTTTTAGTTTTTCTCTAGCCGCTTGCTTGACTTGTATTCCTGAAGTGTTTGCAAGGGCCCCCACCTGCACGATGGGTGCTACTTCACGCTCCCTAGTCCAGCAATTTAAAAGACGCACATTGTGCTCAAATCTAGCTACCTGTTTCATGGTCGTCGTCAATTTTGAATTCATATGGAATATGTTATCATTGATTGGTGCTAAAAGCTCTATGAGGCTTCTATGCAAATTTTTCTCTAGCTCTACACCAAACTTGGACAAGGCTTCGCCAGTTACCGGCTGTCTCTTGTTAGCTTGCTTCCTGGTCTTTACTGCCATTTCTATAATTTTTACACGTTGAGATAATTCACTTACTAAACAAAGGTTCTTAATATATACTATATTCTGAGCTTGCTGCAGAGGAAACCTTTTTCCACCACCAATGACTTAACGGCTTTTCCACCTAGGTCAAGAAAAGGGGCAAAGGTTCCAAGTTAAATAAAGACAAGGCAAAACATGTCTAACTTACTGATGGACACATTCAATTAAAAAATAAGTACACTCAAGCAGCACCTTGCTAAGAGAACTAATTTGTAAGAAATATGCTCAACTAGTCTCACTGGAAGGTTTTGGCATTTTCCCATGCAAGAAGGGGTTCTTTCCCATTGTTTTTCCCTTAGTATTCAACATCGTGAGCTTCTACAGGGTAGGCACTGCATACCTAGCTTGGTGTATTTGGGGACAGGGGCTGCCAACCCAGGGCTGGTGGTGCTTCCCCCTCCCCCAACCACAGCTAAGTATGCCTCCTCTGCATTAGCTCATGACATCTTCTTAATCAACAATGTGGGAATGAACAATGAAAAATCATCTAAAACTTCATGTGCATACATCAGCAAGGAGGGCAACCACACATGGTTGTGAATGCGACAATACAATCAATCAAAATCATAGTGACAAGAGAGTTGGTGAGACACCACCCATTCATCCCTGTAATTATTAATTGCATGGAAAAGGTGCTTATGATGGCTCACATAGTGTGACTATCTACCAAAGCCCAAATGATTGGATGATCACGTGAAGTCAACAGTGATACCCCACAGCCTCCCAAGGTGAGGTGATGAAAACAACATGGATCACGCATGACCGAGCTTCTCTTCCATTTGGAGGATACACAGGCCCTGCCAATAAGGGATTTCAATACTGCAAATTCAATTTGGAGATTTTAGGAACAAACCTATAAACCAACAGATAGGGTCACACAAGCCACAACCTTGAAGAAGTTAATTAATTCACAATGAATGAAGGGAAGGGAAGCCAAGTCCTTTATCCAAGCCTGGTGGTTATTATGGGGTAATGTTATCCTCTCTGTTTACACTAGATGGTAATCAATGAGGCACTCTATTGCTAGCAGCCTTGCCAGACTCTTGGCGCTCGTTTATTTCTACCCAATCGCCCACATCTACTCTTTCGGTTACTGATCTCTCTAGTCTAATGTTGCAAGATAAATCTATGTGCACATCCTTTGCATCTCCTTCCGCAAGAGGTGTATGGTGTATGTATTGCCCCTATGACACTAGGAAGCTTTGCCTACTCAAACGACAAGGGCAAGCACCCTTTAAACCGAAATCTACAGAAGCCCAGTCAGGCCCCTCCCATTTTTGCAATCGCCGAGGACATGGCGAATGAAGCGGTGTTCCCTGAGCATGCTTCAAGAATGTCCCCAAGCCAACATGGCTTATACTCTAACTGAGGAAGACATCGGCACTTATTACCAGGATGACACATTTCGGGCATTTGCCGCCATGGACACTGCTCACTTTCGGGCACACCACATGACATTTCAACGGGGCTGGCTCATTGATATAGGGAATTGAAACAACAAATCTGTGGGCATCTTGATGCTGGTAGCAATCTCTATGCACGAGGCATTGGATCACTTAAAGTTACTCTTCCCAGCAATAGAATAGCTATCATTGGCTAATAAACGGGAGACTAATGAACGGGAAGAAGATGAAGGCCAAGACCACCCTGCCTACACTCATCCCGCTTTTTATCACTTCTCCCTCCCACACCGAGCCTCACCGCAAAGCCTGTTTCAGGAAATCAGTTACAAAAGGGGAAAATCAAAGGCTATGGACTTCAAATCATTTAAATTATAGCATAATTAGGGCTTGAGAGGCTTGACACAGGCTGTGATGCAGAGGAAGAGCAAAAATGCGCCATTTTGATGGGAAGAGATCTCTGACTGAATTAGTAGGTCCTGCGAGACTCCTTCCTTCTCTCTCCTATAAAAAGCATGCTAAAATGAGCATTTTGGATCTTTTTTCTGTGAGAGAAAGCCCTGCTTCAAGACTTCAAGTTACCCCTCCCTCTTACAAGCTTTCATGGCCCCAAACCCTAACCCTAATCCCTCCATTTCTAGGGTTTACTCTAACCCTAGAGAGAGGTAATGGGTTTTATGCTTAAGCCCATGCAATCATGGGTATTTAATTCTTAATGCTTCATTCTAGTATAATTAAGTTTAGGAATGGCTTCCCTCTCTCTCTTATACCCTCTTCCCCTCTCAATTCTAGAGAGAGGTGGGATTTTAAGGCTTTTTCTAGATATTTCTAGAGAGATAGGTTAGGAATGATTTTAATTAGACCATAACCTCTTGAACAGAGGTTAATTAGCTTCTAATTGTCCTTTATATCAATTTTAATTGGTAGGTCATTAAGGTAAATTAAGAAGAAAATGCTAAAAAAGCAGTTTTTTCTCACTTTTATGGCTTTTTCTAGAGATATAGAGTAGTAAATCATTTTAGTTGATAAATCCTTATGGTACAGAGGTTCATTTAGTTAATTTTACATTATTATCATTTTTATTTACTGAATATTCTCTGTCTTTCTCAAAAAGCTAGAGAGAAGGGGTAAAAACCCTGTTTTTTGCTTTTTCTAGAGAGATAGAGTAGTAAATCATTTTAATTGCTTAATCCCTCTGGTATAGAGGTTCATTTAGTTTAATTTTACATTATTATCATTTTTGATTTCCTGAATATTCTCTGTCTTTCTCAAAAAGCTAGAGAGAAGGGGTAAAAACACTGTTTTCCTGCTTTTTCTAGAGAGCTAGAGTAGTAAATCATTTTAATTGCTTAATCCCTCTGGTACAGAGGTTCATTTAGTTTAATTTTACATTATTATCATGTTTTATTTACTATATATTCTCTGGTTTTCCCAAAAAAGTTAGAGAGAAGGGTGAAAACCCTTTTTTGCTGAATCTAGAGAGATGGGGTATTAAATCAATTCAATTGATTAATCCCTCTAGTACAGAGGTTCATTTACCCTCATTTGACATTATTATCATGTTGGATTTACTAGATAATCTCTGCCTTTCCCAAAAAGTTAGAGAGAAAGGTGAAAACCCTATTTTTTTGCTTAATCTAGAGAGATAGGGTGGTAAATCAATTCAATTGATTAATCCCTCTGGTACAAAGATTAATTTAGCCTAATTTTACATTATTATCATGTTGAATTTACTAAATATTCCATGGTTTTCCCAAAAAGTTAGAGGGAAGGGTGAAAACGCTGTTTTTTCTGCTTTTTCTAGAGAGATAGGGTAGTAAATCAATTCAAGTGATTAATCCCTCTGGTACAGAGATTCATTTAGCTTAATTTTACATTATTATCATTTTTTATTTACTGAATATTCTCTGATTTTCCCAGAAAGCTAGAGAGAAGGGTGAAAACCCTGTTTTTCCCGCTTATTCTAGGGAGATGGAGTAGCAACCCATCTCATTTTGAAAAACCCTCTGGTGCAGAGGTGTATTTAGGTTATTTGAACCTTATTATCAAATTGTATTGCTAAAATACTCTTTAGACTTTTAGAAAAGTTAGAGAGATGGTGTAAAAATGCTAGTTTTTCACCTTTCTAGAGAGAGAGGGTACCTCTCCAAACTGAACCAATACGATAAAAATTATTGTTATTATTAGTTGGAATATCTAACCCATACAAAAAAGGCCAAAAAAGGCATGGATAGACCTTACATCCATAAAGGCATTTCTGTAGGTAAGATGCATGAAGGTACAACACTTGGCTGGTCGATTTGATACCAGACAAAATCTACCAATTGCATCCTTGATAACATCCTGCAATCATTAGAAATACATCAGATTCTTAGCACTAGGGACACATCCTGGGGTGATAGCAGAGCGAGCACGAGAAGTAGCAGTAGGGGTAGGGGTAAAACAAGGGGTAGTAGGGGATGGTATGGTAGCTTGTGCCACAGGGCGGCTAATAGTAGAATAAGTGGAAAAGGATTCAGAGGGAGAGAGGACTGGGGTCCAAGGGGGGGTAGTATGTCGTTGAGTCAAGTATCTCGGGTTTTGACCCTTCCTCGGTCTACCTCGGCCTTGGTCAACTCGTTCTCTCTTGCCATGCCTAGAGTCAGAGCTAGACTCTCTGGTAGGCAGCACAACTTGTTGAAGGACGGCTTCCATTTCATTATTTGGAGCATCAAGAGGGGTCAATCGAGTGCTCCTGAGTTAGTAGGCAATATGGGTCAAACTGTGGGGAACAACAATGCTTCCATCTCAAGGGAAACCTCTAGTACGTTGGGCCTAGAAGGGTTATTTCTCAAGGAAAATTGGGAATATGACCTACAAACTGAAACCTTGACTGACCTGTACACGGGTTACACATACCATATAGGTTGGTTAGATGTTGTACAAACTACTTCTAGCGCCACAAGTCTAGAGGAGCGGCAACAAATAGTCTGCAATGTCATCCATAGCATCACCCAATTAGAGAGGCAAAACCAAGGGATTAACATTCTTTCAACAGGCCTTATGAGATTTTTGGATATGGGCAAGGCCAGATATCCGACACTATCACAGATGGAAACTCCTTCAGTGAGTCCAATGGACCCTTCATATATCTTGTCGCCTAGAGTTTTGGTACAATCTGACCCACAAGTAGTAGTTTTACTTTTCCAAATCTAGCTCATCTGTCTCTTGGAGACACTACGGCTACGATACCTACTCCGGTGATGAGTACAAAAAGTACACCTTGGACCTCCTTTGCTAGCATTGCATCGGTACCTAGTAGCACAGTGTCCCCAACAATACCTACAGGTGTGCATCAAGCCTATGTACCTTCACACCTCGTGCCCACGTAGCTCCCACACCCCCAATTATGCCAAGGGCTTACACTCCACAATGGCATTATCTGAGCTCTTATTCAAGTGGGGCCATACCATTTAGCAATAACATGTCGCATCCAGCACCGGCTATGCCTAGGGCCACACCTATGAACTTTGGACCACCACGTGGTACACCACCATACGAGGTATGGGACCCGAGGGCCGCGCATATGCCAAGGCCAAGGCCAACTCAGTTCCAAGAGGGCCTACACCTGAAACCACTATACCTGCTTATTTAGGAGATTTGGCAGCATTTGCTCAAACCATCAATCGATCTATTGCTGAGAATATGTGCCATGCACCTGAGGGAGAGCCTAGAAGCAAGGCGGTGCAAGTGGCTAAGCTCACACAAAAAAATGGTGACGGGGATGTGAGAAAGAATATCGAAGTGTTTGAACAAATATGCGATTCTCTAGGAGAACATGACCTACATAAGAGTACTAACCTTAAGTGGGAAGGCTAGGGATTCGTATAGAACCCTAAGGAAGGAAGAAAAAACGATTTACCCTACTCTTAGGAGACTGTTCTTGAAAGAATACATACAAGAGGGAGTGCTTTTGGGTGTAGCCTCTCAGCTCCAGAAAGCCCAACGAAAGGAAGGAGAGTCGTTGAGAGACTTTATTAGTCGCTTGAAGCATTTGAATTCTCCTTGTAATCCAAATGAGCACTTCAATATTAATCAATTGCTTGATAGATTCATTAGGGGATTACGAGATGAGGATATCTTCAATGGCCTAGTCATTAGAGGTATCACCACTTGGGAAGCACTCACCACCAATGCGATCCAATTGGAGGATAATTTAATGATTCAAGGAGAAAGAATGTCTGTTGAGCATAAATCTACTAGCTCGCAAGCATCGGGGCATCGACCAATCACCCAAAAGCCTATTGCTAAGGAGCCAAAAATATTTGAGATGACTTTAGTAGATCTCACCAAGGCCATTCAAGAGAGTCTTAGAGACAATCGTGCTCTGCAAAACAATCATATGTATCCAAGAAGGGAGCAACAATGGTGCTCAGTATGCTATGGTCCGCACAATACCAGTGAATGCCCTACTTTTAGAGTAAAATTCAATGGGAATTGCAATGCTTGTGGGAGGTATGGTCATCAAGCTAAGGATTGCATAGTATTTAAGCGCGCAATGGCCAATAGACCAACCTTAGCATGGACAGACACACCTCGAATGCCTGCATTGATGTCGGCCCCACCTCTTGAAAATCACAACACATGGTCCTTAGGACCCAAAATGTTGTTCAAACAAAACCCTTACCACCTCCAATGCTAGGACCGCAACCACCACATTCAAGAATCACTTCTGTGAATCAAGTGGATTGTGAGTCATCTATTGCTTGTTTGGAAGGCTGTGAGGAAGATATAGACCCTAATATTGCCTATGGGATTGATGCGCTTGAAGAAATTCCACAATACTACATGAAGGACTACGTGTCTATCAAGTAGCTGCTCTTGCTGCAAGAGGCCAAAATATCAATTACACTGTCAAGAGACCACCTCTTCAATGCTATGAGTGTGGAGGTCCACATCGTGTGGCTGAGTATCCTATTAGGCTACAAAAGAATGCCACACTAATGCAAACCAATCAAGCAAGCACGTCTACAATGCCAATAATCATGTGTAATCGATGTGGCATAGATCGTTTGATTGCCCAATGTCCAAATAATCCAAATGCACCGAAGATCACGCCATTAAACTTGATTGAGGTTACCGAGAAGCCATCACAAAGTACACATGTGGTACCAGTAAATGTACTCACACGATCAATGCTCCAAAAAAAAATTATATTCTTGAAGAAAGAGACACGACATCAATTGCCCAATCTCAAAAGAAGAAGAAAACACAAAGGAAGAGATCGCACAATGCAGCGAAGTCAGAGCCCAATTCAAAGACCAACATAGGGACTATTGATGACCCCATATATATGAACGACGTTGAAGAAGATTCTGATTCAGGTGAAACCATGGAGACCAAAATGACCACTAAGAAAGAAACCAACAAGGAAGATCGTCATGAGCCACAATGGCCAGGACCTAAGAAGAAGATAGGAGCTTACTCAAACCCTAGAGAGGAAATCGAGCGAGTCAAGCAATTAAGAAGTTTGTTAGGAGATACCCAAAGGGATCTAGAGCCAGCACCTAGGCAAATCCAGATTACAGACACATTGTTCCCTACGCAACAACAACCTCACAAAGTCCATAGACTCCTAGCCATACCTAGTGTCATCCAAGAAGAAAGTGACTTAAAGTCATGGAAAAGTGGGCGTACTCACTTCTTGTTGGAAAGAATCTTTACAGAGGGACTACCTGACCCTATCAAAGAAATGGAGATCCCATCTTCCCCACGTCAAGGGATTGAAGCCCAAAAGGTGCCGTGAAATAATGCCAAATTGATGGATTTCATGGCTTCAGAAGTTAGAACCACCATCATGTCCAAACTATATAGAGACCCTGAGCTATTCTTAGCTCTTTGAGCTTTCCTTAATGGAGAACTGAAGGTTGGGTCTACCACAATTTGCACAGATGGATGGAGCTAGGGAGATGCCAATAGAGGAGGAACGCTTAGATCCACAACCCAACATAGATGAGAACCATGTTGTATAAATACCTGTTAACAAGTTGGGACAATAATTTGAGGGCAATAAATCCAATGTAACCATACCAATCACTACAATGGGATTAACTGTGAAGGGAATCCTTGATGGTGGTGTTGGGGTTAGCATTGTGACTAAAAATTGATGGGAAGTTATGGGAAGACCTCACCTTGGGACCACAACCATACTAGTAAAGATGGGCAATGGGTCTATTGTTAAACTATTGGGATACTAGAAGATCTCGGACTTTGGGCATAAAATAAGATATACCTTCATTGTTATGGATTTCTCCAAGCACGCTATGGCATTTGAGATGATCTTAGGACGTCCTTTCATGAGGGAAGAAAAAATGATGCATGATTGGTCTAAAAACCATGTCTACTTGCAGTTCCAAGATTATGTCATTCGAGTGGATCATGTAACTAGTCGAGCACATCCTCTAGGAAACAGGTCTATAATTGATCATATATCTGACACCACAGTTCACTCGGCCCCATTATAGTATTGTTACACATGTAAAATGGAAACTGATGTTGGGGAAGATTCTCCTTATATGGATGTTCTACCTGGGATGACTAAGTCTGACAATCTGGATTGGGTCCACTTAGCAGCAACCATAGACACTTGGGGAAACAGGGGGACGACCTGGGAAACACCTGAGGGGGATGAAATACCACCACTCGTACCCTTAAATATGCCAGAAGCAATGCATATAGCTTCTAATGACCTACAAGATGAAGGTTTGACTAGCATTGGAACCCGTAGCATCTCACAAGACTATAGCCCACACAATTTGGGGTCAAAAGCATCAATTAAAATTGACTCTGAGGACAAAGAATCTGAGTTAAATCTTAGTGCAAATGTGGGGACAAACCATTTAGGGCACAGTGGTACCCTAGATGACAATCTATCCAAGGGAATAGAAGACACAAGTAGTGATTCATCTAGTGAGTCTTCGAATGGGCCAGATGCCAGAGAAGTCTTAAACTTATGGAAAATGATGAGTTTTGGTCATCACGAGAAGGTAGACTTGGATCAATAGGTCACTCATCAAGATCACGAGGCCTAAATTGATGTGTATGATGGCATGTTCTTAAAGATTATGACAAGGTGCACTATCGGCTTTCTATTTGGAAAGGTGTAGTTTGAGATGTGGGTATATCCACCAGGGGCATGATAAGGCCGCTTTTCGAATATGCTCATAGTTGATGAAGTTTTTAAAGGAGGAATGCTCGAAAAGCTTTGGTTGAGATGTGTGCCAGATTAAGAAGCTCGCAATAGGAATCATGAAGAGGTTTTAGTCCGAAACTCACCCTCGGTGCACATTGTGGTTGTTCCACTCAAGTTTGGTAGGTGAGTTTCAACCCACCTCTACCAAGAAATAAAGAGAAGGGCTTCCTCCCAAATGCAAAAACATATGATACGTCTCAATGGCAGTCGCAAGCTCAAGTGACTTAGTGGCAGAAGTGGAAAGAGCTAACACAGAAGGGGCTTGATGAGCTTCTAAGTCTTCTCGAGCACGATTAATTTGGGGTGTATTCATGAGCAATAGGACTCTTGCAAGTTTTGGCCACCTTTGGCCATTGGAACTAGCCCATGAAGGGCATTATTGAGGGGAAAAAACATTTTTCATTATGTTGGAAGGTGGTAACTTTCTGCCACCCTCCCAAAGCACCAAAGGGAGGAGGGATGCCCCCCCCCCCTCCCCATCTCCATACATCATCCTTGCCTTAGCTCTCTCTCTTGGACGCATTCTCCTCCTCTCTCTGTGGTGCAAGAATCTCTCTCTCTCTCTCTCTCTCTCTCTCTCTCTCTCTCTCTCTCTCTCTCTCTCTCTCTCTCCAACCAACAAGCAATGCAAAAGATTCAGCTCTCCTTCTCTCATTTTGATTCACACACATTTTGATTCACACACACATCCACACTCTTAGCTGGTCTCCTCTCTCTCTCTCTCTCTCACTCTCTCTCTCTCTCTCTCTCTCTCTCTCTCTCTCTCTCTCTCACACACACACACACACACACACACACACACACACACACTCAGAAGTAGGAGATGCCTCCTTCTCTTGCCATTGTTATCATAGATTTCTTCAAAACCCACGTTGGCATGTCCGGAGTTATGGTCTATGGAGCACATATAGTGGGTAAGAAAGAAGCTCCTTGCTCGGGAGAACGGCCAATTGTATCCACCATGCCGGATGAGACCAAATGAAAGATTATCCTTGATAATAATTGGATATATTTAAGGGAATTAAAATGTTTTGTATATAAAGATGGTACTATTAAGCAACAAAATATGCATCGCAAGGCATATGAGGAGAGGAATAAGAAAAACAAGGAGATCTCTCACAACGAAAATGTGCTCAAGGAGGAGGCAAGTCCCTCGATCAAATAGGAATGTGCAACGTATGAGGATGAGTTACAATTGAAAATATGCTTTTGGAATTGCAATGGATACCTATGTAATGTGAGGGTTGGCATTGATGAACCAACAAGCAAAGCCGATGTTGTAATTCTTCTTGAAACTTGGGAGCATGATACACAAAGGATTAACTGCTTGGAGGATTACAATTTACATTCATTGATATGGTCAAAGAATCTCAAGTAAGGAAGAGGGTAAGGAGAGGTCACATGTATGGTTAAGAAAGGATTGGAAGATTTTGCATCAATCGTGAAAGATGACAAGTACAAATGTTATGTATGTCTAAAAATTAAGACACCAAAAAGAGCAACCATTTTTGTAGCCGATTGCTACATTCCTCATCGTGATTCCCCTTTTATGCTTGCATGGATAGAGATCATTCATTTTTTGATTTAGAAGAGGACATTGCTTATTTCAAAGGCGAAGGTGCTGTTATTGTCTTTGGGGATATGAATGCTCACACAAAAACATTGCAACATGATAGTCAACAATTTGATATGCCATACATTTCAAGGGAGTTGGAGGAAGTTCACTTGTATGATTGTACTTCTACTCCACAACCCTTTCCGTGCCCATAACCTCAATTGGAAGAGATCTCGACTCAAGAAGTAGGAGCATATATGGTGTTTGTGTCTTAACTTGGAGAAATATTTAAGAAAACACTTTTCAACATTCTCAAACTCTTTCCAAGTAGACTTTAAGATGCTCCTACCCCACACTTTAACTCCATAAAGAAGAACCGGTGTCACCAATGTGTCAAAAAGGTACTTCTTGAGAACCCAACACTTGATCTTTCCTGCATTACACATGTTCTCAAATGCATACTATGCTCTCTTTCCCACTTCCAAACAACACATAGCACATTCATTCCCCTTGTGATTGGCCGGAACCTCAAGGCCAAGGTACTTAAAGCTCTCAACAATTTCAAGTGTGTCATTGTTGTACACAATGCATGGCTTCTCCTTATGGTTGGTTTTCACAAGCATAACCTTTGTTTTGGATTCATTCACAATCAACCCACTATGCAAGCAAAGGTTCTCAAGGACAACCATAAGATTTTGTGAATCTTCTAAAGTGTGTGCTATAAGCACTACATCATCCACATACAACAAAAGCAGGATTACCGCATTGCAAATAGTGACCTCTTCAATGCCTTCTTCTTGCATAAAGTCAAGTACCATTTGTTCTAATTGATCGATGCATAGACCAAAGAGAGTTGGTGATGATGGACATCCTTGTTTAACCCCTATAGTGCTTGCAAATGTTTTTGAAATTCCTCTTCCCATGTGCAATTGACACATCACTTTCTCATAGATTTGAGAAACAGTAAGCATAAACTCACTTGGCACTTGGAGTTCTTCCATCCTTCTCCAAAAATTGTTACGTGGAATCATATCAAGGCTTTCTTAAAGTCCACAAAACAACAATACAATCGCTTGTCTTTTAGCTGACTTTTCTCCATGAGAACATGAAGAGTGACAAGATGATCAATGGTGTTATGGCGTCGATGAAAAATAGCTTGTTCTTTTGCATGCTCGTCATTCTCTTCAGTCCAAGCACTCAATTTCATTTCCATTATCCACTCAAAAAACTTTTCTATAGGAGACCCAATCATTATAGTCCGGTAATTGTTTACATTCTTTGCATCCCCCTCCTTTATGCAAAGACTTGACCGAATTAGTACTCCAATCATAAGGCATACCATGTTTAAGTGCAAGGTTGAACATATCACACATCCACTCATTTGTAAAATCTCCTGTCCATTTAATCATCTCCGGATTGATCTCCGGATTGATACCTTGAAGATCCCCCGCTTTGCAAGTGGCCAACTTTTCAACCCCACTGCATACATCCTCAATGGAAAAAAAAGAGGGCATACATGGGAGTGAACCATAAAATGGCATTTTTAAAGCATTTGGTTGCTCATATAGTTGCCTACAATGTGTGTACATATCCACAAAACTCAAGTTACCAAAATTCTCGACTTGCTTGCCCCTCAAGTTTCTCCAAATCTTCCACATGCACGTACCTTTTCTTGGACTCGAAAAAATTATTGCTTTACTTCCCATCTTCTTCTCTTCTTTTGAATCAATGCCTTGTATGTATGAAAATGACTTTTATAGTTATCTTTATCCATAGTTGCATCAAGATTTATCAAGGACTTTTGAGCATCTTGACATTCTTTATCAAACCACCTTTTGCCTGATTTATCTTTGTTGATACCATGGACATGCTTTATGGCATGGCAAAACATTCTTTGATACAAGAACAAATACCTTTCTTGAAAGATTCCCATTTAGTTTTCAATGGTGAGCCATATTGAAGCTTTGTCATCCATAACTTTTGCTCAACCATTTCAATGGACATTTGTGCAGATAGCCGATTTTTAAAACCGCGACCGCGAGAACCATACCCTAAGAAGGGGAGAGCATATTACCAAAGAAAAACAAAACAAAAAAAGAGAAAAGTTCTTAACCATTCACCACCCTTTAGGCTTAACCACTAGCGGGGCGCCACCAATTTGGCCACACCTCTCCATTATCGCCAGAAGACAGAGCCTCTCTCTCTCCTACTCCTCGGCTCCACCAATTCTCTCTCTCTCACTTACTCTGTTGCTGCATCACCTGGCCTAGTGGGCGCATGAGACGGGATACCTCTGTCACACCCTCTGGCGGGCCGCGACGCATTTTGTATTTTTCCTCTCTCTCTCTCTCTCTCTCAAATATTCTCTCTTGCTCTCTTTGCTCGTCCATATTCCAGCTATGGCAGGCCGCCATACTATACCCCATCTCCCCTCTTGTCCACACACCCCTTCGGCCTCACTCTCCAGACCCCCCCCCCCCCCCCACCCCGTTTTCTCCCCAGCCCTGGCGGACCACCAGCCTAACACCCCCCCCCCCCCCCCCCCCCCCTCTCTCTCTCTCTCCTCTCTCTCTCTCTCTCTCTCTCAATTCACTTCCCTACACAGCCACCCTTTCCTTATCTCCCCCCCCCCAGTCCCCTCCACTCACACACTCTCTCTCACTCTCTTCCCCCCCACGGTGGGAACCCGCCTCAAAGACAATACTCTCTCTCTCTCTCTCTCTCTCTCTCTCTCTCTCTCTCTCTCTCTCTCTCTCTCTCTCTCTCTCTCTCTCTCTCTCTCTCTCTCTCTCTCTCTCTCTCTCTCTCTCTCTCTCTCTCTCTCTCTCACTTCCCTACACAGCCACCCTTTCCTTATCTCCCCCCCCCCCCATTCCCCTCCACTCACACACTCTCTCTCACTCTCTTCCCCCCCACGGTGGGAACCCGCCTCAAAGACAATACTCTCTCTCTCTCTCTCTCTCTCTCTCTCTCTCTCTCTCTCTCTCTCTCTCTCTCTCTCTCTCTCTCTCTCTACAACCATAACACCCCCCCTTTCTTTTTTTCCTCGTTAACTAATCCCCCCCCCGTCTCGCCCTCTGTCGGCTACAGGCTCATCCGGGCCACACACAGTGCCTACACACTCCCCGCGCGCCCTCGGTACAGCCCCACACACACACCCTATCCCCCTTCTCACCCTCCCTCGCCACTTCAACCCACCCTCTCTCTTGCTCGCGCTGTGTCTCCCTCAGCCCGCAGGCAGCCTACCATTCGCTCTCTCTCTCTCTCTCTCTCTCTCTCTCTCTCTCTCTCTCTCTCTCTCTCTCTCTCTCTCTCTCTCTCTCTCTCTCTCTCTCTCTCTCTCTCTCTCTCTCTCTCTCTCTCTCTCTCTCTAGCGATCCTGGAGCAAGCCCGTGTGGGCGTGTTGGTAAACACACACACACACACACACACACACACACTCCCTCTCTCATTCACGCTCACGTCGCCCGTTCCCTACAGTAAACCACCAAAACATAAACATAAAAAAAGAGATATATTTATTTATATATATAATACATATACCCCCCGTTCACATGCACGCTAATACGCACATACATACATCCATACACTCACTCGCACACTCACATATATATACACACACTCACGCACATGCACCGATACATACACACACACGCATATACGCACACACTAGTAAAATACAAAAAAAAACAAGGGATTCAACGACATCAACGCCATCGACAAGAAGGAAGACGGCCTAAATCTCGCAACACTGACACCAAAACAAGCAAAGGCGCCAAAGGCATGCCCCGGCTGACCCCAAAGTGACGAACGAGCTACACCGACGCACCAGCGAAGCTGCTATTCACCGGCATCACGTCCACAATGCCCTCTTCAGTAAAAACCATAGGTTATCGTCATTTTTCCCAGTTTCAACCAAAACTTGTAAATAAATCCCAAACTTGTAAATTATAATCTCTCTAGGTGATGGTCACAAAGGCCCACCTAGAGGTTTTCCTTATAATATTTCCTGAGACAAAGCAAGGGTCAACCACCCAGGGCCCACCACCTTGCTTTGTCTCCCCTAATTAGATTACCCTAATCACACCAGATTATCCTAATCTAAAGCAGCCAACACCTATAAAAAGGCACTAAGAGGTCACTATCGGGGGGGGGAAGTTCATGAGAGGTCAGCACTTGGTAGTATTTTGGTGAGAGGAATTGGCAACATTTGCATCACAAGAGAGGGGACTTAGCGTAGTGGTTTGATTTGGGAATTGTATGATGTAAAGGAAGCTATGTCCACATCTCAACTCCAATGGTCGATCCACACACACTCATGTTAGCAAGGTTTCATGTCAATGAGTCATCTCTAGAGAACGCACCAAGTAGGTTCACTATCTCTCCCTCTATCTCTCTATCACCATGATGTGCCGCCTCGTTGGAAATAAGGTTGCTATAAATATTGCAAGAGAATAATTCTCCCTCACACCCCTGAGGGTTTTCATCACCTGTCTATTCTCTCTCTCTCTCTCTCTCTCTCTCTCTCTCTCTCTCTCTCTCTCTCTCTCTGTGTGTGTGTGTGTGTGTGTGTGTGTGTGTGTGTGTGTGTGTGTAGAGTCAGTGATATTTCAAATCACCGTCTTCTGTGTCCTAGCCGCTCAAAGCTAGGTGGTGCCCCCTATTCGCTTTACCGTGATCGGCTTGCAGAGTGCATTGGCTCCCGACGTTTTAGAGGCCGTCGGGGTTCGTGCCGCATTGTGCGCTCGTCATTTGGTACCCCCATGGAGGAGGGCTTCTCGGAAACCTTCAGTTTACAATGCTGAAAGTAACGCACCTCATCAATCATGGACGAATGGTTGAAGAAGTTCTCTAACTGGAGGACGGAAGAGGAGGAGACTAAGGAGGCACTACACGTCTTCATTTAAGTACTACTGCCAGGCTGTAGTGTTGTCAGTATTCAAGAGGTGAGCTCCCCATCTCGTGTTTCTCGTTCTAATAACAAATTGAGAGCATCAGGAGGGAGGCCTATGAAGTGCTATCACTGCTGTCAACCAAAACACATTGTCAATGAGTGCCAGTAATGAAGGGAGCGAAGGGGCTGAAATCGTCTACATCGACATTCACCGTGAGGAAGTCATCCACATCAAAAGAGGAAAGAAAATGGTAAGACCTCTCTTTCCTAAGGAAACTACAATCAAAGGTATAACCCCTACTCCAAAATGGCCTAAAGGAGCTGCTTGAGCCAAAGGTAAGGAAAGGCTAAGCCAATCTGGAAACACATGACCCCAAAGGAAGAAGCGTCTGGCCAAGCGAGTGCTTCAAGTTCAAAAAGCCGGGTCGTACCCAGTTTGCCAAAGAGAAGGTCATCGGAGGCTAAGCAGCGGAAGGTCGCCTACCGATTTTCACAACGCATATTTGTACTGCCAGTCCACTTCAACAATCCTGAAGTAGAAGTGGTAAGAAGGTTCCCATGCCCTAAGGAAGAGTGGTTCGGCTACTGCTCTTGCTGTTTTGGAAGACGGGGAGAGGGTCTTCCTCCTCTCCCCATACAGCTCATCCTGAAGAAGCTCTCCACCACGGGTGATACCCAGTGGGCTGGAGACAAATTACAGCTGAATGGAGTGGAATTCATGCAACACGCCGACTACGGTAATTATCTGCAGTTGTTGCTAGCCAAAGGGTTGGGAGTAGTCAGACACGTCGCCATCACCCCGAACGTGCTGAGTGACGAAGGAAAGGTAGAGTCCATGAAAGACGATGACCTCCGGTGGATGTGCCGACTCATCAACACCGGCACAGTAAGAGTATAAGTAAGTGGCCCACCCTTTGTGCATGATGGAGAACGGGCCAACAGCATTCCCATTTAGATTTCTGTAGCATATGCATGTGAATATTTATGTAGATAGGAAAATCTTCTACCAACAGAAGATTGTGTATTTGTTCGGCGCTGCGGTGCTAGGAGAAATCCTTAGCTCCCCAAACCCTATCATCCTCCCCATATTGGATTACCACCACCCCTTCAATGTTTCCATCTTTATCTTGTTTTAATCTATCCACCCAACTCTATAAAAAGTCGCTATGAGCCGCTACTATCATTAATATATATATATATATATATATATATATATAAAGAGTTTGTAATTTCCTGAGTCACTACCATGGCAAGTGTTTCTTTCCCCACGCTCAGTGGAAAGAAGGGAGAAGACGTCACCACCGACTTTCTGGATGATTTCGACATCACTTGTGTGGTTTCCAACAAGGATGACGACGCCTCACGGCTTCGAATTTTTCCTCTACTGATGAAAGTAGAGGCCAAGTCTTGGTACAATGCTTTGCCCAGGGCTACCAAGAATGCATGGGATGTACTACGTGCTGCCTTTGTGAAGAGGTTTGGTGGAGGCACAACCTCGGAGAAGCTATGGAAGCTATTGACGGAATTGATGTAGGGAGGTCTGCTAGAGTATACCACCTACGAGTCCAAGTTTGTGGATTTGTGGGAGAGATGGGTTGCCTCACTGGAGGAAGGTGAAGGAATGACAATTTCCTAAAGAAGGACGGTTTCATTGCTGGCCTGTGATCGCCGCTTAAGGAGAAGGTGAAGGGAAAGTTTCCTGCAACATATGAGTTGGCAATAGAAGTAGCCCGTCTTAAAGACAAGAAGTTGCACATGCAAGCAAGAGTCAACGAGTCAGAGGAATCAAGCTCATTCGACTAACCCCAGTGACTGCAACAACCGTTCATAGAGCCCAACCACAAGAGGCATCAAAAGAGCAGCAAGACCTACTGAGTCGCATCACTACCCAACTAGAGAGTTTATCCGTGCATCTGGTGCAGCAAGGGCATGCACCTGCGAGAAATCCAGAACAAGGAAGAGGCCAACGAAGGCAAAACCAAGAGTACCACTGCTATAATTGCGGGGAAGACGGACATGGTATGTACTACTGTCCACATCCAAGAAGGCAGAATTTCAATAGAGGAGGGAGACAGAATCAGATCTCTCCGCCAAGGGCAATACCACCACCACCTAGGCAACCAGGTCTGATTCCATCAGTTCAAATCCTTCGACCACCTGTACAACAACAACCACCACCACAACCTCTTATTCCACCACTACCCCCCCACCTGCTATAAACCAAGCGGTAAGTGTTATTAGCTTGGAAGCTAAAGGGAAGGCAAAGGTAGAAGAACCAACTCGAGAGAAGCACAAAGGGAAAGCAAAAGTGGAAGAAGTGGATGCTATGGGAGTGAAGCGTGCCAGGCACGAAGAAGCCTCTCAAAAAGGAGAGAAAATGAAAGGGAAAGCCGAGTCTAGCAATCAAGCAGCTAAACCGCGACGGAAGATAGACATCGTGGATTTCTCACTAGGTGAGTATGCTAAACCCCATGACTTAGTTCAAGATGTGTTGATGCAGGGTCCGAAGATAACTTGGCCCCAATTACTCCACCTTGCACCAAGGATGAGGAGGCAATGACAAAGATGGTGAGTACCAGGAAATCAATACCAAGGATAGATGGGGCTATCTCTGGGAGGGATCTCGACGACATCCTACCAACTATGGATGCCCACATCAAGGGGCAACCGAATCTCAAACGTCTACATAGATGGTGGCACGCAAATATGCGACATGAGTGAAAAAATGATGCACCATCTAGGCCTAAAGGTGAGTAGGCCGGCACCCTGCCGAGCCAAAGTGGCAAACAACTTAAGAGTGAAATACGTAGGCATTGTGAATGCGATCAAAGTAAAGGCATTCAATACAGAAGTGGAGGTAGACATCTTTGTCATGCCACACAAAGGGGAGGGCTACCCTATCCTTCTTGGGAGCCCTGGCTCATGGCTATGGAAGCTAAGCAAGACTAGAGTACCGGAATGATTCAGATGAAGGATGCTAAAGGGAAGTCCATATTCTACGACATGAGGACTGGGAAGCAACGCAACATGATCGTGGAGGCTTCAGAAGATGAGTCCACTAGTGACTATTTGTCTACCTCAGGAGAAGAGACAACAACAACTGAAGAAAGTGAAAGTAGCATCGAAGTGATGGGGGTCATCCTTAAAGACCCAAAAAGGTTGACACAATCTTAAGCACCCCCGACAAACCGAGAGGAACCATCAGGTATGCAATACTTAGAGGATACAAGTAAGTTACATCGGGTGCTCTCAAATGAGTTAATCGATGAAGAAAGGAAGGAATATGTCTCCATGCTAGGTAACTTCACTACGCTGTTCATTGATGGCTATGATAAGATCACATGTATCACAGTAGTACAGCACCACATAAAACTCAAGGAAGGAAGTAAACCAGTAGTGCAAAAGCTCAAAAGACTTGGGGTAATCCAACAAGAGGCACTACTCAAAGAAGTGAGGAATTTGCTACAAGCAGGTTTCATCTACCCCGTCAAAGACTCAGAATGGGTCTCTCCAGTAGTAGTCACACCAAAGAAGAATGGCAAGTGGAGAGTCTGTAAGGACTATAAACCTCTCAACGCAGCCACAAAGAGGGATCACTTTCCCCTCCCATTCCAAGATGAAATTCTCAATGAAGTGGCAGGTCATGAGTGCTACACAGTATGTGATGGCTACTCAGGATACTTCCAAATTAGCATTACGGAAGAAGACCAGAAGAAGACAACCTTCATCACGCCTTGGGGATGCTTTGCTTACAGAGTGATGCCTTTTGGCTTCACCAATGCTCCGGCCACATTTCAGCACTATGTGACTTTTGTCTTCCAACCCTACTTTGGAACGTCAATATGGGTCTTCATAGATGATTTTTGCATCTATAGTTCACGCTCCCTCCATTTGAGCAAAGTCTATGATGGCGTGACCAGGCTGCAAACCTTGGGTGGTTAGCTCAACGTGGATAAGTGTCACATTGGAGAAATCAAGGTCACTCTCCTTGGCCATGTAATTTCAACAAAATGGATTGAGGCTGACCCTAGCAAGATCCAAGCTTTGGTATCTTTGTCATCACCCACCACAGCTAAGCATTTGGTTTCTTTCCTTCAAAAGGTAAGATACTTAAGCAAGTTCATTCACTTGCTCTCTCAAGTAGTTCTCCCTCTACAACAAGTCACCCAGAGGTATATCTTCTCATGGAGTGAAGAAAATGAGCAGCAATTTACCGAGGTGAAGCAAATCCTAGCCACACTTCCCACCACTTCACCCCCCAAGTGGGACGAGCCATTTTATGTGAACCCCAGTGTAGGAACTGATACACTCGGAGCCGTACTAATGCAAAAGGACCCCCAAACTTCCTTCATCCATCCTATTTACTTATCTAGTCATGTCATGACCCCATCAAAAAAGGGATTCACCGCAGTAGAACACATGGTGCTCGCACTAATGTTTGCTACCACAAAGTTCTGCTCCTATCTTCTGCCTAGACCCTTTGTAATTCTGACAATGGAGGAGGTCTTTCCGTATGTAATGCGACACATGGATGTCTCATCTAGGATCTGTAAATGGCTGGTTAGATTACAAGAGTTTGACTACACCATGCAAGTAGAAAACTCCACCAGGGCTAGTTTAGCGGGTATTCTTACTCATCACCACTATGAGAAGAATCTGAAGGTCAACACGGAAGCAAAAGAAGAGACACCAATGGTAGAAAGTCCTAAGCTAGAAAGAGATCACTCTCTTTTCTTTGACGAAGCATACAAAAGAACAGTGGACCAGTCTACAGGCTGGCATAGTCATTTTCAATGAGCAACAGGAAAGGGTATTCTCCATCGGGAAGCTATTACACTCCCACTCCAACAACGAAGCAGAGTATGCACCTTTAATTCTTGGGTTAGAACACTGTATTTTACAAGGAATTCAGTGTCTAAATGTGTTTGGCAATTCTTTGCTTTTGAAAGCAGTGCAACTATTTCATGTCCCCAGGACAGAGAATCAGGAGGTAGATGCTCTAGCCAAGTAAAGAATACAAGACGTTCCCGTAGGAGCAATCAGACTGAAACTACCCCGCTTTCAAGGTAGTGATGCTATGCCTGATATCATTAGCTTTCTAGATACAGGAGAATGTCCGGAAGGTACACTAAAGGCCAAAAATAGTGGCTGGTAAGGAAGGCTACCAGATACCACCTTATAAATGACCACTTGTATTGTAAGGGCAAGGATCAGATTCTCAGGCGAGTGCCAACCTCCAGTGAGATCACAGAAGTAATTTCAAGCTGCCATGATGATGTTTGCGGCGGCCATTTTGCTTTAGATATCACCAGTAGGAAGATTCTACAGGCAGGATACTCTTGGCCTAGTCTAAACAGGGATGTGCATCATTGGTGTAAAACATGCAAGGCTTGTCAAGTGGCCAGTGATCGCACACTAACCTATGAGCCACAGACTCCTATCATCTCATATGGTCCATTTGAGAAATGGGGAATAGATGCAATCGGTCCTCTACCAAGGGCCCAATCAAGAAAACTATACATTCTAGTTGGTGTAGACTACATGACATGATGGGTAGAAGCAACATCCACCACCCGCATCACAACCCAAGAGGTAGCAAAGTTCATATTTGAGCACATCTGTTGCCGTTTTGGCACTCCTATAGAGATAATATCTGATAGGGGACCAGATTTCAGAGGCAATCTGTTGGGAGAACTGATGAAAAAGTTAGGCATTACACACCGACATTCCACACCATACTATCCACAGTGTAATGGCCTAGTAGAAAAGGTAAACGGAATGATCTGCAAAATCATCACAAAGCAGGTGAACAACCACATAGGAGACTGGGATAAACATCTCATGGCCGCTCTATGGGCCTACCGAACGACGTTCTGAACATCATTAGGTTTCACCCCTTTCCATCTAGTTTATGGGAAGGAGGCAATCCTACCCATTGAGGTGCAGATAGCCAGCTTACGAGTCATGGCTAGCCAATTATAGTGCCCAATTGCAAATCTCCGCAACCACACCCTGGATCTGGAAAGGCTCCAACTAGATAGGGAAAAAGCAATCAATCACTATGCAGCACAGGCATAGCAACGCCGGCTCACCTTCAATCAAGGGCTTAAGAAAAAGGGCCTGGAAAAGGGCATGTTAGTGTTGAGATACGACAACAGACTTGACACCAGGAAGGACAAGAAATTTCAACCCCGATGGGAAGGACCATCCATTTTCAAAAGGCGCTATGACAATGGCAGCTATAAGCTGATGGAAGCAGATGGGAGAATTCACAAGACTAGAGTCAATGGATGGAGGCTGAAAAGGTATTTCCTTAGGTTTGATCCAGAGTTCATGATAGACATTCCAGAAGAGGGAGAACCCTCCAACTCCACAACTAAAGATTCAGAGGTAGGTCTAGAAGCATGAATGCCTCTAGCCAGATGGGAGGGCTAATGACGGCCGGTTTTCGAAACCACAACTGCGAGAACCATACCCTAAGAAGGGGAGAGCATATTACCGAAGGAAAAAAAACAAAAAAAAAGAGAAAAGTTCTTTACCGTTCACCACCCTTTAGGCTTAACCACTAGCGGGGCGCCATCAATTTGGTCACACCTCTCCATTATCGCCAGAAGACAGAGCCTCTCTCTCTCCTACTCCTCGGCTCTGCCAATTCTCTCTCTCTCTCACTTACTCTGCCGCTGCATCACCTGGTCCAATGGGTGCATGAGACGGGATACCTCTGTCACACCCTCTGGCGGGCCGCCACGCATTTTGTATATTCCCTCTCTCTCTCTTTCAAATATTCTCTCTCGCTCTCTTTGCTTGTCCATATTCCAGCTATGGAGGGCTGCCATACTATACCCCATCTCCCCTCTTGTCCACACACCCCTTCGGCCTCACTCTCCATACCCCCCCTGTTTTCTTCCAAGCCCTGGCGGACCACCAACCTAACACCCCCCCTCCTATCTGCCTCTCTCTCTCTCTCTCTCTCTCTCTCTCTCTCTCTCTCTCTCTCTCTCTCTCTCTCTCTCTCTCTCAATCTCTCTCTCAATTCACTTCCCTACACAGCTACCCTTTCCTTATCTCCCCCCCCCCCCCCCCCCCATTCTCCTCCACTCACACACTCTCTCTCACTCTCTTCTCCCCCCACGGTGGGAACCCGCCTCAAAGACAATACTCCTCTCTCTCTCTACAACCATAACACCCCCCCCTTTCTTTTTTTCCTCATTGACTAATCCCCCCCCCCCCCCCCCCACATCTTGCCCTCTTTCGGCTACAGGCTCATCCGGGCCACACACAACACCTACACACCCCCCGCGCGCCCTCGGTATAGCCCCACACACACACACCCTATCCCCCTTCTCACCCTCCCTCGCCACTTCAACCCACCCTCTCTCTCACTCGCGTTGTGTCACCCTCAGCCCGTAGGCAACCCGCCATTCGCTCTCTCTCTCTCTCTCTCTCTCTCTCTCTCTCTCTCTCTCTCTCTCTCTCTCTCTCTCTCTCTCTCTCTCTCTCTCTCTCTCTCTCTCTCTCTCTCTCTCTCTCTCTCTCTCTCGACCTGTGCAGGCGTCGCATCAGAGCTTGACTCCCTCTCTCTCTATCACATACACACACACCCCACCCTCACCCACTCACCCCCGGCACATGTTGGCCCGCTCGAAACTCTCTCTCTCTCTCTCTCTCTCTCTCTCTCTCTCTCTCTCTCTCTCTCTCTCTCTCTCTCTCTCTCTCTCTCTCTCTCTCTCTCTCTCTCTCTCTCTCTCTCTCTCTCTCTCTCTCTCTCTCTCTCTCGATTCCAGAGCAAGCCCGTGCGGGCGCGTTGGTAAATACACACACACACACACTCCACCCCCCCATTGCACACACACACACACCTCAGCACACTCTCCCTCTCTCATTCACACTCACGTCGCCCGTTCCCTGCAGCAATAAACTGTCGAAACATAAACATAAAAAAAGAAGATATATTTATTTATATATATAATACATATACCCCCCCGTCCACACGCACGCTAATACGCACATACATACATCCATACACTCACTCGCATGCTCACATATATATACACACGCACCCATACATACACACACACACACGCATATACGCACACACCAATAAAATACAAAAAAAACGAAGGATTCAACGACATCGACGCCATCGACAAGAAGGAAGACGGCCTAAATCTCGCGACATCAACACCAAAACAAGCAAAGACGCCAAAGGCATGCCCCGGCCGACCCCGAAGTGACGAGCGTGCTACACTGATGCACCAGCAAAGCTGTTGTTCATTGGCATCACGTCCACGACGCCCTCTTTAGTAAAAACCGTAGGTTATCGTCATTTTTCCCAGTTTCAACCAAAACTTGTTAAAAAATCCCAAACTTGTAAATTCTCATCTCTCTAGGTGATGGTCACAAAGGCCCACCTACAGGTTTTCCTTATAATATTTCCTGAGACAAAGTAAAGGTCAACCACCCAAGGTCCACCGCCTTGCTTTATCTCCCCTAATTAGATTACTCTAATCACACCAAATTATCATAATCTAAAGCAGCCAACACCTATAAAAAGGCACTCAGAGGTCACTATCGGGGGGGGGGGGGGAAGGGGGGGGCAAGTTCATGAGAGGTCAGCACTTGGTAGTATTTTGGTGAGAGTAATTGGCAACATTTGCATCACAAGAGAGGGGACTTAGCGTAGTGGTTTGCTTTGGGAATTGTATGATGTAAAGGAAGCTATGTGCACATCTCGACTCCAACGATCGATCCACACACACTCATGTTAGCAAGGTTTCATGTCAATGAGTCATCTCTAGAGAACGCACCAAGTAGGTTCACTATCTCTCCCTCTATCTCTCTATCACCATGATGTGCCGCCTCGCCGGAAATAAGGTTGCTATAAATATGGCAAGAGAATAATTCTCCCTCACACCCCCGAGGGTTTTCATCAACTGTCTATTATCTCTCTCTCTCTCTCTCTCTCTCTCTCTCTCTCTCTCTCTCTCTCTCTCTCTCTCTCTCTCTCTCTCTCTCTCTCTCTCTCTCTCTCTGTGTGTGTGTGTGTGTGTGTGTGTGTGTGTGTGTGTGTGTGTGTGTGTGTGTGTGTAGAGTCAGTGATATTTCAAATCACCGTCGTCTGTGTCCTAGCCGCTCAAAGCTAGGTGGTGCCCCCTGTTCGCTTTATCGTGACCGGCTTGCGGTGTGCATCAACTCCCGACGTTTTAGAGACCTTCGAGGTTCATGTCGCGTTGTACGCTCGTCAGTGCCTGTTTGAAATCTATACATAGTGATAACTTCTCTTCCCTTTGGCTGAGATTATAATGCTTAGTTTCTTCTCCACATGGAAGGTGAATGCATAAGGTCCAAATTTTTGGGACTCTTTATGCGATACATGATGTCTTCGGAGACTAGCATATAGTCAATCACACTATCCCCATTATGTTTTCTACACGTAAATCCATTGGTTCCACTTCAAAACGATACAACATTCGAAATGAGCATACCCGTGCTATTAGACACGTGTAAAAGTAACTTTCCATACTAATCCAACTCTTTCTAACACATGATAAAGATGCATCAAAACCCCTCACATTGACTTCCTACAATTGCGTGAGAAGCAAGAAAAAAAGTTCAAAAGACACATAAAAGCAAGATCTTGAGCACAAGATGGATGCAAGACATAAAGAAGTGGTTTGGGAGATGAGATGCATTACACTTGCTACATGATGCCTCAATTGACTTGCAAGTGAATGAAGCTTTTCTACAACGACAATGTATTATGGCTTGGAAGAAATCTAGTACGCTTCATACATTACAGCACCCATATTGTTCCCGACTACAAAACCACGTTCTTCCCTGAAAGGAGAAAACGTACTCACACTTACATGCTTGAGTATGTCCCCTTGTTAGTGATAAGCACTATTGCAGTCATTCAACTTAGCTCCCACTCCCTTCGATGTGAGACAGGGCGTTGGGGCAATGGAGAAGAGTCAAATATACTCTGCACATTATGCTCACTGCTGCCAGTTTGAGAGTCTCAGCACCACACACTCCTACTAGAGTGCTTAACTTTTGGTCACATCTGAACTTGATTCCCTCACATTTTTAGCCATGACTTAGACTTACAAACTTTCCTCTCCCAACGACAATGTGGGCTCTCCATTTCGACTCTCATCACCATACTTTTTGGAGCATCGAGAGTCACTCATTAGCCACACACATACTACATTACCTAGCATGGAGACATACTCCTTCCTTTCTTCATCGATTAACTCATTTGAGAGCATTTTTTGTAATTTACCTGCATCCTCCAAGGACTGCGTACCTGATGATTCCTCTTGGTTTGTCGGGAGTGTTTCAGATTGTGTCAATCTTTTTGGGTCTTTAAGAATGACCCCCATCACTTCGATGCTATTGTCACTTTCGTCGATGGTGGTTGTCTCTTCTCTTGACGTAGACGAATAGTCGCTGGTGGACTCATCTTCTGAAGCCTCCAAGATCATGTTCCGTTGCTTCCCAGTCCTCATGTCGTAGAATATGGACTTCCCTTTAGCGTCGTTCATCTGAATCATCCCGGTGCTCCAGTCTTGTTTAGCCTCCATAACCATAAGCCAAGGCCTCCCAAGAATGATGGGGTAGCCCTCCCCTTTGTGTGGCATGACAAAGATGTCTACCTCCACTTCTATATTGAATGCTTTTACTTTTACCACATTCACAATGCCTACGCATTTTACTCTTACATTGTTTGCCATTTTGGCTCGGCAGGGTGTCGGCCTACTTACCTCTAGACCTAGATGGTGCATCATTTTTTCACTCATGATGCATATTTGCACGCCACCATATATGTAGATGTTTGAGATTCATTTCCCCTTGATGTGAGCATCCATGGTCGGTAGGATGTCATCGAGATCCCTTCCAGAGATAGCCCCAGCTGTCCTGGGTCTTGATTTCCTGGTACTTATCATTTTTGTCCATTGCCTCCTCATCCTTGGTGCAAGGTGGATTAATTGGGCCCAAGTTATCTTCGGGCCCTGCATTAACACATCCTGAACTAAGTCATAGGGTTTTGCATACTCACCTAGTGAGAAGTCCACGATGTCTATTTTTCGTCGCGGTTTAGCTGCTTGCTTGCTAGACTCGGCCTTCCCTTTCATCTTCTCTTCTCTTTGAGAGGCCTCCTCGTGTCTGGGATGCTTCACTCCCATAGCATCCACTTCTTCTACCTTCGCTTTCCCTTTGTGCTTCTCTCGAACTGATTCTTCTACCTTTGCCTTCCCTTTAGCCTCCAAGCTAATAACACTCACCGCTTGGTTCACAGCAGGTGGTGGAGGTAGTGGTAGAATGATAGGTTGGGGTGGTGGTTGTTGTTGTACAGGTGTCGAAGGATTTGGACTAGTGGGATCGGCCCTGGTTGCCTAGGTGGTGGTGGTCTTGCTCTTGGCGAAGAGATCTGATTCTATCTCCCCCCTCTATTGAAATTCTGCCTCCTTGGATGTGGGCAGTAGTACATACCATGGCCATCTTCCCCGCAGTTGTAACAGGGGTACTCTTGGTTCTGCCTTCGTTGTCCTCTTCCTTGTTCTGGATTCCTGACAGGTGCATGCCCTTGCTGCACCAGATGCACGGATAAACTCTCTAGCTGGGTGGTGATGCGACTCAGCAGGTCTTGCTGCTCTTCTGATGCCTCTTGCGATTGGGCTCTATGACTGGTTGTTGTAGTCACTGGGGTTGGTCGGGCCGAGCTTGTTTCCTTTGACTCATTTACTCTTGCTTGCATGCGTAGCTTCTTGTCTTTAAGATGGGCTACTTCGATTGCCAACTCATATGTTGCAAGAAACCTTCCCTTCACCTTCTCTCTAAGCGGTGACCATAGACCAGCAATGAAATGGTCCTTGTTTAGGAAATTAGGCGCTCCTTCGCCTTCCTCCAGTGAAGTAACCCATCTCTCCCATAAGTCCACAAATTTGGACTCGTACGTGGCATACTCTAGCATACCTCCCTGCTTCAATTCCGTCATTAGCTGCCATAGCTTCTCCGAGGTTGTGCCTCCACCAAACCTCTTTACAAAAGCAGTCCTTAACACTTCCCATGCATTCTTGGTAGCCTGGGGCAATGCATAGACCAAGACTTGGCCTCTACTTTTATCAGTAGAGGAAAAATTCGAAGTTGTGAAGCGTCGTCATCTTTGTTGGAAACGACACAAGCAATGTCGAAATCATCCAAAAAGTCGGTGGTGAGATCTTCTCCCTTCTTTCCACTGAACGTGGGGAAAGAAACACTTGCCATGGTAGTGACTTAGGAAATTACAAACCTTTTTTTTTAGATTAATACATTAACAACAGTAGCGGCTCATAGCGGCTTTTTACAGGGTTGGGTGGATAGGTTAAAACAGGATAAAGATAGAAACATTAAAGGAATGATGGTAATCCAATATGGGGAGAATGATAGGGTTTGGGGAATTGAGGATTTCTCCTAGTACCACCGCACCGAATAGGTATACGATCTTCTGTTGGTAGAAGACTTTCCTATCTACATAGATATTCACATGCATATGCTGCACGAATCTGAACGAGAATGTCGTCGGCCCGTGTTCCATCATGCATAGAGGGTGGAATACTTACTTATACTCTTATCACGCAAGTGTTGATGAGTCGGCACATCCACAGGAAGTCGTCGCCTTTCATGCGCTCCACCTTTCCTTCATCGCTCAGCACGTACGGGGTGATGGCGACGCGTCTGACCACTCCCAACCTCTTGGCTAGTAGCAATTGCAGGTAATTTTTGTAGTCAGCGTGTTGCATGACTTCTACTCCATTCAGTTGCAACTCGTCCCCAGCCCATTGGGTTTCACCCTTGATAGAGAGCTTCTTCAGGACAAGTTGTACAGGGAGAGGAGGAAGATCCTCTACCCGTCTTCCAAAACAGCAAGAGCAGTAGCCGAACCACTCTTCCCTAGGACATGGGAATCTTCTTACCACTTTTTCTTCAGGATTGTTGAAGTGGATTGGTAGCACTCGCATGCGTCGTGCAAATCGGAAGGCGACCTTCTGTCGCTCAGCTTCGGATGACTTCCTCTTTGGTAAGCTGGGTACAACTCGACTTTCTAAGCTTGAAGCACTTGCTTGGCCAGATGCTTCTCCCTTCGGGGTCATGTGTTTCCAAACTGGCTTAACTTCTCCTTACCTTTGGCTCGAGCAGCCCCTTTAGGCCACTTTGGAGTAAAGGTTATAACTTTGACTGCAGTTTCTTAAGAGAAAAGAGGCCTCACCGTTTTCTTTCCTTCTTTGATGTGAATGACTTCTTCGCGATGAATGTCGATGTAGATGAATCCAACCCTTTCGCTGCCTTCATTGTTGGCACTCATTGACAGTGTGTCTTGGTTGACAACACTGATGGCACTTCACCGACCTCCCAGCCGATGCTCTCAATTTGTGGTTAGAACGAGCAACACGAGATGGAGAATTTACCTCTTGAATACTGATGACATTGCAGCCTCGCAGTAGTACATCAATGAAGGCGGCTAGTGCCTCCTTAGTCTCCTCTTCTTCCGTCCTCCAGTTGGAAAATTCCTTCAGCCATTCATCCATGGTTGATGGCGTGCGTCACTTTCAACATCATAAACTGAAGGGTTCTTAGAAGCCCTCCTCAGTGGGGGCACCAAATGACGGGAGCAAAGCGAACCCCGAACCCCGACGGCCTCTAAAATGTCGGGGGTCGAATGGTACACCTCGAGCCTATCACAGTAAAGTGAACAGGGGCACCACCTAGCTTTGAGCGGCTAGGATGCAGACCACGATGATGTGAACACCACAAACTTACACACAATGAGAGAGAGAGAGAGAGAGCGATTGAAAAATGATGAAAACCCTCGGGGGTGTGAGGGAGAATTATTCCTGCAGTATTTACAATGACCTTCCTTCCAACGAGGTGGCACACCGTGGTGATAGAGAGGTAGAGCGAGAAGATGGTGCAACTACTTGGTGCGTTCTCTATGACGACTCAATGATTGTGTAGCTTGCTACCAAGAGCGTGTATGTGTGCATGCATCGACCATTGGAGTCAAGAGGTGGACGTGGCTCCCTTCACATGGTGCAATTCCCAAAGCAAGCCCCCTCCCCGTGATGCCAATAGTGTCAACTCTTCCCACTACACTCTACCAAGTGTTGACCTCTCATGAACTGCCCCCCCCCCAAATAGTGACCTCTTAGTGCCAATTTATAGGTGTTGGTTGCTTGGATTATGGTAATCCTGACATGATTAAGGTAAGCTAATCGGGGAGACTAAGCAAGCAATGGGCCCGGTGTGGTTGACCCTTGCTTTGTCTTGGAGAGGTTATTAAAAATGAGAATCTCTAGGTGGGCCTTTATGACCATCACCTAGAGATCGGGAATTTACAAATTGGGATTTTTACAATGGCTTGGGTGAAAATTGAAGAAGCGATGAACATAACCTACAAATTACTGAAAATGGCATCGTGGTTGCGTGATGCCGGCGAATGGTGTGTTGCCGGTGCATCGATGTAGTGCGTACTTCTTTTCGGGGTCGGCCGGGGCATGCCTTCGGTGCAATTCCTCTTATTGTTGTTGGCGGCAGGCTCTACACAGAACGAGAGAGGGGGGGTGTTTTCTTGCACCTTCACAGGCCTGTGAGAATGTATTTGTGTGTGTGTGTGTGTGTGTGTGTGTGTGTGTGAGAGAGAGAGAGAGAGAGAGAAGAGAGATGGCGGTGGGGGGGGGGGGGGGGGGGGGGGGGGGGGGGGGGGGGGGGGGGGGGGGGGGGGGGGGGGGGAGGGAGAGAGAGAGAATGGCAGGTGCCACCGTGGGGGGGGAGAGAGTGTGTGAGTGGGGGGGGGGGGGGGGGGGGATTTTACCCTCTGTCTTGCATGGTGTCTCAAGGACGAGAGGAGGGGAGCTAGTCAATGGGGTGGGGGAGAGAGGGAAAGGGGGTGTGTAGCAGGCCATGGGAGGGAGAGTGAGGCCGAGGGAGGGGTGAGGCGAGCGGGTGGGGGAGAGAGGGAGAATATTAGCGGCTATCGGCTTGCATAGAGAGCGAGGGAGGGAGTGTGAGAGGGGGCGTGTGAGTGTGTGTGTGTGAATAAGGGAGAGGGAGTGTTTGTATGTGGCCATGGCTCGACACAGCGGGGGTGCGAGAGAGAAAGCGAAAGAAGGGAAGGGTGAATGCTCGAGGCTTGCACCTGGCCGAGGGTGGCCAGTAAGGGGGGGTGTGTGGGTAAGAGAGAGAGAAGATATTAGAGAGAGAGAGAGAGAGTGTGTGAATTTCGGCTATTGGTAGGCAACAAGGGAGATAGAGAGAGGGGAGTTCCGGGCCACCTGTGGTCATGCGACCGTGACAAGAGCTGGGGAGAGCGGGTTGTCAACGAGAGAGGAGGAGTGGATAAGGGAGAGGGAGAGAGAGAAATGGGGTGTGTTGAAAAGGGAAAGAGGGGATATTAGAGAGAGAGGTATGTAGGGAAAATGAGAGAGAGAGAGAGAGAGATATCTCATTCGATGCCCGCCTGGGGAATAAACTACAGGGAGGGAGAGAGAGAGAAATGAAACCCCGGGCGGCCTGCTAGGCTGGGGCATGGACGAGCGAGGCCATGGGGGTGATAAGGCCGGCCAATCAAGGCGGGGGGGGGGGGGGGGGGGGGGGGGGGACCATGTGATGAGGACATGCTAGTAAAAAAAAACAACATCGTGTGGTTGGCCACGCATTGCCGAGCCTTCCAATGGTGCCGCCACGGCTCAGGCACAGGAAAAAATAACCTTTTTTCTTTTTTCTCCCTTTGATTTCTAAAATCAGCTATCAGCGGTAATCATGCTTTTGTTGTATGTGGATGATGTAGTGCTTCTAGCACACACTTTAGAAGATGCACAAAATCTTATGGTTGTCCTTGATAACTTTTGCTTGTATAGTGGGCTGGTTGTGAATGAATCCAAAACAAAGGTTATGCTTGTGAAAATCAACCATAAGGAGAAGCCATGCATTGTGTACGACAATGAGACACTTGAAGTTGTTGAGAGATTTAAGTACCTTGGCATTGAGGTTCCGGCCAATCACAAGTGGAATGAATGTGCTATGCATCGTTTGGAAGTGGGAAAGAGAGCATATTATGCATTTGAGAACATGTGTAATGCGGGAAAGATCAAGTGTTGGTTTCTCAAGAAGTACCTTTTTGACACATTGGTGGCACTGGTTCTTCTTTTTGAAGTTAAAGTCTGGGGTAGGAGCATCTTAAAGTCTACTTGGAAAGAGTTTAAGAATGTGCAAAAGTGTTTTCTTACAAGCTTTCTCCAAGTTAAGACACAAACACCATATATGCTCCTACTTCTTGAGTCGGGATTTCTATTGTCGTCATAAAATATAATATCTAACTTTACCAAATGAATTTCTCATATAAAACTGATCATTTAATATGGGAAGATAAAAGGGGAACAAGAGCTAGGATATAGATATGTGCTTCTAGATCTATCTCAACTGGGACCAAAAGGAGAAATGGTTGCATCTCAATAGGGGTCGAAAAGGAGATGGTCTACCAAAGAGCAATGTGCAATAAGTGCTTCTATATTTACCTCAGCAAAAGGGACCAAGAGGAGAGATGGTTACATCTCAATAGGGATCCAAAAAGAGGTAGTCTATCAAAGAGCAACGTGTATCTAATGGATCTTAAAAGGCCTTATGGTTAGCTTCATTAAAGACCTCCAAAAGTTAGTGTTAAAAAGTCCTTTGACCATAGGTAAGTTAGGGCTGACCTTGAGGTGGGAATCCTACCCAAGCATGAGGTGCTTGTCGGCTTGCATACTAAAGTGCTTAAAGTATTTGTGGGAACCTTGCCCAAAGCTTGAGGTGATTTTTATGCTTAAATGACTAAGGTTCTTGAAGTGTTCAATTCAAAGATAAACTCTCAAGAGACAAAAACGGTTTCCATGCTTAATTGACTAAGTGCTTGAAGTGTTAAATTCAAACCAAATGACTTAAGAAACATAAAAGACACATGTCAAAATCTTCCACATGTGGCCCTCATGATGTGCTTGAGTCCTATTGGATAGGTTTTAAAGGGGTCCAATGAGAATTAGAGAGAGAGAGAGAGAGAGAGAGAGAGGTGTGGACCAAGCATGGGGTATACTCTCCCACACACACACACACACACACACACATTCTCTCATTGTGTGGAGTGCAAATGCAAGAGCTCCATCTCCATTCTCCAAGCTTGCTAAGAAGTGGAGAGCCTATACCAACACTCTTGGCTATGGAATGCAAATCCAACTAAAAGCCATGCTTCAATGCTTAAGCTGGCCATCTTCTTCATCTTCATTACTATGCTATTATGCTATGCTAAGCAAGAAGAGTGATGATAAGTGAGGAACTATTTCTTTCTCCTATGAATTATTCTTTTTCCTCTTCTCTACCCTCATTCCCCGCTAGCTCTCTCCACCTTCGAAGGTGTTTGAGGCCTTGGGAATGAGGCTTGGGATAGTTAATGCTTTTTGCAAAGTTAATGTTATGCTCCTGATGCACAAAGCTTTCCATCGTCATAGCATCATGAAGGTCACAAGGAACACAAAGATTGTATTGTACCAAATCTCTCTTGATGGGAGAATCTATAATAAAAATGCCTTTTGGAGGGGGGACTGGCTCCAAGTAAATCCGGTCCTCAACTATTGTTATGTTCTCTAATAATCTCTCTTGCAAAAGTATTGTTCATGCCAAGTTAATTAAGTACTATATTTATGTTGCTACCATCAATTAATTTCACCCTCTATGTTCTCAAAGTGATCTAGAAATAATGCTCACTTTAATTCTCTTAATTGTGTTATTTTCAAAGTTCATAGGCCATTTCCATTACATTGGTATCAGAGCATTTGGTTTCTCTGTTCTTGCTTAAGAAGAGAGGTCCTTAAGTAGCCTATTAACGGTTGATTTTTTTAATTATATTAGGGTAAGTGGGATTGGGATCTATTATCAGTTTTGTTGAGCCCACTATGTGGGACATGGTGCACACCTCGGGAGCGTTTGGTCTTAATAATGGGGTCATTTTAGACTTGCCTATGGCTTTACCATTATTGAGCCATAAGAAGTCCGAAAGGAGCTATCCCTCAATAGTTTTGCTATCTTAGATCCACCCCACTACTCTCTATAATTAACCAATTCGTGCCGTAGGTGTAGATACTTAAGTTCTTATTTTCAAAGGCTAAGAGAAGTAGCCACTAAGGTTTTGAATTGCCAAAGAATACACTAAGTAAACACATAAGTATAATTAGCATGGCTGACAATAACCAACAGAGTAGAATGAACATTGATAACTTTGATTTTGCACATGAAGGTGCTAATGATGATGCCCATATTTATCAATTATCTTGTTACTAGGTTGCATCAAGCTATGGGCAACCCTACTTTGCAAGCCGAAGTTACTCAACAACTTCGTGCTTATGGGACTTCCCTTCCTCTCCAAGAGGAGAGAGAGTTTAGGAGGCCTCTTGATGAGACTCCTCAAAGAAGACTTTCTCGCATAAGAGAGGAGGAATCCAAAGAACGAGAAAGAAGTGAATCCCTAAGTTCCTCTAAAGATGTGGCTCCATGAAGACATCGGTCTAGACTGCTGTCAACTCCTCCCAAGAGGAAATGGTCAACCCATAGTCCTTCTCCTTGTCATTCCGAAAGGGAAGAGAGGAAACAAAGGAAGAAAAAGGCAAGAAATAGGTCACTCTCTTGTCCTTCTTCTTCACCTTCCTCCTCTTTTGATGAAATCAATAGTTATTCTCCTATAGAATACAAGAGGGGAGGACATCGCAAACAATACCCTGCATGGCGGAGATCCCAAAAGCTCAAGAAATTCAAAGAGGGAGGAAAGAGTATCTCTTTTCTTACCTACGATGGCACCTTTGGTGCCACCAACAAAGTATTGGCCTTCATCCAATAATTTGACGCGGCCTTTGGAGACGAGGGCTTCACAAAATCCTCCAAGCTACTCCATGTATGTATGCACTTCCAGAAATCTACTCGTCAATGGTGGGCTAGCCTTTGTGGCAACGGTGAGGCCCCAAAGACATGGAAAACTCTATGAGTTCCCATCATGAAGCAATTCCTTGCAAAGCGATGCACAAATATGTAGACAAGTTTTGGGATTTACATCTCAAAGCTACAGTCTTTCAAAAGATAGACTTCTTCGAACAAAAGCAACAATTTTGTGCGGTATTACCTGAAGAAATGGTTGAGTATGTCAACTCACAACACTATCACCAAAGCCATCCACCACACTATGGTTGCTTCAAGGATCAATTTCCAACAAGGTGCGAGAAGAAATTTCAACCCCATGGAAAACAAGTATCGAAATAAAGCTAAAGGGAAGAGCAATGCTCAAAACTCTTCTCAAGTCAACACCGACACCAACATCAACAAGGCCAAGGAGAAAGGAGCTTACAAAGGTACATATAAGCTCTCTCCCAAAGAATTAGAGGCCTTTCATAAAGACCATAAATGCTTTAAGTGTGGGGAGGAAGGACATGGTTATCGTTCTTGCCCCAAAAGAAATGTACACAATGACACTCCTAGAGCTTCCCTGGTTGAAGCTCCAAAAGAGGATACTCATTGCAAAGGCTCATCACTCTCCTATGCTTGGTAAAAAGTGATCATGATGCCTTCATCTTGTTTGACCCTTGCTCTACTCACAACTTTATATCAACGGAGTTGGCCATTAAGTTGGGCATTCAAGCTTTCAAGTTGGGAGACACTGTAACCGCCGATGGAGCTTTCAAGGGATAGCAAGCCTCCGTTACTCCCTTGATTGGGAAGTTGAGGCTTCATGTCCAAAGCTATATCGACAAAGAAGACATTTTTATCTCTCCTCTCCTACATGAGGATGTTATCCTATGGGCACCATGGTTCAATCGCATGGCTGTTAACATGAAGTTCCCTGAAAGGAAAATCTACTTCACCTACAAGGAAAAGATCGTGTACATAGATGCTAATTAGTCGGGGAACACCATATCCCTGGTAAATACACTTGCTTTTGATAAGTCAATGAAAAGCTCTATTTTTTTGCGTATATGATTTTTGTTAGAGAATCTGTAAATGATTCTAATATTTTCACAAGTAGCAATAAAGGGAATCAAGAGGAATTAAAGTTGTCTAATTTCCTAAATGGATTCCAAGATGTTTCATTGATGACATCCCTAGTGAGCTAACTCCAAAATGAGGGGATGATGACCATGCAATAGAGCTTTTACTAGGATGGTCACCGCCTAATAAACCTCCTTATTGAGTTTCATAAGTTCAACATGAGGCAAGTGCATGAATTGGTGGAAAAAGGGATGGTGAGGCCTAGCTCCTCTCCATTCTGTTCACGAGTACTTTTAGTGCAAAAGAAAGATGGCACATATCACATGTGTGTCGACTATAGAGCACTAAAAAGGATCACTATTAAAAAAAAAAAGATTCTCAGTGCCACGGGTAGAAGATCTATTTGATAAGTTACAAGTTTTGGCTTGGAAAATGCTCTAGCCGCATTCAAACTCACAATGGACAAAAATATTCAGGCCACTCAAATTCTCTTGAGGAGTACAAGTGACACCTCCATGTAATCTTTCATGTTATGAGAGAGAATAAGCTTTTCATTAATAAAAAGAAAAGGGAATTTTTCCTACAAGAGATTCAATATTTAGGTCACATTATCTCTCAAGATGGTATATGTATGAATCCATCAAATTTGGAGGTAATAAAAGCATGGCCTAATCCAAGGAATCTACATGAGCTAAGAAGCTTTATTGGTATGTGTGCATATTATAGATGCTTCATAGCAAAATTCTCTCAAATAGTAGGACCATTGCATGACTTAACAAGGAATAACATTAAGTACTCATGGACTGCTAAAGAACAAAATGCTTTTGACAAGCTCAAAGAGAAGCTTACATCCCAACTAGTCCTTATGCTTTTGGATCTCTCAATTCCATTTGAGGTCCAATTTTTGATGCTTGTGGTGATTGCCTTGGAGCAATTTCACTTCAAGAAGGGCATGCCATATATGAGAGCCGAAGACTCAATGCAATGAACGGGTCTTGGGCATATACAAAAAAGAGTATTAGCTATTATGCATGCCCTAGACACATGGAAGCACTATCTCTTGGGGGCTTCATTCATCCTACGAATGGATCACAAAGCCTCAAGAAATTCATGACGCAAACCAAGCTCTCCAACAAACAAATGAGGAGGGAGAATTTTCTTTAGCAATTTAAATTTCACATTGCTCACATTGTTGGCAAGCACAATCAAGTGGTTGATGCACTTTCACAACGGCCAAGGGTAAATGTGGTGTCTATAGAAACTCACAATGATCTATCTTTTATGATAGATGAGTATGCTATTGACCAAGACTTTAAGTATTTAATTATAGCCTTTTGCATTAGGGAAGAAAAAAAGAACCATTTGCCTTGGAGGATGGTTATCTTCCATACGGCAATAGGCTATGTGTTACTCACCCATACAATAAGAAAGCCATGTATGAATCCCATGATTCTCATTATGTGAAGCAAAGAAGGATTCCGTAATCTACTCTTCGAGGAGTATAAATGTATTTCTGTTGGTCTACAACGAAAAGTAAGCATACAAGAGTGTGTTTCAAAATGCGTGGTATACCAAAAATTTAAATTTGATTGAGGGAAGTAACTTGGATTATTTCAGTCGACATGCTTAGCAAGAAAACACACTCTATGCCTTTCAAAAAGACTATTAAGGCACATCAAACGGCAACCCTCTTTAGATCCCAAATTTTTCAGTATCATGGCTTACCAACATAGTGTCGGACAAAGATCCTAAAATGACCAGTAATTTCTAGAAGGGTCTCTTTGAGAATCTAGGAAGTAGATTAAATTTCTCTTTTGGCCTATCATCCACAAACAGATGACCACAGTGAAATAACTAATCTCACGATTCTTGAATCTACTAAAAGCCTATGTCATGGAAGTAGGTCAAAGTTCTCGATGAGAGAAGTACCTACCTCTTATAGAGTATATGTACAATGATATTGTACATACTTCTCTGGGGAAAGCACCTTTCGAGGTTAAAGAGCGAAGATCCAAAAGTCCCTTACTACTTAAAGTACATGGAAGATCTTTGTTGTTGATGAATATAGCAGAGACTTACAAGAATCTTTTCCAAAGATTAAAAATGTTATATCCATCTCGCAGCAAAGGCAAAAAGGGCTACTGCTAATAAGCACAAAAGAGATTTAGCCTTTAAGAAAAATGATTAGGTCTTGCTAAAGTTTCTCAAGGCTCATCTAAGGCATACTACGGGCAAGAATCCTACGAGCCACCGAGTATTATGCTAAACTAGCAAAAAGATACTCTGGTCCTTTCTTTTAAAATTCTTAAGCCAATCAATGAGATGGCTTATTAGTTAAAGTTTCCCAACCATTGGCTCATTCACAATGCTAACCATGCGAGCCTACTCAAGCCTTACAAAGGAGAGCCACCAAATGAACCAATAATGGAGGACCCGTCAAAGATCGAAAATCAAGAAGAGGTATTGCAGCCCGAATCGATTCTTCGAAACGAAGACAAGGTACTAAGAAACGGTAACGCTATCCAATAATATCTTGTTAAGTTTAAGAATTATCCTTTTAAAGATGCTAGATGGATGCAAGAACCTAGTTTAAAGATAATATGAACCTTGTCAATGCTTACAATGCTACACTAGAGTAAGAAAATGAAAATTCATTTTAAATGAACAATGTTTTTGTCTTATAAGACTCGTTCTCTTTCTTTCATTATGCACAAAATTTAAGAAGTATGCATGCTTAGGATCATGTTTGTGGTGACGACATCTCCCAAACACCAAGTAGAGATTTTTTCTACTTTGCAAGTATGATATGGACTAAAGAGTAGACATGCTTGCGGCAGCTAAGTCTTTCGAGCATCAAATGGATTAGTCATCCATTTTGGAATGATGTCGTAGGGTGAAAAGGATCCTCTACCCGCTAAGAAGCATGGACTAATGACTAGGCTTTATCTTCTCTACCTCTCATAGTCGAGGACAGCTATGATTTCAAGAGAGAGGTAATGTCATAAAATATAATATCTCACTTTACCAAATGATTTTCTCATATTAAACTGATCATTTAATATGGGAAGATAAAAGGGGAACAAGATTTAGGATATAGATATGTGCTTCTAGACCTACCTCAACATGGGACCAAAAGGAGAAATGGTTGCATCTCAATAGGGGTCCAAAAGGAGACGGTCTACCAAAGAGTAATGTGAAATAAATGCTTCTAAATTTACCTCAGCAAGGGACCAAGAGGAGAGATGGGTACATCTCAATAGGGGTCCAAAAGGAGGTAGTCTATCAAAGAGCAAAGTGCATCTAATGGAGCTTAAAAGACCTTAGGGTTAGCTTCATTAAAGACCTCCAAAAGTTAGTGTTAAAAAGTCCTTTGACCTTAGGCAAGCTAGTGCTGACCTTGATGTGGGAATCCTACCCAAGCATGAGGTGCTTGTTGGCTTACTAACTAAAGTGCTTAAAGTAGTTTTGGGAACCTTGCCTAAAGCTTAAGGTGATTTTTATGCTTAAATGACTAAGGTTCTTGAAGTGTTCAATTCAAAAATAAACTTTCAAAAGGCATAAACGGTTTCCATGCTTAATTGACTAAGTGCTTGAAGTGTTCAATTCAAACCAAATGTCTTAAGAAGCATAAAAGAAACATGTCAAAATCCTCCACATGTGGCCCTCATGATGTGCTTGAGTCCTATTGGATAGGTTTTAAAGGGATCCAATGAGAATTTAAATGCATAAAAATAAATAATTAATTTCTCTCAAAGAGGAAAAAAAAAGACACGTGTCCAAATGAAGTAATTAAATAATATGAGAGAGAGAGAGAGAGAGGTGGACCAATCATGAGAGGGGGGTATACTGTCCCACACACACGCACACACATTCTCTCATTGTGTGGAGTGCAAAGGCAAGAGCTCCATCTCCTTCTCTAAGCTTGTTTTGAGAAGTGGAGAGCCTACACCAACACTCTTGGCTATAGAATGCAAATCCAACCAAGATCCATGCTTCAATGCTTAAGCTGGCCATCTTCTTCATCTTCATTATTATGCTATTATGCTATGCTAAGCAAGAAGAGTGATGATAATTGAGAAACTATTTCTTTATCCTATGAATGATTCTTCTTCCTCTTCCCTACCCTCATTCCCCGCTAGCTCTCTCCACCTTCGAAGGTGTTTGAGGCCTTGGGACTGAGGCTTGGCACTACAAGAGGTTGTGTGCTCTTGTGACGCTGTTAGCGACGGAAATACATTGGGTTTTTATAACCCCCAGCGTCGCTAAAACCGTCGCTACGAGCATCGCTACGAGAGCGTCGCTATATGCGTCGCTATATAGAGACGCTCATAGCGACGCTCATAGCGACGGTTATAGCGACGTTTACACTGAAGACTATAGCGACGCTACAGAGCCATAAATAACGACGGTTATACCGACGCCCGAGAGAATTTTTTTTTGGTGGCAGGGCATTGAATGCCCTGCCACCCATCAACCATATTGTACTTGATACCCCATATAAAAAAAGTGCAAGGGTAGATAATAAACCCAAAATAGTCACCCACAAGACGCATTGTTTGCAAAATTGACAATTGTACACATCATAGGCAAAATGAATTGATTGGCAAATGTAATAATGACAATTGTACAACATCATAGGCATAAAGAATTGATTGGCAAAAGGAACTGCGGTGACAAATGTAATAATATACATGGTTCAAAAAGACGTATAAAATCCGTCTCATGATACATAAGCTATGAGAAACCCTAAACTAATGCTATCTAGCTACGGCTAAACTGACGTCGTCTAGTCAGACGTCTCATCGCGTCCAAGCGGCGTATCTGTCGGATTCTGCAAAAAAAGACAATAAGACAGCTTTCAGTAAGTATAAACATATAACGACATTTATAAAACAATACAAAAAATAAAAAAGAGTAAACCCTAATACTAACCATGCCGCCGCGAGAACTGAGAATGTCCATCAGGGCGTTTAAGCCCTTCCTGCCTGCGTACTCGCGCTCGTACGGTGTGGGATCACGTCCTGTCATCGACCACTGTCAAAACATACAAAGATTTCATTATGTTAGAATTAAAAAACTCATAAACCCTAAACTATCGAACATAAAGAGCAATGTGAAAACACTTACAAAATCGGCCTCAAATGATGCCCATCCACCGCTCCCCAAGTGGTGCGAGCTCCCTGCCTCTACTCGCGCTCTGGCTGCATCCTTTTGTTGCTTCCACTTGTCGGGATTCTCGCGCGCTGCTTTCTTCGCATTCTTCCAATCTTCTTTGGCCAGCCAATCTGGCCTGTTCCACCCATTCTTGATTGCTTTTTGCACTTCGGAACGCTTGTGTTTGCAGTATTCGCGCATTCGAATCTTCATCAGGTCTTCATTGAAGCGCTGATCCCGTGTTGGAACGGGAAACTCATCATGAAGTATGCTGATGACTCTGTTTTTTAAATCACTTGGTACTTCACTCCATTTGTTTAGTATGTAGTGTCTAAACAGCTGAGAGCAAAGACCACGCATGCGCGAGATCACCTTCTTGCCGTCATCATCCATGATGATGCCGCCGCTGAAGTCGACGGAGTAAGGCAAGCCCTCTGGCCGGTGACGCGTGAACCTGGGTGTCCCGGCAGGGGTCTCTAGCGGCGTGTCGATGGGGGTACGGACGTCAGGTGTCTCCACCGGCGTCTGGGCCCCGAAGCGAGGAGTGTCGAGTGGGGTGGCTCCTGGCGGAGTAGGTAGAGGTGTGTAGCTTCTAGGAACAGTCAGCCGTGCAAAACCTGGCGTAGATGGCGATGTTGTGGCTGGTGTGGGGGCGGGCAAAGAAGGGGAGGGTAAAGAGCCTCGTCGAACACGAGGCGGTGTGGAGGCATCGGTGGCGGAATCCCCACAACAACCGCCACCGCCACCACTAGAGCGCCGGTGTCTAGACGAGTGTGAAGCTCGTCTCGTCGACGCCGAAGCTTCGGAGCGCGCCGAATGCTCCGAAAGAGAGGGAGATGCGGATGGAGTAGGAACGCGCGATGATGCGCCAGAGCGATGACGCTCCACGTACCACTGTCTCTGCTGCGGTGACAAAGAAGAAAGAAACTCCTCATCATCCATACCTGCATTAAACACACGAATATTTAAACTTAATATTGAATGAATAGAGTAGACAATGACGCAAAGACCATTAAATACAATGACGTAATGACGCATATAAATACAATGACGCAATGAATTGAGTGATAGAAGAGGCAAGTCGAAAACTCAGAATTTTCAATCAAAAGATGTGAGCGCGAGTAGAAAAGAGCGTTATACACCATGGAAGGTACTTAGAGAGCCAGAGCTTTTACAACACGGAGCAAAATTGTTCAAATACAATATTTGTGGCTTTAAGAGATCTCTCTCTCATCCTCGCATAACTCAGCATAACTTCCTATATCTATATAGAGCTCTCCGTTTAAACACATATCCTCTGTTTCATTTTGTAGCTCCTCTGCATGCACCCCATATAGAGTAGTAGCATCTTGATGCTCGTCTGGCACCACCGCAGCGGCTTCTGATTGAGCATCTTCTCTGATCTCCTCCATTGATGCCGTTGTGATTGGCACATGGTAGCCTTCATACGTCCTTGCACTACGAGGGGCTACCTCTATGACGTACCACCAGTTTGATGTAGACTTTGTAGGATGAAATATTACCTGCCAGAGCCACATAACTTACATGAGAGCTTTCAAGCACATAACTTGTAAAAGGGGGATGTTAACTATTTACATACTTACTTGTTCACAATGCTCGGGTAGTACGAAAGTGTCTCTTAGGTCAGTCCATTTCTTAGTAGAATCCACCTCAAGAAAACCAGACTCTCCTCTACGCACAGTAGCGTTGCGACCCTCCATGATTATCTTGAACCATTGCACGTCGAACAAGTCGACAAAAAATCCTCTGTAATCGATCCTCAAAATCTCTTGCAGCGTGCCGAAGTAAGTGAGTTCCGCCACCACAGGATCTGCATCAGAGGAACGTCGTCGACTAGACTGTTCAAATTTTGCCATGATTCCACAATCTTGAGTAAAACGCTTTTTGTCGATTCGTTCCACCCTAAAATGTCGACCTTTACACCATGCTGCTGTGTATGACTTATACTACAACGAACAAAGATTATGAGTGGCCGTTCAAACGTTTATAAATAAAGTCACTTGCTAGTCGTACATTGCAAACTTACCTTGGTCGCGCAACCCCGAGAGTACTCCCACTCTTCCTCAGTCACTTCGTCACCGCATTGTTGTGCGCTTTTCAATTGGTTGTGCAACCATCTTAAGCTCATGAAGGTTGGTAGGCTCTCCAGAACCGCTGGATAGTGCATCGGTGGTCGTCTTCCCCGTCTCCACTCGATTCGTGCCCTTTGTCGCTCTTGCTTTGCATCCTCATATTGTGAAATCCACTTTTGCATCACTGGATTGTGAAGCATGCAAAATCGGTTGATTTTAGCCTCTAGATCTTCCGTCATCTTCTTCTCAACACCGAGATTGCACATGACAATCCCAGATATGCGCTCATCATCTATGGTTCGCCATAGCGTGTCCCGGGCTTTATCAAATCCGTCTAGCCACTCTCCAATGTACACTAGGGACTCTGATACCAACCAACCTTCTGCCATGCTACCCTCCGGACGTGCCTTTTGACGCACATATCCCTTAAGCGTTTTCATGAAACGTTCTAAGAAGAACATCCATCTGGAATGAACTGTGCCAGCTATTTCCACCTCATCAACTATGTGAACAAGAAGATGCACCTGAATGGTTAGCATTGTAGTAGGAAAATGTTTCTCAAACATGCACACAAGCTCCGCAGCATTTAGTTTGGCGAATGGTATGGAGTCTACGTTGATCTCCTTTTGTGAGATCCATTGCACCAGCTTTGCAAGTTTGTAGATTGTGTTACGGATGTCGAGAGACAAACATCCCTCAATGGCAACCGGTAAAATAAACTGTAAAGTATGTGCAGCAATGATATTAAAGTCCACATTTTATGCAATGATATTAAAGTCCACTATGAACGTACCTGACACATTTTATGCCAATCGTGTGACTTCAAACCGGTAAGCTTTCCTTCTTTAGTAAAACACGTTCGGAGCGAGTGCATTACGCCAGTGGGGGTCCGCAAAGATCGAATGGTCTCTTTTACTTTGCGTTCTTGGGCTCCTGTGAAAATCCATGGTGCTTTAGGGAGTTTTATCGATCCATCAGACGCTGTTTGCGGCCAATATTGCTCCATACGATCCACATTTCTAAGGTCAACTCTGGCTCCCAAAGTATCTTTCTTGCCGGTCAGATGGTCCCATAGTAGATTACCCACATTCTTGAATATGTGCATTGGATCGAGCAAGTGATTGATCATGAGTCGGGGCCAGTATGGTAACTCGTACCATAGAGATAGTCTCTTCATCCCTGGAGGCAATCCGTCATCGCACATCTCCTTCTGCTCTAACCATGCTTGTGCAGACATCCTTGGTGGCTCTCTTCCCAAAAAGCCGTCGCGTAACACATGATTCTCTGGAAGATACGCTTGATGACCTTCGTAGATTTGCTTCTTCAGTGAGGGTGCCCTACGTGCATTCAGTCTAGGTCCACATGTGACACATGCTCTGTATCCGCTTGTTTGAAGCCCTGCATGTATACACATGATAATAGATCAACTATGGGAAAAAACAAGATTTACAGTGTCTGAGTGAGGAGTGTCAATAGATCACCTGAGCATTCTGTTAGCCCGGGATAGTCATGCATGGTCCACATTAGAATGCCTCTGATCAAAGCATTTCGTCGTCCTGTGTGTCGGCTCATATCCACCACCTCTATGCCAATCCACAATTGTTGTAGCTCTTCCAATAGTGGACGAAGATACACATCCATATTCCCCACTTTATATCGCCCTGGCACAATCAAGCTTAGCCATAGGTGCCCCTTCTTCGTAGTCAACCACGGGGGAATGTTGTAGTTGACGATGACAACGGGCCATACACTGTAAGATGTTGATCTTTGACCAAATGGATTTACGCCATCCATAGCCAGGCCTAAGCGCAAATTTCGAGCTTCCCTGGCAAAATCCGACCATGTTCCATCTATATGTTTCCAGGCTACGCAATCTGCAGGAATTCGTAGCACACCATCCGAAGATTTATTCTCCTCATGCCATGATGCTAGGGCGGCCATGGACTTACATTCGAAGAAATGCTTGATGCGAGGAAGCAGAGGGAAATGTCGCAAAACCTTTTGTGGAATTTTTGTCCCGTGGAGATCTACTCGATATCTTTCGGAATCACATTTCGGACACTTCTCCATGTCTATGTATTCCCCTCTGAAAAGAATGCAGTCATTAGGACAAGCGTGGATAGAATTGTAATCCATCCCCAAGTTTCGCAAAATCTTTCTTGCTTCATCTCGGGAATCTGGCATCACATTGTCAGCTGGTAGTATGTGCTCTTTCAGCAATCTACACAACATAAAAATATGATACAGTCGTGTAAAAATCTATCAGATCATTATACATTTAGAGTTTTATTAAAGTAAACTAATTGTAATAGATCACCTGAAAAGCGCTGTGACGCTAGTGTCACTCCATCCAAACTTTGCCTGCATGTTGAGAAGAACCAGGAGTGCTTTCAATCTAGACATACGTGCTCCATTATACAATGGCGTATCGGCTTCACTTTTCATATCATCATAGATAAGCCTTTCTGAATCCATGATCGTCTCGATCATTTCATCAATCTCGGGCTCAAACATTGCCTCGTTGGGAATGTGCTCTGCATGATCATCCCCGAGCTGTCAGAGGCTACATCTTGTGGCCTCACATATGCTGCTTGACCAAAGCGCCTGCGAACACGTCTATTGGGTTGCAAGATTGCTGCTTGTTGGCCAGCGTCAGAGTCCGACGAGTTATAATTGGCAACAACTCGATCTATAATAGATGGATCGAACTCGCCAAATTCGCGAACGTGCTGCAAAGAAACACGTCTTGTCCGTCGCACAGCATGCTTGCATTGATTACAAGGACATAAGACCCTCGTTGAGAGATAGGTGTTTCGGTTGGACGGTCCCACATCCTCGTCACTACTCATAATGAGGATAAAAAACTTATAACCTGGACAACAAATTTAATATTCTATTGGCATTCTTCGTCTTATCTCTCTCTCTCTCTCTCTCTCTCTCTCTCTCTCTCTCTCTCTCTCTCTCTCTCTCTCTCTCTCTCTCTCTTTACCTCACATTCTCTAGTCATGTCCAATCCCCGCACACCTCGGTCTAGAGGTGCACGGAGATCAGAACCACCGGGTTATAATCTCGTCTTTATTGGTCAATACCTATATTTGTGGGTACAAGAAATCTACACACCCACGTCTACATGATACTGCATGTAGTGGACAAAACCCCTTTGCCTCTTCTCTAGCTGTAGCACTTCACAGCATCTTAACATCTTTTCACAGTAGATCTTTTCACTGTTCGTCTAACTCTAAACCCTAAACCGTAAGTAATTCTTGCGTGGACTCGATCTAACGTAAATAAGCGTAAATCTAAATAAACGTAAATCTAACTAAAAATAAACCTAAATCTAATTTAACGGAAGTCTACATCTAACCTAATCTTTAACGTCTTTTGGGATAGTTTCCTACGACGTTAAAACTCTCTTCTTCTTGTGTGTGTGTGTGTGTGTGTGTGTGTGTGGGTAAACCTAAATAAACATAAGACTAATCTAATATAACATAAATCTAAATCTAACGTAAATTATGTTATATTAAAAACAAAGAACTAAACTAACAGGGATTATAAGAATCTTAAAACTGATTTAACACATAATTTTTCACATAACTCGGCAAGAGTTGGCATTCTCATCACTAAAGATGTGAGAGTTAACTTCCGGCTGTGACGCTGCCTCATCTCCATCCACATCTGACGACAGCAATTGGCCCTTTAGACCGTTCTTGCTCTTGTTACTAACTTTAAAGTTGCTGTTGAATGACTAGAGGTTGTCTAGATGGTCATTGTGTCGGGGATGTAGTGACTCTTGCCGCCGTGAAGATCCACCTTCTTCCCTATCTTCTGAAGACATTTCACCAGTACTTTTGGATCGACGGAGCCCACCATGAGTGAAGGCAGCAATACCCTATATTCCATTGAGGGCTTTCTTCACCCGCTTCATGCAGGCATCGCAGTCTATGGAGACCTAAATCTAATCTAATATAACGTAAATCTAAATCTAGCGTAAATAAACATAAATCTAGTTAAAAATAAACCTAAATCTAATTTAATGTAAGTCTACATATAACCTAATCTTTAACGTCTTTTAAGATAGTTTCCTACGACGTTATAACTCTCTTCTTCTTGTGTGTGTGCGCGTGTGTGGATGTGTGTGCCAATAAAAAGAGATAAATGGTATAACCTTTCTATCACCCATGCCAAGTATGATAGATTGATTATGCCATTTCCCTCTTGAATAATAGGTCTTGAGTTCAACTCCTCGTCGACTAGATCTTTAGGTCTTTTAATTTTAATTAGTTTCCTACGACGTTAAATTAGTTTCTCTCTCTTTCTCTCTCAATGTGTGTGCGTTTTTTTGGATCGTATGCATGTTTTCTCTCTCTTTTCCTCTCTCAATGTGTGCGTTTTTTGTTTATGCATGTTCTCTCTCTCTTTTCCTCTCTCAATGCGTGCGTTTTTTGTTTATGCATGCTCTCTCTCTCTTTTCCTCTCTCAATGTGTGTGTGCATTCTTTGTTTATGTATGTGTGTGTGAGTTTTTGTTTTTGTTTGTACTCTCTCTCTCTCTCTCTCTCTCTCTCTCACAAAAACACTATGTGTGTGTGTGTGTATGTGTGTGTGTGAGAGAGAGAGAGAGAGGGAGAGACAAAGAGGGGAAGGGAACATGAGAATGAGGAGAGGGAAGGAGCATACCTGGCTCTCCTTCCTCTCCTCGTGTGTGTGTGTGTGTGTGTGTGTGTGTGTGTGTGTGTGTGTGTGTGGAGAAGAAAAAGAGAGAGAGAGAGAGAGAGAGAGAGAGAGGGAGAGCGTTACCTGCTCCTTACTTGAGGGCGCCGAAAAACTCAGATCTGAGATCTGAGTTTTTGTGCGCGCTCGGTTATTTTTTTAGCCCAGCCGGCGTCGCTATGAGCGTCACAAATTTACAAAGAAAGTTGCGACTCTCATAGCGACGCCGGGATTTTTTTTTTTTGAGCGTCGCTGTGTGAGCGTCGCTAATATGAATAGCCTCTTGTAGTGTGGGATAGTTAATGCTTTTTGCAAAGCTTATGGTATGCTAGTGATGCATGAAGCTTTCCGTCTTCATATCATCACCAAGGTCACAAGGAACACAAAGATTGTATTGTACCAAGTCTCTCTTGATGGGAGAATTTATAATACAAACACCTTTTGGAGGGGGGACCGGCTCCAAGTAAATCAGGTCCTCAGCTATTGTCATGTTCTCTAATACTCTCTCTCTCTTGCTAAAGTATTGTTCATGCCAAGTTAATTAAGTACTATGTTTATGTTGCTACCATCAATTAAGTTCACCCTCTATGTTCTCAAAGTGATCTTAAAAAAATGCTCACTTTAATTCTCTTAATTCCGTTATTTTCAAAGTTCATAGGCCATTTCCATTACATCTTCCAATTGAGGTTATGGGCACGAAAAGGGTTGTGGAGTACATGATAAAGATGTATCAAAACCCCTCACATTGACTTTCTACAATTGCATGGGAAGCAAGCAAAAATTTTCAAAAGACCCATAGAAGCAAGATCTTGAGCACAGGAAGGATCCAAGACATAAAGAAGTGGTTTGGGAGATGAGATGCATTACACTTGCTACATGATGCCTCAATTGACTCGCACGTGAATGAAGCTTTTCTACAACAACAATGTATTATGGCTTGGAAGAAATCCGGTGGTCGTGCTTCATACATTACACCACCCATATTGTCCCCAACTACAAAACCATGTTCTTCCCTGAAAGGGAAAAACGTACTCACACTTACATGCCTGTGTGTATCCCCTTGTTAGTGATAAGAACTATTGCAGCCATTCGACTTGGCTCCCACTCCCTCGATGTGAGACAGGGCATTGGGGCAATGGAGAAGAGTCAAATTGACTCTGCACATTATGCTCACTACAAGTTTGAGAGTCTGAGTATGTTAACCATCGGCGTCCACTTCTAGTAGTCATGGACCGGGCTTGTCAGTCCAATAGGAAAAGGGTAAGAGTGATCGCCGATGAGAGGTGCACTCTAACTAGAACATTCAAGGGTTAGTTGGATAAGCATGGGCACCCAAGTGTGAATGGACGAGCTCATATAAAAGTCACTTAAACCTAAACATCACTCATTCTCTCATTTGTGCAATTAAAGAGTACTCTTGCTCCATCTCCATCTTCTTCTTCATCTCCTTGTGTGTTTGTGTATGCGTGAGAGAGAGAGAGTGTGTGTGTGTGATCGAGCATTGCGATGGCACGGTGGCAGTGAGGCGGATGAGCACGACACGATGGTAGATCCCTCTTCTTTGCGGCGAGGAATCCTCCACGAAGGTTAGTGTAGGGCGGTGAGTGACACACCCTTGCTCTCTTGAGCTTGCTAGATTAATCTGGTTGTGTGCTTGCAGCCATTTGTGGCTCGCATGCAGAGTACGCCAAGTCCCTTGCTTTGACACATGCGACAAACACGCACATTTTTGGCATCGCTGCCGAGGAAATGCCTTGCACTAAGCTCGAACAGCACTCTATGCTGCTTTGTGGTGCAATATGAGATGTAGGAAAGGTAGAGAAAGAAGTGTGTCGCTGTTGAGAAGGATTTGTGAACTTTGTTTTTTCTACATTGTACTGTTTTTTTGTTAATAAGGTATTAGTTTTTTGTTGCAATGTACTGTTTTCTATTCATAAGGTGTTAGATTTAAGGTATTAGATCTATAATGTTAGATTTGTAAGGTGTAGTAAGTAGATCTATTAGTTGATTAGTTGATTAGTTGATGTAGTACTGTATTACACAGTGTGTAACAGTAGCTCTGTTAGTTGCAAGAAGGTAGGTTAGGTGTGTGTGTGCACGTGCCGGCGGCACGGTCGCGACGACCTTATCCCCAACAAAAATAAAAAATAAAAAATAAAAATAAAAATATTTATTTATTCATTTATTTGAAAGGAAGTACCGGGATCGGGAACATTCCCCAAGCCCAAGCCCAGGCTTAAGCCTCAATCACCCTTTGGACTTACTTATTTTAGCCTCACGTCTAAGTAAAATTGACCCTTTTGAGGACCATCAAAGCTTTGGGTAACTGAACGCTGTGCTGTAAGCACACCATGACCCCCTGAGAAATATGCTCGTTTTAAGCTATCACACGCTCCAATCCAAAACCGATCGTAAAAAGACATTAAAAAACATCAAAAAATGAGTGAAAACGGGGTGCAAAACGCCCAAAAAATCAAGCGGTTAACCTTTGAGAGTATTCACCGATGCTTGTAGGATGTCAAAGGCACATGCATCTGCACTCTGGTTGTGTGCTAGAGGCCGAGCAACTAGCGAGCACTTCGACCTACGCGGGTTCTCAATATCCACCTACCTTAGGTTCCGGGCCCTCGGCGAGGATCCAAGGTAGTACAACCCAAGACCCAAACATAGCGGCTAGTGACTCTTCATCTGACTACGATATTATGGAAGGACATCCTACACCAAACCCCGAGAAAGTAAACAAAAATGTACCTACATGGGCCCCACAACCTAGATCTAGTGTGTTTAGTCTCTTTATAGAAACCTTTAGTAGAGCTACTCGCTCTAAACTTGCGGCTAGTGAAGTTAACGAAGGTAAGGGAGAGGTAGATTCTCCTTTGGTATCTCAAGGGGAGACTATACTCCCCAAAGTGTCCGCGTCAATATCCTACCCTGTGCTTTCGTGGAAGACCCTGCAAAACAAACACCCCCCGAAGTTCTATTACCCGATGGTAGGAGTCTTGCGGAGGTGCAAGAAGTAGAGAGCTATATGCAAGCGGCTAGGGAGAGGGAAATGGAGAGTTTCCTAGAACAATGCCGAGCCATGAAGGGAAAGACCCCTGCGACAATAGGCATAGCAATCGAGAAATCGAGTGCTCTTGAGTTAGTAGTCAATGTGGGTCAAACTGTGGGGAACAACAATGCTTTCACTACAACAAAAAACCTCTAGTACGCTGGGCCTAGAAGGGTTATTTCTCAACAAAAATTGGGAATATCACCTACAAACTGAAACCTTGACTGACCTATACACGGGTTACACATACCATATAGGTTGGTTAGAAGTTGTACAATCTACTTCTAGCACCACAAGTCTAGAGGAGCGGCAACAAATGGTCTGCAATGTCATCCATAGCATCATCCAATCGGAGAGGAAAAACCGAGGGATTAACATTCCTTCAATGGGCCTTATGAGATTCTTGGATACGGGCCAGAAAACAAACACTATCACAAATGGAAACTCCTTCAGTGAGTCCAATGGACCCTTCATATATTGTGTCGCCTAGAGTTCTGGTACAGTCTGAACCCACAAGTAGTAGTTTTACTTTTCAAAATCTAGCTCATCTGTCTCTCGGAGACACTACGGCTATGATACCTACTCCGGTGATGAGTACAAAAAGTACACCTTGGACCTTGTTTGTTAGCATTGCACCGCTACCTAGTAGCACAGTGCCCCCAACAATACCTACAAGAGTGCATCAAGCCTATATGCATGTCGCACCTCATGCCCACGTAGCTCCCACACCCCCAATTATGCCAAGGGCTTACACTCCACAAAGGAATTATCCGAGCCCTTATTCAAGTGGGGCCATACCATCTAACAGTAGCATGTCGTATCCGGCATCGGCTATGCCTAGGGCCACAACTATGAACTTTGGACCACCACGTGGTACACCACCATATGAGATATGGAACCCAAGGACCGCATGTATACCAAGGACAAGGCCAACTCCCATCCCACATGTAGTTCCAGGAGCGCCTGCACCTGCAGCCACTATACCTGCTTATTTAAGAGATTTGGCAGCATTTTCTCAAACCATCGATCGATCTATTGCTGAGAATATGTGCCATGCACCTGAGAGAGAGCCTAGAAGTAAGGCGGGGCAAGTGGCTAAGCTCACACAAAAATTCAACGGTGACGAGGATGTGAGAAAGAATATTGAAGTGTTTCAACAAATATGCGATTCTCTAGAAGAACACAATGACCTCCATAAGAGTAATGTTTTAAGACTAACCTTAAGTGGGAAGGTTGGGGATTGGTATAGAACCCTAAGGATGGAAGGAAAAAAAATTTACCCTACTCTTAGGAGACTGTTCTTGAAAGAATACATACGAGAGGGAGTGCTTTGGGGTGTAGCCTCTCAGCTCCAAAAAGCCCAACGAAAGGAAGGAGAGTCGGTGAGAGACTTTATTAATCGCTTGAAGCATTTGAATTCTCGTTGAATCCAAATGAGCGCTTCAATCTTAATCAATTGCTTGATAGATTCATTAGGGGATTACAACATGAGGATATCTTCAATGGCCTAGTCATTAGAGGTATCACCACTTGGGAAGCTACGTGTCTATCAAGTAGCTGCTCTTGCTGCAAGAGGCCAAAATATCAATTACACTATCAAGAGACCACCTCTTCAATGCTATGAGTGTGGAGGTCTACATCGTGTGGCTGAGTGTCCTGTTAGGCTACAAAATAATGCCACACTAATGCAAACCAATCAAGCAAGAACGTTTACAATGCCAATACTCATGTGTAATCAATGTGTCATAGATCATTTGATTTCCCAATGTCCGAATAATCCAAATGCACCGAAGATCACTCCATTAAACTTGATTGAGGTTACCAAGGAGCCATCACAAAGTACATCTGTGGTACCAGTAAATGTACTCACATGATTGATGCTCCAAAAACAACATTATATTCTTAAAGAAAGAGACACGGCATCATTGCTCAATCTCAGAAGAAGAAGAAAACGAGAATGAAGAGATTGCAAAAAGCAGCAAATTCAGACCCCAGTTTAAAGACCAACATAGGGACTGGTGACGACCCCGTATATATGAACGACGGTGAAGAAGATTCTGATTCAGGTGAAACCATGGAGACCAAAATGACCACTAATAAAGAAACCAACAAGGAAGATCGTCATGAGCCACAATGGCCAGGACCCAAGAAGAAGATATGAGCTTACTCAAACCCTACAGAGGAGATCGAGCGAGTCAAGCAATTAAGAAGTTTGGTAGGAGATACCCAAAGGGATCTAGAGCCAGCACCTAGGCAGATCCAGATTACAGACACATTGTTCCCTACGCAACAACAACCTCACAAAGTCCATAGACCCCTAGCCATACATGGTGTCATCCAAGAAGAAAGTGACTTAAAGTCATGGGAAAGTGGGCGTACTCACTTCTTGTTGGAAAGAATGTTTACAGAGGGGCTACCTAACCCTATCGAAGAAATGGGGATCCCATCTTCCCACGTCAAGGGACTGAAGCCCAAAAGGTGCTGTTAAATATTGTCAAATTGATGGATTTCATGGCTTCAGAAGTTAGAACCACCATCATGTCAAAAATTAATGTGGAATGATCACGGTTCGCCTAATCTGTGCTCTTGGTAATTTGATATTTGCTTGGGTACGCCTTTGGCTCCGTCGTGGCATTTGAATTGCCTCTCGCATGATTTAAATGTCTCTTTTTTCCGTTGTCGTGATCCTCGCCTTCTGTGATTTATTACCTCATGCGTAAAGTGTGTGTGTGCATGTGAATTTCGGAGGGCATGGTGGATGAAGCGTGCATGTGAGTAGGTGTATGTGTGTGATCAGATAGGTGAGAGGGTGAAAATCGAGTGGGTTTGTTTGTGTGTTATGTGGGAGAGTGTGTGTGAATTGAAATGAGAGAGGACTTTAATTTCTTTTGTTGTACATAAAGAGAGAGAGAGAGAGAGAGAGAGAGAGAGAGATTTTATTATCATCCTCGGAGGTCAAATATGACCTATGGGATTAAAGATACATGTGATGTAGTATGTGTGTGGCTAATGAGTGACTCTCGATGCTCCAAAACTGTGGTGATGAGAGTTGCAATGGAGAGCCCACACTGTGGTTGGGAGTGGAAAGTGTGTAGGTCTAAGTCATGGCTAAAAATGTGAGGGAAGCAAGTTCGGATGTGACCAAAAGTTGAGTACTCCAGTAGCTTTCTAGTAGCGTGTGGCACTCTGTGCGTGTCTTTTGCACGTGTCAAAGCAAGGGACTTTCTGTACACTACGTGCGAGCCACAAATGGTTACAATCACACAACCAGATTAATCTAGCAAGCTCAAGAGAGCAACGGTGTGTCACTCACGCCCTACGCTCGCCTTCATGGAGGATTCCTTGCCGGGAAGAAGAGGGAGCTACCGTCGTGCCGCACTCAACCGCCTTTCCACCGTTGTGTCATTGCAATGCTCTCTCACTCTCTCTCTCTCTCTCTCTCTCTCTCTCTCTCTCTCTCTCTCTCTCTCATACACAAACACACAAGGAGATGAAGAAGAAAATGGAGATGGAGCAAGAGCACTCTTCAATTGCACAAATGAGAGAATGAGTGATTTTTAGGTTTAAGTGACTTTTATATGAGCTCACCTATTCACACTTGGGTTCCCATGCTTATCCAACTAACCCTTGAATGTTCTAGTTAGAGTGCACCTCTCATCGGCGATCACTCTTACCCTTTTCCTATTGGATCGACAAGCCCGGCCCATGAGTACTAGAAGTGGACGTCGGTGGTTAACATGCCCCCGTTCCTGATGTAGATTCTGCCCTCGAAATATAACAATGTAGCATCGAGATCGACGATAGGAGTACCTGTAGCAGAAGAAAAACAACATTGTGAAAGCTCAAAGGCAGCATGTGCAGCCGTGCAATAAGTGAGATGCATACATGATATTCTAGGAAATGTAAAAAAAAATCATGAATTGTAACATTGCCAACTAGAACAAGTGTAGTACTTGAATGAAATGCAATTGAGTTAAGGTCTATTAGGTTGACTCTAAGAGAAGTACACAAGAGCTAAGGCTAAAATAAGTACCAGATTGACCAACGTTAATTAAAAAATGTCAACTAAAGAGTAGTTAACCCTAGGAATGCTCATCGGGGTCTAAAGACTAGTGATCTTGTCACTTGTACCACTTAAGTGTGATCAACATAAAATACAAGGAAGTTTGTGCTATTTGCTTTCTCTTTTCTATCTTTTTTTCTTTTTCTTTCTTTTTTCTTTTTTGTTGTTGTCATAGTTGTTACAAGTAGCTGGGGGACTCGAGGTCTCAAATACCAGCATCTGGGAGACTCGAGGTCTCAAATACCAGCTTGAGCATAAACTAGCTGGGAGACTCGAGGTCTCAAATACCAACTTAACACAGACTTACACAACACAAGTCACACTTAGGTGGAATAAACTAGAGAGAACTATATCCTCATAGCCTAAAACATTACTAAAGTTACTATAATTAATAGACTATTTAGGAATTAAAGTCAGCAATTAAGTGGCTTAGTTTAGCCTAAGGTCTTGAAACCTACTTAAAACGAGCTAATAGACCACACTCAAAGAGAAGAACAAGGTACTAGAAATTTGAAAAAAATATAGCATCTAAATTGGCAATGTCACAACTTCAGAAATTTTATGCATTGTTAGAAACTCAAATGACAAGATGCAAACATGCAATTGTGGAAAGCATAGATAAAAGGAAGTAGTACACTTGATATAATGGAGAACATCCATTGTAACATGTAAACATCTATTGTTGTTGTCCTTCAAAGGCATCCTTATGTAGTCACAAACTGTACAATAGTCACCACCAAACATCCACCTTCCAAAGGCACATCAATGGGAAAAAAGAACTTTGCTAATCACTAAACTCTAAAACATAAACACTCTTATCGCACTAATCCTACCTATCCTCCATCACTCGAGTGATGAGGATCAAAGTAAGTGGAGGTTGGAGAGCTCGGTCGGTATCCCTAAGGCTAAACCGCCATCCTCATCACCAAGGTAGTTGTAATCCTCTTCGGTAAGGCCGTGTGTCTCGTCTGTCCAATCACCATTATCGTCCTCGTCCTCGTCCTCGTCCTCTTCCGTGCAGATTAGTATTAGAAATGTCACGAGGCGTGCATACTCAGCTTGGAAAAAAGGGTAAACTTGGGCAATTGGGCGAACTTCCTGGATAGAATAGGGATCCGTCGTAGTCAAGAGGCGGACCAACCACTCTAACTCCTCAACATTTCCTCTCACAAGCGAGTGTTTCAATCGAATCCCATTCATAGGAAATATGAGGATAACATAAATGCATTACTTGGGACAGGTAAAAAGAATATTCGTAAGAATCAACCATATCTATGAACACAAATAGAGGATGGTTAGGTGTTGATGACATAGATTTTTGTTTCAGTGTACCTGATGTGACATGTGTAGGTCTGGGTCAATGATTTTGACTAGTATTGTGCACACTTGTTTGCTAATTGCTCTTGCTCTTTACTTTTTTTTTAAAACTAGGGTGGTTAGTTACTATATATCTATATATATACAATCCCTAAAATCAAAAATCTCAAGGGTTAGGGAAAGAAGGGTAAGAGGGAAATAATTTAATAGGCTTACGTGAATGAAGACTCCCCCCTTCCTTGGGTAGATCATACTTTAAAAGGATGTCATCACCTTTTGGAACCAGTTATTCCAATTGGTTAATAGGTGAGGATTTTAGCCAATAGTTCTCTATTACCTTGGGTGCCTCATCAAGTTGCAAGGGTGGTAAGGTACTCTCCCATGAACGAACTTGAAGTAGTGCATCAGGTAATAATTGAACAATGGGAGGTGTCGAATCTTTTGTAGCTTCATGGAGGCTGCCTATGGTAGGTGGAGGTTGTCTAGAAGCTTTTACCTCTATGGATGCATTACATGAGGAGCTAGAAGCTTCATGGAACTCCCCCTTTCTTGAGTTAAGCCGAATAGATTGGTTTTTCCTTGGAACCCAATCTAGCTATGGAATAGGTGTGTAGCATATTAAGGGGTAAGAAGAAAGTTAGAATGCAAATGGATGCCAGAAAGGTAATCCCACCAGGTTTTAGGGCATTGCATGTAGAAGGATTGAACATGGTAGAAGAAATTGGAGAGGATGTTGAGGAAGAATTGTGATCTTTCCGTTCCCATGGTCTTCCATAAGCTTTGGAATCACAAGGTTTGACTCACATGGTTTCGTACTGGATAGGGAAGGACATGATTTACGTTTAGGTACCCAAATTCAATCATTTCCATCATAATAGCCTTGGGCTTCTAATAGTTGTTTGGGGATCCAACATGATTTGGTTTTCACCTTCTTAACCTGAGTGGACGCCTTCCTTCGAGGTTTCCTTTGTGAACTAACTTGAACCATAGGGGGGGTCCGATAACGATACCTTGGGGATCCATTGATATGTACCCTTGGTCAAATCACGTGGAGCCTTTGATGTAGCTCTGACTATCGTAGCCATGGAAGTTGAAGCTTTAGAGGGTTGTGCTACTGGCAAGGATGTTGTGACTTTTTGGATTGGCAATATTTTGTTGTTTTTTATGTTATAAAGAGGTGAGATTTCAGGTGTTATTCCTTGAGCCGTAGGGCCATGAGTTGGTTTTTGCATCATGATACTCGCGGTCTCCCAATCGATATTACATTTGACTGCAGACATACATTTGCGCTGCATGTTTATATTACCCTTCATAGTACCAGCAGGCATGACCAAAAAGCTTTGAACCACGATTCCATTGTCATAAATAACATGTGTGTAGGATTCCACAAACAGTGCTCTTCTTCTTATTGACACCCTTGACTTGGATGGTGCTTGTGGATAGGGGTGGTTTTCCTAGCTGACACCAAACTCCATAGGATAACAAATTATGTTTAGCTCCTGTATCCAATAATGCGTTATATAGTACTCTCCCATAAAGGCTATTTAGTTCAATTGGATATCATAGAGGTGTGTCAGAGTCCAACAAGTCACCCTCTATTTCAACATGGAATGAATGTGTAACTCCTAGGTTGGCCTCTACGGTAGATTTCTTTTCATTTATTCTAGCATGCACATTTGCTCGATATCGTCTTCTCTTATATCTCTTACTCTTCTTGTCTAATTTTTGGTTACGGCCGATCTCTAGTGAAGAGTCACTATATGAATCGCTACTTGTGTCTTCTGCTCCGTTGGATAGATTGTCATCTAGGGTACCACTGGGCCCTAAATGGTTTGTCCCCACATTTGCACTAAGAATTAACTAAGATTCTTTGTCCTCAGAGTCAATTTTAATTGATGCTTCTGACCCCAAATCGTGTGGGCTATAGTCTTGTGAGATGCTACGAGTTCCAATGCCAATCAAACCTTCATCTTGTAGGTCATCAGAAGCTATATGCATTGCTTCTGGAATATTTAAGGGTACGAGTGGTGGTATTTCATCCCCCTCAGGTGTTACCCAGCTCGTCCCCCTGTTTCCCCAAGTGTCTATGGTTGCTGCTAAGTGGACCCAATCCACATTGTCAAACTCAGTCATCCCAGGTAGAACATCCATATAAGGAGAATCTTCCCCAACATCAGTGTCCATTTTACATGTGTAACAATACTATAATGGGACCGAGTGAACTGTGGTGTCAGATCTATGATCAATTATAGACCTGTTTCCTAGAGGATGTGCTCGACTAGTTACAAGATCCACTCGAATGACATAATCTTGGAACTGCAAGTAGACATGGTTTTTAGACCAGTCATGCACCATTTTTGCTTCCCTCATGAAAGGACGTCCTAAGATCATCTCAGATACCATAGAGTGCTTGGAGGAATCCATAACAATGAAGGTATATCTTATTTTATGTCCAAAGTCCTTGATCTAGAGATCTTCTAGCATCCCAATAGGTTTAACAATAGACCCATTGCCCATCTTTACTACTATGGTTGTGGTCCCAAGGTGAGGTCTTTCTATAACTTCCCATCAATTTTTAGTCACAATGCTAACCCCAGCGCCACCATCAAGGATTCCCTTCACAGTTAATCCCATGGTAGTGATTGGTATGGTTACATTGGATTCATTGCCCTCAAATTATTGTCCCAACTTGTTAACAGGTATTTCTACCACATGGTTCTCATCTAGGTTGGGTTGTGGATCTAAGTGTTCCTCCCCTATTGGCATCTCCCTAGCTCCATCCATCTGTGCAAATTGTGGTAGACCCAACCTTCATTTCTCCATTGAGGAAAGCTCGAAGAGCTAAGAATAGCTCAGGGTCTCCATATAGTTTGGACATGATGGTGGTTCTAACTTCTGAAGCCATGAAATCCATCGATTTGGCAATATTTAACGGCACCTTTTGGGCTTCAATCCCTTGACGTGGGGAAGATGGGATCTCCATTTCTTCGATAGGGTCAGGTAGTCCCTCTGTAAAGATTCTTTCCAACAAGAAGTGAGTACGCCCACTTTTCCATGACTTTAAGTCACTTTCTTCTTGGATGACACTAGGTATGGCTAGGAGTCTATGGACTTTGTGAGGTTGTTGTTGCGTAGGGAACAATGTGTCTGTAATCTGGATCTGCCTAGGTGCTGGCTCTAGATCCCTTTGGGTATCTCCTACCAAACTTCTTAATTGCTTGACTCGCTCGATCTCCTCTGTAGGGTTTGAGTAAGCTCATATCTTCTTCTTGGGTCCTGGCCATTGTGGCTCATGACGATCTTCCTTGTTGGTTTCTTTCTTAGTGGTCATTTTTGTCTCCATGGTTTTCACCTAAATCAGAATCTTCTTCAGCGTCGTTCATATATATGGGGTCGTCACCAGTCCCTATGTTGGTCTTTGAACTGGGCTCTAACTTTGCTGCTTTTTGCGATCTCTTCCTTTGTGTTTTCTTCTTCTTTTTGAAGGAGTACGAGCGGAAGTGCGATGCGAGAGAGTGCGAGAAGAAGAGCATGACGATATGGTGAACTCGCTCTATTGTAATGTGTAGAGCATAGTGAGTTCTTATTAGGTTTTAACAAAAGAATATGTGTACATACCTGGCGGCCTACCCACTTACCTGGGCAACCACATTGGACTTTATACCCCAACAACCTCCCACTTAAAGTCCAATGTGGTACTTTAAGTGTGATAGAAGCTATTATACAAGCTAATATACAAGAGATGTAGAGAAGTGATGTACTACCCTACACGTAACTGCTTGCGAAAATGTGCAAAGCTCTCTGAGGGAAGTCCTTTTGTAAGTAGATCAGCAGGATTTTCTGTTGTGTGAACTTTGACAAGCTGAAGTTGCTTATCCTCGAGCATTCCCTTGATGAAATGATATTTCACATCCACATGCTTTGTCTTTGAGTGATAAACTGGATTGCGAGCCAATTGTATGGCACTCTGACTATCACAATATAACACAGGCATCTCTTCTTTGATTCCCAAATCTGTTACTAGTCGATTAAGCCAAATTGATTCTTTGCATGCCTCTGATGCTGCAACATATCTAGCCTTTGTAGTAGACTGAGTAACACAATCTTGTAATCTAGAACGCCATGATACTGCTCCACCAGCCAATGTAAAGAAATACCCTGACGTAGACCTTCGGTTGTCTAAGTCACCTGCATAATCTGAGTCTGTGAAACCCTTTACACGTAGCTCCTAACTCCCATAGCATATCGCATACTCTTTGTAGCTTTCAGGTATCTCAATATTCCTTTCACTGCCTCCCAATGTTTCTTGCCTGTGTTTTACATGTATCGACTTACTACTCCCACTGCAAATGCAATGTCTGGGCGTGTAGCAATCATTGCATACATCAAACTACCCACTGTAGACGCATGTGGAATCTTATCCATTTCAGACTGTTCTTCCTCAGACACAGGACAATCTTGTTTGCTAAGTTTCGCATATGGTGGCAGTGGAACACTCAATGCCTTTCCCTTCTCCATATTGAAACGTTGCAAAACCTTGTCAATATACTCTGTTTGCGATAACCAAATCAACTTCTTTGATCTGTCTCTCTCAATGCGCATACCAAGTATATGACTTGCCTCACCCATGTCTTTCATGTCAAACGATTTTGCCATCTTTGAATTCAAAGCTGAAATTTCTTCTGAGTGCTTGCCAGCAATCAACATATCATCCACATACAAAATAAGGATCAGCCAAGTGCCATCCTTAGCCTTCTTTGTACATAGACAGTGATCGAACTCACTACGTTTGTAGCCTTGAGAAAGCATAAACTTGTGGAACTTATGGTACCATGCCCTCAGTGATTGTTTTAAGCCATAAAGACTCTTTAACAACTGGCATACCAAATCTTCCTTGCCTTTCTCAACAAACCCTTCTGGCTGCTGCATGTAAATTTCCACATCTAAATCACCATGCAAGAACGTTGTTTTGACATCCATTTGGTGCAACACCAAATCTAATATGGCAGCCAATGCAAGAAAGCATCTCAATGTAGTCATCTTGACCACCGGAGAGAAGACTTCATCAAAGTCAATGCCTTGTTCTTGCTTAAACCCCTTGGCAACAAGCCTTGCTTTGTACTTTGGCTGACTATCATGAGTGGTGATCTTATACTTGTAAACCCATTTACAAGGTAGATCCTTTTTGCCCTGTGGTAATTTAACTAGCTTCCATGTCTGGTTTTTATGCAAAGCTGTCATCTCTGACTGCATGGCCAATTGCCAATTCCCGGAGTCCTTCATTTGCACTGCTTCCTTGTAACATGAAGGCTCATTGCAATCAGTCAACATGACATAGTTCATAGATGGAACAAACCGATCAGGAGGTCGTGAGATACGTCCAGATTTACGCAAAATAGGTGGCTCAGGCTCAGCCACAACTTGTGGTTCCACTCTATCCTGTCCTTGCTCCTCTTGAGCCCTGACATTTTGTCTTGCACATGCAGGTCCATCTTCTTGGAAGACAACTCTTCTAATCTCCTCAACCCTCTCTGGTTTAGAATGATATTTGGCTTCATTACAGTGAACATCATTGCTGCGGATAACCTTTCTGGATTCGGGATCCCAAAGTCTGTACCCCATCTCACCAAAATTACCATAGCCTAGAAATATGCACTTTCTACTCTTTGGCTAAACTTTGTTCCTAAATTCCTTTGGAACATGAGTATATTCCTCACAGCCAAAGACTCTGAGATGCTTGTTTGAGGGCATTTTGCCTGACCATACCATCTCTACCACTGAATCCTTCTGCAAAACCTTGCTAGGAGATCTATTTATAAGATGAATAGTTGTTGATACAGCTTCAGCCCAAAACCCATTTAGCAGTTGTGCATTAGACAACATACTTCTGACCTTCTCTTGTATGGTCCTATTCATCCTCTCAGCAACACCATTTTGAGGAGGATTGTAAGGAGCAGTAAGTTCATGTTTTATACCTTTTGACTCACAAAAGTCATGAACGGCCTTTGAAACATACTCTCCAGCATTGTCAGTGCGTAAGCATTTAAGCTTCTTGCCACTCTGATTCTCCACAAGTGTCACAAACGTTTTGAAAACACTAAATGCTTCATCCTTGTGCTTGAGAAAGTAAACCCATACTTTCCTCGAGTAATCATCTATAAATGTCATAAAGTAAGAAGCTCCCCCTAGAGATAGGTTAGGCATAGGTCCACACAAATCACTATGAACAAGTGCCAATTGTGTATCTCTTCTACTGCTTCTATGCTTATGTGGCTGCTGTGTTTGCTTACCATACAGACAATGTTCACAGAATTCAAAATCATTAAATGAAAATCCAAGAAAATAACCAGAATGAGACAAGATTTCCATTCCCTTCTTGGACCTATGTCCTAACCGGCTATGCCACAAAGAAACGTTCGGCTGCTCGGTTACACTGATTACATTTTTAGAGACATTTGATACATAAATCATGTAAAGTACTCCAGACTTTACTCCATGTGCTACTGTCATAGAACCCTTGGATATCTTCCACATGTTCTGTCCAAAAGTGGTGACGTAGCCAGCATCATCAAGTAAACCTGTGCTGATCAAGCTCTTTGTAATTGCGGGAGCATGTCTCACATTCCTTAGCGTGAAAGAAGAGCCATTCTGAAACTTCAATTGAACATCTCCAACACCTAAGATCTCACATGTCTGCCCATTGCCTAGCCGAACATGATCTTTAGTGGTCACATAAGAGGTAAACCGCTCCTTGTTTGGAGACACGTGAAGTGATGCCCCTGAGTCTATAATCAGAATATTGCCTCTTGCCCTCAAGAGGCAAGCATATGAAATTGCATATGAAATTGCATATGAAGATAGACCCTCGCTTTATATTTGATATCACCAGTCTAAAAATTCCCTTTTGCTATCATTGTTGGACCACGACAAACACTCCAAGACATCATTCCCCCAAGATATCCATGCATAACTATCCTCTTACCATACTATCAAGATGATCCCTATGAATTCTTTGCCCGCGGTAGTATTGGATAGTGCCACTATATGACTAAGGGTATAAATGAGAATGAATGCACCTGCACTAGAGCCTGCTTGGTCTGGGATAGTTTCTTCCTCCTAGCTACTATCTATACCCAAAAGGAACTTTGGGGGGGTCACAAAAAGCGCACATCATATAGCCCTCCCCTAAAGCTATTGTCCTTGCCCATTCTTCAATGCTTTGATCCCACTCCAAGAAATGAGCCACTCAAAGTGTTGTCACCATCCTTCCTGGCCTCATGTGCAGATGACACACTGGCTTGTTGTAGGTAACCAGTGGGTTGGTTGTAAAAAATGTTGTCAAATCCTTCTCTTGCAAAACATATGAGTGAGAGAGAAAAGCCCAGATCATTGGACACAATTGGTAGCAACCAAGGGTCCCATGCATCCCATGCAAACACTATACCTTGACAAAGAGGAGGCTGGATAATTCTCATTATGTTGGCAATGTGTTGACCATCAAACATACTCCTAAAACATCTACATAGAATAGGGGCATCACCCATCTTTGAATCTAAATCACCACACAAATGACTCTTAGCCCGCTGCTCAGCCTTTGGAACGTGAACCATCTCCAATCCTCCAACCACACTTACTTGTTGGTTACTGACCTTCAATAAAACATTCCTCATGCAAGGGTGCCTTTAGCTTTCTACAATGCTCTTGATCTATGTTGGCGTAGAGGACTTTTTTCTTCAAAGCCCTCCCCTTGCTTTGGTACGTCTTCCTTATTTTGCAAAACCGTGCTAAACAACTCCTCTTCCTTTTCTATTGTATCTTCCATGCTATTTGCATGCCTTTTCTTTGGCGAGGCTTGACCACAACCTTATATCTTTTCACTCTTAATGCCCAGCACCGTCAATTGCCCACTTTGGTGCCTACCTTTCTCAAGACTAGAGATCTACTATCATCTACAACTAAGCCACCTTGACTTACCTTGTCCATAAAGGTGGTATCTCTTGATGCTTCAACTTCCTGCTCAGTTATTCACACTCTTGGATGGTATCTTCCTTTGATTATCTTTCTGCTAACCATGAAGTGGATGAAGTCTTCACTTGTTTTTCACCTTTCTTTGAAATATCTTCCTCATCTACTACTCAAAAACTAGTATGAGCCATCATTGCTTCAGTGCTTGATGCTCTTCCGCTTTAGGTTCTACCTTCTTAGCTAGAATAGGTAGAGTTGTGGTGTATGTTAGACCAAATAATTGTCCTTGTGGCCAACCAAAGTAAGAGGACTGCAAGTGACTCTCACTCTCTTGATTGCCCTTAGTATTAGGGTAGAACTCAAAATGTGTTAGCTTTCCTTGAGCTTGACTTGTCAGAGGGATCCTTCCTTGTTCTTCTAAGTGGGTTGTCAAGCTTGCTAGTTGATCGACAATCTTCCTCAAGGTCCGATGATTTTTAGATGTTTCGTTGCACTTGTGATCTAAGGGCAAACTTTCCAGGGTGCTCACTACAAAAAACAACCTTATTGAGCTTTCTTACTTGATGTTGCGGCCAAAAGTTGTCACTTTTCCTTCCATCCTTTGAGCTATTCTCAGTGCCTCTTCAAATGTGCCAATAAATTTACCGCCTACTTTAGCTTGGAAGGTAGGGTGCAAACCGTCAAGGAAATTTTCCCTCTTTAGAAAATCTAGAGCTCTCTCATGTTTATCAAGTGAGGCTGGCCACCTTGCCCATAGCTCTAGAAATTTCCCTTCATAAAGATTGTAATCACTGAGAGAGGTCTGGTGAAGCTTTAACAACTGGCCCCATATCTCTTTGGAGGACTTGTGCTCTTGATGCTCTTCCCAAAAAGACTCCTGAAGGACTTCCCAATCCTCCTTCTTTGCAAGTGGAAGGCCTAAGTACCATGCCTTGGCTTCACTCTTCATTAAGAGTGGAAAGATCGGCCACTTTGTGGCATCATCATCTCGTCCCGTCATTAGATATGTCCTTTCCAAATTATCTAGAAAATCTCGAGCGAAATCATCAAGTCTTCCATGAAAAATCGAGAAATCCATTTAACCTTTTAAACCAAGGATTTGGCAGCTACATTTTGTTTTTTTGTTTTTTATAGTATGACTTAGTGATTCATAAGGGTTTGTATAGGGGTGGAAAGGTTGGAGTTGGGGCTAAAAATGAGCACAAGGCTAGAACAGGATAAATATGCTTACATCAAAAGAGTGGTAGTAATCGAGAATGGGCAAGATGATGGGACATGGGGATCTTAGGATCTCTTCTAGCATTTTTGCTCCAAACAGGAAGACAATCTTTTGCTGCTAGAGTATCTTCCTAACGATATATACATTTACATGGATGTGTTGCAAGAAACAAAAGGGAAAGACTTCACGCATGTTGTTGTTATCCATACCGGATGTAGGGCTAGGCTTTAGCTACTAAAAATGCATACCTTAGATGTTGACAAGAGGCACTTCCACCACAAGCCTCTACCACTTGCTGAAGTTAACATAATCCTCCATAGTTGGCTCGAGGCAGTGAGTGGGCAGGAATAGTCTACTTCAATTGGCCTTCCATTTTGCATGCAATAGCGACACTTGGGTGGGCGGGTTTCATTTGAACTCTCTAGACCTAGAGTGAGCATAGGTCCACTTGCTTCCACCAAATGCTTCAGACTTTGTGGCTTGGACTTTATTGTTGATTTGGTTGATGACTCTTCTTTGGTTGTTGGAGAGAAACCCTCCAATGCTACACAAAATTTGATTGATGCGAGTGTGTTGATGCGACTTTAAGAAAAGAAACTTACCGCCCCTTCTTTACCTCCCTTGGTGGCACTCATTGACCGACTGCTTCGGTTGATAGCAATAATGACACCTCATAGCCCTCCCCTTTGATCCTCTTGATTTGGAATCAACACAAGCAATGCGAGATGGGGAGCTTAACTTTTGGATTTTGATGACACTACAACTTGGCAATAGCACTTCGATGAAGGCCTTTAGTGCTTCTGTGGTTTCCTCTTCTTCTGTCCTCCAATTTGCAAATTCTTGTAGCCACTCATTCATGAATGATGACATGCATCACTGGTTTTGTTAACTAAATGTTGTTACCTCTGTGGGGGCACCATTTTAATGAGGGAGGCAAATTGGTCATGGTCGCCTCTACACCAAGACGATGCCCAAGGGCCTCATCAATGGGGGATGGAAGTCTTGGATACACGACCTACCTTAGAATGCGGCTAGGATGCATGGTAAGGGGCCAACACACACACACACACACACACACACACACACACACACACACACACACACACACACACACACAGGTGCTACAATGCTCGCTATCATGCTCACTAAATAAAGCCAATAAAATGGAACACGCCATCAACATAATAACAATAATAGGGAACACGTGCCAAGGGAAATGTGAAGAAAGAGAGATCAAAAAGAGAATAGCTCAAGGAGAATCTTCAATGTAAGCAAGTGTTGGCACACAACCAAAGGAAGGGTACTAAGGGTAAGTACACTATTTTACAAAATAGAGAGCTTTGTTGTCGCCCATTCATTCACGTTGATGTGCACATAGAGATGCTTCATCTTTGGCGGATTCAAATGAGTTGGCAGCATAATGTATGACGTCATGTAGAACTCACAAGATGGCATACTCCACACCACTTCGCCAATGGTGCTAACGAGCTATATGGCATATTGTGTGGCTAGTGTTGTTAGGACAACTTTATGAGATGTCATCATAGGAAGTGCCATAGTGTGTGCTAATTACGGTTTGTACTAAGCATTCAAGGTGCACCATCGAGAGAGAGAGAGAGAGAGAGAGAGAGAGAGAGAGAGAGAGAGAGAGAGAGAGAGAGAGACATTCCCAAGTGTGGTGCATAGTGGGTGCCTAATGTTGATGATAATCGATGTGATAGTGCTATCCTATCCTCCTCTCTGTCCCCCCCCCCCCCCCCCCCCCCCCTTATGATGGTGACACCCCCTTATATAGGGAAGGAGGGTGGGATTTCCTAGATTTCTTGTTGAGAGTTCTTTATTGAGGGAGAGAGGAGTAGGGTAGAGGATTGAAATTTTTTACAAGCCGTGCTAGTCGTGGCTAGCTTATTGAGAGAAAGGGAAGTGGGGTTTTACAAGGAAATTGTTGAAGGTGATCGTAATTGGAGAGGATTAAACTGCCACATATCACAGTAGCAGCTCTAAACCAGCAAAGAATTTATGTAATGCAGTCTTGCCTCTCTCAATCGGGCCTTAGATTCCCATTTTAGAGAGGGGTACAATGATTTTGTGTTTTTGTTTTTTAAACAAAAGGGGGATTATGATCGACGGAGTAGAAGGTAATTACAAGGATTGATGACATTCAAAATTGATGTGGAATGATCATGGTTCGCCCAATCTGTGCTCTTGGTAATTTGATATTTTCTTGGGTACGCCTTTGGCTCCGTTGTGGCCTTTGGGATGCCTCTTGCATGATTTAAATGTCACCTTTTTTTGTTGTCATGATCATCGCCTATCGTGAATTATTACCTCATGCGTGTGTGAGCGTGTGTGTGTGTGTGTGTGTGTGTGTGTGTGTGTGTGTGTGTGTGTGTGTGTGTGTGTGTGTGTGTGTGTGTGTGTGTGTGTGTGTGTGTGTGCATGTGAATTTGTGAGTGCATGGTGCGTGAAAGGTGCATGTGAGTAGGTGTATGCATGCGATAGGATATGTGAGAGGGTGAAAATAGAGTGGGTTTGTGTGTGTGTTATGTAAGCATGCGTGTGTGAATTGAAAAGAGAGAGAGAGAGTTCTATTATCATCCTCCGAGGTCAAATATGACCAGCTATGGTACCAAATGAACATGTCATGTGGTGTGAGTGGAGGTCATAAGTGACTCTCGATGCTCAAAAATGGCTGAAATGAGCGTCGCAATACAGAGTCCACATCGTGGTTGGGAGAGGAAGGTATGTAGGGATAGCTCATGGCTGAATATATGGGGAAAAGAGAACCTAATGTGGTCAAAAGCTGAGAACTCAAGTAGTGTGTGGTACTCACTCTCTCGTACTTGACGAGGGCATAAGATGCAAAGTCGATGAGACTCCTCACCAATGCCCCAACATTTTGTCTCGCAACGTAGAGAATGGGAGCTAAGACGAATGGAGGCAATGGTGCGGATTGCACTCAATGGGATGGGCTCAAGGATGTAGGAATGGGTTCGGTTACCACGTTCGGAGAAGAACACAGATTTGTAGTTTGGGGCAATGTGTGTGGTATAATGGTTGAAGCAAGAACCTCTGGATTTCTCCCAAGCTGTGATACATTGGCGTTGTAAGAAGGCCTCATTAACTTGGGAGTCGATCGATGCATCCTTGGCCAAGTGACATGCATCCCATCTTCCAAACCATTTCTTGATATCAAGCATCCACCCCGAACTTAGTATTTTGCTCTTGCATGTCTTTTGGACCTTTTGACTTGCTTCATATGCGATTCTAAGAAGTCGATACAAAAGGCTACGTTGTATCTTAAGCATGTACTCCACAACCCTTTGCATGCCCAAGACCTCAATGGAAAGCGATCTGAACTCAAGAAGTAAGAGCATGTAGGGTGTTTGTGTCTTGACTTGGAGAAAGTTGGTGAGAAAACGCTTTTGGACATTCTCAAACTCTTTCCAAGTAGACTTTCCGATGCTACCACCCCACACCTCCACTCCATAAAGAAGCACCGGTGTCACCAATGTGTCAAAGAGGTACGTTTTGAGAGCCCAACACTTGATCTCTCCAGCATTGCACATGTTCTAAAATGCATAATAGTAAGCCCTCTTTCCGGCTTCCAAGTGACACATTGCGTAATTCTTTAATCTATGATTGGATGGAACCTCAGGGCAAAGGTACTTGAAGCTATTTACCACTTCAAGTTGCTCATTGTTGTATAAAATGCATGGATTTTCATCATTGAGGGTCTTTACAAGCATTACCTTGGTTTTGGATCCATTCACGATCAGCCCGCTATGTAGGCAAAAGCGTTCCAAGACACTCATAAGCTTTTGTGCATCTTCTAAGGTATGTACCAAGAGCACTACATCATCAGCATAAAGCAAAAGCATGATCACCGCATTTCCGATCTTAACCTCTTCTATGCCTTCTTGTTGCATAAAATCAAGAACCATGCATTCCAATTCATCGATGAGTAGCCCAAAAAGGGTTGGGGAAAGTGGGTATCCTTGTTTGACACCAATGGTGCTTGCAAAAAATTCTGAAATTCCATCTCCCATATGTAGTCGACATATCACTTTTTGGTAGATGCGAAAGACTGCATGCATAAATTCTCTCGGCACTTGAAGGCTTTGCATACATCTCCAAATATTTCCTCGTGGTACCATGTCAAAAGCTTTCTCGAAATCCACAAAGCAACAATACAACTTTTTTCCTTTCAATCGAGATGCTTCCATAAGAACTCAAAGAGTGACAAGGTGATCAATAGTGCTATGATAATTTTGAAAACCTGCTTGGCCTAGTGCACGTTTGCCGTTATTTTCAGCCCATTCACTTACCTTCATCTCCATGATACATCCAAATACCTTTTCCATCAAAGAACCAACCATTATAGTGCAATAGTTGTTCACATTGTTTACATCTCCTCCTTTGTGCAAAGGTTTGATCCAAATTTCACTCCAATCATAAGGCATGCCATGCTGAAGTGCAAAGTTAAACATATCGCATATCCAATATCGTGTTTTCTTGCTTGTCTATTTAATCATTTCATCCTTGACACCTTGAAGGTCCCCTGCCTTAGTAGCAAGTTTCTCAAGCGTGCAACATACATCTTCAATGGTAAATAAGGGAGGCATAAACGAAAGGGAGCTACAACACTCCATATTATCAATATTGGGTTTCTCATAGAGGCTCTTGCAATACATATACATATCGTCAAGAGTCAAGTCACCAAAGCTCTCAACACGCTTGCCTTTTAGATTTTGCCAAAACTTGCCACATGCATGTGCTTTCTCTTGCGCTAAAAGAAGTTGTTTTTTTACTTCCCACCTTCTCCTCTTTTTTTGAACAAGTGCTTTGTATGTGTGTGAATCTTCCAAGTAAGCTTCCTTGTCTTTGCTTGCATCCAACCTTAGCAAGTGTTTGCGGACTTGACTACATTCCATGTCGAACCATTTCTTCTTGGTGCTACCCTTCTTAGATCTTTTGCAAGACATGTGTTTCACCGAAAAACATTCCTTCGCACATGAGCAAATTACTTCTTTGAAAACTTTCCACTTGCATTCTAATGTTGGGCTCTCTGGATGCTTTGTCATGCTTAACATTTGGTCCACCATATTAGCATATATAAGTGCTCGTTTAAAGTCTAGACGTAGGTACGAATGATTCACGTCATGATTGGAGGCTACATGCTCGGGTCTTTTACCACACTTGAGGTCAATACATAGCATCCTATGATCCGATTCCGGATTCCATTCACCAAGTGTAAAGCTTTGTATGCATTCTAGAGTGGCTTCCGAAAACAACATATAGTCAATCACGCTATCACCATTGCGCTTTCTACATGTAAATTCATTGGTGTCTTGCCATAAAGATACACCATTTGCAATGAGCATTCTGGTACTATTGCACATGTGTAGAAGTGACTTTCCATAGTGATCCAATTATGTTGTATCATGAGAACTTTGATTATACATGTATGAGTCATCCACTCTTCTTGAGACATGCGGCATGTCGACTTGTAGTGTGTCGTGTTGTAACGTATTTGTGCGAGCATTCATGTCTTCAAATACAATGACTTCACCTTGGTCCTTGTAATGAGCAATGGCTTCCTCTAGTTCAACAAAGGGCTGATCTCTATCCATATCCAAGCGAGCATAAAAGTTGGAGTCATAGTGAGGAATGTAGCAACCAACCACAAACATGACTTGACCATTGGGTGGGCTGATTTTCAGCCATAAGTAGAGTTTATACTTATCTTCTTTGACAATGGAAACATATTTCAAACCCTTTTTGATCATACATGCTACGCCTCCTTGGCCTCTACGTTGCTTTGCATTTCTGGTCCACATCAAAGAATGCACATCATATTTGTTAAATCCAAGAATTTGTTGCGGATCGTGCTCTCATAAGAAGTATCACATCAGAGTCATTGGTAAGCTCATCAATGCCAATTCCCGTATTCCATGGATAGCCATTACAATTCCAAAAGCTTATTTGCAAGCGTGAGTTGGTCTCATAGATCATGTGTCCCTATTTGTTGGGTGGACTTGCATCCTCCTCAAGTGACTTTTCTTCTTGAGATGACACCTTGACCTTCTTAGTTCTTTCTTCATATGCTTTGCGATGTACATTTTGTTGCATAAGAGTGCAATTCTCATATACATTACAACCCGTTCCTTTGAGGTAGATCCAACTATTGTCAAGGATGATCTTTCTCTTTACCTCATCATCCATGGTACATACAATAGGTCTTTCTCCCGACCGAGGGACTCCCTTGTTTTTCAACTCGATGTGCACCATAAGCCATGATTCTAGACATGCCAAAGTATGTAGCAAAAAACTTTTCAATAGCAACCGCAAGAGATTGGGGTGTTTCCATGCTTTCCTCCTTGATTCCACAAATGAGGATGTTCTTTGAGCGTTTTTGCCATTCTTGCAATTCTTGAGTGTCCACATTCACATTCTCTACATTCTTTGCTTGGATAGTGGCTTGCGTGATAAGAGATGTAGAAACCACATTATCCTTACATATATCAGCCCATGATTTGGATGCATTTCTCATCTCACATACATTATGCCGTATTGTATCTATCGTTTCCTCTTTCAATACATGATCACTCTCAACTTTGCTCAAGCACTCTTTCAATACATTCATGTCCACAAGAGAGCGCTTACATTCTTAAACTTCATTCTCAAGATGCACCAAGTGTGTTATTTGCATTTCAAGAACCTTCTTGAGGTGCTCATTCTCCACAACAAGAACTCTTAAAGTGCCATTCTCCATTGCAAGTGCGCGCAACTCTTCACCTTGCTTGTTGATGATTTCTTGTAATGAGATCAAGTAAGCCATGATCATTGCTTCCATTGTTGTAGAGAATGTGGCTGGATTAGCATCCAAATTCCTCAGAGATTTTGCATAATTCTCCATGGTGAGTGTGGATTTTTCACCCTTGCGAGTTTGTCCGACATGCCTTCAAGTCAGCAACAAAAACTCAAAGTTATGACAGATTCACAGAGAGAGAGAGAGAGAGAGAGAGAGAGAGGAGACCAACTGAGAGTGTGGATGTGTTTGTGTGAATCAAACTGAGAGAAGGAGAGATGAATTTTTTGCATTGCTTGTTGCTACCGAGAGAGAGAGAGAGAGAGAGAGAGAGAGAGAGAGAGAGAGAGAGAGAGAGAGAAGGGCAAATGTTTTTCCATAATTTTGGAGGCTATTGACATCATGGTAATGGGCCACCAATGTTTCATCTGGGAGAAACACACTTGTTTCAGGATAGGTTTGATCAGGCCCCTTATAATACTTGAGTCTAAGACACCATCCTCGAGTTCTTAATTAGCCATTTCATGATAGGGGGCTTCAGCTCTCGTCCCACAATTCTTTGAAAATTCCAGTTGCCATTCCGTCCCACCCAGGGGATCTCTCTTTTCCTAGGGCTTGAAGCATGAGAGAGCCTTCCTCCTCGGTAAATTCCTTCTATAGGAGGCTGGAATCCAAAATGGAGATCGTTTTTTGGGATACTTCCAAGAAGATTAGCTCTGGATTCATCCACTTTGGGGATCAGGCCTTAGGTTGTCCTATGATCTATCATAGGTGATCAAGCATCAAATGAGCCATTTTATACGGGTCCTTAACCTCATTTCTGTGAGCGAGTGGACTATACCCCATTTTCTCTTTACTTTGAGGGCTCTGTAAAAGTAAGTCTGATTAGCCTCCTCCGACTGAAGGAAGGTTTCTCTCGACAATATTCTGGCCTTCCTCACCTCCTCCAGTTGGTAGTCAGTGAATTCTCCCTTGGCTTCAAGCCACCTTCTATACTCAGCTTTCGAGGCAGACCCTTCTTGTTCTTTTAAGTTTAGTAGCTTAACTTTGTACCCAACTCTTCCATTAATGAGAGAGGAAAACAAACTCCTCCACCTCAAGGTGCTCTTCTTCTGTGCCCTCTTTCCTACTGTCCTTCCCCATTGGTCCTTTCCCATTCCCCTCAGGCCTCAATTACCATCAGGTTTTCCAGATTGGCACCTCGAAGAACCTCAAATAGATTTTTGTAGAGAAAAGGGGTTTTGGGGATGCCTGGTGGGTTTCCTTGATTTGCCCAGCTGCCCGTGCCTGGGATTTGAACCGCTTACATGAGATGCTGGAGACTTGCAACCATCCTTTATCTCCTTCCAAACATGGGTGATAGAACAATCTTCTGAACCATTAGGGATGTCGTTTTTTTTTGGGCGGCTAACTGAAGTGGTATCCTTTCAGAACATCTTAAGTGCATAAGTGAAGGGTGAGTTTAGAAATGAAAAGACCCATGGAAGTGGAAAGTCAAAAGACCTTCATGGACTAAAGAGGTGGTTGAGCACACATTGATACATTTATGTTTTTCTAATGTTTTATTTTCCCTTCGGCGTTTCCTTCTCTTTAGTGTGTCCTTCTTGCAATTTGCACTATGTAGGTAGTGATTTTGGTAAGTCTGATTAGCCTCCTCCGATTGAAGGAAGGTTTCTCTCGACAATATTTTGGCCTTCCTCACCTCCTCTAGTTGGTAGTCATTCAATTCTCCCTTGGCTTCAAGCCACCTTCTATACTTAGCTTTCGAGGCAGACCCTTCTTGTTTTTTTACGTTTAGTAGCTTAACTTTGTACCCAAGTTGCTTCAGGCTCCCCTCGTGGTATTTCTTCCTTCTGGGGCCTGCAGTTTTGATTGCTTTCTAAATGTTCTTGGCAAAGATTTTCCAAGCCCTAGGGCTTTCTGTATGCACATCTTTCCAAAGTTTGATCATTACTTTCAAGGTCAAGCTTTTAAACAAGGGGTCTTTGAACAAGTGAGCCCCCATCGACAATAGCTTCTTAGATTTGGTTTTTTCTTGGTTTCATGTTTAATGGCAGGTGATCCAACATGCATAGTGAGGCTACCACCTTCATCTCAAGCAAAGATGGTAGCTAGTCGCCTTGATGAGAGTAGTAGCAACGGTCTAGTTAAGATGTCATACCGGCATACTGCAAACTAGTGTACGTGAACCCAGGCATGTCATTCCAAGGCCCCGCCTCCCACATGTCTATAAGGGCCCACCTCTCACACAACCTTAGCCATTTAGATTTTTCAAATCCAGTTAGCATGGATGATGAGCCTGTTCTATCCTTTCTCTTCTCCACCATATTGAAGTCTCCCACCAGAGCCCATTCCCCTTCAGCCTGGATCTCTTCAAGTTGCTTCCATAGCTTTGCTCTTTGCTTTGCCAAGAGTAGGGTCCATAAATAATGATAATGATAATAAGCTGATCTGTCCATTTGATATCAACTCCTAGAGCTCTCCCAAAAGGGTGGTTGAACACCACCTTAGGCTCTAGGTCCTTGTCAACTATAGTAAGGATGCTAATGTACCCATCAACACCTTCTCCATAGAAGATGATCTTCTTCTCTAAAGCTTGCTTTCTCTTGCTTGTAGCATCCAGCTGATGTTCTTGGATAGCCCAGCAGCTGATTTCTTTTCCCTTCGTAACTTCCTCCTAGAACAGGACGCCCTTCTTCTGGGTCTTGAGCCATTTCACGTTCCAAGAATAGAGAGCAAACTCTTCCATTACTGAGAGAGGAAAACAAACTCCTCCAACTCGAGCTGCTCTTCTTCTATGCCCTCTTTCCTACTGTCCTTCCCCATTGGTCCTTTCCCATTCCCCTCAAGCCTCAATTACCATCAGGTTTTTCAAATTGGCATCCCGAAGAACCTCAATTAGATTATTATAGAGAAAAGGGATTTTGGGGATGCTTGGTGGTTTCCTTGATTTACCCAGTCGCCCGCGCCTGGGATTTGAACCGCTTACATGAGATGCTGGAGAGTTGCAACCATCCTTTGTCTCCTTCGAAACATGGGTGATAGAACAATCTTCTGAACCATTACGGATGTCGTTTTTTTTTGGGGGGGGCTGACTGAAGCGTATCCTTTCAGAACATCTTAAGTGCAGAAGTGAAGGGTGAGTTTAGGAATGAAAAGACCCATGGAAGTGGAAAGTCAAAATACTTTCATGGACTAAAGAGGTGGTTGAGCACACATTGATACATTTATGTTTTTCTAATGTTTTATTTTCCCTTCGGCATTTCCTTCTCTTTAGAGTGTCCTTCTTGCACTATGTAGGTAGTGATTTTTTTTTTGAAGCCATTAGGAATACCTTACATTAAAATAGTAAAACTCCTTCATTAGAATAAAAAAATCTTTTCTCCTTTTTAGGTCTCTTTCTCTTCAATTTTGCTTGAGCATCTTCATCAACCATCTAAACGTCTTTAGAATCAACACCATTTGCTAAAGAATTTGCAAAACCCCTCAACTTTCCACTATTGTAAGTGGATGATTGTAGATCTATTTGATGAGCTATATATACAAAGTTGGAGGGTACATCAAATCCCACACAATACACTTCAATCACCTCCAAGCATTATAACCATATAGAACCAAACATATGCACTTTGGTTGTAAAACCACATTTAGCACACATTTTTTGATTCCCTTGATTGCTCTTCTTGCATCTAGCTATTGTCCAAACAAATTGACTTGCTCCTACTTGCATCCATAGCTACATTTTCCACCTCTTCTAGAGTAAACAATTTTTGGTTGCACCAACATATCAGAGCAATAGTGCAAGTAAAAAAGTACACTCGATGAAGAAGCTATCTGAGCTTTGTATTAAAGAAATAGCATCATTTTAGACCCTTAAATGGATTCAATGTTATCTTCAATCAATTGTCATTGCAAGGACTCAATTTTGATAGAGATGTTCAGTCTATCTTCTTGTTATGCTTTCTACGTTCCTCATGATATATTTTGTCCACAGTCAAAAGTAACTCTACATGTAAGGGAAAGTTGATCTACAATGATGTAGTCAATAATTTTCTCACTAAAGAGATTCTTAAGAAACCTATTTTTCCTACCAAGAGTGGTGATGCATATTTTTCTAACTCATAAAAGCAGCAAGGCTGCACTCATGATCGTGCCAAGAGTAGAGATCCTAAGAAGTCACATAGTAAATCCATTTGTTACATGCATAATATTGAGTAATGTCATTGCCATAAGAAAGGCCATATATAGAAGGATTGTGGATCATCACCAAAAGACAAGAAAAAGCCTTAGGATGAAAAGAGGTCTCACAGTGATGCAAAAGGCAAGGGCAAGATTGATGAGACCAATGCTGTTGAGTCTTTTGTGGATCCTATTGTTGAGTCTCCTATGACTTCTATTGTTTTTGTGAGTTGCATTATTTCTTGGATAATGTATTGTTTTTCACTTCTAATGTAACAATAGATGCCCTTGTTGCACAAGATGCAAGTTTAGCACAAACTTAAGTTATCAATTCTTGTGCTAGTTTTCATGTTATGTTGTATAGAGTGTGGTTTACTTCTTATGTGAGTAGTGAGGGCATTGTGAAGCTGGGAGATCCTCATACACTTTGAAACTTTAATTAGCTTTAACTTGTGCGGTTTTGTAAGAAATGTAGAAAGAGATAGGATCTTGTAGCAACAGTGAGATCGAGTCGGGGATGATCCTAAAAAAAGCCCTGGTTTTAAGCATTTAGTGATGGTTCTTTGGGATGAACAAGAGTGGGTTCCAAGTAGGTGGGCAACTTGGAGAGAGAGAGAGAGAGAGAGAGAGAGAGAGAGAGAGAGAGAGAGAGAGAGAGAGAGAGAGAGAGAGTCTTTGTGTGCTCAAAAGTGAGAACCTCTTTGCTTGAAGGTTTTTTTTTAAGAGCCGGATTTTTGGGCTATAGAAAAGAGTGTGAGGATTGGGTCTGGGTGTGTTTGCTTGACCTCATCAGTGTCATCCACCCATGCTCTCTCAAGGTAGAGCTTAGATAGCAATGTAAACAACTAGAGCCAGTAGGAAGGAATACAAGGGGCGGGTTATCCTTCAATACGGATGTCGTGTCTCATGGATATGGCCTCCTTATGTAGTGCTACGGGTGGGTGGTAGATAAGTGTGTGTGTGTGTGTGTGTGTGTGTGCGCGCTCGCGTGCGGTATTAACTATGCCACCATCCACGTCCACATCCCTGCCCATCAACCATCGGCCATCGATCATAGCACTAATGGAATGTACATATGGCCTATCACAAGAAATTGGCTCCATACCATCCACGATCACAAATAAAACTTCATCAATGTGCAAGCTGGAATCGACCAAATATATGTGCAGTATTGGCCTCTCGTCATATGGGGACCTTACAAATTGAGAATCATACACTATGGTGGGTAAAATTGATAGGTTGGCATTGCAGATATACTAACACCTTTAGGCAAAGACTCGGCTTAGCATAGGTTACATTTTGGGGTGCAAAACCAAGAATCATTTCCACATACATATTCAAAATAGCATGCTTATAACCAAAATTAAGGAGAAGATTATTAAATGAGACTACACAATATCAAGGGCCAGATTTTTTAAGGCCGAACCTCCCTTAAAAATATTTTCATTACTCATGCTCTTGGAGCTATTTGCCAAAAAAATAGAAACTTGAGTCTACATAGGACCGTGGATGCTAAGATCTCCATGACCCAAGCAACTTAGTGGCTTCTATAATCATCATGTATCATTCTCCCCTTCTTCTAAGCAACAATGAATGATCAATACAAGTATATTGTAGAGATTAGGAGTGTAATCCATAGGGATTTTGGTTATGAGATTCATAGAAACTATTGGGATAAAGGCCTTTGTGCCTTGCCTGACCGCCCATGCTATGTGCACTCGCCCACTAACCACCTCATTGATTTGTACATATACAAAGAATAAGGGGCAGCTCATTTTGAGTGTTTCTCTTCCCACACAACTTGCACTCCTTCTCCTTCTTCCCCTTCCTGCATGCACTACATCGCATACCGCATCACGTATGCATTCCACACAACAGACGAACTCGCAACTGGTATCAGAGCTACGGCTTGGCGATCGGCGCATGCAACGACTTCCAAGCAAGACATGGAAGAGACAGAGTTCGGCTTGAGCTTGGTGGTGATGGAAGCTTGATGGAGCTTCCTTGAGAAGATCCGAACCAGAGGTGGAACCGGATCGGGGCAAATCAGCCCGACATCAATGGCACTCGGCTCCCTGCACCCATTGCATGTGCCGCCTCTCTCAAGGAGAGAGAACCTTGAGGGAGAATTGAGGGATGTTCTATCAAAAGGAATTTTTACATGAAGTGTGGATCTATAGGGAATCGTCTCTACATTTTTTTTGAAGCCGAATAGATTCTGCATAGCAAAGCTTGGAAAGCATCTAGATTTTGGACCACAGATCAAGCAGAGCTTGTGTGCATTGTAAGCAATAAATTGCCAGCTGCAAAGTCGAGCAAGCTTGGAATCTGCAGAGCGGGTGGAGCTTGGAAGCCAAAGTTGTGAGCATAGAAAATATCAACAGTAGTGCAATTTGCAATTGAAGACTGCACTGGACATTGGGATTGGGTGTGTGTGGTTGGTTGTGTGTGTGGTTGCATACACACACACTGCAATTATTTGAATAGAGCAGCACTGGTAGAGCCCAAATCAAGCATATGAAACTAACACACACACACACACACACACACACACAAATAGGCCCACGAACAATAATTGGGGCAGCGCTCAGAATCAAGCATTCAATAGCACTAGGGAGTGATTGGCCCAAGAAAGGTTCAATAGCACTGGGCAGCGGGCGGATCTGCAGCAAGGGAAAGCAGGAGATGAGGAAGCAAGGGAGAAAGTACAGTGTGTTTCTCTTTCACACACACACACACTTCAATTTTGATCGCGCTCATACAAAGGATTTTTTTTTCTTTTTCATCTAAGCATGTGTTCACACACAAACACACACGATTCTAGGCTCACAAGTGAGTCGAGCAAAAGAGAAAATGCAAAACAAGAGGAAGAAAGGAATGCTCAAACGTGTAGGCGGCCTCTGCGGGCAAATAAGCATGGGCATCAACATGTCACCTACCGACAGCTTTGGCATAGAGCAAGGGAGGGAGATAAAGCACATTAGCTCTCCTCCGGCATGCATATGGCATGGACTACAAGGCATCAACGGCTCAACATCGGCTTCGTGCATCAGTGATTGGCATCTGCTTGGCGCATCAATTTTGACACCTATTTAGGTGGCTACAACATCGGTGCTTCCGTCCAATGGTGGAAGGCGGCATCGAGCACTTTCCTAGCCTCGAGTGAGAGTGGTTGGGCTCTCCTACAGCATATCCTTGCCATCGGCTTTCTTCCCTCGACCATTCCAAAGCGGATTTTCTTTGAGATGGCATCCCCTGGCCCCCAGGCTTTCCAACCTCGACATAGCAAGAGACAGATGAGTAAGAGTGGCATCGGCTCTCCTCTAGCCCCCATCAAGAGCGGCCCGGCTCAACCTTATGCTAATCACACATTGCTCTTTGTTGCATTCCCTACTAATGCTTGTAATCACATCCTAATCACAAGCTCGCCCAAGCTCATGGGATTACGATTAGAGAAACATATGCACAAATCCTAATCTACACACTAATCTAATCATGCACAAAATACAATAATCAAACACACAATAGACACTCAAGCAATTAGAGGGTGATTAGTTCTTAATGCACACAAATCAAGACACTAATAAACAACTTGAGGGGAAAGCAAAGAGAGAAGCAATAGGATTCAACTTCATTGCATCCTTAACCGGTTCGTGAAGAGAGTACATGCGGCTCCAAGCCTCCGCTCCATAGCCTCTTTCTTCTTCTTCTCTACTCTAGGGTTTTTCACAAAATGATCTCTCCCCCTTTCACATGACCTACAATTCACTTATATGTCTAGGATTTCAAAAACAAATGGTCGGTCGCCCAAGGCACATAAAGTAAAATAATAGATACAATCTGAAGCTTGTGAAGAGCCCGTGAACCTATACATAATAAATGGAAAAATATGCTCATGGAGAAGAGGTAAATGACTGTTGGTGTTGGATGCTGCCAACATACTTGGACAAAATAAGGTCCACTTTAGGCTATGTATTTGAATTCATTGGAGGTGCAGTTTCAGGGTGATCTCGTTTGCAGGATTGCATTACCTTGTCTACTACAGAGGTTGAATATTTTGCAGCTTCAAAAGCTTGCAAGGAAGCTATATGGCTCAGTCGACTAGTGGGAAACTTGGGAATCAATGTTGAGATGCTTGTGTTATATTGTGATTTCCAAAGTGCTATACAATTGGCAAAGAACCTAGTGTTTCATGCAAAGACAAAACATGCGGATGTGAAGTATCATCTCATTTGCAAGGTCCTCGGGGACAAGCAATTGTAGCTTGCCAAGATTCACACCATTGAGAATCTTGCTAATCTTTTAACAAAGGGCTTACCTTCAGAGTGGTTTGCACATTATCGGACACTCATGGGCATTGGGTAGATGATCATGGTCAATGTCTACGTGTATTGTATGCATATAAAGGCACATTGTCCTTTAAGTGGGAGGTTGTTGGGGTAGTAAAGCCCAATGTGTCGTGCCGAAGTGTTGGTCAGCGGGCACTAACCACGGGAACTAACATTGACCATTCAATCTACATAAAATAATAAGGACTCTTAACCTTAAACACTAGTGTGTTTGGAGTCCACACCTTGTTTCTCCTCTTCTCTTCTTTTCTCCATTGCTACACACACACACACACACACACACACACATTCTCTCGCTCACACACTTCTCTTTATCTCTTTAGTATAGTCATTTTGGTCCTGTAAAAATATGTTCAAATGCTTACACAATTCCCTAAGCACTTGTGGATGCAGTGTCAAAATTTTGGACCCATAAAGTTTTGTGGTGCACCTTTTTGCCATAAACATAACCCTAGCCCTTTCACACTATCTTATTTTCTCTTACTAGAAAGACAATTCTAAAAAGACAAAATCATTTTACGTACACCAAAAGTCAAATTTTGTGGCATTACCTCCCCTTTGAAAATCATAGTTGTCCTCAATTCTGTTTCTTATCAGTGGAGGATTTCTTGAGCACTTCTTAAGGTAGCAACATGGGCGGTGACACCCTATAGTTTTGTGATGCACTTTTTTGCCTTCTTCTAAAAAATTCTCCTCTAGCTTAGGCTACCGTCCCCAGCAACGACACCAACTGTTGGTTCCCTTGTAGCATAGCTCCAACAGATCAACAAAATCATCAATCCGTGGATGGTAGTGACCCGACTAGGGCATGGAAGCATCACACATGGGTGAGTGTGTGAGAGTAATGAGTAAGAAAAGAGTGGGGAAATCATGAGAGTCCATCTAAATTAGAGAGAAGAGAGAACTAATAAAAGGGATTAGTGTTACACACACTCTAAACCTTATGTTAATCACACATTGCTCTTTGTTGCATTCCCTCTACTAATTCTTGTAATTACATCCTAATCACGAGCCCACCCAAGCTCATGCGGTTACAATTAGAGCAATGTATGCACAAATCCTAACCTACACACTAATCTAATCATGCACACAATACCATAATCAAACAGACAATAGGCACTCAAGAAATTAGAGGGAAATTAGTTCTTAATACACAGAAATCAAGACACTAATACACAACTTGAAGGAAAAGCAAAGAGAGAAGCAATAGGACTCAACCTCATTGCATGCTTAACCGGTTTGTGAAGAGAGTACATGCGGCTCCAAGTCTCCACCTCCATAGCCTCTTTCTTCTTCTTCTCTACTGTCTATAATGGTCATCGGTTGGCTAGCACCTAGCTCCATCTGAATGGTAGAATCTATAGCACAACTAATGGGTCTAGGGATGACATCAACCTGTAAGTGTGTGGGCAATGAGTTGTGTGGCTCAAGATCCCTCAATCGCTGACTCTCTAGCTCTAAGTCAACAACATGGTCAATGGAAATCGAGGGTGAGATATGGCTTATGTCAATTTGTGGTGTGATAGAAGGTCGACTCTATTGAACGTCGGTCGAACTCTCCTCACATATGGTCATGAATGCTAGCTCATGTCGCCACTCCTCGTGGGGTAGGCCTCTCTATAGATTGTGAACATGGTCTAGATCTCTGTAGTGTGGATGTAGTCAAAGAAATTGTAGGAGATCTATGAGGATGTGCTATGGTATGTGGTATAGGAACCCAAATCCGTTTATGTACTCTATGAAATTCATTTGCCTCTAGTGACTGTCTAGATGTGAGCCAACCGTGGGATAGACCATCATGTGTATTGTTGCTCTCAATCCAAATGAGTGTATCATCACTAGCTAATGGCCTAGTATGTGTCATCATGTGAGGCACATAAACGTGTGTAGTGGCCCTACAATAAGCTCTATGTGGTGAGCTATAGGCCGGATATGTCCTAAGTCGCTAGCTCTAAAACTTGTCAACTCATCGAATGTAGACCAAAATTAAAATCCCTATAAAAACAGGGTCTATGCCTGCAACCTGGCTCAAATTCGGGGCAAAATTTGGTCAAATCTAACTCTTCGGGCGTATTTGCACTAAAGTGTGCCTATTCGTGTGTAAGTGCGCGTGTACGGGGTATGGGATGCATGCGGGAAGTAAGAAGAAGAAACGGGAGCAAGAAATGCTTTTTTTTTGAGTTTTTGATATTTTTATGGGGAGGCGAGAAAAACAAAAACAAACAAACTAATCAATGAATAAATTAATAAATAAAACAAAAAATAAAAAGAAAAAGATAAAAATACTCAAAAGAGGAAATGACGAAAACAGATGCAATTATTATTTTTTGTTTTTTAAAGTTGTTTTGCTTTTTGGTGTTTTTAATAAATTTTTCAAAGTTTTTCTAATTTTGTATTAAAAATCTTAAATTTTTAAAATTGTTTTACTTTTTGAAAAATTTTGGAACTTTTTTTATTTTATTTGAACTTTAGATTTTTTAGGTTTTTTTTCGTTTTTAAATCTTTTTTAAAACTTTATGTGATTTTTGTATTTATTTGAATTTTACAAATCTTGGGGATTTTGGTGTTTTTCTTTTGTTTTGATTTAGATTTTTAAAAAAAAGGTTTTTTGCCGCTTTTTGGATTTTTAGATTTTACGTTTATTTTTTGGGGGAGGAGATTGCTAAGAGAAAAATAAATGAAATTAAATGAAATGAAAATCAAAATAAATTGAAATTCACATTAAATAAAATGAAATGCAAAAATTTAATCAAATGAACATTCAAAAAAAAGTCAATGCAATGGGTGGTCTCGCAATGGGCAGTCAGAGGGTGGCGCTTTGCGTGGCAGCAAGAAATGTGGGAGAGAAAAGTGGTGCGATGCACAGAAGGAGAAGATCGAGGTGGACGAGAGCACGGAAAAAAGGTAGACAGTGATGGATGGGGCCCGTAGGGAAATAAAGAGAGAATCTTAGAGATCTTCAGCCTCGGTGCAGCAACATAACGAATTTTTTTTGTTTCATGTTTGTGTTAAAGAGCGTGCGCATGGGTGTGTGCATGACTGCGTGAGTGAATGTGAGTGTATTTGATTTTGAGAGAGAGAGAGAGAGAGAGAGAGAGAGAGAGAGAGAGAGAGAGAGAGAGAGAGAGAGTAGGATGAGTGCATGTGTGTGTGTTATTACTATTATGATTATTTGTTTTTTATTCTTTTTTTTAATCTCATTTTTTGTTTTGTTTTTATATATATATATATATATATACACACACACACACACTTACTTTTTTAATTGAAAATGCCTTTTGGAGGGGGATTTTTTTTGGATGATTTTTAAAAAAATCTTTCAAGTCATCATAGGTTCTTATTTTCCAGATGATTCTGAAGGTAAAGTTTCGTAACTCTACCGCTCTCGAGCTTCAAGATTTGGTAGCTCTACCACTCTGGATCTTCAAGATGCATTTGTGTCTTATGTGTGTACGCATGTATGTATTATTTCATAGGTTTGGAATGTGTGATGACTCTCTGTAAGCTAGCATTTGATTTTCATCCTCTTCAAAATTAATGGATTGCATTCAACCATGGGGAGAGTGGTGGAAAATGTAGCATTTGGGAACTTGCACTTGAATATTTCCACAAGCATGAAAATAAGAATTGTAATGGAAATGGCTTATGAACTTTGAGAATAGCGGAATTAAGAGAATTAGAGAGAACAATTTTGTGAGATCACTTTGAGAGCATAGAGGGTGAACTTAATTGATGGTAGCAACATAATCATAGTGCTTAGTTAGGCTTGGCATGAAAAGCACCTCAAGCTTGGTCCGGGTTCCCACCTCAAGCACAACCCTAACTTACCTAAGGTCAAAGTACTTTTAACACTAATCTTTGAGGGTCTTCAATGAAGCTAACCCTAAGGTCTTTAAGCTCCATTGGATAGCCTTGCTCTTTGACATGCCATCTCTCATTTGAACCCCTTTACTATTGGCCCCGCATTGAGATAGATATGTAGGCACATGTCTATATTCTAACCCTTGTTCCCATATATTCTCCCACATTAAATGATCATTTTAATATGAGAAAATTGTTTGGGTTGGTTAGATATTAGATTTTATGACATTACCTCTCTCTTGAAATCATAGTAGTCCTCGACTATGAGGTAGAAGAGATAAATCCTTAGTCATTAGTCAATCTTTCTTAGTTTATAGAGGATCCCTTTTTACCCTAAGACATCATTCCAAAATGGATGACTAATCCATTTGGTGCTTGGGAGACATATGTTAACCTTCACGCACATTCCTATCACCTACGACAAACGCCATATTATTTATTTGGTAGAGTCAGGGATCGGGCTTGTCGGTCCAATAGGAAAAGGGTAAGAGTGATTGCCGATGAGAGGCACACTCTAACTGGAACATTCAAGGGTTAGCTGGCTAAGCATGGGTGCCCAAGTGTGAATGGGGCGAGCTCATATAAAAGTCAACTAAACCTAAACTTCGCTCATTCTTTCATTTGTGCAATTGAAGAGTGCTCTTGCTCCATCTCCATCTTCTTCTACTTCACTTCCTTGTGTGTGTGTGTGTGTGTGTGTGTGTGTGTGTGTGCGTGTGTGTGTGTGTGATTCACCATGGAAAACTTACCGCACCACGTAAGTGCAAGGGAGGGGGTTTTTTTACAAGTTACATAAGCGTATAAGTTAGGGGCAGGCCCCCAATAATCTATCTCCCAAGCTTAAAAATAAGGGAGATGGGTATCATATTTGTTGGGGGGGGGGGGAGGGGGGGTTTGAGAAAAGGGGAGAATGAGAGGAAGTTTTTGTGTTTCAAAATCATGGCTTCCCAAAAGATTCTAACTTCAAACTTGTGAGTCAATAGCTACAAAAATACATGCAAAAACTAACAATGCTTTGTATCAATTGCTTGCTTTGTGATTATAGTACATTTTGTGAGGAATGAAAGCTATAAAGAGTTTATATAGATGCAACTTTACACGGACATCCTAACACAACTTTACAACCATGTTTTTTGAGTAATTTAGATGGGTTAGAATTGGACAAGTAGCCAAAGTGTAGGCTGATTGGGCACATAGTTTGAAAGTCAAACTAAGACACATTAAGGGTACATCTAGTTATCAAAAGAAGTGGTTCCTTAGTACGTTGCCATTCAATATGCTACACCCTCTTTGACTAGTTTTACTTAGTTAGATCATGTGATACCTAAATTTTATATGTAAGATAGGGGTATGATAGTTTTCTTCATTGATTATCATATAAGCGTAGAAAAGGGGGTCATATTTCCTAGTATGAGTCTTATATAGGGGTATTATCCAAGTTGTCCGCTCGCAGGTGGCGTCCCGTTTTGTATATAGAGTGAATTCCCCGGGGGGGGGGTGTGTGTGTGTGTGTGTGTGTGTGTGTGTGTGTGTGTGTATGCGTGAGAGAGAGAGTGTGTGTGTGTGTGTGTGATCAAGCATTGCGACGATGGCACAGTAGCGGCGAAGCAGTTGAGCGCGGGACGATGGTAGCTCCTTCTTCTTTACGGCGAGGAATCCTCCACGAAGGCGAGTGTAGGGCGGTGAGCGACACATGCTTGCTCTCTTGAGCTTACTAGATTAGTCTGGTTGTGTGCTTGCAGCCATTTGTGGCTCGCACACAGTGTATCGGCAAGTCCCTTGCATTGGCACGTGCGACAAATGCGCACATTTTTGGCACCGCTGCCGAGGAAATGCCCTGCATTAAGCTCGAGTAGCACTCTATGTTGCTTTGTGGTGCGTTTTGAAATGTAGGAAAGGTAGAGAAGGAAGGTGTGTGTGTTGAGAAGGAGTTGGTTTTGCTGTTGTGTATTGTTTTGTTAATAAGGTATTGAAAGGTACTGTGTTTTTTCTGTCCATAAGGTGTTTTCTCTATGATAAGGTGTTAGAATTAAGGTTGCAGATCCATAATGTTAGTTACGTGTAAAGTACAGTAAGTAGTTCTGTTAGCTAATGAGTTGTTGTAGTAGTGTGTAACAGTAGCTATAAGGTATTGAAAGGTACTGTGTTTTTTCTGTCCATAAGGTGTTTTCTCTATGATAAGGTGTTAGAATTAAGGTTGCAGATCCATAATGTTAGTTATGTGTAAAGTACAGTAAGTAGTTCTGTTAGCTAATGAGTTGCTGTAGTAGTGTGTTAGTGTGTAACAGTAGCTATATTAGTTGTAAGTAGGAAGGTTAGGTGTGTGTGTGCTCGCACGCACAAGGCGGCCGCGACGACCTTATCCCAAAAAAAAAAAAAAAACTTCAAAAAATTTTATAAAAATTTTAAAGGTAGGACTGGACTCGGGAATATTTCCTAGGCCCAAGCCCAGGGCCAATCCCAAGCCCACACTTAGGCTCAGGCCTCAATCCCCCTTTAAAATTAGGTATAAATCGACCTTTTAGAGGACCAACGGAGCTTTGGGTGACCAAACGCGGTGCTGTAAAGCACACTACGACCCCCTGAGCGATACACTCATTTCGAGCTATCACATGCTCTAATCTAAAAACCGATCATTAAAAAACATTAAAAAACATTTAAAAACATCAAAAAATGAGTGAAAACGGGGTGAAGTAAGCGGTTAACCTTCGAGGTTATTCACTGACGCTTGCACATGCATCTGCGCTCTGGTCATGTGCTAGAGACCGAGCAACTAGAGAGCATTTCGACTTACGCGAGTTCTCAATATCCACCTACCTTAGGTTCTGGGCCCTCGGCGGGGATCCAAGGTAGTACAAACCAAGACCCAAACATAGCGGCTAGTGACTCTTCCTCTGACTACGATGTCATGGACGGTTACCCAATGCCTAATGCTGATAGCTCAAGCCAAGACATGCATGCCACGGGCCCACGGTCCGGACCGAGCGTGCTTAGCCGCTTGAAGGAAACCTTTAGTAGAGCCACTCGCTCCGAACATGGAGCTAACGATGTAAATGAGGGGGGTGGGAAAGTAAATTCACCATTCATGACCAATGTAGACCCTATGTCCTTAGAGAGCGTGCACGTGAATACTCCATTCACTGCACCCCCTGACTCTTCAGTGCTATTCCCCTCTGAGGTTATAATACCTGACGGTAGAAGCCTTGCCAAAGTACAAGAAGTTGAGCGGTATATCCTTGCAACGAGGGAAAAGGAAATTGAGAGCTTACGCAAGGCGGAGCAATGAAGAGAGTTAAAAGCGAAAGCTCCTATGTCAATATCCTTGCTAGGAGAGCAATCGAGTGCTCCTGAATTAGCGACCACTAAGGGTCAACCCATAGAGAGCCACATTGCATCTAGTTCAAAGGACACCCATAGCACCTCCATCCTAGATGGAGCGTTCTTAAATGAGAATTGGGAGTATGAACTACAAACGGAAACTTTGACCAGCCTATACACAGGTCACGCCTATCACGTGGATTGGTTAGATGTCCTACAATCCACAACGGGTGCTACTAGTGTGGAGGATCAATGACAAAGAGTTTGTGAGGTCATCCATAGGGTTATTGAGCTAGAGAGACAGAACAAGGGGATCCATATGCCTTCAACAGGTCGCATGAGATTCTTGGATAGAGGGAAGGCTAAACAACCAACCTTATCGCAAATGGAGACTCCCTCGATAAGTCCGATGGATCCTTCATATGTTGTTTTGCCAGGAGCCTCAGTGCAATCTGAGCCAACAAGTGATAGCTTTACTTTTCCAAGTCTAGCTCATCTTTTCCTTGATAACACCACGGCTACCATGACTACTCCAATGATGGGCATGCCAAGAAACATGCCATGGATCTCATTTGTTAGTAAAGCACCACTACATGGTAGCTCAATGCCTTCAACAGTACCTACAAGTGTGTACCAATCGTATACACCTATGGGTCCTCGTACTCATGTAGTCTCTACCCCTCCCATTGTTTCAACAACCTATGCTCCATAACCACAATACCCAAGCTCTTATTTACATGGGACCATACCGGCTAGCATTAGCATATCACATCCGACGTCTGCTATGCCTAGGGCCACACATATAAACTTTGGACAGCCACATGGCACAACACCGTACCAGACGTGGAACCCAAGGGCGTCCTATGCGCCAAGCCCAATGCCAATACCTACTCCACATGTAGTCTCTGGAGCACCTCCACCCACGGTTCCTGCTCACTTAGGTGACTTGGCAACATTTGCTCAAGCTATCGGTCGATCTATTTCTGAGAATATGCGTAACACGCCTGATAGAGAACCTAGAAGTAAGGCGGTACAAATAGTCAAGCTCACACAAAAATTTAGTGGAGACGGGGATGTGCAAAAGCATATTGAAGTGTTTGAACAAATATGTGATTCTCTAGGAGAACACAATGACCTGCATAAGAGTAATGCTTTAAGCCTAACCTTAAGTGGGAAGGCAGGGGATTGGTATAGAACCACTACTCTTAGGAGATTGTTTTTGAAAGAATACATACAAGAAGGAGTGCTTAGGGGTGTAGCCTCTCAGCTCCAGAAAGCCCAACGAGAGGAAGGAGAGTTGGTGAGAGACTTTATTAGTCGCTTAAAGCATTTGAATTCTCGTTGTAATCCAAATGAGCGCTTCAATAATAATCAATTGCTTGATAGATTCATTAGGGGATTACGACATGAGGATATCTACAATGGACTAGTCATTAGAGGTATCACCACTTGGGAAGCAGTGACCACCAATACGATCCAATTGGAGAATAATTTAATGATTCAAGAAGAAAGAGTGTCTATTGAGCCTAAATCTATTAGCTCGCAAGCATCGGGGTATCAACCAATGACCCTAAATCCTATTGCTAAGAAGCCAAAGATATCTGAGATGACTTTAGCAGATCTCACCAAGGCTATTCAAGAGAGTTTTAGAGACAATCGTGCTCCGCAAAACAATCATATGTATCCAAGACGGAAGCAACAATGGTGCTCACTATGCTATGACCGCATCGTACCAGTGAATGCCCTACTTTTAGAGTGAATGTCAATGGGAATTGTAATGCCTATGGCAGGTATGGTCATCAAGCTAAGGATTGCATAGTATTTAAGCGTGCGATGCCCAATAGACCAACCTTAGCATAGACAGACACACCTCAAGTGCCTGCATTGATGTCGGCTCCACCTCTTGAACAAACGTCACAACACATGGTCCCTAGGGCCCAAAATGTTGTTCAAACAACACCTTTACCACCTCCAATGCTAGGACCGCAACCACCACATCCAAGAATCACTTCTGTGAATTAAGTGGGTTGTGAGTCATCTATTGCTTGTTTGGAAGGCTGTGAGGAAGTTATAGACCCTAATATTGCCTATGGAATGGATGCGCTTGAAGAAAGTCCACAATACTACATGGAGGACTATTGGGGACAAGTCAAACCTGTCTATCAAGTAGATGTTCTTGCTGCAAGAGGCCAAAATATCAATTACACTACCAAGAAACCACCTCTTCAATGCTACGAGTGTGGAGGTCCACATCGTGTGGCCGAGTGTCCTATTAGGCTACAAAAGAACGCCACACTAATGCAAACCAATCAAGCGAGCACATCTACAATGCCGATACTCATGTGTAATCGATGTGGCATAGATCATTTGATTTTCCAATGTCTGAATAATCCAAATGCACCAAAGATTTCTCCATTAAACTTGATTGAGGTTAGCGAGGAACCATTACTAAGTACACCGGTGGTACCAGTAAACGTACTCACACGATTGATGCTCCAAAAACAAAATTATATTCTTGAAGAAAGAGGCACATCATCAATTGCCCAATCTCAGAGGAAGAAGAAAGCACAAAGGAAGAGATCGCAAAAAGCAGCGAAGTCAGACCCCAGTTCAAAGACCAACATAGGAATTGGTGACGACCTCGTATATATGAACGACGCTGAAGAGGATTCCGATTCTGGTGAAACCATGGAGACCAAAACAACCACTAGGAAAGAAACCAACAAGGAAGATCGTCATGAACCACAATGGCCAGGATCCAAGAAAAAGATAGGAACTTATCCAAACCCTACAGAGGAGATCGAGCGAGTCAAGCAATTAAGGAGTTTGGTATAAGATACCCAAAGGGATCTAGAGCCAGCACCCACGCAGATCTCGATTATAGACACAGTGTTCCCTACGCAACAACAACCTCAGAACGTCCATAGACGCCTAGCCATACCTAGTGTCATCCAAGAAGAAAGTGACCTAAAGCCATGGGAAAGTGGGCGTACTCACTTCTTGTTGGAAAGAATGTTTACAGAAGGACTACATGATCCTATCAAAGAAATGGAGATCCCATCTTTCCCACGTCAAGGGACTAAAGCCCAAAAGGTGCCGTTAAATATTGCCAAATTGATGGATTTCATGGCTTCAGAAGTCAGAACCACCATCGTGTCCAAACTATATGGAGACCTTGAGCTATTCTTAGCTCTTCGAGCTTTCCTCAATGGAGAACTAAAGGTCGGGCTACCACAATTTGCACAGATGGATGGAGCTAGGGAGATGCCAATAGAGGAGGAACACTTAGATCCACAACCCAACCTAGATGAGAACCTTGTTGTTGTAGAAATACATGCTAACAAGTTGGGACAATACTTTGAGGGTGATGAATCCAGTGCAACCATACCAATCACTACCAAGGGATTAACTGTGAAAGGAATCCTTGATGGTGGCGCTTGGGTTAGCATTGTGACTAAAAATTGATGGAAAACTATGGGAAGACCTCACCTTGCGACCACAACCATAGTAGTAAAGATGTCCAATGGGTCTATTGTTAAACCTATTGGGATGCTAGAAGATCTCAAGATCAAGGTCTTTGGACATAAAATAAGAGTTATCTTCATTGTTATGGATTTCTCCAAGCACACTATGGCATCTGAGATGATCTTAGGACGTCCTTTCATGAGGGAAGCAGAAATGGTGCATGACTGGTCTAAAAACAATGTCTACTTGCAGTTCTAAGATTCTGTTATTCAAGTAGATCTTGTAACTGGTTGAGCACATCCTCTAGGAAACAGGTTTATAATTGATAATAGATCTGACGTCACAATTCATTCGGCCCCATTGCAATATTGCTACACGTGTGAAGAGGACACTAATGTTGGGGAAGATTCTCCTTATATGGATGTACTACCTGGGATGACTGAGTCGGACAAGGTGGATTTGGGTCCACCTAGCAGCAACCATAGATACTTGGGGATACAGGGGGACAACCTGGGTAACACTTGAGGGGGATGAAATGCCACCACTTGTACCCTTAAATATGCTAGAAGCTATGCATATAGCTTCTGATGATCTACAAGATGAAGGTTTGGCTGGCATTGGAACCAGTAGCGTCTCACAAGACTATAGCCCACACAATTTGGGATCAGAATCATCAAATGAAATTGACTCAGAGAACGAAGAATCTGAGTAAAATCTTAGTACAAATGTGGGAACAAACCATTCAAGGCCCAGTGGTACCCTAGATGACAATCTATCCAAGGGAGCAGAAGACACAAGCGATTCATCTAGTGACTCTTTACTAGAGATCGGCCGTAATAAAAAATTAGACAAGAAGAGTAAGAGATATAAGAGGCGACGATATCGAGCAAATGTGCGTGCTAGAATACATGAAAAGTAATATACCACAGAGGCTAACTTTGGAGTTACACGTACATTCCACGTTGAAACCGAAGAGGATGATTGGTTGGACTCTGACACACCTCTACGATACCCTATTGAGCTAAATAGTGCCTATGGAAAACTGCTATATAACACCTTATTGGACACGGGTGCTAAGTATAATCTGTTATCCTATGGAGTGTGGTGTTAGTTGGGAAAGCCACCTCTATTTGAGACAATTATGCAAGTCAAGGGTGTCAATAAGAAAAAAAATGCAGTTTTTGGAATCTGACACACTTCTGTCAGTTATGAAAATAGGGTTGTAGCTCAAGACTTTTTGGTCATGCCTACTGGAACTATGGAGGGTAATATAAACCTAGGACGCACGTGGATGATAGCCACCAAATGCACTATTGATTGGGGGACTGGGGGTGTCACAACGCAGAAACCAACTCTTAGCCCTGCCACTCAAGCCATAGTCCCTGAGATATTGCCTCTTAAGGAAATAAAACCCAAAACATTGCATGTCCAAGAGGTTGAACCATATGTCCCCACAGCCCAACTTTCTAGAGCTTCAACTGTTGTAGTTGAAATAAAGCTTGAGACACAAAAGACCCATCCTAATATAACAAAGAAAACATACAAGTGGGTCCCTAAAGCTTCTTTAGCGACCATAGCTAGTGGTGTAAAAAACAGAAGCATTGTAAGAAACGTCCCACTCGCCCCAAGAAATGTAAAGAAACGTTGTGTTGGATTCCTAAAAGACTATTGGAAGGCCCAGGCTACTATGAAGGAAATGATCAAATCTGGGTGCCAAAATGTAAATTGTGCTCTTACTTGTCACCTGACCCATGTGAGCCCAATCCTGTGGCTCCAAAACAAATTGAAGATTGCGGAAAGGAAAAAATCACGGAATGCTACACATCCGCTCCATAGTTAGTTTGGGTACCGAAGAAAGAACGGTTTGCTCCACCAAGATCAGGAACAGGGAAGTCAAATGAATCTTCTTGCTCTTCATGTAGTTCCTATATGGAAATAGAAGCTTCGACACAACCTCCACCTACCATTATACATATCCATACAAACAAGGAAGAGTTTGCACCTCCCATTGTAAGTTCACCGCCTACAACAACATTGCAAATAAAATCATGGGAGAGTACCTTACCACCCTTGCAACTAGATGAAACGCATAGGGCGGTCGAAAACCATTGGTTAAAGACTTCACCCATAACAACTTGGAACAATTGGTTTCAAAAGGTGACGACATCATTCCAAAAGGTATGATCTACCCAAGGAAGGGGGGAGTGTTTGCTGACTCCATCATTCACTTGCTTCCCTCTCAGCCTTCCTCCTTGACCTCTCAATCTCCAATCCTAGGGAATGTATATATAAAGCCTTATACTCACAAAAACAAGATAAAAAAGTAAAAGAGAAAAAGGCACCAAACAATAATGTGGAAACTTACAAGTTCTATACATAACACAAAATCATAAAAACACATTATGCACAAGAACACGACCCTTGTAATATTTGCACTCTAACAATAATCTATCTATGTGTTACCATATACATGTGGTAGTGATGTGTGTGAACACACTAGGACCGCCGGGGCATTTTTTCCCTCTTTAGGAGGTTTTTCCCCCCGTGCATTGTATATACACCCATCACTCTAGGACTATCTATCTTTCCATTGCACACTAAGTAATACACTCTACATTGTGTGCCTTGAACTTCCTTCGTCTTCTCCAAGCTGTGTGTATTTCTCTCCAACCCTAATTCCAACAATTGGTATCAAAGCAGGTTGCGTCCTCCCTGGCTTAGTTGCCAGCTGCTCCAGCACACGCCTGCTCACTTTCTCCAAGTTCAGTGCGGTTTGGCGAGCGTTAGTAGGTCGACAAAAATTTTGAGAGATCTCGTAGAGCTCAGTCTGCTCAGATTTTTGATTCGGGTCATTTCGGCCTCCGTTTCCACTACAGGTAGGTCTCCACAGGCAATTTCGTCATTTGTGCGGAATTTTTGTCAGTACTTTTTTTTGCATAACAGGTGCCTTACAGTCTTCTACGGTTTGTACTATATAGCACGTGTTGTTCCCGCTTCATTTTCCCTATTTTTGGGCAGTTTTCACATCAAGTGCAACATTTACTATGGCTGACAACAACACAGATGTGTTCAAGATGTTTGTTGCTGCTGAATACAGGTTGGATGGGGACAATTACCCTATGCGGGCTTATATGATGCAACATGTTCTTGTGTCAAAGGGCATTTGGAATATTGTGCAGGGCATTGATGTACGTCCTGGTTCTCAGGATGTAGGCGATGTTGAGGATGTTGCAGGTCTTGCTGCAAGGATTGCTGCTATTAGAGTTGTTTTGCCTACGACAGAACAAGCTTGATGGGATGTAAAGGATGCGCAGGCTCATGCATTGATTGTGTTGTCTGTGAAGTGCACCATTGTTCCTCACATTCGTTTAGCAAAATTGCAAAACAGGCTTGGGATATTCTGGGAGGTCTTTATGCAAGCTGCAATGAGGCTAAAATTGCTTTGCTACGTAAAGAGCTGGAATTGAAGATTATGCATGAGGAAGATGATATGGACACTTTCCTTGCAGGTGTCAAGGATATCAATAAGCAACTTATTTCTGTAGGTGAAGTCATTTCAGACAGTTCCCTTGTGCAGACAGTTCTTGATGCCTTACCAGACTTTTGCTAGTACTTGGAGACTTATGACCCAAGGAAATCCTGAAGTTGTCAAGTTTGATGAATTATGCACATTGCTATTGCAAGAGTCACTTTCTAGAAAAAGCAGGACTAGGTAGCGTGCAGTTGAACATGCTTTTATTGCTTCTCAAAGAAAGGGTGGTAAAAACAATGCAACCACTTCTTATGGTTCTGTTATGAGTGGCAAAACTTTTGTTCCTAATGCTTCTGCTGGCAGCACTTCGTTTGGAAATTATGGTGATAAGGGCAAAAAGAAGATGCGTTGCCATTATTGTAAAGCTAATGATCACTTGATCAAGCAATGTCCTAAGTTGAAGGCCAAAGAGGCTAAGAAGAAAGAGGGTGGTTCCAATGCAAATGCTGGTTCCACTACAAATGCAGCCATTGTTGAGTCTTCTGTGAAAGGAGACTGTGTTGCTGATGTTGATGCAAAATGGGCTTTTAGTGCAGAGTGCACTTACAATCCTGTTGTCCATGATGCATGCTTCTCAGTTGCTGAAGATTCACATGTGTGGTATTTCGACAGTGGTGCTACAAAGCACATTAACTCACATCGTGAATTATTCACCTCTCTCGAGTCTGTCCCTCATGGGAATTCAGTCACTTGTGCCAACAATGCCTCTTATCTGGTTCAGGGAGTTGGAAAGATTGTGCTTACTACTGCAAATGGCAGTTCTTTCACACTTGTTGATGCACTTTATGTACCTGGGATCAAGAAGAATCTTTTGTCTGTATCTGCACTTGCTAGACTTGGACTTGTAGTCAAATTTGTGGATGACAGATGTACAATTCATGATCTCAATTTTGGTGATGAAATTGTTACATCTGGCCTTTTGTGTCGTGGGCTTTATAAGCTCACTTTGTATGACAAGTGTGGACAAAATTTTGCAAATGGAGTTGTAGATTCTTCAAGGGCTATTTCATATGCAAAACTTTGGCATGCACGTTTTGGTCATCTGAATATTGCTAGTTTGCTGCGTTTGCAGAAATCTAATATGGTTGCTTCTTTGCTGCCTCTTGAAGCACCTGTCAAACATGTTTGTGAAGGTTGTATTTTGGGTAAAATGCAGTGTTCTAAGTTTCCAAATGATGGTTCAGTTAGGGCCACATGCAGGTTTCAGCTTGTGCATAGTGATGTTTGCGGGCCCATGCAAACTCCGTCCTTGGGCAAGTACTTGTACTTCGTGAATTTCATTGATGATTACTCCAGGCATGCATGGGTATTTCTGCTTAAAGCGAAGTCCAAAGTTCTTATGTGCTTCAAACAATCTCTGGCTATGGCTGAAAATGTATCGAAATGTACTATGGGCACCTGTGTTCCGATCGAGAGGGGGAGTATATGTCTCATGAATTTAATGCATTTCTGGCTCTTCGTGGGATAAAACACCAATGTACAGTGCCTTATACACCTCAGCAAAATGGTGTTGTTGAGAGAAAAAACAGGTCACTTACAAAAATGGCATGATGTATGGTCAAAAGTCAAGCTTTGCCGCATTCCATTGGCTTGAGGCCATCATGTGTGCCACTTATGTACTAAACAAGTGTCCTATGAAAGCTTTGCAGTCTATTACTCTATATGAAGCATGGCATGGTAGAAAGCCTTCTATTGAGCACATGCGTGTTTTTGGTTGTTTGGCATATGCTTTGGTGACACAAACACAGCGCAGAAAATTGGATGAGAAGGCTGTCAAATGTATTTTTGTTGGTTATAGTGCTGAAAGAAAAGGTTACAGGTTATATCATCTGCAAACAAAGCGTATTCTGTTTCACGGAATGTAGTGTTTGTGGAAGATTCTATTCAGCCCTTGTTGTCATGTACTAGAGACAGTAATGTAAGCTCACAGGACATTTATGACACTTTGTTGCCTCTTTTTGGTGGTGGAAGTTTGAATGTAAATCCTGATGAGGCAAATGTACAGCCTATGGGAGTTTCCGAAAATGTTATAGAGCAACCTATTATTGATGCAGACGTACATGATGTACTTGATGAGGAAAGGGCTGAAAATGAGTAGGCTAGAGGTATGCCAAAATGGCTAGTGCACACTTTACATGATAGTAAATTGGATGCACCTTTGTCTAGTCATACTCGTTCAGGCTTTGGCCATGCATCCTATGCATCAGATTGTTATTCTTTGGCTGTGTCTAGCTTACATGATGTTGAGGAACCTCTGTCTTTTAATGAAGCACAAAATTCAGAAAATTGGATGGATGCCATGCAATCAGAATATGATGCACTTATAGAAAATGACACATGGACTTTATGTGGTTTGCCTCCTGACAAAAAGGCCATTGGTACGAAGTGGGTTTACAAGTTGAAACGTAAGCTGGATGGTGAGGTTGATCGCCATAAGGCTCGACTTGTTGCAAAGGGTTATGCACAACAAAAAGGCATAGACTATGAAGAAACTTTTGCTCCCACTTGTCGTATGACTACTGTGCGTTTTCTATGTGCATTGGCAACTCATTTTGGTTGGGATGTACATCAATCAGACATTGTTACTACTTTCTTGAATGGTGACATATTTGAGGAAGTTTATGTAATGCAACCTCGCGGTTTTGTCGTGAAAGGACAAGAGGACAAAGTGTGCAAATGTAAAAAGGCTTTGTATGGGTTGAAGCAATCTCCTCGTGCTTGGTATGAGAAAGCTGACACTCATTTGGCCAAACGAGGCTTTAAAACAGCCCAACAGAAAGCACATTGTATGTAAAGCTTGAGGTTGATGTACTTCTCATTGTGTTTCTTTATGTAGATGATTTGCTGATCACTGGACCAAATGAGAGACATATTGCTGAATTTAAGGCTGATTTGAATGCTACTTTCAAGATGAAAGATTTGGGGCTGTTGCATTATTATTTGGGCATAGAGTTTAAGCAGTGTGATGGTGGTATTGCCTTGTGTTAGAAAAGTTACATAGAGACATTGCTATGTAAGTTTGGACTTGAGGATTGCAAATCTATTGCCACTCCCATGGAAACAGGTTTGAAGTTGAGTCTACATGATGTTGGCGATCCTGCTGATGTCACTCTTTACCAAACTGATGTTGGCTGCATCATATATGTATGCAACACGAGGCCAGATATTCAATTTGCAGTTTCACAGGTCATCAGATTTTTGCATAGCCCAGGGTCTAAGCATTGGCAGGCTCTCAAGAGGATTTTCCGCTACCTTAGTGGCACTTTACATCTTGGCTTGTTTTAGGGGGATTATTGTCGCCAGACTTATATGCTTTTTCGGACTCAGATTGGGCTGAATGTTTTGACACGCGAGTGTCCACAAGTGGTTTTTGTTTCATGCTTGGTAGTTCATGTATAACATGGTTGAGCAAGAAGCAACCTATTGTGGACACTTCGAGTTGTGAGGCTGAGTACAGGGCAGTCTTCACAGCTACGGTTGAGTGTGTATCGCTCAGACGCCTTATGGCTGATTTGGGTGTTGGATAGGACACTGCCAACACTATCTACACTGATGGTCAGAGCGCATTGGCAGTTGCGAGGAACCCAGTTTTTCATGCTCGCACAAAGCACATTGAGGTGCATTACCACTATGTTAGGGGGAGGCTCTCAGCAGGAGAGATCAGCTTGGCTTATGTGCCAACACAGGACAACCTTGCAGATCTTTTCATAAAGGCATTGTCTCGTGAGAAGCTCGAAGCTTTCCGCAAAGCTTTGGGCTTACTCCCCTCTGTGGACTGATCATGTCCTCAGGGCATGGCACTTCCCTTTACTGTTGTGCCAACTCTCGTTCATCGCATCACTCCAGGGGGGATTTGTTACCATAGACATGTGGTAGTGATGTGTGTGAACACACTAGGACCGCCGGGGCATTTTTTCCCTCTTTAGGAGGTTTATTCCCCCGTGCATTGTATATACGCCCATCACTCTAGGGCTATCTATCTTTCCATTGCACACTAAGTAATACACTCTACATTGTGTGCCTTGAACTTCCTTCGTCTTCTCCAAGCTGTGTGTGTTTCTCTGTAACCCTAATTCCAACACTATGTGTACAGATATGGCTAGTACGCTAGAGTCATCCACTCCTGCCTTGGGTGAGAGGTACCCTCGTTACTTTTCACAAGTGTTTCACATGACCTTTCCGGTGCTTGCCTGTGAATGGGATTTGGTAGGTACGCTAGCTTGTGAGAGGAATTTTGAGGAGTTAGAATGGCTAATACGTCTCTTGACCACGACTGATCCATACTTAGTACAGAGTATCTCTCCCATTGCACAAGCCTACCCTTTTGACCAAGATGACTATAGGCGTCTAGTGACCTTCTTAGTAAACATTGGTGCTTCTGATGATGAAGAAGATCTACATGATTACACGGATGGCACATATGGTCTCACGGATGATGACTTTGTTTTTCTCGACGACGAGGATAGGGGTTTAGCCTTAGGGTTTCTCCCCAATCTCTACACTATCCTATTCCCTTGACTCTCTAGGGGGAGTGCAATCAATTAGGTTAGGGTTCCTTATGTTGTTTAATTATGTTCAATAGGGTTGGTGCCTATTCCCACTGATGTGCCTCCTAGAGGTATTTTTTGTGTTTCCTAGTGTGTACAGGAACATGTTGTTATTGTTAGGATTTGGACCTTCATGGAATATTTCTCTCGTTCATTCTTCAAATCAAGCGCGATCATAAACACAAACAGGTGTTTCTTGTCCATTAGCATTGCCCCTTATCTTTTTTGTATCCATGTTTGTCTGCTTTAATTGTGATTGGTAGCATAATATTCACCGCATTTGCTTAGTATCAAACATTAAATTCAATGTAATTTTTTGTCATAATCACTTGTCTAGGTTTTAAAAAAACAACAACTAGTACGACTAAGCTAGTTTGACCAAGCTAGGCGTTAGAGATATTCTCTTAATACCATGGGGAATACCTTCTTAATAATCAATGGTTACTTAGGTTCTTAATCCAATTTAGGCAGCATTGTGTGCAATATACTAGGGCTTTCTAGTGGGCTTAGTCCCTATTGACCTTTAGCTTAGGTATGATAAAGGGAGTTTACTAGTGTGATAAGTCTGAGAAGGGTAACGGTGTTATATGACCCCCCAAAGTTACAAAATTAAGATGCTGAAAATGAACAAAAAATATAAAAAATATTAAAAAAATCAAAGTGCCACAATGTAAAATCTTAAGCGGGAAGAGAAATCTCAACTTCATTTGGTACTTCACTCACATGTATTGCCTATGGTACTAGAGCCCTAGAGGTTCCTAGTGTGGCGCTTTTCCTTAAAAAGCAAATAACCCAAGGCATACAAAATAAGCACACACATCAAAATTGAATCATTGTGAAAAGACTTTGGGGGTCAAAGAAAAGAAAATAAGTCAGGAGATGATTTCATGAGCAATTCCTTTTATCGTAGCTTAACTACAAGGTCTTCTAGGTATAGCCTCTAGTCAGCCCTCGGACATGAAATACTTAGCTCTCGTGATTAAACAACTTAATTGACCAGAGAAAATCAAGAAGCTTTCCCATGGTATTAATAGTTGACCTCTAGTGTCTTTCAAACGTTAAATTAGCGACCCTAGACTTGTTTATTTTTTACCTTTACAATTGTTTATGTGTTTGATTATATTACAATTTAATGTTTATTATTGACAAATGGTTTAAAATTCTATTACCAATCAATTTGTATGTCTACAATTGCATATGCTTTTTAATTATATATGAGAATGCAATTACCGTGCCAATGTTGTTTGATTTTGCAGTGACTGAAGAAGGCTAAGGACATTCATCTCAAATGTAATTACTGTGCCAATGTTGTTTGATTTTACAGTGACTGAAGAAGACTAAGGACATTCATCTCAAATGCAATTACTGTGCCAATGTTGTTTGATTTTGCAGTGATTGAAGAAGGCTAAGGATATTCATCTCAAATGCTCTTCCACCTTGACGAACGAGCTTCAACTCAACAGCTCCTGAGGATGGAATCTACATCAGGAAGGGGGGCATGTTAACCCTCACGCACATTCCTATCACCTACGACAAACGCCGTATTATTTATTTGGTAGAGTCAGGGAACGGGCTTGTCGGTCCAATAGGAAAAGGGTAAGAGTGATCGCCGATGAGAGGCATCAAGAACAGTCTGCACAAGGGAACTGTCTGAAATGACTTCACTGCAGAAATAAGTTGCTCATTGATATCCTTGACACTAGCAAGGAAAGTGTCCATATCATCTTCCTTATGCATAATCTTCGACTCCAACTCTTTACGCAACAAAGCAATTTTAGCCTCATTGCGACTTGCATAAAGACTTGCCAAAATATCCCAAGCCTGTTTTGCAGATTTTGCTGAACGGATGTGAGGAACAATGGTGCGCTTCACAGGCAACGCAATCAATGCATTAGCCTGCGCATCCTTTACATCCCAATAAGCTTGTTCTATCGTAGGCAAAACAACTCTAATAGTTGCAATCCTTGCAGCAAGACCTGCAACAGCCTCAACATCGCCTACATCCTGAGAACCAGGACGTACATCAATGCCCTGCACAATATTCTAGACACCCTTTGACACAAGAACGTGTTGCATCATATAAGCCCACATAGGGTAATTGTCCCCATCCAACCTGTCCTCAACAGCAAACATCTTGAACACATCTGTGTTGTTGTTGTCAACCATGGTAAATGCTGCACCTGATGTGAAAACTGCTCAAAAATAGGAGAAACGGAGTGGGAACAACACGTGCTATACAGCACAAATTGTAGTAGACTGTAAGGCACCTGTTATGCAAAAAACGACACTGATAGAAATTTTGCACAAAATGACGAAATTGCCTGTGCAGACCTGCCTGTAGTGGAAATGGAGGCCGAAATGAGCCCGAATCAGAAATCTGAGCACACTAAGCTCTATGAGTGTATCCCAAATATTTGTCGACCTGCGAACGCTCGCCAAACCTCATTAAAATCGGAGAAAGTGAGCAGGCGTGTGCTGGAGCAGCTGGCGACTAAGCTCGGGAGGATGCAACCTACTCTGATACCAATTGTTGGAATTAGGGTTGCAGAGAAATGCACACAGCTTGGAGAAGACGAAGGAAGCTCAAGGCACACAATAGAGAGTGTGTTACTTAGTGTGCAATGGAAAGATAGAAAGCCCTAGAGTGATGGGCGTATATACAATGCTCGGGGGAAAAAACCTCCTAAAGAGGGAAAAAATGCCCCGGCGGTCCTAGTGTGTTCACACACATCACTACCACATGTATATGGTAACAATAAAATCCATGGATATACTCTCCCATGGTGAATTAGGGATTGGCAATGGCTGGAGTAATCTAGGTTTCTTCCCTCTATCATACTTAGTCTTTTGGCATACCACACATTTTGAAACATAGTCTTGTATGTCCACTTTCATGATAGGCCAATAGAAGTACGTCTCTACTCCTCGAAGAGTAGGTTGAATGTCTCTATGCCCCGCATAGGGAGGAGCATGGGATTCATAGATAACTTTCTCATGAAGGGAGTGGGTAACACATAGCCTATTGCCATGGAGATGATAACCATCATGCAAGGTGAATGGTTCCTCTTTCTTCCCCAAAGCAAGGGCTGACATTATGTCTTTAAAATCAAGGTCTATAGCATACTCATCTATCATAGATTGTGCTTACTAGCAATGTGAGCAATATGAAAATCAAATTGCAAAAGAAAATTTTCCCACCTCATTTGTTTGTCAGTAAGCTTGGTTTGCGTTATGAAGTATTTGAGGCTTTGATGGTCGATTCATAAAATAAATGGAGTCCCCAACAGATAGTGCTTCCAAGTGTCTAGGACATGTAGAACAGCTAAAAGCTCTTTCTCATAAATTCCTAAGACTCATTCATCCGTATTGAGCCTTCGACTCTCATATCCTATGGCATGCCCTTCTTGAAACAAGACTGCTCCAAGGCAATCACCACAAGCATCACATTGGACCTCAAATGGCTTTGAGAGATCCGAAAGCATGAGGACTGGTTGGGAGGTAAGCTTCTCTTTGAGCTTTGACAAAAGAATTTTTCTCCTTAGCAGTCCATGAATACTTAACGTTCTTCTTTGCTAAGTCATGTACTGGTCTTGCTATTTGAGAAAATTTTGCTATGAAACGTCTATAGTATGCAGACATACCAATAAAGCTTCTTAGCTCATGCCGATTCCTTGGATGAGGCCATGCTTTTATTACCTCTAACTTCAACGGATCCATACGGATACCATCTTGAGAGATAATATGACATAAGTATTGAATCTCTTGAAGGAAAAATTCGCTTTTCTTTTGGTTGAGAAAAAGCTTGTTCTCGCTCAATGCTTGAAAAATCACTTGGAGATATTGTTTGTGTTCCTCCAAGGACTTGGAGTAGATGAGGATATCATCAAAGAACACTCCGGTGAATTTGCGGTAGGGTCTAAAGATTTTCTCCATTAGATGATTGAACGTGGCTGGTGGGTGCATTAGTAAAGCCAAAAGGCATAACTAGATATTCATAAAGGCCAAACGTTGTATGAAATGCGGTCTTTAGGATATCTTCATCCACTATCCTTATTTGATGATAGCCACTTTTAAGGTCAATCCTACTGAAGTAGGTAGAGCCTTGTAGTTTATCAAATAGATCTTCTACGTGAGGCACGGGAAATTTGTTTTTGATAGTGATATGGTTTAGTGCTCGATAGTCCACACACATACGGTATGTACCATATTTCTTTTGCACTAAAAGGATTGGAGAACAAAAGGGAGAGGAGCTAGGTCTCACCATCTCTTTGTCTATCAATTCTTGTACTTGCCTCGTGATCTCCTCTTGTCGAGCTTGGGAAACTCGATAAGAAGGCTTGTTAGGCGGTGATCTGTCGGGTAGGAGCTCAGTTCGATGGTCATCATCCCCTCGTTTTGGAGGTAAGTCCATAGGGATCATTGATGAAAAATTATTGGAATCCTTTTAGAAAATTAGAGACGTCTAACTCTTTTTGATTCCTACCATTAACATTTGATAAAACATTAGGATCTTTTCGAGACTCTTTGACAAAAATCATGTACGCAAAAACTGAGCTCTTCATTGATTTATCAAAAGCAACATGATTTACAAGTGGTATAGTAGGACCAGACTCACTAGCATATCTATATATATTCTTTCCCTTGTAGGTGAAGTAGATTCTCCTTTCAGGGAACTTCATGTTGGTAACCATGCGATTGAACCATGGTGTCCCTATGATAGCATCCTCATGTTGGAGAGGAGAGAGAAAAAAGTCTTCTTTGTCGACGTAGCTTTGGACATGAAGCCTCAACTTCCCAATCAAGGGAGTAACGGAGGCTTGCTGTCCCTTGAAAGCGGTGTCGGCAGTTACACTATCTCCCATTTCAAAAGCTTGAATGCCCAACTTGGTGGCCAACTCCATTGATATGAAGTTGTGAGTAGAGCAAAGGTCAAACAAGATGAAGGCATCATGCTCCCTTACCTTTCCCCAAGCATAGGAGAGAGGCGATCCTTTGCAATGAGCATCCTCTTTTGGAGCTTTGATAGTGGAAGCTCTAGGAATATCATTGCGGGCATTTCTCTTGGGGCAAGAACGATAACCATGTCCTTGCTCCCCAGTCTTGAAACATTTATGGTCCTTGCGAAAAGCTTCAAGCTCTTCAGGAGAGAGTTTCTTTGTACCTTTATAAACTCCCATTCTCCTTGGACAGATTGTTGTTGTTGTTGTAGGAATTGCCTTGGGAAGAATTTTGGGCATTGGTTTTCCCCTTTGCATCACTTTTATCTTTGCTTTCCATGGGCTTGACATTCTGTCTAAGCCCTTGTTGGAAATTGATGCGCGAAGCAACTATAGTGTGGTGGATTACTTTGGTGATAGAACCAGGCCATTGGGAGTTGACATACTCGACCATCTCTTCAGGTAATCCTGCACATAATTGTTACTTTTGTTCGACGAAGTCTATCTTTTGAAAGACAATAGCCTTGAGATGTAAATCCCAAAACTTGTCTACATATTTGTGGATAGACTCATGGGAGAGAAGCTTCAAACTGCGCCATTCGCCTCAGTAAGCACTCTGTTCTTTGCATCGCTTGCAAGAAATTGCTTCATGATGGAAACTCGTAGAGTTTTCCATGCCTTTGGGGCTTCGCTATTGCCATGAAGGCTAGACCACCATCGACGAGCCGATTTCTGGAAGTGCATAGCTACATGGCATAGCTTTAAGAACTCCGTGAAGCCCTCGTCTCCAAAGGCCGTATCAAGTTGCTGGATGAAGGCCAATACTTTGTTGGTAGCATCAAAGGTGAGAAAAGAGATACTCTTTCCTCCCTCTTTGAACTTCTTGAGCTTTTGTGACCTTCGCCATGCAGGGTAAGATTTGCGATGTCCTCCTGTAAAGACATGGGTCCTACGGGCAAGGCCACCGGCACAATCGGACAGTGTGTATACTAGGGGGAGGCTATAAGATAGCATGGTTGGGTGGAGACTAGCACACGTATTACTTTCGTCCTTTCACTGGTATCCGAACTATTCTTGGAAAAGGGGAAAAGCAGGTTGCATATGCATGTGACGCGCATCTTCTCTCCCATGATCCGCAGGCAGGGACAACGACGTCCCCTTAGCGTAGCAAAAAGAAGAGCACAAAGTTATGTGCGCACCATAGGAAGGATGACCGTGGCGACCGCAACCGCCCCACATACACCCTCCACAACGTATGATATTGCGATCAAGGCAAACTCGACCGACAACTCTATGGCACCGAGTTGACAAAGAAAGCTAAAAGCAAAGGAAAGCTACAAACTTCAAGGAAGTAGTTTCACCCTTCCTTTTCACTTCTTAGAGAAAGACAAGTTTTCCTCCAAAATTCCTTTTTCTTCAAGGAGAAAGCTTCACAAGTGAACCAAAGCCTTCACAAAAACAACGAGTTTTTGTGAAGAATCAACGAAGGTGTTCTTACGATCAACGAGACGTGAAGTGCTACAATTTCCGCAAGGCGAGGATCGCATGCAACACGAAAGTTGCCAAGCATAAACACAGCTCACGAGAAGTGATTATCGAACTTTCGATCTCTATCACTAATGATACTAGTTGGAAGACCGTAGAGTCTATATATATGCTCTACAAATAGCCATGCTAATTTCGACGTATTAACCGTAGTCTTCGTCGGAATGAATCGACCATTCCTGAGTTTCACGGTGAAGAGTGTGATCGCAACAAGGATGCAGTCAAACGTTCTTACACAAATGGAGTGACTTTCATAGGTTGAGACACACCCCAGATATAAAGACAGTTGTGGAAACAAGTTTATCTCTTAAAGGCAAGGCCTATAAGTGGTGGATGACATTTTCAATAGATGCTCGTCCTGCGTCTTTGCCTGCGTTTCAAGCTTCTTTCCCCAAAGATTTTTGGACTCCAATGAAGAGGATAAGAATTGGTTAGCATGGGATGCATGCTGCATGTCTGGCCTCCCTCTCACGTAGTATCTTTCCAAGTATTGGGAAATTATATTAAAACTAAAAGGTCTAGATGAATTCCAAAAGATACGGGGTTTTAATAGGGGTCTTGACAAAGACTATCGTCTTCATCTCTTAGAGAGGAAGGGAAATCTCATAAGCACGAAGTTGTTGAGTAACTTCGGCTTGCAAAGTAGGGTTGCCCATAGCTTGCTGCAACCTAGTAACAAGATAATTGACAAACATGGGGGAATCATCATTAGCACCTTCATGTGCAAAATCAAAGTTATCAATGTTCATTCAACTCTCTTGGTTATTGTCATTAATGCTAATTATACATATGTAGAGAATTACTTTGTGTGTTTTACTTAGTGTATTCTTTGGCAATTCAAAACCTTAGTTGCTACTCCTCTTAGCCTTTGAAAATCAGCACTATTTTACTTAGTGTATTCTTTGGCGATTCAATACTTTAGTTGCTACTCCTCTTAGCCTTTGAAAATCAACACTTAAGCATCTACATCCACGACTCAAATTGGCTAATTATAGAGAGTAGTGGAGTAGGTCTAATATTGCAGAATTGCCGAGGGATAGCTCCTTTCAGACTTCTTATGGCTCAATAATGGTAAAGCCTTAGGCAAGTATAAAAAGACCACATAGTGGGCTCAACAAAACCGGTAATAGATCTCATTCCCACTTACCCTAATATAATTACAAAATCAACCATTAATAGGCTACTTAAGGACCTCTCTTCTTAAGCAAGAAAAGAGAAACCAAATGCTCTGATATCAATTTAATGGAAATGGCCTATGAACGTTGAGAATAGCGGAATTAAGCGAATTAGAGAGAACATTTTTGTGAGACCACTTTGAGAGCATAGAGGGTGAACTTAATTGATGGTAGCAACATAATCATAGTACTTAGTTAACTTGGCATGACAAGCACCTCAAGTTTGGGCCAGGTTCCCACCTCAAGCACAACCCTAGCTTACCTAAGGTCAAAGGACTTTTAACACTAACCTTTGGAGGTCTTCAATGAAGCTAACCCTAAGGTCTTTAAGCTCCATTGGCTAGCCTTGCTCTTTGATAGACCATCTCTCATTTGGACCCCTTTACTATTGGCCGCGTGTTGAGTAGGCACATGTCTATATTCTAACCCTTGTTCCCGTTTATTCTCCTACATTAAATGATCAGTTTAATATGAGAAAATCATTTGAGTTGGTTAGATATTAGATTTTATGACAAGAATTTTTCCACTAAAATTACTCATAGAAGATATACAAAATTAATGGATTGCATTCAACCATGGGGAGAGTGGTGGGAAATGTAGCATTTGGGAACTTGCACTTGAATATTTCCACAAACATGAAAATAAGAACTAGGCCACTAAAATTAATGATAGAAGATAAACAAATTAAGAGCTTAAGTTCAAATTCTCCTCTTCCTCTCTTATGCCACTGGAGACGGTGGGAGTTTTATACTATAGTAAACATGCTTGACTCCTCTCTCGTTGGATGGAGTGCGAGCCTTGCACACATGGATTGCACACATGGCAGGGTAGCCCTTTCGCCACGCAAACAGATCAACCAAGATCAACCTACGTGGACTCACCCTCCCGCAAGTCGAGGCAGGGTTGGTAGCCTTCTGCATCACATAACAGTCTACGTGGAGTGGATTGTGCACCCTTTTGCAAGTCAAGGTAGGGTTGGCAGCCCTCTAAAGTCCATACAACACATTAGCCTCCTACAAGCCGCGGCCTAGAATCCGTGCAAATCGAGGCCCAGCATACTCGAAAGTCAAGGTTTCCGTCACTTGATCTAAACCATGCCTTCACCCGAT